>NC_059138.1:33412931-34046931 GCF_020740605.2 Lemur catta
ACTTAGAGAGAATAGTTACTGTTTCTGATAATGTGAATCTAAGTCTTTCACATATTTTGATTGGTCTGTGTACCGGTTACTGACCATCCACCCTGTAGGCTGAGCAAAGGGCAGAAAGGAAAGAGTAAAGGATCTCTTTAGGGTTAAACAAAGTAAACATTTCTTGCTTAGAATTTGTCAAGGTAAGGCAAGTATGGTAGATTCGGCCAGTAAGGAAGCAATGAACTGCTATTTTTTAGATTCAGATAGTTTTATTACTTACTTGGAGAGCAAATGCTAGAGTAGCCAAAGGTCCCAGCTCTAGTGTCTCTTGCACAGAATGACATTGATGCAAAAACGGCCAGATGACCACAGCCTAGTGCTAGGACTCCCTGCTGCTGAGGAGCCAATGTCATGCTGTAGCAAAGCAGTTTTACAAAGTCAGAAGATCAGAACACAGGAGGCAATGAGAAACTGGGAGAATGAGAAATGGCCTTGTGGAAGCTCCTCACAAGCCTCCCAAGAGCTCATGTTCTAGGAGAATCAAAGAGCATTCCGCCATGACTCATGTGCTGCAGTCAAGCCTTGCTGACATAACCTATGTGCATCCACCTACGTGCAGATGTGCAGGGCACTATGGTAGAGCCACTCTCCTGTATTTAGTCCCTGCAGTCATTTATGTGACTTTGACTTTGGTAATCAAAAGTAATGACTTTGGCCTGAATAAATTATTTCTTGACATTAAAAGAAAATTAAGCAGAATGATTATTCCAGTTGAAGGAAGTTAAATTATTAATAATCAAGTCTTCATTAAACCTAAAAGTCACTGATTGGTTTAAATCCTAAATAGTGAGGATAAATATATCTCAGTCACTTCATGAGCCCCAGTCATTTGCCTCTTCATTTCCACTCTCCTGTCCCCCAATCTTTTTTTTTCCACACACTTGTCCTGCTTTATGGAACAAACACTGAGGAGTGAGAGACAGAAGGCAGGAAGAATCCAGCAAAACAAACTGCTTATGGCCCGGTGTGGTGGCCCATGCCTATAATCCCAGCACTTTGGGAGGCTGAGGCAGGGTGATTGCTTGAGTCCAGGAGTTTGAAATTAGCCTGGGCAACACAGTGAGACACCCTTGCTACAAAAATTAAAAAAAAATTAGCTGGGTGTGGTGGCAGGAACCTGTAGTCCCAGCTACTTGGGAGACTGAGGCAGGAGGATCACTTGAGCCCAGGAGTTCAAGGTTGTAGTGACCTATGATCGCACCACTGCATTCCTGGGGAATATAGAGTGAGAAGTCTAAAAAATTAAAAAATTCATCCATTTATGTCACATATGTCATTTACCCCTTTTTCTTCCTTTTTTTTTTTGTTGAAATATTTAAAAGCCAATTCCAGAAAGTATGTTTAACTTCAACATACTTGAGAATGTCTCTGCAGAAATTATGCACATTTTCCTACAGAAACACAATGCCATTATTATATCTAACGAAATAATATTTCTTTGGTATTGTCTAACACCAGTTCATAGTCAAATTCACAATTGTCTTACAAGTCATTTTATAGTTGTGATATTTGAATCAAGATCCAAACAAGTTTCATGCCTTATATTTTGTTGCTATATTTCTTTAATCTAGAGCTTTCCTGACCCCTTCCCTCTCCTTTTTGTCTGTAATTTTGTTGTAGGGACTACATCAGTTGTCTTCTAGTGTCCCCTTAACCCTCATGTTTCCTGTAAGTCTGTAAGTGGGAAGTCAGTTTTAGGGATTGGTTAGATTCCGTTTTTGCTTTTTTTGGCAACAACATTTTATAGTTCTGTGCTAAGTACTTCAGATGGCATTAGATCAAGAAGCACACAATGTCTGGAGTCCCATTTGTAGTGATACTTAGATGATTAGGCTCCGGCAGTGACAGTCTGATGTCCATTGTAAAGTTCCTCATCAACCTTTTATTTAATGGTTTCATCCATTGATGATTGTTGCCTGAATCATTTATTACATGAAAGACTGCTAAATGGTAGTTTTCCAATTCTGTTATTTCTTTCACATTTATTATAAAAATTCTCTTAACAACTATTTGGTTTTCTGAAATATAGTTCAATCAGGAAAGGCAAATCAGAAAAAGTAAGTTCTAATTCTTTTCTTTTAATTGACAATTTTAGAGTAAGGAGTTAGTGCTAGTTACTTGCAATAGTGTCCAATGAATTTTTTTTTTGGTCTTATTTTTGGCTTTCCTTTGGAGCATCATTTCTTAATCATGAACTTTTGTATATTCAGTATGTTTCAAACAACTGCATTCATAGCTTTTTTTTTTGTTTCAGAATATTATAGGGGTAAAAATGTTTTGGTTACATAATTTGCTTTTGTACAGTTTGAGTCAATGTTATAAGTGTGCCCATCACCCAGATAGTGTGCATTTTACCCATTAGGTGTGAATTTACCCATCCCTTCCTCCCCCTTCCTACCTGCTTCATTTCCATTTAATTTTACTACCATATGTACACATGAGTGTTGATCATTTAGTTCCAATTTAGTAGTGAGTAGTGTGGTGTCTGTTTTTCCATTCTTGTGATACTTCACTTAGAAGAATGGTCTCCAGTTCCATCCAGGTTGTTACAAAAGGTTATTAGTTCACCATTTTTTTTTTTATGGCTGAGTAGTCATAGCTTTTTATGACGATTACATTGTTCCATCTTTGACCTTGATGTTGTTTTCTATGTCCCTTTGACACTCTTATTTATTTATTTATTTTTCTTGAGACAGAGTTTCACTCTATTGCCCCAGCTAGAGTGTAGTGGCATCATCATAGCTGCTCACTGAAACCTCAAACTCCTGGGCTCAAGTGATCCTCCTGCCTCAGCTGGGACTACAGGAACTCCACCATGCCGGGCCAACACTCTTATTTGTTGTTAATGGATTCCTTACTTTATGGCACAAGATAGCTTATACTCATCTTATATATATATCTTGCCCCAGACCTGAAGTCAGATATTCCTCTGGGCAGCCCTTGTTTGTTTTAGATGGAAATTGTATTTTAATACCAAAAACTGATGACTCACATTATTTGTAATAGAAATGAAAGCTTATATATTTAAAATCTTATTCCAAGGCAGTCACTTTAGAATCAAGTATTTAGGTAATAAATAAAACTGTAATTGGTTGTTTTATTTTTATTTTAAACTCACTTTTAAATTATTTATATAAAAAGAGATGTACACTATTCATTATAAGTTCACCTAAAATTGGACTAATAATTATATAGCAATGTTTCATTTTCCCAGATGGTACAATTTATGTTCAAAATTTCCCAAAAAGTTTGAAATGAAGGATATGAAGGAAATCTCAAATGTTTTCATATCAATTCAAATGTTATCAGAGTTGCTATAGTAAAAGCTTTGAAAAAGTTTTAGAAATGTGCTTGTTTGATACAAGCTGTCAAATTTGAGTTTTACCTTGAAATAAGTGAAGGGCTATAATTTTGGGTGTTAGCAGACTCCTACGTGGGAATACATGACATTTAAACAAATGAAATGCAAAATCCAAAATGCAATTTGGCAATAATTCTCAAAGTGAGGTCTGAGGATCCCTAAGGGTTACTGACACTCTTTCTGGGGCTTTGAAAAGCCCTCCCTTTTTGAACTATAAATTTGTATGAGGGCCAGTTTTCTTAATAGTACCTTAAATATCAACATAAGACAACAGACTGAAGCAAAATATGAGAATACAGCTGTCTCCATTAAGCCAGAGAGTAAAGATAGTAAAGAGATTTTTAAGAAATGTAAAAAAATGCCACTATTCTCACTAGGTTTTTTAAAAAGATATAGTCATTACTCATAAAAATGAACTTTAAAGTAACATGTAATGGGTTTAAAATAAGCATATCTAAAACGTTTCTGTTTTAAATTTTAATACAGTAAATACGGACATATAGCACCCACACAAACAATTGTCTTTAAAGTTCTCAATCACCTTTTAAGAAGGTAAAGAGATCTTGAGACTAAAAAGTTTGAGAACTGCTACTCTGATATTTTGCACTATTTGCTTACTGATTTTAAGTATGTACAGATAGGAATAAATTTTAACATACATGTATATATCATAGAATTTGTAAATTTAATTATTTCAAGTTAACTTTGCTTAAATTTCTCCCTCAATATTAGATGTCTAACCATAATTTAAATTTGTACCTTAGGATTATATGATTCATTTTTCCCTGATGGTATTAATACCCAAATAGAGGTCTGTTTACTACAGGAGGATACAAATCATTATATTTCAACTAGATACATAACCCAAATATGTAGCTTAGAATTTAATCGATGAAGTTGAAGAAAATGGGAAGTTCTGAAGCTTGATCTTAGCTGCTGCTTTTTTTAAAAAAATAGATTTCTTTTTTTAAAGAGCAGTTTTAGGTTCAGAGCAAAATTGAGCAGAAGGTACAGAGTTCCCATGTATTCCTGGACCCCACAAATGCACAGCATCCCTGACAGCAATTATTTCCATGACAAATACGAAAAACTGGCACATGTTCCCTGTGCAGAGCAATTCTGTTCTCTTTAGGAGATTCTTGGTATTCTAGTTATCAGGCCATTTAACTCTGAGTAGATTCTTAAAACTTTAGAATAAATTTTTTTGTTGTTGTTTTCTTTTTGGTCTTTTTAAAATTACTTCATCCCTCTTTTTCTTTTGTTCTTTTTTTTCAATTTTTTTAGAATAAATTTTGAAACGAGTACCAGACGTCTGTAATTTAAATTAGTATTGAGTGATTAAAAAGTGCACAGAGTAGTTTGGCAATATCTAGAAGTAGAATAAAGACAAAAATAATAAAGGTATAATGGGAGGAGGGGCAAAAAAAAGAGAAAAAAGCATTTTATATCTGTTGAGTACTTTTGGGTTCCACTTGGTAGGTAGTAATAACCCAGTTAAGAGTTTGTACCATTTCAGGGCAAAAGCTTAAGCAGGAAATTCCAGTTTCTCCTAAGTAAACGACCTGTTCTGAGTTACTCTGTTTGGCTTGCCCTGAGGCAGCAAAATTGTTTTCCTGTGTGCAGACAAGTAGAAACACCAAAAGGAGTCGCTAGTGAGGTGCTTTACCGCTAAAGCTATGCACTTAAGCAACCATGGGGTCTCAGTTTCCTTAACTGTAAAAACAAGAGGAGGGACTGAAGACAGTTTCATAAATTTTTCTGCTCTCTCTCGCCCTCCCAGACTTTACCATGATGCTGAGCTTATAGCAAGTGCTCAATACCTGCTTGCTGAATGACTGTTGTTTCCGATCCCTTGCAGATCCAGGCCGGGTTTTGAGCCTGACCCGCGTGGCCGCTCCAGGGGCCGGTTTCCCCCCGGGGGGCGGAGCTTCGTGCGGCCGCGGCCCACCGGGGGTTCGGGGCGGAGCTTGCCGCCGGCGGAGGGCGGGGCTCGCGCGGGGACTTCCCCGGGGCTGAGCGGCGCTGCGGGTGCGGAGGGCGGGCGGGGGGATCTGGCGACGGGTGAGGGGCTGTGAGGCCGGCCGGGGTGGGCGGGTGCGCGGCCGCCAGTCCTTGGTGGCCTCCTGGGCCTGGGACCCTTTTCCGGGAGTCGGCCCTGGCGGGGCGGGCGCTGCTGGGAGGTGGAGGGCTGCTTGGCCGCGAGTCCACGGGGACTGCGAGCATGTGTACGTGCGCGTGTGTATCTGAGGCCCGCGGCGGCCTCCTCCGCCTCCTCCTCCTCCGCCGCCTCCTCCTGGCGAACTCGGGTGGGAAACCGGCGCCTAGAGGCGGCGACGACACCTGGCCCGGAGCTGACCCGTTCGTTCCCGCCGAGCTGGCCCCCAGAGCGCGCCCTGTCCCTGTCCCGGCAGAGGGGACTCCCCCGGCCCCGAGCCCTGGCCAGGAGGGGACGCTGTGGGGACGCGCTGCCTTCTGCCTGGAAGTGTTGGGCAGGTGGTGGGAGTTCCTTGGGCTTGAACAACAGGATTTTAAAGCACATGCCTGTCTCTGTCGTTTTTACTTTTAGGCTTTTGGCCAAATTGGGCGAGGGCACACAATATCCACTTACCCCTTCTCACCGAGGAAGAGCGGGAGAAAGGGTAAGTAAGGACTGATCAGGGGTGGAAGGAGCCAGGACTTGCTCCCGAGAGAGCGCGTGTGCCCCGAAGTTGGGGCAAGGGAGAGGAGGGCTAGATCCAGAACTGCCCCCTGGGGAACCTGGGCCCCAAATCTACTTTTTCATTAGGAACAGGAGACCCACCTTCAAAGGTCACGGGCTCAGACCCAGGACTTGTTTTCAAGCTTACAGTGTGGGTCGAGTTGGCTGGGAGTTTTAACAGCTTGGGCATAAAATCCCTTTTAGCCACTTGACCTGACAGAAAACTGTCCTTACCCTTTATCTCTTTTTAACTTTGGAACATTGCTCTTATAGTTGTCTGTCTTGGGCCCATATCTTGTTAGCCAGCTTTGACTAATCCCTGGGACGGTAGTATTAAAGAATCAAAGTCCTGCTTGATAATTAACAGGAATTCCCTCCAGAGTTTTTTTTTTTACATTTTAAAACGGAATTCCTGAAAATAACCCCTAAGCCTAAAGTTAATAGCAATATCGCAAGTGTTGAAGTTCTTTGGGACCTTCTCAAGTTTATAGAAGAAAGTATTTTGAAGGGAGAGAAATTACCAGGCTGGGCCTTTTTCTCTAGGCTTTCACTTTGATACCTCCACGCAAGCCTTCTATTCGCTTGTGAAAAGTCGCCAAACAGTACACTGAAGTCCTTGGAGGTTTGCTGTGATTTCAGCATGGTCCTTTCGTGGGTTCTTCTCTGCGACTTTTCCATCACTTCAGTACACTGCTTCCCTCTCCCCTGTATGGTGAAATGAAACACAGCTCCCCAAACACGGCGGGAAACCCCTTTTGGATCCTGTATGTCTTACATAAATACACTTTTTAAATTAGTTAAAATTCAGGTTAGCTACAGGCAGGAATGTAGCAAACCACGTTCTTGAGTGCTTACAGGAAAATTAGAATTGCCTCCTGTGGCCATCTTGACATTGGCAGCTGGTCCTGAACCTGCCTTCTTATCTGTTCGTGCTCCAGTGGTGGGTGACCACGTAATTTATTTTATGAAAATCCAGGAAGTGGTTGTCTGTTGATGATGGGTTAATTCATTGATTCAATAGATAATTACCTTTTTCCTACCATGTGCTGAGCACTGGGATGAAAGTAGAATGGTGAGAGTGAGGGGACTGGTGGAGATGGCCATTTTGGAGCAGGCCTTTCACCAGTTTTTTGTGGATTTTCTGAATAGTTATATGTTAATTGACAAGACCTTCCCCATACTACTGATCTTAACGGTCTGTAGGTCCATGCAGTTTTGTGGAAGAAATGTTATTCTGTCTTTCTAGTATTTGCAGTAATAAACTTGCAAGGATGACTGACCATGGTGATTTGTGTCCTGTAATGAATAGTGTCATCGTCACTTTCCCGTGTACAAGTATAATAATTAGATGAGGATAACTTTTTGAATTGTTCCATAAGAAGGACCTAATATTAGAGAACATGGAGAGTGTTAATTAAGGATGATGCCCTTAGGAAAATAAATAATAAAGTAGACCATTACGTAGGTTTCTGTGCATTTAATCTCATTTTTTAAACTCTTAGCTGGAAAAGTTCTTTTGTCTTTTTCTGATTATAAGAGTGATACAAGGTCAAAACAAAGTTCTTTGGAATTAAATCTTGCAGGGATATAAAAGTAGAAAGTGAGTCTTCTATGAGTCCACTCTTGGAAGACCGCTGTTAATAATTTGGTATTTATTTCTTCAACTTTGTGTTCAATATATGTGTGCACATATAAACACACTAAATATACAGCGTAACTATATGTAAAACATGTATAGCTTAGCTGTATATTAATATATGGAATATATATTGAATATAATATATGTGAGTATATATATGTTATTGTTATTTGGTAAAATTATATATTCTCTTTTCTCCAATTCCTGGCTATTTACCACTACTCCTTGCTCCACCCCAAATCTTCATGTAGAAGTAGTATGCCTTTCATATTTTAGATATGACCTTGAATTCTGGCTCTTATTACCTATGTCAGTTTTGCCAAGTTAAAACTTATCTGCTCCTTGATTTCTCACCAGTCAAAACAGAACAATGAGTATATAAAAAAGAATGTGTGAAAAACAATGCCTGGTCTGTGGATTCTCAATATTAATATCTTTATTTGGTCACCCACCACTTTCTTATGATCTTCCTTTTGATTGTGGAAAGCAACTTTCTAATAGGTGCTAAGCCTGCTGAGTATTTGCATTTTCACAGGGACCTGCTGTATCTGATCCTAGAATTTCTGGAACAAGGACTGACACCTGATGTAGTTTGATTTCCTCCTATCAGATCATTCCGTAGCCCTGCCTAAAGGGTGTCAGCTTGAAAAATGAAGGGAAAGGGTTTCCATGTGTCTTAAAAGCTCTGATACTGTTCACAAAGTGAGAAAGACATACTACCACATTTAGATGAGTGCTTAAACTTAGGATTTCTATTTCAGAAATGTCTTTGGTTTATAAGAATTACAATAAAAATGCTGATGCTTCATGTCCAAACTGTCATGATTTTGCCAAGTTGTGGGTTTAATATACAGCTAAGCTGTGTATTTAGTGTATCTAATACAGCTCTGGAAGCTGAGAAAGACAAGTCCACAGACATCTGATTTCACACTAGACATCTGGTTTCACGTTGCTGAGGAGTACTTTTTGTCAGTAGATTATAGGCATGTCAACTGTACTGCTGTAGTGTGTGGCATTTCTATCATAAGCTCTGTTCTGTAGCGTTTAGTATATTTTATTCAAATGACAGCACACTGAAAACGAACACCTGGTCAGATAAGCACATTTCCCACAGATGTCTTCTAATGTCATTGTTCTTACAAGTTAACAAGGCAAAATAATTTCTATCCTTGGTGATTTTTGCATTAAGAGTTTTTGTGAGAGCAAAAATATTCTTAAAGAAAAGCCTCACTTAAGAACCCATTGTATTCCAGAAGTTCATTTTTAAGTCTATTGTTGTTTGTAATGTTAACAATGTACTTATAGGAATAAAATAACAAATAATATTTAGATTTCCAGGTCAGAACCCCAAAGGTTTTTTAACTCATAGTGTGCCTCTTATGTTTTAGTGGTACTGTAGACTCTAACCAACATTAATAACAGTATTTTGGAGGTAAATGTATTCTGACTTCCAACCTAGAATGATTGGACCACATTTCCCTCCATTTTGAGGTAGTGAGGGGTATAGAAAACTCTAAAGGCTGTCAATCTTTTTTTTTTTTTTTTTTTTTGAGACAGAGTCTCACTCTGTTGCCCGGGCTAGAGTGAGTGCCGTGGTGTCAGCCTTGCTCACAGCAACCTCCAACTCCTGGGCTCAAGCAATCCTACTGCCTCAGCCTCCTGAGTAGGTGGGACTACAGGCATGCGCCACCATGCCTGGCTAATTTTTTCTATATATTTTTAGTTGTCCAGCTAATTTCTTTCTATTTTTTTTTAGTAGAGATGGGGTCTCACTCTTGCTCTTGTTCAGGCTGATCTCAAACTCCCGAACTCAAACAATCTGCCCTCCTTGGCCTCCCAGAGTGCTAGGATTACAGGCATGAGCCACCGCACCTGGCCAAGGCTGTCAATCTTAATTTTTCGGGAGGGCTCTGTCATTGCGTAGCTGTGTGACTTTGGACCCAAATTCTTCATCTGTAAAATGGGATAATTCATGATTGCTGTGAGATTCAGTGAGTATGTTTGTAAAGTAGCACAATATCTGCCAAAAAATTGGCCCTCAGTAAATAGTAGTTTCATTTTTTCGTCTAGCTCCTGGCCATGAGTCAAAAAAGATCCTCTGCCTCTCCCTTCCACTTATATCCAGACTAACCCACTGGCCAGGACATGTGGCTCCAATGGAGGGGAATTACCCATGGGATCTGGGATTTGGTAGTGGGGAGTGGGAAAGGGGTATGCAGAATAATGACAAAGGAGAGCCATGGCGAACTGAGAGAGGAAGGTGCCAGTCTTTTGCTTAGTCCATAGACTTAGGCCAATGAATTATTTGGATCCTAGAACCATCTTTTTCTCTGGCTTCTCTGTTGATCTTCTGTCAGCTGTCACACTGGAAATGCTTGCCTTCTTATTGTCTGCTTAGTCCAGTAATAAGTTTTTCTTTGTCACCTTGACACTACCTGAATAACCACCATACCATATTTTTCTATTTTTTTAGTGAGTAGGACTTAATAGTATTTGTCTGTATTTTCTTAAGATCCATTTTTTTTTCTATGCTCAAAATCTAGTTGATTTTCTCTTGCCCATTTGTTGGCCTATAGTTCATTCATTAACCACCCTCTCTTCTTTTTTATTACATGCTTATGTGCATTCAACTAATGATGAACAAATAAAGATGAAAAGGCATTGTCACAAGGAGCTTGTAGCCTAGTAGGACTATAGACAGCTTGATCAACAAGTCAAATATAGGGTGCTATTTGCCATAACAGAGGTAGATACAAGTGCAAAGGAAACCTAGCAAGAGCTCTTCATCCCTGTAAGGAATGCCAGAGAAGGGTTTTAGTAGTGGTTGTGTTTGAGCTGAGACTTGAAAGCTGAGCAGGAGAGGGCACGTTGACAAGCAGCAAAGAGCATTTCCAGGTGGAGCTAACAGCATGAGTAGTTGTGTGGCATTATGAGAACATAGTTTGTAGATCAGTTATATTAAAGTGTGAAGGGCAAGGTCAGGAGTGAAAGGAGGTGAAACTAGATGGCTACTCCAGGGTGCACTTCCTATCCCATGTGTAGTAGTGAGCTGTGGAGAATTGTGACTGGTGTGAAAGATCACTGTGAAGCAGTGTGCTGGGTAGATTGGGGGTGGACTGGAGTAGGGGATGGAGATGTGGCAAGAGTGGAGGCCATTGAGGACAGTGCATCAGTATGGATAAGAGAGGTTGAGAGCTCAGACAAGGGTGGAAGTAGTGGGGATAGAGAAATGAGAATGTTTAGGAAAAGTAGGAAGAGGGAGAACTGGCTGGTCTTTGTGACTGAATGTGAAAGATATGGGAGAGTGAGGATGCTAGAATGCTTCCCAGGTTTCTGGGTAGTGAGTGGGGAAGGAGAAGAAGAAGCATGTATGAGGGAGAAGAGAATGAGTTCAGCTTTGGACATGTTTAGTGTGCTTGCGAAGCATATCATTGGCAAGTTGGAGGTGTCTAGAAGGCTTGGATATAGGATCCTGGAACATCACTAGAGACTGTGAAGGCTAGATACAGATTTCTGAGTTCTTACCATATGGAGAGTAGTTTAAGGCATGGATAATGATAAAAGTGCTTAGAGGAATTGTATAGAAAGAGAAAAGGGCTAAAAATAAGTCTCAGAGAATATTGAAATTTAAAGGACAAACCATGAAAGAGAAAGATGCAAGGATGCTTAAGGAGAGTAGCCAGAGAGGTTGCGAGAAAAGGGAAAGGGAAGCTTTTCAGGCCAGTGGCAGAGAATTTTAGGAAGTAGGACCCTGTTAAAATTTAATGCTACAAATCATCAAGTATGATGAAGGTTTCTGCTGGAAGTCATTGATTTCATTGTAGTGACAGAGCTAAACCGCTGTGGGTAGAGGACTGAACAGGAGGTGAGGATAGAGAGTAGACGTGCTTGGGTCCCTCTTAGGATGTAATGACTTAGTGTTCTTCAGTCAGGATATTTACTTATTTATTTAATTTTATTGTGTATATTTAAGTAACAACAGTGATGTTATGGGATATATATATATATATAGATAGATAGATAGTAAAGTGGTTACTATTTAGTATAAGTGAAACATTTTAACATATCCATCATCTTACATAGTTACCCATTTGTGTGTGTGGGACAAGAGTAGCTAAAATCTACTCATTTAGCAAAAATCCCAAATGCAATACCAAATGCAATGCAATATTAGCTGTAGTCCTCATGTTGTATGTTAGATCTGTAGACTTGTTCATCCTACATATCTGCTACTTTCTATCCTGTGACATACTTCTTTGCATTTCCTTCCCTTTCTCCCATAACCACTGTTTTATTCTCCATCTCTGTATATTTGACTTTTTTTTTTTGGTAAGATTCCTCATATAAGTGAGATCATGTAGTATTTTTCTTTCTGTGTCTGGCTTATTTCACTTAGCATAATGTCCTCCATGTTCATCTGTGTGGCAAATGGCAGGATCTCTTTCTTTTTTAAGGCTGAATACTTTTCCATTGTGTATGTATGTGTATATATACACCACAGTTTCTTTTTCTATTCATCTGTTGGCACACACTCAGGTTGTTTTCATATCTTCGCACCCATTAAGATGGCTATTATCAAAAAGACAAGAGATAACAAGTGTTGGTGAGGTTGTGGAGAAAAGGGAACACTTGATCACTGTTGGTGGGAGTGTAGATTGGTACTGCCATTATGGAAAAAGTATAGAGGTTCCTAAAGAAATTAAAAACAGAACTACCATATAATCCAGTAATCCCTCTTGTGGGTTATGTCCAAAGGAAATGAAATCACCACCTTATAAAGATATCAGTTGGGGTTTTTATTTATTTATTTTTAATTTTTTATTGATACATAATAATTGTACATATTCATGGAGTACATTATATTTTGATACAAGGATATAACATATAATGATCAAAGCAGGGTAATTGGGACATGATTCACCTGAAACATTTATCATTGCTTTATGTTGGGAACATTTGAAAACTTCTGGCTATTCTGAAATATAATAAATTATTGTTAACTGTCAGTTGGGGTTTTTAAAAGCTCTCCGGGGGATTCTACTCTGTGCCCAAGAATGAGAAGCACTGGAGAGAGGTGTGTTTATATGCTGCCAGGAAGGAACCCAATAGAAAGGGAGATGTTGAAAATACAGTTGCTTGTATTCTAGATTCCTTGTTTATCATATTTTCTTATGAGTAAACATCAGGTTGTTGTCTCTTTGTTTGCCTAATCCTTCCCTGCTTTTTAAATTCATATCTGGACCCACCCTTATATGTCCTGTCCCCTCTACTCTTTCCTGGCCCAGAGTTCCACTGCTGTCTTGCTCTCACCACACCTGGCCTTTTTGCTTATATTATTCTCTAACCTAATCTGGTTGTGAGGAAAAAAGTCTACTTTCTTTCATTAAAAGTTAAACAATTTCACAGGAGTGTCTACTAGGAGAATGGGGGAAATAACCACACCAAACAAAAATCATTAAGTGTAGCCAAGACTTATTAATATCTGCTATGTTTGAGGCCCTGGATCCAAAGATGTAGAAGATGGGAATGATGAATAAGATAGGAATATACCCTTAAGAACCCCTGAGAGCTGTGAGAGAAATGGATACATAAAGAAAGAAATGCCTTGAGGTGCAATGTGTGCTATTATTTCAAGAGGTAGAGTTCAAGGTAGGATGGGTGCAAAAAAATGGACTTCTTTATTTTGTGTGATCCTGAAGCCTTCGCTGAGGAGGTGTTGCTTAAGCTACAGCTCAAAGTATGGTGTGATGAAGTTTAGGGAGTGAGATTAGGGAATGAAATCTTCCTTGATGGCCCCATGATAGCAACAGAAGGGTTTTAGGTTTCTCACCTCCTCTTCCTTTTTGTTCTGCTTAGTATATTGCAAGGTAACTTTGTCCTTGAGTGAGTTCCTAGGGGATAAAGAAGTTTCAGCTTAGATGTAGAAATATACCAGGATTTTCTTCCTTTGTGGTATAAACTTCCCATGAATTTATCACCACTGGTTTATTATGTATTAGACAGCTAACACAGACCACAGCAATTAAATCACAATATCTAGGAGATGAGGTCTAGGCACTGATATTTTTCAAAACATCCTAGGTGTTCTAATGGCAGTCAGGGTAGACACCCATGGGGCTAAAACACGGTTTAGAAGAAAAGGCTGGGATTTGGAGCTAAAAAATTAGATTCTTGCAATTTGTTTTAATAGCTGTGTGTCCTTAGTTAAGTTACCTCAACCTCACTAAGCCCATCATTGGTTGGAAGATGGGATGGTGGGTAGTATGCTTGTCCTACATGTCTTGCAAAGTTTTATGGGTTAAAAGAGGAGATTTGTGTGAAGGTACATCATACGCCGATGTGGTTGTAACAGTAAAATGTTCGGGGCCAGGTGTGATGGCTCACACCTCTAATCCCAGCTGTTTGGGACGCCAAGGTGGGAGGATTGCTTGAGGCCAGGAGTTTGAGACCAGTATGGGCAACGTAGCAGCACCCTGTCTCTAAAAAATAAATAATAAATGAAATTAGCGATTGTGGTAGCATGCCCTTGTAGTCCCAGCTACTTGGGATGCTGAGGCAGGAGGATTGCTTGAACTCAGGAGTTCAAGGTTACAGTGAGCTATGATCCTGCTTTCACATTCTGGCCTGGGTGAGAGTGAGACCCTGTCTCTAAAAGGAAGAAGAATGTTCTGTTGACCTTCTTCAGAAGTGGTCAGGCTAAGAGCTGGCCACCTTGTTCTGCGAGATAGTAACTATTTTATGGATTTGCATCTAATATTTCATCATGAGATTTTTGATGATATATTTTACTACATTTTTATATTGCTATAAAAATGTTGAAAACTAAATCAAAAAAGCAGATCCATAAGCAATCAGCAGTTGAGCATGTCCAGTGTGGCGTATTAATTCTAACTGTTTAAAATTACACAAATGTTTATTAAGATTGTAAAGTATATAAATATTCTCGATGTCAGTAACGTAATTGTTTAGTATTAAAATTGTATAAACATATTAGGTATTTATTTTGAAAATGTGTACATTAAAGAATAGTAAACTTCCAGAAGATAGTAAATACTCCATAGAGTACCATGGAGCACCAGAAATTCAATTATATGGTAGGTCCCCTTATGTCTATTAAGAATACAAGGACATATGCTATGTCTGTGTATGGTGGGAAGCCTGGGTATTAGCGTCAGTCGTATAATTATATAGGAATGATCATCCTTAGACCTTATTTTGATTGAGAAGTAGTATTGTTTAATGACAAAATTGAACCTAAAGCCTAAAGACTGTGTTCTAGACCTGGTTTCTCTACTCCTTCCCATATGATAGTAACCCTTCTGAGCCTCATATGTAAAACTGGAATGCATTAGTTCTTTGTTGCTTTGTACTTATCAAAAACCTAGTGGCTGAAAACCACAATCGTTTGTCATCTCATGGTTGCTGTGGGTCAGCAGTTTGGGGTGCCTTGCTCAGGGTCTCCTGAGGTTGCTGTGAGATGTCAGCTGGAGCTGCAGTTATCAGAGCATGACTAGGGCTAAAAGGTTCACTTCCAAGGTGGCAAGCTGGTGTTGTAAGCTGGTTCCTCTCTGTGAGGGGCTTTCCATGGGTCTGTCCTCATGCCATGGGAGCCGGCTTCCCCCAGAGAGAGAGCCAAGAGGCCAAAGTGAAAACTGCAGTGCCTTTTATGACCTATCCTTGGAAGTCACACATCATCATTTTTGAGGTATTCCATTGGTCTCACAGACCAGCCCTGATTCAGTGTGGGAGGGGACTACACAAGGACAAGAGGCAAGGACCAACGGGGATTATCTTGTGAGGGTCGGCTACCTGAGATAATAACAGCGTCTACCTGGCATAGGATAGTTTTGAGTTTCATTTAAGAATTTATGTGAGTCCTTTGTAAACCATTAAAGCAGCATATAAATGTGATATAAAAGTGATACTGTTCTCCTTGACCAATAAAATTGAGGCTGGATGGAAGCTAAATTATTTTGCTTTGTGTCATGTTAGCTCCAATCTTTTCCTTCTTTTTTTAAAAATTATTTTATCTTATATCTTTAACACATTTATATTCAGGAAATATCCCCCTTTAATAATCTGGAACAGAAAGCTATTTGTTGGGTTTTAACATCTGGTGTAGAAGTAGTATATTGAACAGGAGAAAATTATAAATACAAGCAGTGACTGTAGCAAGAACCTGTTGGTCACCTGAGTAATATCCTCAGGTTTCACCCTAGGGAATCTTGATGAAATCTCTGAATGTCTTGTTCTTTGTACCTGTCTTTTGGTACCTCTCTTCCTCTACCTTGCCTGGATTATAGTTTTACCATATTTTCTGTTGGAAACTTCTTAAGGTAGGGGCCAATCTTACTGTTGCTTAATGTCCCCCAGTACCTTTAGCACAATGCTTTCTGCTTCATGGTGCTTGGTCAGTATTTGGTGAACCGAATTGGATTGCTGGCAGAACTCCAGCCTCTGTGCCTCCCTGAAATTGCAGATGAAGAGGGGGTTGTATTTTGCTGAGGTGATGGTGATGATGGTGGTGGCACATCCTGCCAGACGATCTTTAAGCGTGTCTTATGTGTCCCTGATTTGCCATTGGAGCCCTCGCCTGTCCTAAATGACTCAGATGTTTGGACTGCTGGTTGCTTATTCTGGCTTCCTCGCTGATGACCAAAGCAAGCAAGCAAGCAAACATACACACCCCTAACAGTCATTCGTATGCGACTTTCAAAGTCTTGTTGAACTCTTTCTGCTCAGCTTGGTAACTCATGGCATGTTTTTGACTTCTTAGATTAAGGATACCCAGAAGGTGCAAGTATGTAATAAATCATAAAAATTTAATCTTTGCAGTTTACTGCAAGTTTATTCTGAGAGATAGGTCTTTGTAATGGCACTTTGACACACACACTTTTATATCTTTCTGTTGAAAAATGTAGCATTTACAGTCACCTTTTGAAAAATCATCTTGCTTGTAGCTGGAGGACACATTATAAACACATCAAGTTCTAGCTTTGAAATTGCATACAGCAAAGATGTTTTTTAAAGAAAGGACATGTTTGTAATGTCATCACATTCTGTATTTTAGGATAATTTCATTTTATATGATTTTCTCACTCCATAGAACAAAAAACAAATTCAGAGCAACTCATGCTTTTCTCCTTTTTGCTCTCTCCTGCGGATTATCCTGCTGATTTCCCTCTTTAGGAATCCTTTGCTTCCTTAGCCTCGCTACCTGCCTTCTCCACCTCTTGTCTGAAACTAACTCCCTTCCTGTCTTTGGACCTAGAGTACTGATGACAGAGGATGAGTGGGCTAGAAGGGGCAGAGCAGGTGTTGCGAGGCGCAGTGGGGGTGTACAGGAGAGCTGCACTGGAGCTTAGGGTGCTCTTTACTGAGAAGGTAATAGGAGAACTGTGAAGTAATGATTGGTAGGAAAGGATTAAAGTTGCCACAGATATTTGCCTTTTTTTTAATAGACTTAATTTTTTTAGGTCATTTTTGGTTCATAGCAAAATTGAGTGGAAGGTACAGAGATTTCCCATATACCCCCTGCCCCACACATCACAGCCTCCCCACTGTCAGTAGCCCCTCAACAGAGTGATACGTTTGTTAGTTGATGAACCTACATCGACACATTGTTACCCAAAGTCCATAGTTTAGGGTTCATTCTTGGCATTGTGCATTCTATGAGTTTATACAAATGTGTAGTGATCATATACCCACCATTATAGTGTCATGCAGAGTGTTTTCACTGCCCTAAAAATCCGTGTTCTGCCTATTCATCCCTCCGTTTCCCTACCCCTGGCAAACCTCTGATCTTTTTACTGTCTACAGTAAAAAGTTTTACCTTTTCCAGAATGTCATAGAATCATACAGTATGGAGTCTTTTTTGCCTTTACTTTTAGTTTGCCTGATGTAGTAGATTGTTTACAAAGTATCTGGGTGTTTTTCCAGCAGCTTATTTTGCTTGATAGTTGCTTGAATAAGAGTTTTATTAGTGTCAGATTAAAGACTGAGTAATTATTATTTAGTTTTGTTAAATACTATTTATCATTGTTATTATGTAAGGGTAGTTTGAAGGACTTTATAAATGAATTAGCTTGTACTTTTTATGGGTCTCACTATTTCTCATGTGTAAGAGAAGTCCTATAGTCTGAACACATGAGTTATGACAGTATGTTAGAACAGGGGTCCCCAAGCAATGGTGAGTTGTGTAATTATTTCATTATATATTACAATGTAATAGAAATAAAGTGTACCATAAATGTAATGTGCTTAATCCTGAAACCATGCCCAACCCCCTGGTCCATGGAAAAATTGTTGTCCATGAAACCAGTCCCTGGTACCAAAAAGGTTGGGGATCACTGCCTTATTACTTAAGAACTGTCTGGTGTGTATGACTATGTGATATTAATACTGTAAACATTCAGTTAAAACCTGTATATTAAGGCTTGAAAAGTAGACATTAAATATAAGTTTCCAGATAATAAAGTGGTGATATATTGTGAAAAGGATGTGGAATTGGGGTATGAAGACCTTTATTCAAGTGCTAGCTCAGGTATCAGCTGTGTGAACATGAACCAGTCATTTTTTGTCTCTGAACTTCATTTTCTTTTGGGGAAAATAGAGATAACACATACTTCATAGGTTATTTTTGAGGACTGTATGAGCTGTTTGTGAAAATTGTGTGAATTTTAACTCATTATAAAGCAGTGTGAGCAATTGTTTGGTTTATGAGTCAGACTTGGTTACTGTAATCAACTTTAAAATTTTTTTAGTTTCGTAGACAATAAAGAAAGGAAATAATGATTTGGGGCTAACAAGGCAATACTGCTGAAAAGAAGGTGATTTATATGTAGCTGAGAAAAAAAATGACTGCATTTTTTACTGAAAATGTCTCATTGATTAAGCCTGCTTGTGTCTTCCTGTGGAAAGTATGTACTTTGGGGTATTCTGCTTGTGTGCTTGGCTCCTAATCATATTTATTACCTAGTTGTCAGCTTTAGATGTTAGTCTTCCTTCCAAAAGCGTGAATCATATTGTCACATTCTGTATGGAGTCAGAGACACATAATTTCCTATTTCTAGAAAGAAAAGACTAGATTCTAAAGCTCTTATGACCAGTCTCTATGTGGTTCAAGCCACTAGGGCAAGGAGGAATTAGATAGAAAGATTCTGGGGAAAAGAATAGAAATAGCCTTGTGAATTTGAATTCCTGAGGGAGGTGGTATAGTAAATACAATTCTAGTTTCAGTTAAAATGTCCCTGTAGTGTAGAACACTTAGAAAGAGGTCAGTGACATAATGATGAATTCAAATTAGAGAAAACTATATACTTTTGAGTTTGAGAATGCTCTGTGCATGTACTTACTTCAAGATAAAAGTCATCTCTTGTTAATAACGTTGACCATTGACATGTTTATTATAATCTCAACTTTTTGTGTTTCTACTAACTTAAAGTAACTTTCTTTTATTACCTTCGAAATGCATCACATGACCAAAGATAGAATGATGGAATATCCCGTGGACAGAAGATTTAAGAGTGACTGTTCAACCACTAACCTCTAAAGTAGACGTGGGGGCTGGGCGCAGTGGCTCATGCCTGTAATCCCAGCACTCTGGGAGGCCGAGGCGGGTAGATCGCTCAAGGTCAGGAGTTCAAGACCAGCCTGTGCAAGAGTGAGACCCCCTCTCTACTAAAAATAGAAAGAAATGATCTGGCCAACTAAAATATGTATATATAGAAAAAAATTAGCCGGGCATGGTGGCGCATGCCTGTAGTCCCAGCTACCCGGAAGGCTGAGGCAGTAGGATCGCTTAAGCCCAGGAGTTTGAGGTTGCTGTGAGCTAGGCTGATGCCACAGCATTCACTCTAGCCCGGGCAACAAAGCGAGACTCTGTCTCAAAAAAATAAAAATAAATAAAAAAATAAAATAAAAAAAATAAAATAAAGTAGACATGGGAAATCAAGAAGGAATTGTCACCAGAAAGCAAGAAAGAGTACAAACAATTCCTATTAAGTGTTATTTGACCAATGATATTGAGAATGGGAAGAAGAAAATGTAACAAGCATTTTAGAGAAGCATGCAGTGGAACAGACTTTTCATTTTTTTAATGTCTGTGTTTGGAACAACTTTTCTTTGTAGCAGGCGCATAGAATGCCACTTCAGGGAATTGAACTGTGTGACGAGATAGATAATATTCTCTTCCTGCAACCGGTTTCTCACTACCCAGGTTAAATGTGGGGAAATTCAATGATCTTGACATTTCATGAAATCTTCCTGGACATTTAATCCTAGATCTTGAAAGTAGGATAAAAAAGGGATATGACAGTTTGTTTCTACTTCAAACTGAGAAATAAGAGAGAAATTGTTTAGTGAATGGCACAATTTGAGGTCCATGCTTATCTGTCTTGGATTTTATAGTAATAAAAAAAGAGGGGCAAGTCATCTACGATTTTTTATCATCAGGAGTCTTATCTTTAACTTGGTCTGATTGTTTGGTTGTTTAAAGTTAACTAGAGAGAGTAATTATTCTAAGTCATTAGTGAAAGAAGTAGAGCAGCACCTTACCTTATTCTACCTTTCTGCAGCATTCTGTTTCATAGTAGTTAAAAATTGATTTATTGGGTAAAT
Organism: Lemur catta; assembly: GCF_020740605.2. Lineage (NCBI taxonomy): Eukaryota > Metazoa > Chordata > Mammalia > Primates > Lemuridae > Lemur > Lemur catta. The sequence goes on from NC_059138.1 coordinate 33,433,290, forward strand.
AAGAGTATATTTGATATTTGAATCAGTTTCAATTGTGGACACTTAAGTGCTGGTTAAACTCAAGATTGCAGTCAGTGATCTTTGTAAAATTCCTCTCTGATCAGCTCACTCTCCTGCTTAAAATGGTTCTGTGGCTTCCAATTGCCCTTAGATTAAAGGTTGAAACTTGCTTAAATTGGCCTAAAAGACCTATCCTACTTGGCCCTACTTACCTCTCCAGATTTTTCTTTTTTTCACTCCAGCATTGGCACTTTGCCCTTGAGTCAGACTAATGTATAGGAAATAAGTTTTTGTTTACCTTGCCCTAGTCATATCTTCTCATTTTTTCAGGTTTCAGCATAAAGGTTTAGAGGCCTCTATTCATTGTCCTTGCTGTGTGCTGCCATAGCACAAAATTCATTGGAAGACATATTTGTCTACTTTTGTGTAATGTAGTAGGCCCTCGCTAAACAGTTGTTGAATCAAGGTGATTTTGAGTGATTAGGGAGAGAGTAGAGACGGTAACGTTAACTGACTTTTGGAAGAAAGGAAGAACATTTAAAATAGGAAATACAGTTTGAACAAAGACATAGTGGAAGTACCTTGATTCCTAAATTTAACATCAGTGAGTAAACCACTTGGCTACAGTAAGGGGCTGTGGGACATATAAGTTGAAGTTAGATTGTGAGTGACCTAAATATTAGACCCAGTTATTTATAAATGATGTACACCTAATAGTTTATAAACGTTAAGGAAGGAATAATTGAAGGATTTTTGACTGGGGACCCATATGGCAAACAGTGTTTTAGGAAGAATCATCTGACAAGTATATAGGACTGGTTGGAAAGTAGAGGGGATGATGAAAAGTAGACCAATCGTGAAGCTAATTTACTTGCAAGGTAGTAAGGATTTTCACTATGGTGATTGTGGGAATAGAAGATAAGAGATGCTCAGAAACTGTTAAGGAAACGAGTAATAAAACATAACTGCATAACAATTCTGTATTGCTAAAAAAGAATGAAAGAAAACACAGTGTATCAAAAAAGCAAAATCAAGCAGGAAAGAGATTTGCAATTCATAGCACAGGAAAAAGACTAATTTTATAAATATGTAAAGAACAACAGTAACTCAAGGAGAAAAAGGCCAATTGGATAGAAAAATGAACAAAGATATGAAAAATATGAATAGTTCATAATAAGAGAAATGTAAAACAAAACTTTAATGAGATGCATTTTTTAAACCTAATTGGCAAATAAACAAATTTTGAAAACAAAGTGTCTTTGAGGGCATAGGGAACTAGGCAGTGTGATCACTGCTAACGGGAGTGTGGATTTCTACAATTTTCATTGAGAACAATTTGGAAATAGTAATCAAAACTTAAAATACACATAGCATTTTGATTCTTCTGCTAGATTGTATCTTATAGATCTTATACTTGTGTGAAGTAATATGTATTTAAGGATATTCTTGGCAGCAATTGGAGACCACTTAAATGCCCATCTGTAGAGGGATCAATAAATTATAGTACTTATAGTGGAATATTTAGTAGTTCAAAAGAATAAGGCAGTTTTATATATACTGAAGTGGAATAATCTTTAAGATATATTATTAAGTCAGAAAGATAAAGTGTGGAACAATGGGTATTAATTAGTAGGTTATTATTTCAGAGGAGACTAAGATGTATTTTCTTGTATATGCATAGAATATCTCTGGAGGGAATTACAAGAAAAAGGAAAATGCCTCTGGGGATTGGAAGTTGGCAGCTTGAGAACAGGGATGGGAGGGAATCTTATTTTCCATTGTATATCTCTTTTTGGGTATTTAAAATTTTGTATTATATAAAAATTTTAAAAAGGTGAAACATTCAACTCCAAATGTACTTCTGTATTACATATAGCCAATTCTGCGAAATTAGGGCATAAAAAATGAATTAAAAAAGAATCCTCTTGTTCACATATCTGATAAAGGGTTAATATTCGTAATATATAAAAGTTATAACTCAACAAACAACAACCTTACTGAAAAAGGGGCAAAGGACTTGAATAGACATTTCTCCAAAGAACGTGTAAAAATGGCCAGTAAGCACACCCCAAAAGATGCTCAGCATCACTAATTATTAGGGAAATGCCTATCAAAACCACAAGGAGATTCTTTTATCTTGGACCCACTGGGATGACCGACTACTTTGAAGTTTTTTGGAAGTATTTGTGAGTAGAGATGACCAACCAGGTATAGCTGTTTTCTTCTTGGTTTTCTCTATCATTTAAGAAAATTTTTTAAATTGACACATAATAATTGTACTGGTTTTCTCTTAATATTGTAAAATACGTTGTCATTTTTTTCTCCTTCTGCTCAAAAATCCTTCAATTATTCCTTCCTTAATGTTTATAAACTATTAAGTGTACATTGTTTATAAATAACTGGGTCTAATATTTAGGTCACTCACAATCTAACTTCAATTTATATGTCCCACAGCCCCTTACTGTAGCCAGTTGGTTTACTCACTGATGTTAAATTTAGGAACCAAGGTACTTCCACTATGTCTTTGTTCAAACTGTATCTCCTATTTTGAATGTTCTTCCCCTCCTTCAAAAGTCAGTTTGACTTCTGGTTGCACCTACCTGTGTTCTTGGTGTTGTGTCTTAATTCTCTCAGAATAAGAGAGAGGGTTAGGGTTTTTATCTCAGTTGGGGTTTTTGTCTTTATCTTACTTCAGTTTGTCTCACTTTTGTTCGGGGTATAAGCCACTCTCCTTTAATCCTTCTGTTTTATCTCTTGCCATGCTGATTCTGCCTGTTTCATTCTTAGACTGGGCAGTTACACTCTTTTTCCCATTTTAAAAAAATCCAGTATAACATTATTTTACAAATGTTGAATGTAGATCTCTCCTCCCCAGCTGCTTTCTCTGACCTTGTTTTGGCCAGCTTCTCTTAGATACCTCCCAGCCAGTGGAGCAGACTGTGTCTAGTATACAAAAGGTGAAGATGTTTTATTCTAAAGCTTTTTCATAAGTAAATTCATTGAGCTTTATTGATTTTCTCTGTGACAGATGAGGTATCTAATTTAGTTGCTTTGTTGATGTTGTACTGTTTTGTCTCTTCATGCTATAACCTTTCCCTTTCTCTCTTTGCATTAAAGAAATACGAACTGAATTCTTAGAGTTGATAGGAACCATACTCAATTTTAAGGATAAAATTTGTCCTTTCACCAGGCATTTTGTTGCTCAGTTAATTTTTTATCTCTTTTTTCCCCTAATTCTCATGTATTAAAGCCAATAGGATATATACATCCACACCATTTAACGAAGGTAGATGGGATAGATTCTGAATTCATTTGTCTTGCTAATTTTTCTCTCCTGCTAGGAAAGGTGCAGAAAAAAATCTGAGAAAAAGTATTTTCTGTTCAGCTTCCATTGGAGAGACTTAAAGTAGTCAAAGGGGAAAGACAGATATATTCTCAAGGATTTCTATTTGATTATGGAATAAAGAAAATTTTGAGTGGTTTATCTGAAGTTTGATTCTTTCTTGGGGTAAATTTGACATTCTCTTTGTGTGGATTTACGTATCTTTTAACAAATATATGATTGGATCTGAAGATATAAAGACTATACATTTGCTATCATACAACATTTAATCTTGTAGTAATATCATTGACTGTCTAATTTTTATCTTTGTTTGTTTTTCACTAAAGAATCTGATTGGTTAGAAAACATGCTGTTGAACCAGTACCTTAGGATTAATCAAGGCTGATCTTGTTGGCTCACAGAGAGGGATTATCCTAGTTCTTTGGCCAACACATATTTTTGTTCTCAAGCAAACCGAATTGGTGGGAAGCTTGTTATACTAGTAAGCCCTACCAGTTGTAGAAGGTGACTTGAGTGGTATGGTGGTGGTTACATTAGCTTCCCCTTTGAAAAGTAAGGCACTTTAATACAGTTATGAATGTTTACACATAGGTAATGAACTACTGCAGAAAAGGTAGTAGTTTAAAATTAATTGCAGTTTTATTTTAAAATGTAGTTGATCTTTAAGTGCTTTGTTCTATATTTGCTTTTATATTTGCTGAAAATATTACACATGAAGATTATGCTTTAAACACTGAAGTGTTTTCCTAGTATTAACTAAACAATCGTGGGAAACGTTATACTTGAAAGGTCACGTTGATTTTTGTGGCATTTCCAATTTTACATTTTATACATACAGTTGAATTGGTTTAGCTCCTAGTTGAGTGTTTAAAGATCCGGGTAATAAATGTAGAAGGGAAATTGCAAAAGGGCACAATGTTTTGGTATGCACATATCTTTCATCTTTCTTTTGTTTCAGCAGTGAAATTTTAAATCCTAGGAGGCAATTGAGGGTGCTGAAAAGACAGCAGGATAATAAGGGCCTTCAGTACTTGTTAAGTCTAAAGACAACTCTAATTATAATTTTTCTATTAATTGATGTTGCATATAGACTTTGTCTTTTCTCCCCTTTCCACCCTTCCCCATTTGAATCAGACTTGAGCATTTACCTTTTACATAGTGGATTGAATTAATTGTGTATTCAGAACACTTTCTCCAAGTTAGTTGCATCTGAATGCTGTAGTAGCAGTTATGAAATCAATAACTCATTCTGCCCCATGTTTTATTGGAGTGTTGAATATTTATTGGGAGTGGTGAATAACTGGGAGGCAGCGTAGCATAGTGCTTAAGTGTACAGGCCAGGGGGTCAAGTAATCTAAATTCAGCTCTGCTATTTACTGTCTGTCCCACCCTGAGAAGATTCCTTAAACACTCAGAGAATCAGTTTATATCTTTTAAAATGGGGATAAAAATAACCTTAATGCAAAGATTGAGATAATTAGGATAACAAAATTTTTTGTTTTACTATTTTTAATACAGTGATACAATATTTTAGATAATACAGAATGAACAGTCTTTGCTAGATTGAAATTTTTATTTCATTGGTTTATAATAAAATTGTTATTTACAGTTTTTCTTTCTTTTCCCAATTAATACTTTCTTCAGAGTTTGTATATTTGATCATAATTTGGGGAAGAGTAATTATGACTGATTTGTGAATGGCTAATCACTCTATTAAAAATGAAACAAAACCTTACTGTACAATTAGTCAAAATTTTTTATGTACCTGTTTAATATTTGTACTGAAATTAATACCCCAAATATAGCAAAATGTTGGTATACTTTTGGCCAAGGAAAAATAACCTTTTTAATATTTCCTGGAGGATTCTGTTACCCACATCTAACTTTTAAAAACAACCTTTCATCTGTGATTTTATTATGGCTGTTTTGCTTGACATAGATGAAGAGGTGAAATTGCCATTTTTCTTTTTAATTACTTAGATGACAAATTGGCTGGCTGGAGAAAGGTCTTTGTGTGATACACCTAGTCTTATTTTGCAGAACAAAGCTACATTAGGTTCTGAAAAACTTCATTATTCAAAACTGATAGATATTAATTTAAATTACTTCAAACTTCTATATGGCTCATATATTTTTTTCTAGTTTATATATTCTGTAGAACCTATCAAAATTGTTACTGGACTTTCTAAGCCATTTACTGTCACAGCCATTGCAACACTCTCTAATACCATTAGTAGTGTTGTTGATGAGACAATAAAAAGTTTCTTACAAAATGGGAGAGGTCAGGCGATTATTCTCAGGGTTCCTAAGCTATTGATGAAGATGAAAACAACTTTTTTTGGCGACCGGTATAAAAATAGTTAGTTTTATTTATTATTTTTGGTGCTTATTTGCAAATGGAGTCATTCTTTGCTGCTGAAAGCTGGAATATACTAGAAGCTTCCTAAATGTATATATTTTCCCATATCACCCAACCAGCCACTCGACAAGTATTTATTAAATGAGAACAGGTATGAAGTAAATATTAGACAAGAAATTTAACAGTGTTATCATCAGAAGTGTTGACCTTGCAGCAGAAATCAGAAGTGGTCTTGGAGCCGGGGCACAATGATGATGATGGTGGGACACATCATGAAAGATGGATAATGATAGTATTGAGAAGGAGAGGCAATTCTGATGTGGAACTTAGAGGCCTGAGGTTAGACTCATAGAACCATAGCTAGTTGGAGCTAGAACCTTAAACGTAGTCTGTTCAAATAAATGATTTGTTTGCTCATTGGCATAGCTAGGACTGGAATCCAAGTCTTCTGATTTCTGATTTGGCACAGAGCATGGGAGGAGGAGAAAAGATTTAGCCCTAGAACAGGGTGGGCACTTGGTTCTTTGGGACTGACGCATGCATGGAGGGAGGCATATTAGGTGGCTTGCATGGCTCTCTATACAGCCTGACCTGGCCGCTCGTTTTCTCCCTTACTCTCCTGGCCGGCATTTGCAGGAATGGAGTATCTGACACAACTATGTGAAACTGACTTTCTATCAGCATTGTACATGGGTAGTAATATAAACGATACCTACAATTACAAAAGCAGTCAAGATATATTTATTTAGCACCTGCAAATGCTTAGCACAGTTCTCAGAATTTAGGATATACAGGAAAGAATGAGACATTGTCTTTGCCCATTAGAGGCTTGCAGTCTAGCTGGGGAGAATGGCCACACCTGTAAACATTAACTAAGAATCTTGGGTGCCGAATGAGGGTGTGGCTAAGTGAATGCCAGAGGAGTCTGGAAGCGGAAGAGAGCACTGTGGGTGAGAGTGCTCATGTAAGTTTTCCCAGAAGAGGTGAGAATTAGGTTTGTTTCTTAACAGCTCAGTGATTCTTATGAATAATTTTATGTGTTCAGCTCTGAAGGTTTCTGGTTCACCTAACTTGTTAAGTTACAGAGCTGGGACTTGATTGCAAGTGTTTCTGTGATTTGCAGTCGAGTGCCAGTCCAAAACTGCACATTCTTGTACTGTTTTGCACAGGTTGGCAGGAGGTTTCTGTTGGAGGGAATCCCATTTCTGCTCATCACTCCTCAGTGAGTTCAGCAGATCAAATTCTCCGCTCTGGTCTTCTGGATGTTGCATGATGCAGTCCCCCTTGGTTTCAGTTACCCTGTGCCCTGTTGTTTCTTCATTGGCAAAATAGCTAAAATTGCTAATTAACTATGACTTTGGTGCATCTTTCCATTTAAGGTGATCTTTCTACCAAGAAACTATTAAAGTGAAATGGGATATTTGTCTACAGTATATGAAACACAGCAGCAGCTGGCATGTACAGTGGGCTTCTGTTGTTCAACTAGATTATTTTGGTGTTCTATGTTATGAATCATTAACTTGAAGATTGGTACATAAATAATGCCATTAAACATAATAAGAGAAAGCAATTTAGAAAAAGCTGCATCAGAGAATAAATGTACTCCTCAAAACTCATATTATTTTTCCTCTACCTGGATATTTCTGCATTGAAATAGTATTTCTCATTTTAGCACAAATAAGGGCCCATAAACCTGACAGAGTTGAATTTAGTCTAACCAAGAAATATGAAATACATTAAGGCTTGAATTATATAGTGCAAACCTCAAGCCATTGCTGATTCTTTAAGGCAGTGGTTTTTAAACTTTTTCTTTTCTTCTTCTTATTTTTATGTATTGAATCTTTCTCAGAAAATCTTGCTTGGAATTCTATTACTTTTTATAAAAAGGAAACCAACAGATAAAAGCAGAGTGGCTCTGATTGAGCCAGGGAAGCTGGGGCTCAGAGCTCTCCTTAGTGCCTGTTACCCCCAGCCTTCGAGCCTCCAGTGAATCCTTAGGATACCATGGGACACAGATTGAAAAACATCACTTTTAAGGAAAAGCAAACTAAATACTTCTAGAAAATAAGCTGTTAATTGAAAAAAAATTATTAGTGCCTTGTAGTTGAATGGGTTATGAAAATTACTTGATCCTTCTTACACATCTTTATTGCCTTTGGACTTGAGTACTGTGCTATGATTTATTGACAAAAACATACACACAAAAAAAATCTCCCCAAAGTTCAATATAAATATATTAACAGTATACACATGTATGTGGGTATATGTATGTATAATTTCATTTAAAAATGACTTTATTCATAAATATCTTGAATTGTGAGATAAAACTTAGGCGAGAGATGGAGATAGTTATTTGTGTGCACATGGTGCGCGCGTGCGTGCACACACACACACACACACACACACACACGATTTGCTGGGTGTGGTTGGGCGATGCCTTTCTCTCAATCTGAGCCACCAGAGCATATACGTTACATTCTGAATATGACGTAGATAGTCTACGTGGACAGGAAATTATAAGGTTAGCTTACCAAAATAATTTTACAAATTATTTTTAGTAATAAATTATTAGAAGTGATTTACTAATTTCTTAAGTAAAACTGTATTGAAAGTTGAACACCTAAGTGCCAGGCTCTGAAATATGGCAGTTTCTTCCCTCACAGAACTCACAGCTGATTTGGGGTAAGGATGGGAAATCAGGTGGAAGCATAGCGTGTTACGGGAACATAGAGGAAAGGCATCTAATTCAGACTTGGAGAGACAGGGTAGACTTCCCAGCAGAGTGACATCTAAGCTAACCTGAAGGATGAATAAGAGCTGACCAAAACAAAGAAAGGTGAGAAGAGTGATGTATACAGAAGGGAGAGCATGTCTAAGGGCCCAAGGGAAGTAAAAGCACGGCGCATGGTAGAAATTGCATGGAGTTGGGTTTGGTTGGAGCATGATGTGCTAATTAATGAAAGAGTAGGAATGATGAGACCAGGGAATCTAATCAGAATTAGACTTGTATGCCAAATCTAAGAAGCTTGAGATTATGCTATAGAAAATGGGGACTTATTGAAGGATTTGAAGCAGGAGAAAGGATGATTTGTATTTATTTCATGAGAGGCACTTTGGCTAACTACCATGTGGACCGTGGGTCAGCTGTTTGGATGATAACAGTCATTCTCTGAAAATGGAAGGACCAGAGAGTATAGAATACTGTATAGTTTGTCTTCCCATAACATCTCCAATTGCCTCTATTCTTTATAAAATCTATCTATCTTCATGTTATTTTATGGCCCTCTTAACCTTATCACAAGACTGGCATAATTCAAAAGAACAACGTATAATGTTCAGTATCTATGTGGATACTACATAGATATGTCTTCATTCTTTCAGTATAGAAACTGGCATGATGCCTGGCACATAGCAGGTATTCAGTAAATGCTTATTTATGGGAAAGGAATAAATACCAAAGAAAGAGATACCAATTGAATTCTTTTTATCATAATGATTTCTTTGCTCCTTTTATTATGTCCTTCAGGCTCAGATAATTTCAGTGTAAGATATTTCTTGACAATCCCACAAGGGTCCAATCATTGTGTACTAGTACTCATGATAATTAATAAAACACTGTACATTTTAAATGGTCTTCAAATTCATAAGCTTTCATTTTACTACTGGACCCCAAATTCAATTAATAGTTGGATATGTCAGTAATCAAAGAACAGTGAAAAATGAACTCAGCTCACAGTTATTTTTTGGAAATTAGTGTAGAAGGGTCATCTGTGAATTGGAAAATTTTCTTTGTACTTGCAAAGGAACTTCTTTCCTTTTTTTCTGTGTTTCTTTTTTCTTTTTTTTTGAGACAGGATCCTGCTCTGTCGCCTGGGCTAGATTGGAGTGTGCCGTCATCATAGCTCAGTCAATCCTCCTGCCCCAACCTCCTAGGTCGCTGGGACTACAGGTGTGTGCCACCATGCCTGGCTAATTTTTCTTTCCTTTTTTTTTTTTTTTCCTTTTTGGTAGAGACAGGGTCTCAATCTTGCTCAGGCTGGTCTTGAACTCCTGGCCTCAAGCAAATTTCCTGCCTTGGCCTCCCAAAGTGCTAGGATTACAGGCATGAGCCACTGTGCCCAGCTAGGAGCTTCTTTTTTTAACATGCTTCTGAGATGGTCATAAAGGCAACTTACTTTAAAATAATATTTTGTATTAACACTTTATAAAGTTTTTTCATGGCATATTACTTGTATGAAATTAAATTATCTAATTTACCTTATGAAGCTAAATACCTATATTTTTAAATTGCTCAGAAAATAAGCAAATTCAAAACTATTTTTCAGTGGTTTATACTCATTAATGACTTTAGGTGATCAAATTTTCCCATATTTAGCCATTGGGATCACATGGCAAGCTCCTGTGTCCTTTTGATGTATTTCCATCATTTTTCTGAACACTTCTTTACTTGGTGGGATATTAAGATGTTCCACATTCATCTTATACCTTCCCTGCCCCAGCCCTGGAATCACCCCTTCTCTGAAGAGACCTATTTCCTTATTGTGGGGAATGGTCTTAGAACCTAAGAACTGGGTATTAGATGTACTCATTGCCATTTCTTTAAAACAGTGTTTTTATTTCTAAAGCCCCGCAGCATTCTTCTTTGACTTCTGCTTGTGTGCCTGTTATCTCCCTTTTTCCACAGTCAGCACCCTGCTCCCAACTAATGCTTACGCTCATTTGCTCAGTCCTACAATGTATTTGTAATGGTTTTGGAATTATTTCCCTCATTGTTTGCATTTCTTTCCCCCTACCTCCAACCCCAGGGTATATAATAAAATACTATGTTGAAAAGTTGATTGGATTAGCCCCTTTCCCCCAATAGTTGATGCTGTTTAATTTCCTGTCTTGTTTAGATTTTAATTGGGACAAAAAATTATATATAAATAAAAATGAGTGGTGTAAATCAAGAAAATTAGTGGTATTATTTTGACCTGCATCGAATATCTTTCGTTAGAAACTATCACTGAAGCAAAATAACATATAAAGGTTTTCTTTTCTTTTACTTTTCTTCCTCCATCCCTCCTCCCTTCCTTTCTCTTTTTTGTTATGTTCCGTGTTTCTTATGGATAGTTTCTCTACCTCATTGTATTTTACTTAAAATAGTAGAGGCATTTCTGCTATTAATGACACATATGTATTCCCGAAAATCTTTAATTATGCAAAATCATGTCCTAAAAATTATAGGGCTTATAAGGAAAATAGGACTAGCAACAGATCATTTGAAACTAGTGGAATTTTGTAAACAGACCTAAAGAAGTAGCAATCATAATAAAAACAGCACCATTAAGTCCCTACTGGCATTTGCACCCAGCATCACAATAAATCTTAGCCTTAAACCCTGGTTTTCTTCCTTTGTTATAGGTCCTTAAAGTCATCCACTTCTAACACAGAACAATTTCATCACAGTTAAAGATCTGCTCCAGGGTGTTGATCTATCAATTTTATTTTATTTTAAACACAGGGGAAATTATCTTTGCATTTCACTTGTTTTCAGTTTTTCACTGTTATAAATAATGATGTATTGAAAATCCTTGCTTGTATCTTTGCATACGTAAAGTAAATTCCTGGGAGTGGTGCCTCTGCGTTAGAAGGTGTATTCATGTAACATTTTGGTACATATTGCTGTATTATATTCAAGAAAGGTTGTACCCATTTACATTCTCAAGAGAGCACGAGAGGTTCTATTTTCCCTTACTGGGTACTGTCAGTTTTTAAAACCTTTGCCAGTCTGGTAGGCTAAAAAAGGGATAACTTGTTTTTCTTTGTATTCATTTTATTATTAGTGTGATTGAACATCTTTTTATATCCTTATTTTGTTTCAGTGAAATTTCCTTCCATGTATTTTACTGCCTATTCTCTCATAATTTTGGTCTCTTATAAGAATTTTATCATTTTGGTGACATTGAGCCTTTGTGATTAATATATATTGCAATGTTTAAATTTCATACTCATTATCATTTAACCTTATTTATGATATGCTTTGATTTTTATGTAGTGAAATCCATCAGTAATTTTCTGTAATGTTTTTTGGGTTTGTAAAATGTTCAGAAGGGCCTGTTTCTAGAAACCCTTAGAAGACTGCATTTATTTTCTTTTATTACTTTACTATTTTTATTAATTACATTTAATGTTTGACTTATCTGGAATTTATTTTCTTATAATTAATTAAATATCCAGCTTTGATTTTTTTTTTTTCTCCTCCAAATTGTGGCTTGTTGTTTTAACGTAATTTATTAATTCAACTCCCTCTCTTCCCAATGTGAATATCAACTTTGTCTTATACCAAGTTTCTTTGTGTCTTTGGATCTTTTTGTGGTTTCAATATTGTGTTAGTTACTTCTACAAAATACATTGCCCCAAAACTCAGTGGCTTAAAACATTTATCATCTCACATACATTATTGTATTTCATTGCAGATTCCTGCTTACAGCTTTTTTTTAAAAAAAATTGTTTCATGCTAGTTTGTTTTCATGAGTAATTTTGAATGTTTTGATTGGCAGATACATAGTAACTTAAAGGCATTGCATGTTGATGAAATTTCATAGGTATCTTAAAACAGTATACTCTAATGTATAGGCAAGTACACAGAAATCAAGGCATTTAAGTGTGGAGAGCAATCTAAATAGCATCTCAGCTCCATATGCTGTAATACTCACCAGAGGCTCATTATAATCCCTGGGCTTTCTGTGCAGCAGACACTTGAGTCCGGGTAGTGCTGTGCTCCATCTGCCTTAGTCCCCAGGCTATGAAGTATAAGCTTCTTTGTACTCTGACCTCTTGGCTGTTTTCATTTATTTATTTTTACTTTCTCTTTTTTTTTCTTTTTAAACATACACTGACAGCTTGTCCTTTGTTGCTATTCAGCAGTTGCATGTGCTTGTTTGTGTGTGCACATATACACTTGGGCTTACAAGCTTAAAGGACCATAACCACTCATTCCAAAGGACTTTGTTATTGTTGCTTTCACCTTAAATTGCATAAATCTTCATTTGGCTTGCATCTTTACTCCTGAGCCTGCACCACTGCTGTTTGAGCTCCCCATGGACTTCCAGCTGCCATAGATGGGCTGTGGGCAGCCTCCCAAATCTTCCAGCCACAGTTTGGACAGGTTTTATTTTTGACAGACTAATCAGAGCCTTAATGTGCTTCCCTGGTGGGGAAGCCAGTGTTTCTAATTTTTCATATTTATTGTTCTATTAAGAGTAGTTACAATCCCTGGGCTGGCCTTAAGTTTGCTGTTAAATTGTATTTTTCAGTCCTACTTTTTTGTGACCTTACCTTTCTATCTTTGTCCCTTTGGGGTCTAGTGGGCTTGGTTGTTTTGAGAAACCTTGCTACTCCTTATTCCCAACACTGATCAAAGGGAAAAGCCATGTTGGTATGAATTTGAGTTGATATGTTATATTTACTTATGGGCATTTATATTTGTATTCTGGTAAACAAAATATTTGGGGCAAGAAGGGTAGGGATCAGGATAGGGTTTTCATGAATCCTGAAATCATATTCTTTTAAATTTTTTTTTTTTATTCTACTTACTGTGAGCTAGTGACTTATTCCCCCACTACTCATGTTATTGTTTGATGCTCACTAATATTCTTGTTTATTTTGTGTTCTTCATTTTTTAGGTTCTGAATGTTATTTTTTCCTTATTTCCCCTGTCTCATTCCTATTTCTTAGTTTTGATTTTTGAAGGGTTTTTGAGATTATTTTTGAGAAGGATGCCTTTTCTGTTTACAGGCTTTCTTAATTTTTTAAAGCCAATTTCACACACAGCTCAAATGCTAAATAACACAGTATTTTCTTCTTAGCTACTCAGTAAGTATTCCTGATACTAGAAATATATTCTTTTACTAATCAAAAATATTATTGCTTTAGGAATAAATAAACTTATGGTGAAATAGTGCAGCATTCTCTAATTGCTTTGTTTGGGTTGTGCATAAGTACCTGGTCTGTTTCATTTACACATGTATTTAAGTTGCCACACTGTTAGCTTAAAATCCACATTGCTTTTGGCTTCTACTTAATGATAGCAGTTATGCTTTTCTATGAAATTGGAAAACAATATAGAGTGCAGTGTTGAAATACAAATTTTGTGGTTATTAGGGTTTAAAGCTTACCAAGCTTTTCCTTCCTAATGGTTATTGTTTAATAGGATTTTTCTCATTCTATAATAAGCTATTCACTGTATTATTAATTTTTATGGTAAACTATTTTTGCAGAATTTATGGCATTTTAATAACTGAAATTTGAGATTGGGCCTTAGTGCTGTCAAATGGCATCTATTTGGAGTTATAGGATAAGGATAATTTATAGAATTAGGGTAGCCTGATCCAGTTCTTAGAGAGGCCTAGTGTATTGTTATGAATTTTTGATTTATAATATATGGTTTCCAAAAATCCTGGAGCCATGAAGATTTCCGTAGTGCTAAGGAAAAAAACAAAACAAAGCAAATCAAAAATTAGTATTAAATTCAATCTTATTCCTACTTCTCTTAATATCTGTTCTGTTCCTAGATCTGGCTAGCATTCTCACTATTGCAAATAGGCCGCATATACCTTTACTTTTATGATTATATTTTTTTATCTGAGAGATTTACCAAATGTAATTTATTCTTCTTTTATTTCTAACATTTCAATGAAAAATCTTAAACATACAGAAAAGTTCTAAGAATTTTATAGTGAACATTCTTAAACCTACCACCTACATTTTAGATCATTTTTTTCTTTTCAGCTTTTTTCATCATGAATTTTTTCCTTGCAACCCCAGCCTTTACTTATCTCTCCCCACCACCCCCCATGACTATTATGTAATGTAATTTATCCGTGTGGTCCAATTCTGGCGCTAAGTCATATATTTCCTTTTATTTTCCTTTTTTTTTCAAATAAATCTTAAAACACCTAAGACGGTGCTGAACACATTCTTGTCAATGTGTTCAATTGGTGAAGCCCCTGACCAGTCAAATCCTAGAACAGGATAAGGTTCAAAGCAGAACAAAATGATTACTCTGTGTATTAGGTATCCTATGACCTGGATGGGCTTTATGGGTTTATTGTATGTAATGGACATCCTTAATTTGTGTTCTTTTTTGATTTGTTATTGCTAGTCCTCTTCCTTAGACATGGCTAGTGCTTTTATCTGAAAAAAAAAAAAACAACTTTTATTTGATGGTCTAGCCATTGTTCTTGGAATATATTACATAAAATATACTCAGATACTAGTTTTGTGGGTGGTTTATTTTTTTCTTCATACAAGTGCTTACTTAAAAAAACCACACACACATACACACACGTAAACATTCTGAACCTCCCCAAACCCTGCAAGATGTCACAGATGAAAACATTTGTCTTGGTGAGATGAAGTGATTTTGTCCAAAGTCACATGAATGAATCGTGATTTGAGCTGAGGTCTATTAGGTTCAAAGCCCACCAGCTTTTCATGGACTTTCCCTCTTTGGCGATGCTGCTTCTGCAGAGCACTCTTAGACTCACCTGAGACAAGATTTGGCCTGCTCTTCCACTGAGGTAGGGCAAAGTGCGTGCATAAATGTACAATGTTTGCAAGTTGTAGGAGTGCTTACTAAAAACTCAGGAAGCCTTTATGAATTTCCATGTCCTAGTTGTTACCTGGTGGTATTTTCTCTCTATACCAGTTTTACTAGAGTATGACCTTGAAATTCATTTGTTTTAAAATATTGCTGACTTAAAATTAAACATGTAAATTCTAATCTCTCTTCTCTTACTATCCAGGTGCTTAACAACTTACCAATAGAGAGTTACAATTATCTCTATCAAAGAGCAGTTTAGGTCAAGATGTAGGGCCTTTAGCTTCATCATTGTACCAGCGTTAGCTTTTTTATTGGGTATCTTTGCCAGAACATGATTCACTTTATGCCTTACCCCATTACATTTCCCCTTTTATTAATTTTGGCTGGTTTCATTCATTCATTCATTCTTTTCTCTTCCTCTGTCTTTTTTCTTGTTGCTATTTTTGTCCTTTCTGAGAATTTTCAAGTGAGAACTGTTAAGTCAACCAAGTTAAATGGTATTTGATACTAGTATTCATGTTTTAAAGAGTGCCAAGTGTATGTTTATAACATATTGTTTATTTATACTGTGAAAGGAAAAAGATGGTCCTGAAAAAAATTTTTTTTGAATTGGTTTCTGTAGACTACTTGGCCAGATCTGCTTCCATAGAACCAAAATTACTCTAATTCACCAGTTGTTGTTCTTTTTTCCCTTGTATTAGTCCGAATGTATCCAAATGCCTCCTGGTTTCTCACACGCTTAGATTCTGTTTGCAGAGCCAGGTTACTGGTACCAGGAGTTGCCGGAAAGATCCATGGAGGAGAATACCCTGATCATATGTGGTCATCTACTTGTTTGTTGTGATTTTGTCACAGGTCCCTCAGAGGAGGAACTGTGGCTTGCTCAATCTGGTGTCTTAACATAGTGCCTAACACAAAGCAGGTACTTAAGGTTGAAAGAATGGAAATGCAAGCTCCACATCTGCAAGGACCATGCTAGCCTTGTTCTACGTTGTATTAATATATTTGTCCTTTAGCCAGTTCCATTATACATGGCACGTATATATTGAATGATTCAGGGATTACATGCTGTATTTGCTTTGATCCTTGATCTCGTGTTCTTTGATTTTCATGATTTGATGGTTTCCTCTTTTTAAATAAAATCTTGATTCTGTTATCCAAATGTGTAGGCTTATTATGATGATTGAAAGGTTACATTTTACATAAGATACTGTTTTATAAAATTATTTTCCTCTTATCTTCAAACCTCCCACACAACTTTTAAATAGTTTTTATAATTCGGATGACTTGTGGTGGATTTATCCACCTGCTTGCTATGGATGAGTAATTGGTGACTTTGTACAGGCTGAAATATAAACAGGTTTAAGAACAATTTTAGATGAATTCATGCATGAGCAAGCCACAAGTTGTTCTGGGAAGGAGAGGAGTTTACAGTGTGTTTTGTTATGTGGTTGAGGTCAATATCACCAGGAAATGTTAACTTGTAGGTGCTACCAGGTGGCAAATATGATTTCAACTGATTCTGAAAGCTTATTTAAAAACATTCTTAGCTTAAATACTTCAGCAATGAACCAGGTGTGCTTACTACTTAAACAATAATTTTCTCAGGAGCAGTGTTTTGAACCTAAATGACTTGCATAGTTACTGGAAGAATGAGGTAACTGATAAAAATTATTCCCTTTTTGCCAGGTTTGATTTTAGTACCTCATTGTTATTGCTTAAACAAATTTTCTCAGAAGAAGCTAGTGCTACGTGCTTATTACTATGGTGGTTTTAAACATTTAAGGTGTGAACAAAAGACCAGATCATCTGAATGAATCTTTGGCAATTTATATAGACAAGGAAATTTATTAACTTTACCAAAATGTGAACGCCATAGAACTTTATAAATTTTATTTGATATGACTTGACATAGAAATGTAATGTTCATTCCTTCATTTATGTATGGCTTCTTTAGTATTTACGTGATAGTTGGAAGCTGTGAATTGTATTTTCTTATTATGATATATAGATACCCTTCACAATTCAGGTAGGACAGGGCTGAATTAAGCCTTTTCTTTTGAGCCTCTGAAAATAGCAGCTGGTTGTACCTTGTTTGCAGAATAGCTTTTATTTTTCCCTTGCTCCCTTAGCTTGGAGCAAGATCTGCATGCTATCAGATTGGCACACCTCCCACGTGCTCCTTTATAATCTCTCAGTAAAAATCTACTTGCCCTGACTTTGTTGTGCACGGGATGGTGGCAATGCTCTTGTCAGCAGTGGAGTTGTGGAAATGAGAAATGAAAGGGTAGCAGCTGTCAGGGCTTTATCTATATTTAAAATGTGCTTTTACATGGTCTGCATTGGTTCCAGCTTCTTGTCTGCTGCCCCTTTTAACTAGTTGTTTAATAAAAATTAACTTACTTCTTTTCAATACTTAAAATTAAACCTCAAACCTAAAAGATAACTTATCTTTTCTGAGTCAATAATAACATGAGTGTTTGTCTTAGTATCTGACAAAGTCCTGGAGAAACACTTAAAAAACAGTAAAAAATTATAGAAACAGAGAATGCTGGTCCCAGAAAGGACTTCAGAAATAACTCTAAGCCCCTTTTTATTACAGATGAGGAAACTAAGGCCCAGAAGTGACTTGTTCCGAGTTGCACAGCTAGTTATGGGCTGAGTGAGAAGCCCACCCCGGGGCTCTGACTCTCACTGTGGTGCTCCTTCCTGAGTACCAGGGACTGAATGGAGTAGGAGTAGAGAGGAAGGCATTATCGGTAAAGAAGAGGAGGCTCAAAATTCTGGGAATGTGAATTTATAGCAACTTACGTTAATGTCTTTTTTTTCCCCTCTTAAGTTACCTTTTAATCATACATACTGCCTTATAACTGGAATGGCTGTGGTATCATGTAAAAGCATTCCCAGTTTCTATTCTGCAGGTATCCCCAGCTGTTCTGTGAAGGTCCTTGCGTGCAGGGCATGATGAACAGCAAAGAGAACACATGCTTTCATTCTGTGGCTCTCAGAATAAAAGTAGCAAATATTTGACAGAACTCTTGAGAAGTTTTTTTAAAATGTGTGGTATTTCTTCATAGTCTGCATTGGTTACATAAAAACGTTGTAGTCAGTTATGTATATTGATTGCTGCATAAATAGGGAATAATCTTGCTCATTGTATTTTGTACTACTTAGAGTAGCAGAGAGACTGGGCTGAGAAAGTGTGGTTTGTTTATTGTGATGGGAAAGAGATTAAGACGAGTGTTACCCCATGTTAATTGTATATCAAAGTGACTTCTTAGGGCACGGACTATCTTTTTTAAATGTTAGAAATCAACCAAAAGTTCAAAGAAGAAAATGGTCATTAACTCCATTCCTGGCCTCTAGAATTAACCACTGTTAGCTTTTGATGCTGATTTTTTTCTTTCTTTCTCTATATTTTAATAGTTATACAAATGATACATAGGTGTTTATTCAATAATTAAAATAATGCAAATAATATTCCATTTAAAATACTTTTATATGCATGTATAAATTTACATAGAAAATATGAAGTGCTGTCAGAGTTTTTAAATGGTATTATTCTGTATGCTTAGCCATCTTTATATCCTCTACATTTAGCATTGGTACTTTACACTCAATAAATAAATGCTTACTGAAGTAAAAATTCACACAATAAATGTTATATATGTTAATACTTCATCCAAACTGAACTTAAAATAGCCACATTTTATTTTGCCCCAGGCCTTAACATATGCTACTCCTTTTGCCTGAAATGCCCATGTCTTACCTGAAATGCCATTTTTTGGGGACATATTCCCTGATCATTTTCTGATGAATAGACTCCTCCATGCTCTCAGGCTTCAGGGCCATTGTCCCCTTTTAATGCTCATCCACTAGAAATACTTTTTTAAGCGCAGTATTCCCTGGTACATTGTAACTCCCTGAGGGCAAGGAACACATCTTCTTGTTCACTGAGTAAAAGTTTGAGGAATGGAATTATGAGCATGTTTTTAATACTTTGGCATGTAATTCAAGGGAGTGACAAAATAACAGTACTTTAACAGGTCACCACTGCTTCTTGACACTTCCTTCTCTTCTCCCTTCCCCCACTACTACCCATCTGTTTGCAGAGCCTATCAATTTAACCTCCAAAATACCTATGTTAAATTTGTCCATTCGAATCCATCTCCCACTACCATTCTAGTCCAACCTAATATCATCTCTTGCCTTGGACCACTAGAATACTTTTGTCTCACTATATTCATTCTTGCCCTATCTAGTCATTCTGCTCGAACGGGCATTTTAAAATGCAGATGTGATCATTCACCTCTGTTTTAAAATATTTCAAGTACTTCTCATTTGCCACAAAATCCTTGCAAGACCTATGGGATCCTAGCAGCTCTGGCATTTATATTGCCTCCTCCGGTTCATGTCCCACCGTGCTCTCCTGTTTTCTCTGTGCTGTGTCTATACCAGCCTCCCTTCAGCTTTTCCATCACAACATGGTCACTCCTGCTACAGGGACTTTGCCCATCATGTGGCCGCTCTCTGGAATGCCCTTCCCTGCCCCACAATCC
Source organism: Lemur catta (assembly GCF_020740605.2). Lineage (NCBI taxonomy): Eukaryota > Metazoa > Chordata > Mammalia > Primates > Lemuridae > Lemur > Lemur catta. The sequence goes on from NC_059138.1 coordinate 33,453,137, forward strand.
TTTATCTAGGCAACCCCTCCTCATCTTTTAGTTCAGTCCCTCCCTTAGAGACCTTCTCTGACCTCTATGTATCTCTCTCATAGCACCTATTTCAACTTAATTTTATGTGTGTTTATGTGATTTTCTGATTGACATTTATTATTCCATAGTGGGTTGTAAAAACTGAATGAGATCAGGGACTGGGCTTGCTTTGCTCACTGTTTTATGATTCCCTGGTGCCTAGCACAATGCTTGTGGAAGGCCCTTAGCAAATATTGGTTGCAAGAATGAATGAGTCAGGGGATAAATGAATGGGTAAAGGAGTGGATAGATGATTGAAATGTCTTAGGGGCAAAGAGAGAGTCCCCTGGAAGTCACTTTCTGATGGAACCAGGCAGAGGTTAGAAAGCAGGATCTGGTGGTAGTTATTTTCTATACAAGGTTTATTCTTCAGATGCTTTCTTTCTTAATCTAGTAAGGAGGAAAACTAAATGTAGCTTTGAGAAAATATTCAAGTTTTCCCCCTGTTCTCATTTTGAGACAGTAATAAGCTTGAGACAGTGAGTAAACATCTGACCTTTAAACATCCAAAGATCAGTATTTTCTAAACTTGCTCAATTAAGGGGATCACCTGGAGGGTTTGGTTTTGGAGCTCTCAGTAAGGGTGGGGATCTTCGTTATTAAGCATGTCAATCAAGGCAAGCTTGGGAAACACTACCTTAGAGTTATTATCTGGGAGTTATATATGACTTACACGTAAGTGTGGACCACTTGAATGAACTTGAACCTATCAAACTGGGAAATGAGTTGATTATTTACTTTCAGGCTTTCTCCTTTCTCTTCTACATAGTGACTAATTTTCTTTTTCTATATACATGGGAGCACTTCATAAATTATCTCTGGATTCAGATATTTATTTATTAGTATTTTGGGAAACATTAAAAGGAAAGACATGGAGGTTGTTGAACTTTTAAATTTGCTATACAACTGATGTTTGACTTTTTAAACTTGTGGTTGGAAGTGTTTTCAAAGAGAATGAGCTAATGAAATCTAATGTTGAGGAAAATATATCTTTTATACCTTGAAGGTACTGATTCGATAAGTATGCCAAAGTTATTCTTCTTTTATTAAGTCATGTAGAAGCTGATAAATGGGACCTTTGTAAGATAGTCCATTGAGAAAGTATATTAAATATCTTATAGAGATGTATAAAAGGAGTTAGTAAAGATGTTTTGATTCTAGGTGAAAGATGTCATTGAAGAGACATTAGTTTTACTGAAGGGCTTATGTTAAAGCTGAGTATGAATGAATGAAACATGTCAAACAGCTTTACTATTTCATGAGTGCAATGGTGAAGGCTGTTCTCAGAAACATTTAGTACCTTGAGCCAAACACATTTCTTGGGTACCAGATGTGTGAACTCATAAACAATTTAACTTACAATTATAGTTGTTAAATGAGTTTGAATGAACATGTTTTTAAATTGCTTATTTTCTAAAGTTAGTCTGTAGTTTCATTTATTTTAGTTAGATATAAAAGGATTACTGGTTTGGGTGAATGTTATGTTATGTGCTATATATGTTGATAAAGCTGTAAGAAAAAAAGGATTACTGGTCTTTATTCCTTACCATGCATACATGTAACCCTCATTGATGTCAGTTACTGTAGATCAATAAGAATTAACCAATTCAGGTTATTATCTACTTCCTGTGATATATTAAACATTTTAGAGGGAATTAGTGGTTGGACATTTTTATTTTTATTTCATTTATTTTTTTAAATGGATGGATAACATCGTATGTTTTTGTTATGTACAACATGGTGTTTTGAAGTATGCATACATTGTGGAATAGTTAAGTCTAGATAATTAAAAATGCATTATCTTACATAGTTATCATTTTTGTGGTGAAAGCATATAGCATCCACTCTGTTTACATTTTTCAAGAATACAATATATTATCATTAACTGTAGTTACCTTTCTGTATAATAGATCTGTTGAAATTTTTTCCCTCTATCTAACTGTAATTATGTATCCTTTGATCAATATCTCCCCATCCTCCCCTCCTCCCTAGCCACCCCAGGGGTAACTACCATTCTACTCTGAACTTTTATGAGTTCAGCTTTTTTAGATTCCAGATGCGTGAAATCATGCAGTATTGTTCTTTCTGTGTCTAGCTTATTTCACTTAATGTCATCCAGGTTTATCCATGTTGTCACAAATGGCAGGATTTCATTCTTTTTTATGGCTGGATAGTATTCCATTGTGTATATATATCACATTTTAAAATCTGTTTATCCATTTGTGGACACTTAGGTTGATTCTGTATCTTGGCTGTTGTGAATAGTGCTATGTTAAACATGGGAGTGCAGATATCTCTTTGATGTATAATGATTTTAATTCCTCGAGATCTATACTCAGGAGTAGGAATGCTGGATCATATGTTATTAATAGTTCTGTTTTTAATTTTTTGAGGACCCTCCATACTGTTTTCCATAATGGCTGTCCTAATTTACATTCCCACCAACAGTGTATAAAAGTTCTCTTTTTTCCACATCTTCGTCAGTACTTGTTACCTTTTGATAATGGCCATTATAACTGAAGTGGGATGATATCTCATGTAGTTTAGATTTGCATTTCCTGATGATTAGTGATGTTCAGTATTTTTTCATATAGCTGTTGGCCATTTGTATATCTTTTTTCGAGCAATGTCTATTTAGGTCTTTTTCCCATTTTTTAATCAGGTTATTTCTCTTTTTGTTATTGAGTTGTTTGGATTCCTTATATATTTTGGGTATTAACCCATTTTCAGAAGCATAGTTTGCAAATATTTTCTACCATTCTGTAGGTTGTCTCTTCATTCTGTTGATTGTTTCATTTGCTGTGGAGAAACTTTTTATTAGATAGTTTGATATAATTCCATTTGTCTACTTTTGCTTTTGTTGCCTATGTTTTTAAGGTCTTACTCCCCAAATTTTTGCCAACTCATTTCATGAAGCATTTTCCCTATGTTTTCCTATGATATTTTCATAGTTTTGGGTCTTATATTTGTCTTTAATCCATTTTGAGTTAATTTTTGTATATGGTGAGAGATAAGGGTTTAATTTCATTCTGCATGTGGATGTCCAGTTTTTAATTGGGGTATTTTGAGATCTGTTTACATAAATCTGTAGGTTAAGAACCTTTAGTGGATTATACAAATCAATTTAGTGATTTGAAACTAGCAGTTTCTTTTAAAAATGAAATACACTAGGCCATAATTATAGCCTATTATATTGTAAGGATAAGTGCTGCTTTGTGAAACTTTTTAGTTACTTCTTACTTGCTGCAAGGTGAGTATATGTATGTGTGTATGTCTGTGTGTGTGTGTATGAGTGAGTACTGGGTTGTTATATAAAATGTATTTCTTCATGTGGTACATGGTCAAAAAAGTTTGAAAGCCATTGCCCTAGACTGAAAATTCTACAGAATTCTTTTGCTTTGTCAGGGTCAGAAAACTCTGTGTTCCTCATTACCATGTCACTCTCTCCTGTATGTGTCTTCAAAAGGAAAGACTCCTTCAAAATAAAACGAGAAGTGGACTCTTTTAGATGAAACTCTTTGTAAGTGACTCTGTAACTACAATAATTTGTGTGGTGTATAGATAGTAACATCCTTTCTTCATAGATTCCTTTGGCCTCTCATTTCAACATTAAAGTATACGGTTGACTGGACAAAGTCCTCAGAAATGATTATCTGGACAGAATTTGATTATAGTTTTTCTGCTTTTTTATATTTATTTTATCCTTCCTCCTCCTCCTCTTTCCTCTTTTTTCCCCATGACTATATCTCTTAGTCTTTTTACTTTCCTTCCCATGTTCTTACCTATTTTTTGCTTCTTTTCATTTCTATAATATTAATATTGTCACACCAATGCTCTTATTGGTAGTGCGACTTTTGGGAACTTGATAAGTCATAATATTCTGGTGTATGCCTTTCTGGCAAATACTGGTCTGAATTGCATTGCTGGACCCTTCTGGAACTGCTTTCAAGAGAACAAGAAATCTCAGATCATTTGGAAGCAAACTGACCTGTGGGTTTGTGGGTTTTGTTAGGGCTGAACAAACCTGGTGATTATGTTAAGGAATTTTCCAGTCACTCTGATCTAGTCTCACACACTAAGGGAGTGGAGAAATTAAGAGACTTCAGTATTCTCCACCCCCACTTCCCCGCTCTGCCCTCTTCTTCCTTCGCCCACTCCTTCCAGTCTTGGGCAGTACACGGAGCTTGTACAAATTATACAGAGAACAAACTGGTCTTAGCTAGGAGAGTTCTTTATCTGTTGGACTATGTTTGGCACCATTTGGTCTGGTCGGGTACCATAGCTTGATCTTTCACTATTCTGTTTTTCATTGCATGAGACAGTTAAGGGATCTCCTGATCCTTAGAAAATCTGAAAATTAAATCAGATAGTTACAGGACTAAGTGAGAATTGGTAATTATATGTATTGAATTCACACATTGTGCTTTTTTCCCCCTGATCTATGATAGATTTCATTGTTGTATTAGTTAGGATCAGTTTGGCTACTATAGCAGTGGTTTAAACATGATAGAAAGTGATTTATCTCTCATTTAACAATCTGAGTGTAAGCCATGCAGGATAGTTATGGTGCCTCCATGGTGTTGGGGATCTAGGATCCTTCTATTTTGTTGCTTTGCCATCTTTACTTAAAGCTTTTATCTCATAGTTGAGATGGCTACTCCTGTTCCTACCACAATATCATTATTACAGTTATACAGTGGGGAACGGAAAGGCTCCTTTTAAGGGTATAACGTAGAAGTATGTCATTTCTGCTCATATGCCATTGATCAAACCTAGTTTCATGGTCACACTCAGCTGTAAGAGAGCCTGGGAGATAGTCTTCAGTTGGGTAGCCAGGCATATGTCCCACTAAAACTTCTATTGCTATAGAAGAGAACAGACATCAGGGTATAAGGAACATCCCCACCATAATATTCAGCAACAGAAAAGAACTTACTTTTGAAATGCCTATTTTTTTCTAACTGACTGCTTTGTGGGGAGAAATTTTTCACTGATATTATCAGGTTACCTAAAAGAGGTAACCTGAATTAATGTATTTCCCTTTGGGACTTTAAGTCTAATTTATTCTAATTGTTACAGGGACGAGTGTGAAATACATTAAGAGACAAGATTGTTATTTTCACTTTTCTCGTGCTGTTTCTGTATCTTTATTTTTCACCTTTCTGGAGGCTAATCAGCTACTTGTTTTCTTTGTATTTTTAGGTATGGCCCAGTCACTAGGGTGGGTGAAGAGATACTTCAAGGCCTTTTGTAAAGGCTTCTTTATGGCAGTGCCCGTGGCAGTGACTTTCTTGGATCGGGTCGCCTGTGTAGCAAGAGTGGAAGGAGCATCAATGCAGGTGAAAATGAATACAACTTCATTGTCTAAAGCACATGCTTCATTGTTTCTCATGCACTAGAAATGAGAGTTCTAGTTATTATGTCTATTCTGGGAACTGAAAGGTCATAAAAAGGCATTGAACTAAAATTTCACTTTACTAAATTTCTTTTTAAGGTCTTCTAATGTAGTCATATTATAATCAGAGTAGAGGTGAATAAAAATAACTATCAGTTAGTCCTCTGGGTTGTGGTTTGATTTTTTTCTGAGAATCATGAATAGAGATTCTAAAGGAATTTTGCTAAATGATACCATTTTCTGTGAATATAGCCATATTTGAATATCCTTTTAAGACCAAATTATTAGAACAGTTGCAGGATAGGTTTGGGTCAAATTCATTTACTCTATTGCATCACATAGCTGCGTGATTTTAGTTTGTAGAAAAGTCTAGATCACTGATCCCCAATATTCTAGTGTGTTCTTTAAGCATGTTGCTCATTGAAATGATTAAGTGTAGTTTATAGTGGAAGAACTTTGGAGTAGAAATTTCCAAAAGTTATATGAATAGTCTTCTGGAATAACTTAGAGGAAATTTTGTTTTTCTCAAGTTGATGTCTAAAACCTAGCTGTTTAAGTAAGTTTATACAGTTAAGCAGAATTTGCATTTTGTAATATGATTTGGTTTCTGCCTTTGTTGGCATGCACTAAGTTCATGAATCATGCTAAATGGCTGTAAAAACAAATAACTAAAATGAATATATAAGCTTCTAAGAAATTAAAATTGTACAGATAATAACAAACTTAGTTTTTGTTGTTGTTGCTTTTAGACCTAGTTAAGGGCATAGATACCAGCTTTAAGGAGTTAGAATGAATTTGCTTTATTTGTTGTAATTATGGTATTGAAAACCAGACTTCTTCCTGAGTCCTGGTAGTCAATGAGATAAGGAAGGCCAGTGGATCCTTAGGGTGTTGTGCTTTTAGGGTGAAGGGCTGCCTTTATATTCTACTTCCATCACTGAAGGATAGTTAGGGCCTTCTCTTGGGCAGGAGAGTCTGAGGTCAATCTTTGTCTTTCAGGTTCCCTTCATAAGGGGTCACCAGCCTAAAGCGAACTGATCACTTACTTTGAATGCAAAAGATTTTTTAATGTAGGGATACAGCAAACATTGGAAGAGAGATTTACAGGTATATGGCTTTATTTCTAAATACAGTTTAATACCTTTAACATAGACTGGATTTTACACTTCCTGCCTCTTTAATTTCGAGTTCCTAGCAGCCTTGTCTTAGACTTAATCCTTAGGGAAAGGTAGACTTTCTTTGCTGAGCTTTTGAGTCAAAGTCTTCATTTCAGATTAAAACTGTCTTCTATACAGCCACTCAAAGCCCCTTTTGGTCCCAAGGATTCCTTTGAATCCATCCATGGGTATGTATCTTTTGGTAACAAATAATCAGGTTAGTAATGATTTTCTCTAATTTTTTTAGTGCTGTCTTGCTACACAACCATCACTATCCTGGGAAGGATTTTTCCAGAACAGAAAATCTCCTTACTTTGGATCTGATAATTCAGAGGATCACGGGGCAATCATAGTATCTGAATCTTCATATTTTTAGCCCAGTATATTCCTATTGAACATCTGTGTTCATGGCTTGTGCTGAGAGCCAAGGAAATTTGTTAAAAAATATATGGTTCTTGCTCACAAGAAATCGATTATCTTATGAAAGGACAAAGCTTATCTTCAATGAAGAAGGGAGTGAAGAGTGTTAAATCATGTCTTTCCTAAATGCAGTCCATGGATTAATGCCGGGTTTGCATTAGATGCATTAGAATCTGTAGATGCATTAGAATTTCTTGCAGTATTCCTGGTCCTTATCCCCAAGAAGTCAAATTTATTACCTTGGAATTTGTTTGGTTTATTATGTAGAGTTTCCTTGGCTACTGGTTATAGAAAACAGCTCAAATTAACTTTGGTCTAAAGTGGAATTTATTGGAAGGCTTATTATGTACTGATGAGGAAGGCAGTAGTATGGCAGTTGTCAGGGACAACTGGAACCAGGGCTTGAACGTTGCCAGGGTGTTCGGTCTTCTGTTTCTAAGTTCTGCTTCTGTCTGCATTTGGCTTAGTTTTCTCAGAGCAGCTTTCTCCGCATGGCAAGGCACATGGCTGCTGGCAGCTCTCATGCCTTAGGATGCCCAGTTTCATCACCACCTGAGAGAGATCACTCCTCTTGTCTTAATTTTAGTTTGAAAAATCTTGGGGAAGAATTGTGGTTGATTCAGCTTGGGTCACAGTCCCTTAACTATAGAAATAAATAGATCAACTTTGGCTATCAGGATGGGGAACCATGATTGGTCTAGGTTGGGACAGGTGCATACAACTAGTCTGTAGCTAGGATGAGTGATCTGTAAGAAAATGACAATGTCTGTTTGAACCACATTGTTCTGTGGGAGTTAGGGGTGGAGTACAGGTGACATTTCCCAGAGGAAGAGGGATGCTGTTTTCAGAATAAAAGCAAAATGGATATTCTGGGCTGGGTGCCGTGGCTCACATCTGTAATCCCAGCACTGTGGGAGGATTGAGTGAGGCCAAGAATTTGAGACCAGCCTGGGCAGTATAGAGAGACCCTATCCTTATAATAAAAACGGATATTCTGGGAAGAAAGGAAAAATATCTGTTTATTACATTTGGGTCTACACTTTATGAATTTGAGACCAACCCTAGGTATAACAGATAATTTCATTTACAGTTTCATTAGATATCACTAAATCATATGTAAAATTATTTAAGAGCAGAAATTGCAATAATGAGATTTGGTAATTAACTAATTCAGCATATTTGAAGACATCTTTGCTACTCTACGGCTTTGATGAACTAAACATGTTTAGACCATGGGGTTCAGCAGAATTTTTGACAGTAGGAATAAATTCTTGTCTTTAAATTTCTCTAATGACTTAAGTACTGAAATAGCTGGCAGGGTGTGGAGATCTCTGGAAGTCCCTGAGCATCCTGCAGGGAACACATTTATTTTTCTTGACTCTGAGAAAAGCCACTCTGAAAGATCACTCAGCAACTTGTAGACGTGCCATTTAAGAAAATCCAAGGATTGAAAGATCAAATCTCCTTTAATACTAGTCCTTTGGGTTTATTGAATAAGTACTATTATGGCAACACTGAAAAATTCACTTTGAGTAACAAATTTTACTGTAAGAACTGTTTTTAGGTCTTGCAAAAATTCTATTGGCTTGTGATTAGGGGAAACTTGTTTTTAGGATTCCCTCTTATGAGAAAGAATTCTTTCCTTTTTAAACGCTACTCATTGGTTCTTTTTTAGGTTAGATTTTTCAGCATTAATTTATAATTCATTAAGTATCTGACTAGAAGGATAGGGGTGATCAAACATGAGGACTCTCAGCAAGTTGAAGGTAAATCATAAATGAACATAAAGTTTATAGTGGTACATTGATGTAATTCAATGGAAAATAGGATTGTGTTTATAAAACATTTGATTTTTTATAAAGCTTTGTAGCTACATCCATTTTATTGGGTGAGATGTCCCTTTTGCAGTGCTGAACATACAATGAATACTGGCACAAATTGTTGGTTAATGATTATTCATACTGACCTATTCCCCTCTAGTGCACATGCATCACTTCTACTGGTTGCTGAAAGGTTACTATGAAAGTAGATGCACCTTTTTTTTTTTAAAGAGGAGCACCACATTACATGACATTAATTTAATTCAGGAAATGAAGACCGATACTGCATACAGTTGAAACTACAAAGGGAATTTATGTAGGTGGAATGCAATTATTCAAATTAGAACTTCAATCGCTTACAGAAGCTTTTAGAGTAAAAGGGTGCCCTGGGAATAGTTTAATGACCTCACACCAAAGTTTTAGATTTTATTTGATTGAGAATGCCTGCAGCAGGGTCATTGGTTCTGATGAAAGGTGTATGCTTTCTACATTTAAAATTAAGATTTAAGAATTTAAAAAGTAAAAGAAATAATTTAGATGTTTTATTTTTGTTGCAATTGCTACATAATTTTCATGTAATATAGTATTTTCTTTTTTCTATTTTGTGTAGCCAGAGGGGAAAATACTTGAAAACATTACTACACAATACTGTCTCTCTATAGCTCAGCCTTTAGAGATATATGTATGTAGAATATATTGGGAATTTAGAGAATATGAGAAAACGTAGAATTTAATCAACATTGAGGTCTTTGTTCATCAATAACACACATTCATTGGTTTGAAATTGTCTTGACTTTCAACTACTTGTGTATGATCCTGAAGAAACTGGTTTGTAATAAACCTCTTCGACTCCTACCTGGCTCTTTGCAGTTATTATCTTGTTTCCTGCTGAGTTTGAAATTAAAAGTTCTGACAAAAAAAGCAAGCAAAGAGACACTCTCTCTCAATTTTTATTTTTATTTAAAAAAATTTTTAACCTACGGAAGGCTTAATAATACTCAACAGTCATTGTTGGTTGTAACTGTTATTTTGACATTCTGAGGAGCTGGATTACAAATAGACTCTCAAGAAAAGAGACATACTGTGATTTATATACCAGCATTTAAGGTACAGTTAGGGAGTTTTATGTTACCTGCTGAATTTGCACTTCCAAGATGCTGGGAACCACCTGGCACACATTTCCTCCTGTGCTGACTCCTCTGTGTTGTCGCTCACCTTGGCCTGCCGGGGCTGACGTCAAAGGAAGCCAGGATTTAATGTTGGAATGCTTTATGGGCTTACTTGTGTGCTTTCTTCCCGAATTACCTTTGGCTCAGAAATCTCACCTGAGGTTTTTACCCCTTAGGATGTTATGAGTTTTTGTGTAATCTGTAACATGTCATTAACAGAGAGTTTGTTGTATTTATAGCAACAAACATATGTGATCCTGAAACAGTTGGCGAGGGCTAACTTTATAATGTTCCTTTGTGGGTTTTTCTTCACATCCCATGTTAGACACTGTATGTTTCTGTTTCATAGAGCCAGGGTTATGTCTGTTATTTAAACACTGACTTCATTATGCTTTTTAAAAGAATTCTTAAAGTAATTTTAGATTTACACAAAAGTTGCAAGAATAGTAAGGAGAACTCCCATGGATTCTCTACTCAGATATACCAGTTTGTAATATTTTGGAAAATTTATTTTATTCTTTCCCTCCTTCCCTGCGTCTACTCCCCCCACCACCATATTTATATAGGAAATACACACATATGTGTATATGTGTGCACATATATGTATGTACATATACATACAAACATTCTTGTGTTATTGAACTATTTGAGGGTAAGTTGTGTGGATAATTCCCTTTTAACACTTAATAATTGTATACACTCTTCCTTCTAAGTTATGATGCTTGCTGATTGGTATAGTAATGTTTTTCTTTAGCTGATTTTTAAATTGAATACTGTCTTTAGAGTAGCGTAGGGGTTTAGATACGTTAAGGGATATTGACTCAAATTCTAAACTTCACATTTGAAACAACTGAGGCTCAGACAGTTGAGGTATTATACCTAAGCTTACACAATCATGTAAGTTTTATTAATATAACTCTGGTTTGAACCAGTCTGTGCTACCCATTTTCCTAAATAATAACTAATAAAAGTTATATTTTATCACTGTTAGGATGCCTCTCTATACTGTTCCTTCTCACAGCGATATTTTGTTTAATTTTATTTAGGTTTATGGAATGATATGATTAGTAAGTTATTTAATTTTGGGATGATTCTGTAGTATATTTAGGATTTAAATACATATAGAAATTAAGCCTTATACTGGTAGAGGAATGATTTTAAACTTTGAAGCAAAGGTTGATGGAAGATACTCTTTTTGTTTTGTTTTTGTTTCTTTTTGAGACAGGATCTCGCTCTGTTGCCCAGGCTAGAGTGCAGTAGCATCATCATAACTCACTGCAGCCTCCAACTCCTGGACTCAAGCAATCCTTCTGCCTCAGCCTCCCATGTAGCTGGGACTGCAGGTGTGTTACATCACACCCAGCTAATTTTTTTTTTGTAGAGATGGGGGTCTCACAGTGTTGCTTAGGCTGGTCTTGAAGTCCTGGCTTCAAATGATTCTCCTGCCTCGACCTCTCAAAGTATTAGGATTGTAGGCATGAGCCATTGCACCTGGCCTATTCTTTCCTTATAAAGGCTAAACGTTATAAACTTTATAAGAAGGGATTAGACTTTAGCTTCTGGAACTATGGCAGACTGGACATCTTGAAATACTCCTAATGCAAAACTCTTAAGAAATGAAAACATTAAGAATCTTTAAAAATGTATAACTGACTTTTCAGGGAGGCAAAGGAAATGCTCAGAGACCACAGTAAGGGGGAATATATTTCCAGGGTGATAAGTATGCATTAAAGCCGGCAGCTGCTGTGCTGTGGACATTTGTCAATTCCAGGTAATTTAGAGTTTTTGGTTTTAGTGGCCACATGAGGATTGAAAGACAAAGCCCTGGGCTCATGCAAGGTAGAAAACTGGAACAGAAATTCTAAATAAAATCAGGACCGTGGAAGAGACATATCTTTAGGAAATGGATAAACTAAAACAAAAATATGTTATGCAAGAAATATTGTCCAGGCTCTGAGCAGCAGGGGAAAGCTCTAATGGAGGATTAAGGCTTGAATTCACTTTCACTGCAACTGGAAAACACTGAACTGAGATATTAATGTACAGTGGCCTTGCGTTTAGAGCAGCCACAGACACCTGGAAGAAGCTATCATCTCACCTCCCTGGACACATGCAGGTTGCAGCCAGGCTTCATAGAATCCCAGAGATAAAGTTTGATGAACATGATCTCATAGTAAATGAAACTCACAGGAGGAAATGAGCACTGTAAGGGAGAGTCAGAAGCAACCTTTAGCAGAAGCAGATCTTAAAGGCTTTAGCTATTGGAACTATCAGGTATTAAATGTATTCTTTAATAGAATAAAAGAAGAGACTGAAAATAGGAGAAAGCAACAAAGCATTATTTAAAATGTCCAAGTAAAAGTGCTAATCTTATCACTTGCATATTTTTTTAGGTGTGATAATATTGTGGTTGTATTAAAAAACCCTTATCATTACAGTATGAATCTTATGAAATTTACTCTTAAATAATATAGGAGAAAGAAGAGTGGAGATGAATTAAGATGGCCATGAGTTCATAAGTGTTGACTGTAAGCGATGGGTAACATGGTGGTTCATTATACTATCCCATCTACTGTTTTAAAAAACAGACGTATTGAGGTGTAATTTTTTTATACCATTGAATTTACCCATAGTGAGTGATATAACGATTTTTCTGAGCATTACTGAGGTAAACTGGCTAATAAAAATTGTATCAAAGTGCACATGTTTTCATATGTATATACATTATGAAATGATTACCATAACCTAATTAATGTATCGATCACCTCTCATAGTTACTGTAATTTTTTTTTTGTGGTAACGACATTTATGATCTGTCTTAGCAAATTTCAAGTATGCAAAACAGTGTTACAACTCTAATCAACATGCTGTACATTAAATTTTGAGAAATTATTCATCCTACATAACTGAAATTATGTACCCTTTGACCAACATCTTCTCATTTCTACCCTCCTTCCCCAGTTCCTGGAAACCACTATTCTATTATATTCTGCTTCTGTGAGTTCAACATTTTTAGATTGCACATAGAAGTGAGATCTTGTAATACTATACTTGTCTTTCTGTGCCTAGTTTATTTCACTTAGCATAATGTCCTCCAAGTTCATCCATGTTGTCACAAATGACAGGATTTCCTTCCTTTCAAAGGCTGAATATTATTTCATAGTATGTGTATATGTATGTACACGTGTCACATTTTCATTATCTGTTCATTGATTAATGAACACTTAAGTTGATTCCCTCTCTTGGCTATTGTGAATAGTGCTGCAGTGAACATAGGAGTGTAGATATCTCTTTAACATACTGATTTCATTTCCTTTGCATACATACCCAGAAGTGGGATTGGTAGATCATCTGGTAGTTGAATTTTTAATTGCTTGAAGAATGTCCCTACTATTTTTTCATAATAGCTGTACTAATATACATTCCCATCAATAGTGCACAGAGGTTTTCTTTTCTCTACACTCTTGCCAACAGTTGTTATCTCTTGTCATTTTGATAATAGTCATACTGACTGGTGTGAGATGATATCTCACTGTGCTTTTAATTTATGTTTCCCTGATAATTGGTGATATTTTTCATATACCTGTTGGCCATCTGTATGTCTGCTTTTGAGAATTGTCTGTTCAAGTCCTTTGCCCATTTTTAATTGGATTATTTGTTTTCTTGTTTAGAATTGTTTGAGTACTTTATATATTTTATGTATTAACCCCTTATCAGATGTATGGTTTGTAAATATTTTCTCCCAAAACATAGATTCATTCTATGGATTGTTTCCTTTGCTTTGCAGAAACTTTCCAATTTGATGAAATCTCGGTTATCTATTTTTGCTTTTGTTGCCTGTGCTTTTGGGGTAACATCCAAGAAATCATTGCCCAGACCAAAGTCATGGAGTTTTTCCTCTCTGTTTTCTTCTAGCAGTTTTGTGGCTTTAAGTCTTATTTTTAATTCATTTTGAGTTGACTTCTATTTATGGTGTGAGATAGGGGTCCAGTTTTATTCTTTTGCATGTGGATATCCAGTTTTCTGACCACCATTTATGGAAGAGGCTATCCTTTCCCCCTTGTGTGTCCTTGGTAACTTGATTGAAGATTGATTTACCGTAAATGTGTGCATTTATTTCTGGGTTCTCTATTCTGTTCCATTGGTTTGTATGTTTGTTTTTATGCCAGTACCATACTGTTTTGATTACTATAGCTTTGTAGTATATTTTGAGATCAAGTTGTTTGATGCCTCTAACTTTGTTCTTCTTGTACTCTCATTCTATGTTTTTGCTGCCTGATAGGGGGAACTGAAGGGCCTACTTGCCCCATCTCATTATGGTGGGGTTAGATGTCCAGCTTTTTTTCCTTTGGTGTTTGACTGGATTAGGATGGTTATTAGCAAAAATGTTTTCTGTTCTGCTAGGCCATCCTTTTCCTGGTCCTTTGGCTTAGAAAGAGTAGGCTTTTCTTTAGGCCTTTTTTGTCTGGCCTGTTGCAGGCTTCTCCAGTGCCTCATATGAGAAGCGAAAAGAAAATCTGGGGGAGTTGCCACAGTGTCATTTCTCAAGTCTTAAGGTTCCCACCCTCTAGTCTTTCTTCTTTCCACCTTGCAGATCTTCCTGTATTTGTTTGTTGTGTTATGTTTGGGATATTTTAGTTATAACATAGGAATAGTGATGAGTGGAATTTCTCCATTTTGGCCCTATTTTTTAAATCTTCCCTAATAGCAGATGTGACTGAGTTCTGGCCAGTGGAAAAGGGGAGAAATAAGGTGCCATTTCCAGGCCTGGCCCTTGAAAACCTTTTTTGTGATGCTCTATGCTCTCTCTTTTGTCTGCTGGCTGGATGCAGACGTTTTGGATTCTTTTGAGTTGATTAGTAAGGTGTGGCTGCTAGAGGAGCTCAGGAAAACAAAGTTTATTATAGTCACAGGTCCTAGAAACAGGAGGCAAAGCAGGGTATGTAGGGCCACATGGGAAAGACATCAGGGTGTTCAGGAGGCCGAAGATGATAGCAAGAGCCTTTACTTGGGTTTCTGGGCAGGAAAGACAAGGTAGGGGAGGGTGAACAGTTTAGGATTGGCTAGTTTGAATAATTTTGATTGGCAATAAGGTATATGTTTGTCCCTAGTTGCCTGGTACCTCGCCCTGGGATGATTAAGACGGAGGAATATTGTCTTTTGGGATATACTGGCCTGGTAGAGGAGACACGGTTCTGGATTGGTTAGTTTGCATATATATCAAAGGCATGCTTCTGGTTGAGCCTTTTCTTTCTCCAAGAATTGACTAGCCCTGGGAGGCTGTTGTCCCCAACCCCTGGGCCACAGACTCTACCAGTCAGTGGCTTGTTAGGGACCAGGCTACAGAGCTCCCTTGTCTCCCCTCACCCCCTACCATCCAATGGAAAAATCACCTTCCATGAAACCAGTCTCTCGTGCCCAAAAGGGGACTGCTGTTGGGAGGGGCAGTCTCTCCTTAGCCAGAAAGATTTTTTTTAAGATGCCAAAACATCATAATACAGTACGTACAGACACACAGATACACACACATACACACATGTGCAAGATATACAAGATTCAAAGAACCTGAGTTTCTGAATTACTGTGTGGAGCTGATCCACTCACTTTTGTGTTATGCCCCTGAGCTTTTGGAATTCTTTTTATCAGCATTTAGCCTACTTTGACTATATAACAAGAGTCATTACCATGCCTTTTCCTCTCTGCTTTTTAAAATCTTATTAATATGTTTCCTTTAAGGCTACACTCAAGTTCTGTCTTCTTTATATAACTTTCCTTAATTCTGACATTTATTTATTTGAAATCCTACAGCACCGTAAATTTAACTCATGATCATAAATCCTTTTGTATTGTCCTCCAGTTATTTCTACTTATTAACCCTAATTTGTAAGCTTCTAAAAGAAAGGAACCATATTTCTCTTACTGTACCTGTTCAGAAGGATGCTGAATAAATGCATATTAAATTTGTTCTTTGAAGTATTGATGTTTCTAAATAATTAAACCCCACAGAACTATGATAAAATGAAATTATCATCATTAATTTTTTTTCTTAGACTTTAAGGGTGTTTCTGAACTATTATTCTGAAAACTTTTTAGCTTTTTCATGAGTCCATCCTATTCTTTACGAGATTTTCAAATCTTTTTGACCATGACTCATATTAAGTAATATAATTTTGCATTATATACACATACACACAACTGAAACAAAAGTTTCATGTAACAGAACTTAAACTGTAATTACCATCATTATGTGCAATGCCCTTTGATATTTTCTGTTCTGGTCACAACCCATTAAATTGATTCTATGACTCACTGATTGGTCATGACCTGTAGTTTGAAAAATACTGTTTTATTGCTGGAGGGAGGCTTAAAAGGGTGAAGCAGCTCCAATTGAGCTATAACTAAGGGAATGGAGCGTGTTAACTTTTGCTTCTGAAATTTTAAATGTGGGCTCGTCATAAGGGCTTGAAGCAATAAGTGAAACGTAAAGGATAAGGAGGCCCATCATCTGTCCCTTGTCTGAGAAAGCCCTTTTGTAGTGTAGTCACTGTGAGCCTTGTGCCTGTTTTTATAATATTAACATCATCTGAGGTACTTATGAAAGTTCGTGAGCCTCGTTGTCTCCATTTCAGACCTCTGAAATTAGAATTATTTTCTGAGGACTTTTGGAATCTGCATTTTAACAAGCTGTGTAAATACTAAAGCTTGAGAACCATTTTCTTACAGATATCCCTAAGTCTCAGGTGAGGGCAAATTGTTGGGGAGTTTGTTAGACATGGTAGTTGTTTTTACTTGAAAAATGCTGATTGTTAAACTTTTGAATTCTTACTCTTACACCTTTAAAAAAATTAATATTTTACTTCCCTTCCCTTTGTTAGATTATTCATCATATATTTATATATTTTTAGCTTATTTTTAATATTACACTCAGGATTTTGTTAGTTTATATGTCATTTTTAACTTTTTAATTTTAACTTACATTCTTTTTCTATTTTATGAAGTTTTATTCTTCCTAATTTTAATTTTCCATTATCTTCTGATTTTATTTTTATTTTTTAAATGCCTGTTGTATACTTATTAGATTATCATTTGCTTGTAAAAGTATTTATCTTTAAAATTTTAAAAGTTATTTATTTATTTTTGCCAGTGAATATTTTTCCTTTTTTAAAAAAGATAAACTGTCTTATTTCTTTGGCTTTTAAAGTGACCAACAGGAAGCACAAGCACAAGAGTGTCAGCTGAGTGAAAGGCCCGTCACTCTAGCAAGGGAGATGTGTAGATTTTTACAGTAATGACCCGTCAGTGAATCAGGCCTCCCTCGTTGATCTGTGTAGTTTCCTTCCACAGTGTCTCTGGCTGTATGACTTGCTTTGGCCAATGGGACATCAGCAAATATTCCTCCAGTAGAAGCTTGGTGTAAGTACTTGTGAACTGGGAATATGTAAGAACTCGGGCTATTCTGATTAAGGAGATACTGGAGGAGACATGAGGCATCCTGGCCAGCAAGCCCCCGTTGAGTGCCTGACAGGTCAGCGAGGCCCTCTGGGGCTGTCCGGCCCCTGTTGAGCCCCAGGTGATTGCAGCTGCGTGAGTGGCCTCAAGAGAGACCAGCAGATGATTTTTCCAGCTGAGGAGAGCCCAAGTTGTAGGACCATGAGCAGATAAACTTTAGTTTTTCTTTTAATACACCTAGTTTTGGAGTAAAAAAAATCTAAAATATGTGGCATTGGTTTTGGGCCTGAGTGGCAGTGGAGGCCGGTAGAGTGGTGAGGGAATTGTTGGCAGAGGCTGGACAAATGACAAGCAACCGTTTATGGAAACCAGAAAAGCGGTAAGGAAGTTGTTGTTGGAGACTGGAATGATGGTGACCCATGTTGTATGGTACTGAAACAATTTAAAAAACTATCACCTGCAGAAACTTGGAAAATAGAAAATATGCCTAATGTATTTGTCAATTTGGCTAAGGAGATTTCCAGGCAGAATGTTGAAATTGTCAGTTGGCTTCTTATAGATTTGTGTAA
The DNA here is from genome assembly GCF_020740605.2 of Lemur catta. Taxonomy (NCBI): domain Eukaryota; kingdom Metazoa; phylum Chordata; class Mammalia; order Primates; family Lemuridae; genus Lemur; species Lemur catta. The sequence goes on from NC_059138.1 coordinate 33,471,176, forward strand.
AGTATGGGAAGAGATAAATGAACTTGAAGCAGAAATTAGAGGAAATAGGGGGTGGCCAGGATTTTCCAGGTTAGAAAATAAAAGTATTTTCATTCCTGGCCTGTAGCAGGCAAAAGATTCTCAAAGTAAGAAATGGCCTGAGGTAAAGATCACGTGAGGACTGGAAGACTCTGTGTTAAGACATCAGAAAGATTTAAGGTGGTTTGTTGTAGATCTTTTTAGTTAGACAAAATAGACCGTAAGATTCCTAAGGGCTTTGTGCTACAATAGCCTGATACTTCCAAAGTAGAGAAAAGTCTGGTTCAAAAAGAGTAACCGATACAGATTTGGGGGGAAATGGAATGAACTCCAATTAGATTAATAGAAAGTATACAACGTTTTAAGGGAGTTAAATTAGCTTGTACTAAAAGGGATGGTCAGGCTGGGCATAGTGGCTCACACCTGTAATTCCAGTACTTTGGGAGGCTGAGGCAGGAGGATAATTTAAGGCCAGGAATTTGAGACCAGCCTGGGTAATACACCAAGACACTGTCTCTACCAAAAAAAGAAAAAAAGAGAACTTAGCTGGGTGTGGTGGTGTGCGCCTGTTGACCCAGCTACTCAGGAGGCTGAGGTAGGAAGATTGTTTGAGCCTAGGAGTTTGAAGCTATAGTGAGCTCTGAACCTGCTGTTGCATTCTAGTCTGGGTGACTGTATGTAAAAAAAAATAAAATAAAAAAAAAGGGATGGTCAGTTTAAAAAGAGGCCTCTGAGAGTCTCCAATTTATAATAAAGGGGGACATTTCTTTTTAAAAATGGAGCCAAAAGCCTTGAGGGCAGAGCTAAGAGCCATATGGAACAATAGATTAGGGAACCTTTGCAGAGAACAGAAAAAGGCCCTAATAAAAGAACATTCCTGTCCTTGGGATAGGAGGCCCTGACAATATATGCTGCTGGATTTTAAACTTCCTACGGACAAGTGACTTCTATGTTTCTCCCTTTGCTTTTTAAAAATTCTATTTTGGGCTGGGCACGGTGGCTCACGCCTGTAATCCTAGCCCTCTGGGAGGCCAAGGCGGGTGGATCGCTCTAGGTTGGGAGTTCGAGACCAGCCTGAGCGAGACCCCATCTCTACTAAAAATAGAAATAAAAAAATTATCTGGACAACTAAAAATATATATAGAAAAAATTAGCCGGGCATGGTGGCGCATGCCTGTAGTCCCAGCTACTCGAGAGGCTGAGGCAGTAGGATTGCTTAAGCCCAGGAGTTTGAGGTTGCTGTGAGCTAGGCTGAAGCCACGGCACTCACTCTAGCCCGGGCAACAAAGTGAGACTCTGTCTCAAAAAAAAAAAAAAAAATTCTATTGTGGTTATCTTGTTCTTATCCTTCCATTGTATGTTGGGTGTTCGGGGGACAGATAATTTGTCTTTTTGCTTCCTAAGTGTCTGTTTCAAGATGAGCTGCTCTCAAGTGGCACCTTAGAGTCCTTGTCTATACTTGAATCTGATGCATGTCATGAGTTATTCCACCTTTGGCAGGTGGAATATCAGCAAGTATGCAAAGAGTCTTGTTAGATGCTTATGCAATGGAGCTTGTGCTCTTGGAACACTGCTGCCTCCATGACTGCAGCTGCCTGAGTGATCCCAGCCACACTAGCTGACTAGCTGCCTAGCCAAGCAGAGCCTAAATTGTAGAAGCATAAGCCAATAAAGGATTTTTGTTTTAAGTTATGGAGTGGTTTGTTTTGTGGCATTAGATAAGTAATACCAGGACTGTATGCTTTTGTCCCTTTCATCTGCCACAATGCTTTTTAATTCCTTTTGATAGGCTGTTTTTTTTTTGTACACATTTGAATCCCTCAGTTCTGATAGTTTAGATCCATTTAATTCAGGGGGCCCAGGGACCAGAATTTCTACCGATACACATCTGTATTGATAGAATGGTGGCTGTTTTTTTGTTTTGTTTTTAATATAGTGCAGTATCAGCTTCAATAATGAGGATCTAAAGAATCTAAAATCCATGGTATTCTCTTCACAGATGTTGTATAAGTGATGCAAATATATTGCTATACCATTGTACCTGTTGGGGAATTTGGCCTCTTTGGAGTTAAGTGCTTCTGGGAAAATCATCCATACAGCCTCCTAAAAACTTTGTTATTTGTTGAACCACTTCCTTCCTTTCTGTTGCTACACACTTTACTATGAACTTTTTTTTTAGATCATGAGGACCTATCAGAGAGAAAAGTGGTTTCTTCTGGGGAAGAAAGACTTGCCCGTGAATAAGAAAGCCTTATTCAGTTTTATGAGAAAGTTAGAGATTTGTCAGTATTTAGATGTATCTTATCTTCCTTTCTTTCCCTTTCCATGTAGCTGGTTTATATTATTAATACATATAGCGTCTGTTGTCTTGTTAATATGTAGATATATTTATATAAATTTTATATTTCATTAATTATACATGTTTTATTTTAGGTGTGATTAATTAGAACTACAAGTTAGAATAGCTATCTCAAAATGTTTTATTAGCTAGGAAATACCATGCACATATTTAATGTTTTATATTTATTGCATTATTGCATTGAACCAGAAAGTTTGCAGATTTTAACCTTGTAATCTAGTTGCAGTTATCTGAATTAAGGGGATGCTTAAATACAAGAGCTTGTTAAAGAAGAAATCAAAATGTTAAAATATTAATAATCAAAGGATATAAAAATTAAATGCTTTTCCCTTCAGAAACAGTTCATTGCTTAGTTCTTATATAAAAGCATTGCATGTTGATTGGCACAATCTTAGAAAATACAGAAAAATACACAAAACAAAAAAAATCTATGCCATCTTCCAGAATTAGTTACTTGTGAGATGTTAATATATAATAGCTAAAAAGCATTGAATAATCACTACATTTAAATCATTATAGTATTCACTTTACATATATTTATTTAATATCCTCTACAACTATATGATGAAGGTACTATTATTAACCCATTTTATAGATGTAGAAATAGGATCAGAGAGATTAAATAATTTATTGGAAATTATACAGATTTAAGCCTAGGCTTCTGACTTCAAAGTTTGTATTTCTAAACCATTATAAATTCTTTGCTTCCTTTTCTGCACAATTTCCTTCCTTCTTTCCTTCCTTCCTTCCTTCCTTCCTTCCTTCCTTCCTTCCTTCCTTCCTTCCTTCCCTACCTACTTCCTTCCTTCCTTCCTTCCTTCCTTCCTTCCCTCACTCCCTCCCTTGCTTCTTTCCTCCCTCTGATCCTTCTCTAAATACCAATTTTTTTATTTATCACATTTTTCACTTTCTTTGCCAAACATATCCAAATATACTCATATATTTTTCTGCATGTGACTTTTAATTGTTTTTCATATGCATATTGTTTAACCATTGTTAAACCATGGTTTAATCAGTTCCCTTTTATTGATATTGAGGTTGGCTCAGTTATGCACTATTATAAATAATTATGATGAACATCTTTGTACATACATCTTTGCACCTATTTCTGATTATTTTCTTAGGGTAACTTTTTTTTCTTTTGTACTATGGAATATATTGAGTATTGGAGGACAACTTTTTAAGTGTGACATTTTCAGGTCTAAGGATAAATAAGATCACTTTAAAGACTTTAAATACATTTTGGCAAATTATCTTGTAGATAGTTTGTAAAGATTTTCATTCCTACGAGCAGTATGTGAGAGTGCCTATAACATGTTGTTGTGTCACTGTGTAGTAGAACAGTTAAGCTTAGGAGAATGAAAAATTAGCAACTCAATGTATTACACTTTCAAATTAAATTAATGTGTATTTTTACTTTTATTAATATAGGTTTAGACGCTTTTTAAGGAAAAATTAAGAAATTATAGTCAGGGTTCTCCATAGAGTCAAGACCAATACTATTAGGAGCATATATATATATATGAGAGATAATTTATTAGGAGAATGGCTCATGTGATTATAGACATTGAGAAGTCCCATAATAGCCTGTGGGCAAGCCGGAGAACCAGGGAAACTGGTACCTGGGCTCAGTCCAAGTACAAAGGCCTCAGAATCAGGGAAGCCAATGGTGTAACTCTCAGTCTGAGGCTAAAGGCTTGAGGCCAAGGGGGACACTGGTGCAAGTCCCAGAGTCAAAAGGCAGAGAACTTAGAGTGCTAATGTCCAAGGGAAGGAGGAGAAGGGTGTCCCAGCTGCAGAGGAGAGAGAATTTACCTTTCCTCTGCCTTTTTTTTTTCTTTTTTTTTTTTTCCTATGCAGGCCCTCAGCTGATTGGATGGTGCCTGCTCACATTGGGTGAAGGCAGATCTTTCTTACTCAGTCCATTCTTTTTGCCATTCTCTTCTGGAAACGTCCAGAAGAGACATACAGAATTAGTGCTTCATCAGCTCTCTGGGTATCCCTTAATCTAGTCATGTTGACACCTAAAATTAACTATCACAAGGGGTATTGGTAATAAGTACCCTTTATGGGAGAGGAATGTTCCATTTCTAACTTAAAGCTTATACAGAGCTGGGTACAGGATAGTCCATTTTATTATGCACTCCTGGTAAGACAAATCTCAGCACTCTAGAAGCCATGCACATGACAGAGGCCCCTGAATAGCAAGGGAAGAAAGATAGCAGTCTAGACCATTTTGTCCACATTCTTTAAAAAATGTGGCATCTAATAATAATTCTATAATCAGAATATACATTTATTTTAACTGTACTTCATGCTTCTTGGTCAGTGCTGCAGTGTTAAGAAATTTAAAACCAACAGTACTATTTCAGTTTCTTCTCTGTTATTTTTTTAAAGGATTTGGTTTCCTCTAAAGAAGTTGGTTTGCTTCTAAAGAAGTAAGGTTAAAACCAGGCTTTGTTGGTAGACAGTAGAGAGTGAATCACAGGCTATGAATTATTTTTAAATTAAAAAATGAATGAGAAATTCAGAGGAAAAAAAGCCAGAATAATATCATTTATTGATCAATGGCTTCAGTTAGGTCTTACAAGGTAAGAAATCTATTGTGACTGTTTAATTCTCAACTGGGGTTTTATTTTCCTAAACCAAAACATAAATTCTCCCAAAACTGTCATATGATTTGAAGTTAGACACAAGCTGAGGATTTAGGATATCTAAATAATATTTGTTTGTAGGAGGAATAAAAATCCTTTAGCATCATCTTTGATCAAAGAAAACATTAAAGCCCCATTTTTGTGTTATACATGTTTCAGAACCAGGTTTGATACCAGGTATTTCTAGCTTTAGCATAATTTATTAGTATCTGTTGAAATCTGCTGACTTTCTAGGGTGAAATATGCTGTCTTTCTTATAGTGAACTATATAGTACATAGGTCATAGTCAAGTGTACAAAATAAATACATGTCTGTTGTAAAAAATAATATGTGAAATGCAACAACAACAAAAAACAGGGAAAGAAAAGGAAAATCATAATCTAATAAACCAGAACTAAGAACTTTTAGATTTTTAATGTATATCTTTTTTTTCACACTCTCCCCCATAAATATTTTATTTTTTTATTTTTAAAATTTAAAACATTTTTTATTTCAATAGGTTTAGGTGGGGCAAGTGTTTTTTTGTTACATGGATGAATTGTATAGTGATGAAGTCAGAGCTCTCAGTGTACTTGTCACCAGAATAGTGTACATTGTACCTGATAGGTAATTTTTGACCCCTTGCTCTGTCGTAACCTCTACTCTTCTGAGTCTCCAAAGCTCATTATACCACTCTGTGTGACCGTATATACCCATTATTTATCTCTCACTTATAAGTGAGTACATGTGGTATTTGTTTTTCCATTCCTGATGTACTTCACTTTGGATAATGGCCTCCAGTTCCATCCAAGTTGTTGCAAAAGACATTATTTCATTATTTTTTATGGCCAAGTATTAGTCCATTATATATACACACACACACATACACACACCTCGTTGTCTTTATCCACTCACCAGTTGATGGGCACTTAGGTTGATTCTCTCTTTGCAATTGTAAATTGCGTTGTGATAAACATGAGTGTATGTATCTTTTTGATAAAATGACTTCTTTTCCTTTGAGTAGATACCTAATAGTGGGATTGCTGGATTGAATGGTAAGTCTAGGTCTTTGAGGAATCTCCATACTGTTTTCTATAGAGGTTGTACTAATTTACAATCCCACCAAAAATGTTTAAGTGTTTCTTCTTTACCACATCTGTACCAACATCTATTTTTTTTTTGACTTATTAATAATGGCCAGTCTGACAGGGGTAAGGTGATATCTCATTGTGGTTTTAAAATAATTTGCATTTCCCCGCTGATTAGTGATGTTGAACGTTTTTTCATGTTTGTTGGCCATTTCTATTTCTTCTTTTGAAAAATGTCTATTCATGTCTTAGGCACACTTTTTAATGGGATTATTTGTTTTTTCATGTGTGTGTGTTTTGCTGATTTGTTTGAATTCTTTGTAGATTCTAGATATGCAAGTATTTTCTCCCATTCTGTAGGTTGCCTGTTTACTTTGGAATTTCCTTTGCTATGCAGAAACTTTTTAGTTTAATTAAGTCCCATTTACTTACTTTTGTTGTTGTTGTTCTTGTTTTCGGGGTCTTATAAATTCTTTGCCTAGGCCAGTGTCCAGAAGAGTTTTCCTAAGTTTTCATCTAGAATTTTCATGGTTTCAGGTCTTTATATTTAAATCTTTAATCCATCTTGAGTTAAACACAGGGATCCAGTTTTGTACTTCTGCATGTGGCTTTCCAATTTCCTAGCACCCTTTATAGAATAGGGTGCCCTTTCCCCACTGTATGTTTTTGTCTGCTTTGTTGAAGATCAGTTGGTTATAGGTGTACAGTTTTATTTCTGAGTTCTCTGTTTGGTTTCATTGGTCTGTGTGTCTACTTTTATACCACTACCATGCTGTTTTGGTTACTATACCTTTGTAGGATAATTTGAAGTCAAGTAATGTGTTGCCTCCAGATTTGTTATTTTTGTTTAGTATTGCTTTAGCTATTAGGGCTCTGTTTTGATTCCATACGAAATTTAGGATTGTTTTCTCTAATTTTGTGAATGACGTTTGATAGGAATTGCATAGACTCTGTAAATTACTTGGTTCAGTGCAGACATTTTGATAATATTCGTTCTTCCAATCTGCGAGCATGGGTTGTTTTCCATTTATTTGTGTCATCTATAATTTCTTTCATCAGTGTTTTGTTGTCCTATTTGTAGAGATCTTTTACCTTCTTTGTTAAGCATATTCCTAGATATTTTATTTTATTTGCAGCTATTGTAAATGGCATTGAGTTCTTGATTGATGCTCAGCATTTCTCAGAAATGCTAATGATTTGTGTCCGTTAGTTTTGTAACCTGAAACTTCACTGAATTTATTTATCAATCCTAGGAGTTTTTTGAAAGAGTCTTTAGTATGTACTAGATACAAGATCATACCATTAGCAAACAGGGACAGTTTGACCTCCTCTTTGCCAATTTGAATGTCCTTTATTTGTTTCTCTTGACTGATTGCTCTGGCTAGGACTTCCAGTACTATGTTGAATACAAGTGGTGACAGTGAGCATCCTTGTATTGTTCTAGTTCTTAGGGGGAATGCTTTCAACTTTACCCCATTCATTATGATATTAGCTGTGGGTTTGTCATATGTGGCTTTTATTATTTTGAGATATGTTCCTTCTGTGCCCAGTTTGTTAAGGGTTTTTATTATGAAGGGGTGTTGGATTTTATTGAGTGTTTTTTCCTGTACTGATTAAGATGATTATATTGTTTTTGATTCTGTTTATGTGGTGAATCACATTTATTGACTTGCATATGCTGAACCATTCTTGTGTCCCTGGGATGATGCCCACTTGATTGTGGTGAATTATTTTTTTATGTGCTGTTGGATTCAGTTTGCTAGTATTTTTTGGAGAATTTTTGCATCTACATTCATGAAGAATATTGGTCTGTAGTTTTCTTTTTTGTTGTGTCCTTTCCTGACTTTGATATTAGGGTGATACTGACTTTGTAGATGGAGTTAGGGAGGATTCTTTCCTTTTTGCTGTTATGGGACAATTTCAGTAGGATAGATAGAATTTGGCTGTGAATCTAGCTGTTCCTGGGAGATCTTTGTTGGGAGATTTTTAATTACCAATTCATTTTCTACACTTGTTATTGGTCTGTTCAGTGTATATCTTTTTATACGTGTATGTATGTGTGCATGTTTTAAAAATAAAAATTTAAAATAATGGGTGTAATATTTTTATAGATATTTATAACTAAATTTTTATGTATATTAAAATTTTTTGGATTAATTTCTAGAGGCAGAACAATTAAGACCCAAAATAAAAACATGCTTACTTTTCTTGCTTGAAAGGAGTGAAGGAACAATCCACCAAGAATTTATAAATGAGGGGTAGAATTTTTTGCCTGAAGACTTCCAGTTTAGTATTTAAAATGAGAAATGTGTAGGACAATATGTAAAGGATTAATTTTTCTTGAATCTTGTGGAAAGAATACCATATCTGATTTTGTTTCCCTTTATTCGGTTGTTGCTACCATCATCATTGTCATATTTGTTGACTGCTGCTCTGCATCATGCACTGTAATAGGAACCTGTTGTAGATCATCTCATTTAATTCTCATAGTAACCCTATGAGGTTGGTGTTAGTTACTGCAGTCCCCATTTTATAGATGAGGAAGTGAGGCTTAGAAAGGTTAACCAATTTGTTTAGTGTAATACTCTGGTTTCTCTTCAGATCGTATAAATCTTTCGCTTTTTAAACAATTTGTTTAGTGTAATATGGCTAGTAAGGAAATGGAGACAGGATTTGAACACAATTTTCTGTCTTTAAAGTAGGTACTATTCAAAAGATTTCTCCATGTTTGATTTTTAATCTTAGTGATCCGTGGTAGGAGAGAAATAGATTGAGTGTAAGAATGCAAATTTTTGAAGAAAAGACTGGCAGCTGTCTTCGTAATCCCAAGAATTATCAGTGTTTTCCCCTTTACTACTGGAAATCACCTTGACTATTAGCAGGAGTATCTGATACAGTTACACAGTTTGAGTTATAGGTGGAAACTCCTAGATTAAATATTCTCTGAGATTTCTTCAAAAACTTTATTATTTTAGGTTAGTTATAATTTTGATATAGTCTCTGGGAATCTAGGGTTTAAAATATTAACCACATAAAAGGAAAATTTAAATTCTTTGGTCACATCATATTATCAAAGTTTATGACTTATAATTTTGATTTGATGTGTATAATTTCTTTGATTTGAAAAGATTGCTTTCTCTGTCACAAGCATACATTGTTATTCCTACAAGGAAGAACAAGATGTGAAATTTCTAAGTAATAACATGGTTTACTAAGTTTACTAAAATTACATCATCCAAATTAGGTTTTCTTAATTTCCCATATAAAATTTTCATTTTGAATTTAGTGCATTACTTCTCTTAAAAGTAACTTTAGAAAACTCAAAAACTAAAGTGTTTTTTTTCTTTTTAAGATTTTTTTTCTGAAATACAGAGAACTGGTACTTTATAATGCTATAGGAACAGCTTCCCAGTTCAAGAAAGTTTTTGTTTATGATACATTATTATTCATATTCATAGGTGAACAATAAAGATAGTTATTGTGTTGTGATTACCATTATTTCATTATGGGTAATAATAAAGCTCTATTCAACTTTATTCCTAGTGCTTAAATGGCCTGAGTTGATGAGTCACAACAAATGTCTTTCTATACTTAAACTCATCTAGAATATGTTTTCATTGAAAGGGAGGTATACATTGTTCAGATAATATATATTGCAGGAACCATCTTATTTAAATATGCTTCAAAAAACTTTTAATCTTTTAAACTTTAATGTATAGAAATATTTTCCAGCCATTGTTCTAGGATTAGACATACAAAAAATGAATAAGACATGATTCCTGCAGTTGAGGAGCTTACACTTGAGTGAAGGAGTCCTATTTGTAGGCAGGTACTTATTAAGTACTATCTTTTAAGTTTACCTGCATTGCTGTGGGAACGCACATGGGAGAATAATTAATTTAACCTTGTGGAGGAGAGGAAAGGTAAAGACAATGCTATTGCTTCCTTTATAAAATCAAGCAAGGTCATTTAGGTGTTGACTGGTGATTCTAATGTTTCTGTGTTTGAAATTAGACATGCTTCCTTCTGGGTTTATTACCCCTGCATAAATCTTTTGTTTACAATGCCTTACCTTTTGGTTCTGACAATTACCATTAGAAAAGTTGGGTAAATGAGTGATTGTACGTGGGAAAGATTAAGTCAAGATTTGGGGCTATGGGGATTTTTTTATCCCCAGCCTAGGAGCAACAGGATGTAATTTCCTAATGTCCTCAAGCGAACTGCATTTTTTTTTTTAAGGCTTTGCAGAATAGGCACCATCTGAACAGGGCTTTGAGAGATGAATAGAATTTTTCAAGTACAGAAAAGGCATTATGGGCAGAGGGAAAGTCTGATGATGAGAGATTCAAAGAGAGTTTGAAACTGAAGCTGACTCAAGAGCTAGTATGGGGGATCGGGTGAATGGTACTACCTGTTAACTAAGGAGGGGAATGTAGAAGTATATTTGGGGGCTGGAGTGGATGGAATAGGATCTCTGTTTGGGGCATGTTAATTTGAGAAATCTTTAGGAATTTCACTAATTGATTTTTTTATTCTTTCCACTAAATTGTATTAATTACCTGCAAAATGCCCAGACCTCAGGAACACAGACATAAGAAATAATGTATTCTCAAAACGCTTATAGACTCTTGGAAAGAGAGACAAGGGAATAATTACAATGCACATTTAAATATGCTATGATAGAAATAATCGCAGGATATGATGGGGAACTTGGGATTTTTGATCACCTAACTGAGACTGAGGATGATGAGGAATGTTAGGACAGAATTCCTGTGAGCTTGCCCCATGTGATTCAAGTTTTCATTTGAAGTATGAGTTAACCAGATGACAGGAAGATGGAGAGAGAGGGAAACACTTTGAGCAGAAATATGTTTATATGACACCTTGGAGGTGTGAGAAAATAACCTGAGTAAAGGGCAGTACTTGTTGAGTTTAACTAGCAGCGGGTCCTGAAGATCATGTGTGTTTTAATTTTTATCTTAAAGACAGTCTTTAGAGTAAAGGTGGTAGGAAGCTAATAAGGATTTTAAACAGGGGAATGACTTGATCAGATGTGGTGGTCAGTAACCAGTCAGAAATATGTGCTTGAAGCTCACAAAAGCAGTTGGTTTTGGAGTATAAATTTAACTAGGGTGTTAACAATAATGAATAAACAGTCCTTCCTGCTTAGTTGCAAATATAGACAGACAGGTAAAAAGGAGAATCATTTTACAGTATGTTAAATGTTGTCGTATGAAGTGCTATGAATTGCGTATAGAGGAGGGGGAAATGATTTGGGACTGTGTATGTAGGAGTCATGGGTAAATGGATGACATTTGAAACTGAGAATATCGATGAGATTTTCTAGAGAAAGAATTTAAAGACAGATGAAAGAACTGCAAGTAGAATTCTGGGAAAAAGCAACTTTTATAGGATAGTGGTTGAAGAAAAATCATCTTAAAGCCATGATATTAACACTGTGGATTGCAACCCATTAGTAGGTTGCAAAATCAATGCAGTGGATGTGAAATCAATATGGTTGGTTATAGGCAGAATTTTAAAAACACAGATTAGGAGTGAATGGAAAATATCAGAGTGTATGTAGTAAAGCTAGTTATTATGAAATTTTATTCAGATTTTTTTGTGTGTATATGTATTGGGTACGGTATAAAATGCATTTCTTATTATGGGTTGTAGTCACAAACTTCTGGAAAACACCAATAAAAGAGGCCAAGGGAGAGCAGTCAGGAATAATTCTTTTTTTTCTTTTTTGAGACAGACTCTTGCTCTGTTGCCCAGGCTGGAGTGCTATGGCATCAACATAACTCACAGCAACCTCAAATTCTTGGGCTCAAGCAATGCTCCTGCCTCAGCCTCCTGAGAAACTGGGACTACAGGGGCACACTACCATGCCCACCTAATTTTCTCTATTTTTTTTTTTTTTTTTAGTTGGCTGGCTAATTTTTTTCTATTTTTAGTAGAGACGGAGTCTCGCTCTTGCTCAGGCTGGTCTTGAACTCCTGAGCTCAAGCAATCCTCCTGGCTTGACCTCTCAGAGTGCTAGAGCCACCACACCCCTGCCTCAGTCAGGAGTAATTAAATCACCTTTGTTCCTCACTATTGTCATGGCAAGGAAAACAATGATCACAGTGAAAGTGCAATGGGAGGGAGATTTTCTCCTTATGGTTTAGAAGCCTGATGGTCGCCCCTTAGGGCACCTTCACTGCATCAATAACACAGGAGGAAGAATACAAAGATGTAAGGGAGAGTACTTGCAGATACTGAACTCAAAGATGGAGAAGAGGGAGATAGAGAATATGAATGACAAATGTGAATGAGAGAGAATGAACCCTTGTGGAAGCTCAGCTGTTAGTCTAACCCTCCTGTTGTGATGACAAGAGCTCCATTTCCTAGTACCATGACCCAGTAAAGCCCCTGGACTTATCCTGCTGTGTCAACTCTGTTCCTCATTAGATACAGAGCCTGAGGAGGAACCCAGGGAAGTATACAAAACTGCCCATAAATAAAATTGTGGTGTAGTCATATCAATACTAGGAGTTATTGAGAGGTTAACTATGGACCAAGAACTAATATAAGCACTTTAAATGAATGATATTACCAAATAAGTTAGTACAGTTAACTCTTGAACAATGAGAGAGTTGGGGCACTCCCTCCCTTCAGTTGAAAATCCACCTTTCTCAAAACATAAGCAGTTAACACGTTTCATATGTTTTATGTATTATATACTGTATTCTTACAATGAATTAACCTAGAGAAGAGAAAATGTTATTATATAGTGGCAACTCTGATTTAAAAAAGAAGAAAATTATTTAGAAAATCATAAGGAAAAGAAAATGTATGTAGTATTCATTTAGTGGAAGTAGATCATTGTAAAGGTCAAGGTCTTCATCCTCATCATCTTCACATTGAGTAAGTGGAGGAGGAGGAGGAAGAGGAGGGGTTGGTCTTGCTGTCTCAGGGTAGCAGAGGCAGAAGAGGTGGAGGAGGTAGAAGAGGAGGCAGGAGAGACAGGCACAGTAGTGTAACATTTATTGAAATACATCTGTGTATAAGTGGTCCTGTGTAGTTCAAACCTGTGTTGTTCAAGGGTTAACTGTATTTGTAAAACCCTTAAACAGTGTCTTGTACATGGTAAGCACTTAGTATGTCTGACATTATTATCAGAACAGTGCACATGGTAAGCACTCAGTTGGTATTAGCCATTATTAATATTTAATTACTCGGTTATAGTTACTAATTGTCACCATTTTACTAGTAAAGAAAGGCATAATGAAGTTAAGTAACTTGCTCAAGATTGTATAGATGAGAAGAAATGGAATGATTTCTTTCTGAGTTGGAAGTAAGAGACTGATTAGTGCAGATATATCATGAATTATATGATGATTGGTGCTTGAAATATGACGGTAGAGAGGAGAGAAAAGATGTGCCATAGGTGAAAGGCATTATGATTTTAAAAAACCCCTTTAGCTTGTGACTGGTTGGATATAAAGTAAAAAGATAACTACGATTTTAAGCTGGTTGACTAGGAAAAGGGTAAATAGGATGTAAGAAAACAAGGAAGAAAACTTTTTATTTGGAAGGAAATAATGACATTCCATTGTAATCATGTTGAATTTTATGTCAAGTGACTACAATCCAATGAAATCACTAGCAGGGAATTCAAAACTAAGAGATTTAGTCATTATCACATAAAGAAATTGGGAAAAGTTCTGGGAATATTTGACATGTCCAAGAATAATCAATATTTTTTTTGGCCACAAAACCTGAGGAGTCAAAAATAAGTGTGTATTTAGTATGTTTGGCCAGCATTAGCCTCCATGCAGAATTTTGACATTTTGACCCATGCGTGCTTTGTAGAAAATCTGCAAACAATTCCAAGAATATTCACAAAAGGGTATGTCACTACTGCTCCAGGGAATGGCGGTTGCCTGACATTCACTGTGTTCCTCACTTCTGCCCAACTTGCTGTGGTTATGTCTCCACTTGTTGCTGTCAACGGCACTTCAGTGAAGGCAGACAGCCTCAGTTTAGCACGTTTCCCATCACCACAGAAGTTACTGCTTCCCATGGGGGCATTCTCAGAGAGTCAACAGTGAGAGAGCTCTTAGTTTTTCTTTTTTTTTTTGTCTCACCGTTCTTACCTCAGGTGTCAGATTTGTTTTCCATTGGCTTTGTGTATGCCCCTGTCCTAATGACAAGATATGTTGGCTTCATGGTTCCCCAGTCAAATTTTTGTGCCTATAAAGTTCCTGACCTTCAGATAAATTCTTACATGTTTAAATGTTTCTCAGTTCTTGCTCCATTAATCCTCAGGCACAGCTAGCTAGAGTTGTCTGAATCCTAGGATGAAGGCCATGTATTATGTTCAAACTGGGACCAGGATCCTTGGTACACGCTTTCTCGAGAAAAGGGAGGTCAAGGTGGGAAATCCCTATATTTTTTACGATTATCCCACTGCATGTTGTTTTTGCTCCCTTCAGTTCTTCATAGGGGTGTTTTTCTGGTTCATTTGAGATTATGTCCTCATTTGCCCAGTTGGAACAATGATGTGTCCTGCTGTGGAATTAGATCCTATCTGAATATTGTGTTGGAAGCTTTGACTCACTTCTTCCTCATATTTTTAAATCCTTCTTAAAGGTTTCCATACCTCTTTATTACAGTTTAGTAAAGATTTGAATATCTAGCACATTTTCCTTTCAAATAAGTATTGGTAATTTATTTTTCTGGCTCATATGTGAAGAATCCCGATGAGCCTTTTTGAAAACTCATCATTTGCAGTTACTTTAGAACAGCAATTTATTGAAAGGTACTATATTAGAAGTGTTTTATTGTACTCCACTCAAGCTATGAAGTGCAAGGAACCATGAAGATTGAAAAATACAAATGATAGATGTGTCTCTTTCTCCTTATTTTCTAGCCTTCTTTGAATCCTGGAGGGAGCCAGTCATCTGACGTGGTACTTTTGAACCACTGGAAAGTGAGGAATTTTGAAGTACAACGTGGTGACATTGTATCATTGGTGTAAGTAATTCATAAGCATACTCTATTTGTATATAAAATTATTTGTACTTATGCTGATTTAACTGGTAATCCATTGTTAATACTATTGCTAATCATTCAATTAATGAAAATATTTTAAATATAATGTATTTTTTAAAAATCAATTTTGAAATATAACAGTGCTATAAAAGAGAATTTTTTTCTTTTATGTTTAGAATATATTAGTTGATTGAGATTTTGGATTTTGGATTCGACTTAATGTGTTCAATGAAATGTTGATTAGAATTATTATACTGATCCCAAATACATGCATTTGGTATTACTTTGGAATATTTTGAAAGTTTGCATCTTAATAAGCAACTTTTGTTACCCCAATGTTTGTATAGCTCAAAAGTATTGCTAGAAGGTGATAATTATGACATGAAGTTCTCTGACATTTATATATAAATCAGGAGTTTAAATGAAAAAGGAAGTTTGAGAATAGTACTGGAGGCTTCTGTTTGGGACCAAAAGGTGGCGCTGTTTCTCTGTTAAAATGTTATGACTGGTCAGGAACAAAAATTTCATTCCAGTCTTATTGTAGAAAAGGAATGTCAAAGTGTGTGTAACTGACATGATGATATAATGCATAGTCCTAGTACATGCTTGAATGGTTTAGATTTGAAATTTTTGTTTGTTTTAGAAGTAAATTCACACTGGGAAGACTGCAGCTGAACCTGCCTAATTTCTTCTGGTTTCAGCTACTTATAAAAATGTTTTATTATGATTCCCTGTTATGAGAGTTAGTGCACTGGGGTAGCAACCAATGTAGCAATGTTACTGCCATTTGTTTTAGTTATAGTAAAAACTTATTGTTGGGTAGACTTTTCCAATTTATATTTCTGATTCTTGAGTTGGAATGGCTTTTTCTTTCTTGTTGGATGATAATTTATAATTGTTTGGTAAAAGTAAAACATTATCTACTTGTTCATACTTACCTTTGGCTAGTGCTTTGTGGAAACAGATATTCTATAAATATGTCTCTTTCAAGACTGTTTTATCAGGATTCATTTGAAAACATATTAACCAAATCTACTTAGTAGCTAATGAAGTAGATAAATTCAAGTGGAAGTTTGTGTGGCAGACATGCAAGGATGGGTATTAAATGCTTCTCAGGTTTTAAGTGCTTTCTTTAATATTAACCTACTCTTTGGAGTGTACTTTTATTTTGTCATCCAGAGTACTATTTTTGCAACTGCCTTAACCTTTCCATGCTGGGTTAGCTTGTCGTATGCTCATTATTCTTTTGCCTTTGGTTTGACAAGGTTCCATCCTCACTTAGTTGGTGATGGAGAGGATACCTACTCAAGTGAAAGAGGTCATACTATATGCAGACAATAGTGTGGTATTTTTTTTTTATGGGAAACATGCTCACTATCTCTAAGCAAGGGAATTTGAATAGGTAATTGAAAAATTTTAAAAAGCTCCTTGAAATTCAAGGTTACATGGGTCCATAAAAGTACCCTACCATATCATGGGTGATGTTAAAGAGAGAATGCTATTCTTTTATGTAAATAATAAAGTGATTTATATTTATTAAATAATGAATTTAAAAACATTATATTCATATTGGAGTTTATATAATAAATTACAGCTATTCCAGGTGAACTGTATTTTTAATGAGTCATTTATGTGCTATATCTTTGTTATGTATAAATAACAATCTTTTATAATGCATGTTGCTAGTAGGAGCCATTTAAATAAAAGAATGCTTAGTTATTGCTATTATATTATTTAATAACAAATAATCATGAAGCAATATTATTGCTTTTTTTGAGAAAGAAACAAAAAGTCTGATACTAAATTCTTTTTTAGCATGATGCAATACTATAAAAACCACTATTTAAAGTATCTTTTTAGTTTTATGAGCAAAAATGCTTTCTAGACACATATCCTTATATTATCCTTAATTTATAGACTGTTTGATTTTAAAAGAGTGATGTTGGTTTGATTAAAATTCATAATATACATTTAATTCATGTCAAACAACATTGAATATTTTTCTTACAAAATGCATCAGTATGATTTTAACAGATGATAATTTTCATTACTACATTGGAACATCCTATGTATTTAATAAATAAGTGACTAATACAGAAATGCATATCTGATTGTGGAGTATAAAGCTAAATATAGAAAGTACTTTATCATTTTGTTTAGAAATTAACATTAATAATGCTTCATTGATACATAAGTAATCTTTGGAAACAAAGTAGTATGACCTTTTTATGTTTAAAAAATCCTGGGATGGTGTTTGATGTATTCAGAATGTATGGAAATATATTAATAGCATTTCTACTATAATATTATATATAGATTTGTGGAAAATTTACAGTTTGCAAATCCATATTTAAATTAGTAGGGCTTGTATAACTTTGTAACCAGAACACTAATGGAAACAATCACAATCCCAATAAAAATACTAACGGTTTAGGACATGAAATTTCTGATAAATAAACTGCAGTAAAAGTAGCATTTTTTATTTTAGTTAAGACATAAATGGTGAAGGTAGCCTGATTATAGGTGAAATAAGGAAGGGATGAGGCTAACTATGGACAAAAGGGCAGAAAGACATTATAATCAGAAGTTACAAGTAGGAAAAAGCTTCTAAGCTTTGTACAAAATATGCTGACACAGAGATGTATTTTCTGCTCATTGTTTTGCGTTACTTTGTTTTATTTATTTATTTATAAAAAAAATTTAAACAAAGATCAGGATGGTTTAACTTTGCAATAAGCGCTTCTAAGAGAGAAGGGTCGAATGTGTAATACGGGTTCCTTCCTGGGTTGCTGCCATTAGTGTACTTGGCCTTCGGTTGCTGTTACTAATGAGGCAAAACATTAATGACTGGGGAAAAACAAATCACATATGAACGAATGTGACTTCTGCATTACATTGAAATCTTTTTTCCATTTACCTGTTGTCTATGTTAACTCATGTTATGTTTATGGTAATTCATGTTACAGAAACACATGCTCTAGCAGAACAGACTTTTTCTTCTATTACAAAGGGTTTTGTTCAGAGCCTGTCAACCAATTCTGTTTCCTAAAGCATGAGAGGTCTAGGAGAGGGAGGTAGATGCATATTGGGATATGTTTCTTTGCATCTCTTCCTTATTGTATCTCTTTTTTCTGTTAAAACTTGGTCACAGTGGAGCTATTGTTTAAGCATGTTATTCAGTAATGTTAATTTGAAAGATATATTGATTAAATAACATTGCTGGTTGTAAAAAATATGATTTGCTGTCATCAAGTCCTCAGTGTCGCTGAGGGCTCATACTCTCTTAGTGGATTTACAAACTAATAGCGGTGATTAAGGTGGATTTTCTATACCTTAGAATTGACTTCTCATTAACCTATGTGACGGCCTTATTGCAATAGGCTTAATATACAAGTAGCACTATTTCACAATAATATGTATTGTTCAACAAGTCCACTGGGACAGAGGTTCTTTCGTAATAAAGTTCCAGATAATCACATTTAAAAGTGTTTTAACTTTATTTTTATTTTTTTAAAGAAAAGTTGCAAAAGTAGTACAGAGAGTTCCCAGAGACTCTCTAATATTAACTTATACACAACCATAGTTCAATTATTGAAACCAGAAAATTGACATCCATACAATATTTTTAGCTTATCTCTAGACCTAACTCAAATTTTCCCACTAAGTATCCTTTTTTGGGCCATGATCCCATCTAAGATCCCATATTTCATTTTTATTTTTCATGTCTTTCTAGTCTCCTTCAATCTATGACAGTTCCTCAGTCTTTCTTTTTCTTTTATGACCTTGACACTTTTGAAGGGTACTGGCTAGTTATTTTGCAGAATGCTGCTCAACCTCTTTCAAGTTTGAGGCCAGTCTCTTTTCAAATGGAGGAGCAGTGATGTTGATGGCAGTTGCTGAGGAGGCTACAGCAGTGGTAGCGGCTGAATGAGGGAGAAACTCTGGCTGAGTAGGCAGCAGGGCCAGCTGAGGAGGTGGATGAGACAGGGGCAGAGGAAGAGGAGATTGTAGGGTCTTTCAGGCACAGGTCTGTTCAGTTTCTTGAGACCACATACTTGCGCCATGGCTAAAAGGGCCCATGTCTTCTACAAATAAGTCTGCCTAGTCAAATTTATAACTGCTAGGAAGCAAGGAAGGAGAGCTGTGCAGGTAGGGGGCGGGGGAAGGCCACAGTTTGTAGTAAAGATAGAAGGGAAAGAAAAAGGGCTAGATCACAGATTTCACTATATTGAATCACTGTTCAGTTCCAGAGGAGAAGGTCAGGGTGAAGGAATTATCATTTAATGAGCATCTTGGGTACAGGCATTGTGCTGAGTACCTTGGGTATGCCCTTTTTATTTAGTTCTCATATCTGGATATAGTTATTTTTAACATCATGGAAATGAGATTCAGAGCAAGTAAATGGCAAATAAATAGTAGAGCCAGAATTTGAATCTAGGTCCACTTGACTCTAAACCTGTACTGTCTGATATAGTGGGCACATGTAGTTATTATGCACTTGAAATGTAGCTACTGCCACTAGTTAAAATGATAACATTTTGGACATTTTCAGGAAAATAAATATATCATTAAAATTACACCTATTTATTTTTCCTTTTTAAATGTGGCTAGTAGAAAATTTAAAATTAAGTATGTGACATGTATTATATTTCTATTGGACAATGCTGTATCTGAACCTTTTTCCATTATACGTTGCTGCTTCCCTGGAGTGGGTCTAAGGTGAACTAAGATGAAATCCCAAAGTCTGAGGTGGGACACACTAAGGTAGTTGCTATGAAGCAAAGGTAGACTTCCAAAGGCAAGTAAACACTGGGTTGGGGAAAATGTTGGAGTGATCAGATTCAAAGACAAAGGGAAAAAGATAAGTAATCTAACAGAGAGAGAAAAAAATAGCCATAATAGTTTTTTAAAATATTTATTGATTGTTTATTTTGTAGCCACTGAGCTAAGAGTTCTAAATCTATTTTTATTTAATTCTCAATTTTAAAAAGATCCAATAAAATGCATGCTGTCGTTATCCCCATTTTATAGATGAGAACACTGAAGCATAGAGGTTCAGTAACTTGCTTAAGGACATGGTAAGTAAATGGCAGAGCAAAGGTTTGAAACACCTCACACCAAAGCTATGTTCTTAGTGATCATACTATAATGCCTCTCTATATTGTGGTGTGATGGTGTGGTTGAGCAACTTACCCATTCTCAGCAAAGAAGTCATGCTGGCCGTGGTATGTCATCTCTTGTTCCAATTTCTGTCATCAAATTTCTGATACAGTGGTTCCTGAAATGTACAGCAGTCTCTTCATTAATAGCAACAATACTTTATTATGAACATATAGTATGCATGTAATTTCAAAGCTGGTTTGTGTCAGGCTAAACTAGTTGCCACCTTCAGACAAATGGTCAGTGTGATGGCTAATCTCTAGCAGTTAATATGAGCAAGGAATTATGAAGATTTGAGCCAGGGAAATAGATAAAATAGAATAGAGCCTTTATGAAAAAATGAAAGGTGCTAATTCCTTTGTGTCTTGAATGCTTGTAAATATATAAAGGTCCCTTGACCCACCAAGGGAAATTATTTGGAGCCTGCTAAAAAAGGAAATTCATGTTTTGAAAGAAATGCCCAGGGCAATGGTCATGCTGAATAATGACCCATAATTGTATTAAAAGCCATTTATCAGTTGAGCTGTGAAAATATAATTGTGTACACTTATCTGTTCTATCTGTACTCATTCCCCAATTTTTTGTTTATAGCCAAATATTTCTCCGAGTTTATAGGTAATACTGTACATTTAGGAACACAAATATAGGAAGACCATGACTTTCAAAGAAAGATTCTATAGGCAGGACAAAGTGCCTAGGTTCCTAGGTTTTGTTTGTTTGTTTTTTTGTTTTTAACTGACAGTAAAATGCTGGGGAGTGAAATCTTGTGTTTCAGTTTATTTTGAAGAGATTTAGTTTTTGGCACTTTTAATTATCCATAGTAATTTGCATTCATTACTAAGTATATCTACAAATGATATTTTTTCTTTAAAATGAGATATTTTATATAAAATGCTATTACTTGATATAGTCTACACTGACTTTTTCAGTGCTATTCATAAGCATACGAAAAGTTGGTGTCCTTAAGGCAGTCCTGCATGGCAGTTTGCTTTCTTGAATAGGATAAACTGCCTTCACAATGTTTACACATTTAATTTCATAATAAAACATTTTCTTAGTTCAGAGACAAATTACAGCTTAGAAATGTTTCAGTGATCATAAATTTCAATTTTGAATTATTGAGATTCTATGGTAATATCACTGTAGAAGATATCCATTGCTTCTGCTCATCCCGCTTTATAAATTTTGCATCCTTTGAGCAATAACTAGAAGTTATAAAAGAACAAAGTTATACAGGTAGCATTCTATAAAATAGTGAGCAATTACATTTATAACTGTGTTTATTTTAACTTGAAAAAATGCAGTCTCTGAGAACACTGTTACTTATATTTTAAAAAACAAGTGCAAGACAGCGTTTACAAAGAAGGACCTCCCACATACACATCATATGTTTTATGTAAGGAGTTATATTTATTGAGCTGTTGAGAAGCATTTTAAATATGTTTAAATAAAAATTATAACAGAGAATTAAGATTTTAGAGCAGTAAACAGCTTAGGTTTCAAGTAAGAAATATAACACAAGGCAAGTAAACTATCACATAGGTATGCCAACCTATCTAAAATACTTTTGGAATCATTAAGTTATAGAGGCATACATAAAGATAGGCCACTGAGATCACTCAGAACCTGATTTCCATTTATAGCTATAATGGACTAGTTTATTTCAAACTAAGGCCCATACTGAGAAAAATGAGAAAGCTGAACTTAAAAATCTAAAGGCACTGGAGCACTATGAAGGGGTAAAGATCTAAGAATGAAGGGAAACACGTTGAAGTGAGCCATTACGTTGAGAGGCCAAGCAGTAGCAGCTAAGATGGGGGGATGGTGAGCACAATTTTTGGTAGTTTCACAGCACTAGGGAGTCAGAGACTAGAATTCAGGGAGGAGGAGGAGGGACCCTGGTAGAACACTCTAAGCTTTTCATTGGGATCTCTGAAGGGTTATATCCTAGGAGTTAGA
The DNA here is from genome assembly GCF_020740605.2 of Lemur catta. NCBI lineage: Eukaryota > Metazoa > Chordata > Mammalia > Primates > Lemuridae > Lemur > Lemur catta. Next base: position 33,493,432 of record NC_059138.1, read on the forward strand.
AAGCACTAGAAATAGATCACAACTTACAAAAATTGAAATGCAGCCTATGATAAACTAAATCCTGGTTTTAAGGTGATCTACCTTTACTTTTAAACTCTCTGTCGATGCCAGAATCCGGAGACTTCATGCAGTGTTTCTGTAATTTTTTTGTGCAGAACACCTGACATTTAATAAAATATTATACGATAAATATCATAAGCTAGGATGAATAAACACAAAATAAAACAATCACTGTAGAAACAATCTCTTGGTGATCCAGTTATTGCAAAGATCAGATATGGACTATAAAATAATTATAATCAATGTATTTTAAAAAATCATCTTAAAATACATTTTAAAAAGATCATTTCAGCAGAGAATGAGAAGTTGTAAAAAGAATTCAAAGGAATTCTAGAAGTGAAACCTACTGTAACTAAAATGAGGAACTCAATAGATGAGTTTTGTAGCAAATTAAACACAGCTGAGGAGAGAATTAGTGAACTGGGTTTTAGGTCAGTTAGAAAATATATGTTTGGAGTATGGGGGGCAAAAATGAATTCAACACACAATAGTGTAAATAGTGTAATAATGAAAAAGGCTGACTACCATCTAATTGGAGTCCCAGAAGAACAAGAAAGAAGAAATGAGGAGTAAGCAATATCTGAATAGATTAAGATGAAGAATTTTCCAAAACTAATGGAAGATATCAACCCACAGAATCAAAAGCACTATCAGCGTAAATACAGTGAAACCACATTTAAAGTACAAGTTAGTGAAACTACTGAAAACCAGAGACAGAGAGAAAAATCTTAAAAGGACAAAAAGATGTATTAACTTCAAAGAAGCAAAACTATAGCTAACTTTTCAACTGACAGAAGACAGGAAAGAGCTGAATGACATCTTTAAAGTGGTAAAAGAAAAAAAAATCTCTCAACCTAGAATTTTGTACCTATTGGAAATATTCTTTAAAAATGAAAGAGAAATACTTTTTTTTCATTTTTTTCAGGCAAGCTTCAGCACATGCTCAATTGTTCTCCTGAGCTTCACTTACAAAACAAATTCAAAGTGTTTAGAATTTCAAAATGGCAACTTGAGAGCATTAAGCCCCAAGTGTGGGGCCTTTCTGAGCACAGGCCCATGTATGACTGCACTGGTCACATCCCCATGAAGCCAGTTCTGGTGGTTGGTGCAGGGGTGGGCACGGGACCTAAGCTGGGCCAATCAAAGTCATTCCTGGGAAATGGACATATAAATGTTGGGGTTGATAAGTTATTTTTTTGTTAGAGTTTGAGCAATATGATTTGTTAGAAAACAGTCACATTTCCTTAAGGTAACATCAATAAAATATGTGCTAAGTATGGTAGGTAGAATTTTGGTTCCCAGGATACTTGAATCCTCAGGACAGTGTATATGATGAGATATTGTGTCCTTGAATAAGGTACCTTACATTGCCAAAGGAACTTTGCAGATGTGATTAAGGTTACTAATCAGCTGACCTTAAAATAGAGAGGTTATACAGGATTATCCAGCTGGGCACAGTGTAATCACCTTTAAAGGTAGAAGCAGAAAGGAAGTAAGGGAGATATAGCATAAGAAGTCAGATCCAAAGCACAAGAAGTCAACACACTGTTACTGGCTTTGAAGATTTAGGGACCATGAGCAGAGGAAAGCAGGCTACCTCAGGAAGCTAAGTATGAAATGTTGCTAAAGGCCAGCAAGGAAACAAGGATCTCAGTCCTACAACCACACAGAATTTTTTCAACAACCTAATAAGCCTGGAAATGGATTCTCCTAGAATGTCCAGACCAACTATCACCTTGAATAATGTTCTTGTGAGACACTAAGCAGAGTACCCAGCCAAACACACCAGACTTCTGTCCTGGAGAACTGTGAGAGAATAAATGGGTGTTATTGAAAACTGCTAAATTTGGTGTAATTTGTTACAATGGCAATAAAAATCATGTTAAGCAACAAAAAATACAAAACAGTTCTAAAACTACCTGTAATATGTTCAAGGAACTTTTACAAAACATTATTAAGTGTTTGAAAAACACTGATTTTATTTAAGTAATTGCCTAACTAATTAAACATTACTATTTTCTTTTCCGTGAGACAAATCCAAAAGCCTGTATCTACCTGTTCTGCAGTGCAGGAATATGGGCCGAAGCTTTGGGAGATGTTGCTTCTACTTTCAGTTGTATCACTTATTAAATGGTTGAGTAACCTGGGACAGGTTATCTTATTATAACTATTCTTTGGGCCAATTTTAGCATCTGCAAAATAAGAAGTATAGAATAGTTGATCACGAAGGTTTGTTGCATTCGAAAAATTGCGTGAAAATAGTTTAGGGATCAAGGTAGAATTGTTAGGAAGCTGGACATCATAATCAATCCCTCAGAATGTCAGAAAAATACGTTGTATGCTTTTGAAGTTGGAGGTAAAACTGATCTGAAATTTTTTAAAGACAAAGAGCCATGTTGACACATTAGACAAATTCTGGAATAGATAGGAGACTGTAAACACCACATGTTTATTGGTTAAAGACATTAAATGAATATGTGCTTATCAAGATTATGTTTTTAGTTGAAATTATTGAAAATTGAAAACATAAAAGTTGGGAAGTAGATGTTTTACAAGAGAAAGATCAAATTCCTTTCCTATTGTTTAAAATTATTCAAAATAAGAGAGTTGTAGAAAACTTGCATTTCTTTATTCTTTGTAATTTATTCTGGTAGTAGAGTTTTTAAGATTTTAATGGTTAAATGTCTTCTTGTTATCTCCATTTGTGTTGTCAACTTAAGATGCATTTCCTATCAGTAAATACTCTGTTCAGTTGTTCTTGCAAAATAAAGATGCTACATTTTATATTCTGTTTCATAACTTAGGTCCTAAAAATGTGGAAGAAATCTCAAAAATTAAACTTAAACATAACCTTATTTGATCCAAGGTCAGCAGTTACCCTCCCATTTTTCTTTTCCTTTTAGAAAAAAAAAGGCACTGTTTTTGGTGAGTGGAGGTGGCAGTTGCTGGGAAATGTGTCTGTGGCTGATAAGAAAGGGAAAGGACTTAAAGCGACAGCCACCAAATTTTATCAGTACTTTGGAGCTCAGGAAAACATTTCTTTCCCAGAAGAGAACGAGAATACCTTTTAAAAAAATTATTTATTTCCATTAATGAGAAATCTCAGTGCCTCATCTTATAAAAGGTTACTACTTAGCATAATCTAGTGACAGGTTTACTCATACTCAGAGGTTATATTAATATTTGCTGATGGTAAAAGTATAGGTTTCACTTTATTAAAAATTGTATGGATGCTGGAACTGCTGACGGAGAAGCTAACTTAGTTTGATTTTGCTACGGATATGATAATTATAATATGGCTTTCTGTGCTTTTAGAGGTCATAAGTTACATGGCCAAGATTTGTATATTTGGATTTGGAAAGTTACCATATAGTATTATGACAATACAGTAGGACACATTTCAGTGTGAAGAATAGTATGTCTCACATAAATTTTACCATAGAATTAAATAACAGTCATTAAAATATTCCAGGTTTATTAAAAATTCATTATTCTACTAGAGGATCTTTAAAGAGCAATAAGAACTTGAAGAAATAATAGGAATGCTTTGGTAATAGTGACAGTGTGTTAATTGAGTTGAAAGAAGGTAAAGAATGTATTAACAGAATGGATCCAAATTTGGCAAAAAAGACTTGTAATAAATCAAGGGGGGAAATCAGTTAATAAAGAAAGAGTCCAATTATTAGTGAAGGAGGGAGTTGTATTTAATGATTCTAAATGAAAGGTTAAACTGCTTGGGTGAATTTCAGTTTAACAAAAAGGAAGGAAAGCAATATGGATAATTAGGCAGTAATAAGATCATACTGAAAAAAAAATCAGAAAACTGCCTTAGGTATTAGGGGAATATTGGCTAATGAACTGAACCTCCTGCAATTATCTTTGAATATTCACTTTTGATTTAGAAATGGGGAAGTAATATTTTTAGTTATTTTCAAGGAGGTATGATTCTTTAGCACAATTTATCATTGTGGATTTTTAAATGGAGAAAAATAATTTATGAGAAGGATATCTATCATCTATAACTGGTTAAAATACTGTAATGTTAGCAATAATTTTTTTGAGTTATTGATCGGTTCTTTTATTTTTTTAATATTTGTGTTTATTTATTTATTTATTTTATTTATTTATTTTTGAGACAGAGTCTCACTCTGTTGCCTGGGCTATCCTGGGCTCAAGCTATCCTCTCACCTCAGCCTCTCAAGTAGCTGAGACTACAGGCACATGCCACTGTGCCCAGCTCAGTTCTTTAAATTTGGATTCTGTTTTACTCATCTGTTTTATAATAGAAACACCTTTGTCAGCCTAATTGAACCATTAAAAGAAATTCAGTATAGGATATTATGATGCTTATAAGTTTATCTCAGGTTAGGACTCATTGAAAACTTATAGGCAAAAATCTTAAATATTATGTAAAATTTTTTCTTCTCTAATTAAAGTATATATATAGTAATTAGAATATTATAATGATAATAGATTCTTGACTATTTTTACAGTTTATGCCTTATGTATCTGTAAATCTTAAATTGTGGGAAGATCTTGGCAATTGTTTCTGGAATCAATAAAGGTCTAATTTTATATGACCTCTGTACTAATGATCAGATGGAGGAGATAGTAACTAAGGTAATTAAATTCAGAAATGATTCCAAATTTAAAGATGGCATGGATAAAAACTTGGGTTCATTTCACCTCCTATGATGTTATATTGAGGAAAAGGTCATCTGATATATACAGAAATATTCTTTATAATTATAGCCTTTTTTGTTGCTGATATTCTTACAATTAGCTTGGCTTGGCTTTTATTAGATACTGTATCAAATGTAGTTCTGCATTGTATATTAGTGCTTAAAACCAATGAAAAAGTCTAATTTCCAAAATATTAGCAGCTTTGTCACAGGTTATTCGCTCAAATAGACAATAACTTAAGGGTCAGTAATAATTATATAGTTAAAAAAGATTTGAACCAGATACCAAGAAACCTGGGTTCTAGGCTCACTCTGGCACTGAGTATATTAACTTCTGTGAATCAGTTCTCATTTTTAGTAAAATGAAGGGATTGTATCTGATAACTTCTCAGGTATTTTTAAACTTGAAAGCTCTTTTCTTTGTGATTATTTTATTTTCCACATGCATAGGTTAAATTTATTTTGTAATGTGAGGCAGATTGCAACTTCTACTAGATACCTATATAATAATATTTTGTTGTATTTAAAAATATTGACAATTTTTTTGTTTTGGCAAATATTTTCTAAGTGTCTACTTTGTGCACAGAATTAGCCACTGGTGATATAGCAGTAAACAAAACAGACAAGCTAAGTACTCTCCTCATGGAGCTTATTATTCTAGTGGATGGATGTGTCTTGAATAAGACAAAATTGAAAATAGACATTTTTGAAACTTGTCAAAAACGTGACATGTGGGCATATTAGTAGGGAAGCTTCATGTTCAGTAAATCAGCAATTGTGTCAAGCATGGTATAGTTGCTTGTATTCATTCTCAAAAGTCAGTTTGAGCATCTCTTCCCAACTCTGCATTCAGTAACTTCATGTTGCTAATTTGAAATAGCCATGGTGGGAGTATTTATACCATGAAAATTGCCAGACACTACACATCAGGGTTTGTTTGTTTGATTGTTGAACTTAACTAGTTTAACAGCGTGCAGTGGTAAATGTCAGGTGGCACAACAGAAATAGCAAACAGTTTCTACTCATGTATGTCCTATGATCAAAGTAGAGATGAGACAAAGACACATGGGTATGCAATGAATTTTTAAAGCCACCTGAACAGCTGTTCTAACGATACTGAAACAAATGAGTTACTGGAGGTAGAAGGGCTGAAGAAAAATAGTTGTGAATTTGAAACTAGATTTTAAAGATGAGTGGTACATACTTGACCAGTGAAGAAGCAAGATGATTTTAGACATGGCATGTACAAAAATTTCAAGACACAAGTGAACAGTTGTATGGAAGAGGTGGTAAGTGGTTTTGTTGGTGTTGAACATGGTGTCTAAGCTTGGCCTCACATAGGTATAACGATGTTTAAATTACGTATTAGTCAAGTCTACTGATAAAGAAAAAAAACTAAATTACGTATTAGCCTGCACCAGAGAAGTTCTAAACACAGCCAGATTTTCACTGACAGTAAAAGAAATTAAAGACCGTCACTGAATTTTGTGTCTTTATCTCTTAGTAATGCTCTGAGAATTAAGGAAATAAAATCCTTCCTACCAAATTTTAGGCATTATACCAAATTAAAGGCCTATCAAATGTTGCTTTTGGTAAATATTCTCTAGAATATCCATATTGAATCTACCATAAATGCTTATGCAATTCCATCACCGTTGACTGTCCAGTTATTCTTCCTATGAAGTAGGTTGACATAAACACTGAAATGTGATTCTGTCTGCCAGTGTTGAAGGAGCAGTGATTCTCTGTAACTCCATGTTGGATTGAGCTTTACTATTAATAAGAATAGATGACAGTGGGACAAGGCAAAGAAAAGAAAACATTTAGATCAAAATTGAAAACTCCTCTTTGGAAAGTGTAGTCACCCTGGGCATATCTAACTCTATTTGCTAGATTTGTTTTTTTTTTTTTTTTTTTGAGACAGAGTCTCACTCTGTTGCCCGGGCTAGAGTGAGTGCCGTGGCTTCAGCCTAGCTCACAGCAACCTCAAACTCCTGGGCTCAAGCAATCCTACTGCCTCAGCCTCCCAAGTAGCTGGGACTACAGGCATGTGCCACCATGCCCGGCTAATTTTTTCTATATATATTTTTAGTTGTCCAGATAATTTCTTTCTATTTTTAGTAGAGGCGGGGTCTCGCTCTCGCTCAGGCTGGTCTCGAACTCCTGACCTCGAGCGATCCACCTGCCTCGGTCTCCCAGAGGGCTAGGATTACAGGCGTGAGCCACCGCGCCCGGCCTATTTGCTAGATTTGCATCAGCCTTTTATCCATGTGATACATTGATCTAGCACCAGATAATCAAGAAATGCAGCTGGCATTCTTTATTTTTATTACTCTCAATAGTGTCATTTTAGAATACCAGTAGTAGTTAATATTTGTTAAAGTAAATATAGGGTGTATATGTAGAATGAAATAAGCATGCTATTTAATCAAATAATATTTATTCATTTTTATCAACACTGTATTTTGGAGCAACAGCTCTTCAAAGAGGATAACTACAATGATCTGGCAGTTATTAGCTTATTAATCTACCTCACAAAGTTAAGTACTATGTACAGTTTAAAGTGATGTTTATTTTTCAATTTTACATGGACAATTAGCATGAAAAGACAATTTAATTTTTTTATTGTGCCCTTTCTTATGTGGGAAATATAAATAGATTTATAGTAGCTTGAAGTATTAGAGAAATTACAGCCAAAGATTTTGATTGTAATTGGTGATTCTAGAATTGTGGTTGACCTACAATATAATGTCTTTGACGGTTTCATTGGGCAAAGTAGGACGTTAAATTTTTGCCAGAATTTGAAATATGATATATTATCATATACTCTAGCCATATTTTGAACTTTGTGACTTTTAATTTTCTGTAAGTACTATACTGATGAGCACTGTGAATTCTTAGTAAGTTATCACTCTCAAATGGCAGATAAACACAAGAGTTGCAAAATAAACTCTTTGAAATTTTCCAGATATGTTTTCTTGCAACTGTTTTTAAGGAGTTATGTACTTAAATGGATGATATTCTCTTAAAATTAGTGTGGAATTGGGTTGAAATAAACTCAACGTATATGAGGGCTGTCCAGAAAGTATCCAGCCACATAACCATTCTTGTTATATTACCAATGACTGGATACTTTCCAGATGGCCCGTGTATATATGCCTAAAGTAAAACAAAACCAAAATAAATCATAAGTTGACATAAAATATTAGTTAAATTATAGATTGGTAAACAAAGGATACTCTTTGTTTATTGAGGTCATTATTTTAAGATATTTGAGTGTTACCTTTTTTACAAGTAATTTTATTGAATGTGGCATGGAATAAAATGTGTATAACTGTTGCTACTATCTTTTTAAATTTAAACCATTAAATTTTCACTGAATTTCAAGAGGTGGAATAATAGAGGTAATACTCATGGACTGAGTTGTAGTCTGGGTTTTGTTTCTAACTACCTAGGTGACCTCAGTGAGCCACTTAGTCAATTAGGACCTTATTTCCTTAAACTATAAATGAAGTTGTCATGGGTGACCTCTTCATTAACTTCCACCCTAATGTGATACATAGGGCTGGCTCTGATGGAACTGCTCTGAATCCTGTTCTTTCAATCTATATTTATTCACTAGCTCAGGGATGTCCAATAGAAATACATTGTAAGCCATATATGTAATTTTAAATTGTCTAGTACCACATTAAAAAAAGTAAAAAACAAGTAAAATTAATTTTAATAATATATTTTAACTCAATAATCCAAAATATTATTTCCACATGTAATTAATATTAAAATATCAATGAGATATTTTACATTTTTTGAAGTACAAAGTCTTGAAAATCTGGTGTGAGTTTCATTCAGCACATCTCAATTTGGACTGGTCACATTTCAGGTGTTCAGTAAACACATGTGGCTTTTGGCTACTGTACCGGGCCTTATAGCTGAGGTCATGGCATCCTCGTATCTCTACCCATGAATCAAATTTAGAGACTTCAGAGTCAGCTTTAATGCCTTTCGTTTTTTCCCTTCTATCAATAAATGACAGAGACTTCCACTCCCTAGAATCTGTCAAGATTTAGAGCTAAATCAGTACATTTTTTCTTCTTTATTTCCAAACATCTGGAAAGAGTAGTCTGTGAACTTTCTTCAATTCCTTAAGTCATTTACTGTCTTCTTAGCACAGTGAAATCAGACTTCTGTCTCTAATATTCTACAGACATTCTTTAGAAAGATTCCCACCTTTCTTGTTGCTAAATCCAATGACCACAGTACAAATATTTCTTGATCTCTTAGCAGAAATGGACATTGTGAATACTTCCTCCTTGACACTTTTTTGTCCCTTGTTGTATATTATACCATTCTTTCTTGGTTTTCTTTTTCCTTTTTTTTTTGCTCTGTTTTGCTGGTTCCTTTCTTGGGCCTCTTCTCTTTTCCCTTTTCCTGCTACTCTCTTGACTCCTTGCCTACCTGATTTCTTTCTGAAGCATCATTCCTATATTTTTAGCTGTCTACTGAATATATCTATAGGATGATATTTTGCAGACTTCTTAAACCCAACCTATCCTTCTCTCTCCTATTGAACTTGTTTTCATCTTCTGATTACTATTTGAATTCTTGGCATCATCATACTTAGTCACAAGTCAAAGTTAGAGATCGCACTGTCATCTTTAACCCGTAGATTTTCTTACCATCTATGTCCAATTAGACACAGTTTCTTTGGGTCTACCTGAAAAATATCTATTAAATATTTTTCTTTTCTTCTTTGTAATGCTTTAGTCCAGGTGCCACATTGATCTTTCTTTCTTTGACTATTTCCTCTAGTACATTTTCCACATTGCTACCAGACTCATTTCCAACATAGTTTGGATAATATCACTTTCCTGCTTAGAACTTCTGCTGATTCCATTTTCTTCTTACATTGCATGTAAGTCCTAGACTTCTGTTCTATCTTTAACTCTGAACACTCTCTTTTATAGTTCTCTCTCCTCTGAAAGTCGAGACTTAAAAATGTTGCAAATGATGAAATTTTAGACTTCTTGATGGCTATTGGAGGAAACTAACCATCAAGTGTAGAAAGTATGGCCTGTGGAGTACTCCTATGCTCATAACACATGGGCAAATATAAGGTGTATTTATGTGATACCCATAATTAGGTTAATAAGCAGATTTGTTTCTCTTCAAAAGAATCTCTGTATAGATATTTCAGTCCCTAGGAAGCAAGAGTTAATAACATCCAGGTAACAATGAAATGCATGCTTTATTTACAGGTATGCTTTCTATACTTGGAAATTAATATAGAGGACTATCTTGGTTAAGCTGTACAGGTCAGCTGACTTTTTATAGGAAAACAGTAGATCCCCCGAGGAATACTAATGTGAGTAGAAATAACTGTGACAGTGAGTGTATCTAGTTGGGGTAAGAAAGAATGACTTTGTTACCTATTCATTAATATTTTTCAATTGGTTGTCTCCTGGCCTCTTTATTCTCATGTCATATTTTAGTGAAATGACTTGTTATTTCTTTCAAATGCAGCACATTTTTTCTTCTAGCCAAATCATGTTATTGTTAACTTCGTATGCCTTAGCTGGCAACAGGCTTCCCATAGGCAGTGTAAACATCAATGCTATGATGCTACAAGGAAGAGGATAAATATTTATTCGAGTGTATTATTTCTGGGAAACCTTTAAGAAGTACTAAGTAGGCTGAGGAAGTGATTTTTGCCTCTACTTTGAGTGTTTGTTTAAAACCTTAACTGCTTAATGTGAAAGAAAACTAGATAGAGGTCATAAACAGCAATGAATAAATTGTCAACAGGAATATTTTTGCATATAGTAATAATATTTTGCCCCTTTATCAAAAGGGAAGCAAGGTAATAACCCATCATCATATTTAAAATGATGATTAACTTTACCGTCTCTGTAATTCCAAGGATGTCTAGACATGAACTTAGGATCTGGCATATTGTTTTCAATATAAACATCAGTGGATCTTTTAACATTTATTCTGTAAAATCACTTATATTGTGCTTAAATGAGTGTGAGCAGTGTGACTCATTTAAGTAGGAGGAAAAAAGCCAAAGACTGCAACTAAATATTCCCTTTAAAATGAATACCATCTTTCACAGAACTGTATATAATTCTGGACTATATATAAAATTGGAAATTTTAGAACTAAAAGTTTTTGAGGGCTGACTACGTGTCAGGAATTGTTCTAAACACTTTGCCTCAATTACCTCATTTAATCTTTCCAATGGCCCAGTGAGGTAAGAACTACTATTATACTATGAGGAAACCGAGGCACACAGCATTGGGTAACTTGCCCAAAGTCACCCAGTAAGTGCTGGAGTGAGGATTCAGACCTAGGCCTGCTCACCTCAGAGGCTGTGCTTTTGACCACTTACTCTTCTGCTAATCAGTGATTTAATCTGCCAGTCGGTCAAACTGGTTTTCTCCTAATGAACTCTCTAGTTACTACTATTAACTCATACCTAGTATAGTTGTCCCATGGTATCCAGGAGGAATTGATTGCAGGACCTCTTGAGGAGGAATTTGAGGATGCTGAAGTCCTTGATATAAAATGGTGTAGTTTTTGCATATGACCTATGCACATCCTTGCCTATGCTTTAAATCATCTCTAGATTACTTATAATACCTAATACAATGTAAATGCTATGTAAATAGTTGTTATACTGTATTGTTTAGGGAATAATGACAAGAAAAAAAAGTCTGCATGTTCAGTATAGACATAATTTTTTTTTTATTTGCTGTTGGTTGAATCCATGGATGTGGAACCCTCAGATACAGAGGGCCAACTGTCTTCTCATTTCTAAGTTAAACCTTTCTTGAGATCTAGATATTTCTGATGTGTTGATAAATATGTTTATATAAATACACAAATATATACAACTGCATCTCAAAGCCATTTTATGCAGTAACAATAATCACTTTCTGTTCATTATAGTTATTGTAGCTAAGGTGTACTTCTGCTAAGCCAAATAAGGGAATTTTTTAAAGAAGTATTTTTTTGTTTATTTTTAATTTACAAAGGAGGCTTATAGTTTACAGAGATCGATGAGAGTTTCTTTTCCCAGGTTCTCTCTCTAACTCCTTATCTTGTACTAAAAAGCTACTGAAGTTGATTCTTTTTAATTTTTTTTTTTTTTTTGTGACTCCTGGGCTCAAACACCACCTCTTTTCCCCCCACAATTAAACATAACCAAGTACACGTATTTTAGGAGGAAAACCACTATTAAGAGCCATTTCTCTGGCTGAAGGAGGGCTTTGAGAACTCTCTTTTAAAAGCCTGAATAGACCCTGGGGAAGCACGTGGGAGTGTAGTATCTCACATATAGCTGGAAATAGCCCCACTAGGGGATTGATGCATATCAGAATATTGTCTGACAGCAAAGTCATCAAAAATGAGTTGTAAGTAAATAAAAATTTTGAGGATTGAAGATGTACTGCCAAATGGGAGTCAGAGAGCCAGGCATAGTAGGAGTGACAGGTCTTATTGACCTTTTGAACAATAGGTCATTTAGATGGTAAAAGTTAAAGACTTGACTGCATTTCTGTATATTCCTAGCATACATTTGATTGGGCAGATAGATTCCACATAAAACGATTGAGGCTAAATTGACTTAAAGTGGAGATCAAGGGCAAATCATCAGAGGAAAAATTAATAATAATAGCTGCTAATGCTCATAGCTATTATTTTTATGCCTACTTTGTTGGTGTAGAAAGAGGTAAAGTAATACACAGTCTAGTGTGGAGACAAGATTCAAAGTGGAGTTGCCTGCTTTCTCAATCCATATGCTCTACCTCTACCATATGCTTCTGGATGAAGATGTAAGTGTGAGAGGCTAAAGGAGCAACAGATGTATATATGACACAGAGTGATGCCTTTATTACCAGTTATTTCAGGTCTCAATCTGAGGCAGCCATGCTTCAGGTTAAATTTCTGTTTGGAGTTGTGGTAAACAAATCATGTAGGTCGTCTGAAGTAAAGAATTGGCATATCCTTGTGTGCCAGACCAGGCCTTGGTGAAAACCAGACGGTATGTTCAATGGGGGTTATAAAGAGAGTTTAAGGAAGGAACTGTTTACAGAGGGCTGGGCAGTAATGCAGGATGCAACAAACTCAAGAGATAGTGAAGTGCCCGGGGACTAGCAACAATGGGAGATCATCATAGCCTTATGCCAGAAAGGGCAAGAGGAGGGAATGGAATTACCCATCCTGGCTAGAGCTGGAATCATGGTAGAGGGACTTGTGGACAAGAATCAGGACTGTGAGTAGCTGAATGTAGTTGCTACCAAAACAGTAGCCTGGTGTGTGGGGTAGGGAGTGGCAATAAATGCCCTACTTTCTCTCTTCTGTTAGCTTGTGATTTCCTATAGGGGCTTCACATTTGCTGAACCTATCTGGAAGCTAGAAGTCAAGGAAGCTTGCTAGGTGCAGTTCACAGTGGTTACCATTTGGGGTACGTAGCAGAAAAGAACAGAGAGTGGATCTGGGAGGCAACAGAGACTAACCAGTATGCTGTATGTTATGGGTTGAATTGTATCCCCTCAGAAAGGTTAAAGCCCCTAATATGTTGAAGTTCTGATCCCTAGTTCCTCAGAATGGGACCTCATTTGGGAATGCAGCCTTTACACAAGTAATCAAGTTACTATGAGGTGTCATTAGTGTGGTCCCTAATCCACAATAATTGGTGTCCTTATAAAAAGGGGAAATTGGGACATAGCGTGCGCACGCACACACACACACACACACACACACACACACACACACACACAACGGAAGATGATGCGACAAGACGCAAGGTGAAGATTGCTATCTGCAAGTCAAGGAACACCTGAGGCTGCCAGAAACTAGGAGAGAGACATGGAACAGATCCTTCCCTACTACCTTTAGAGGGAGCTTGGCCTTCCTGGCACCTTAATTTTGGACTTCTGGCCTCCAGAACTGTGAGAGAATAAATTTCTGTTGTTCGAAGCACCCAGTTTTTGGTACTTTGTTATGGGAGCCCTAGGGAACTAACATACCATGTATCATGATCAGATTAGCTTTCAGTTTTTTTTTTCCCACATGTATAGAGAATCATAGAGCCATGAAGACCTTAGAAATCAGTTGATGTTAAACACTGATTTTGGAGAAAAGGGCCTTGCCCATGGTCACACAACCTTAATGGCAGAGGCAGAGCTGGGTTCCTGTAGGCAAACTGTATTGGAATTGTTAAGAGGTGGACATGTTAGGGTTTCAGTTAAGCCCATAAGTGCATTTTATCGCTGATCTTTTAGTTAAGAAAAGCTTTATCACTATAAATTTGTGGGTTTTAATATCTTAATCATTAATTTCTGAGTGTTAATTAATTATGCCTCATTGGTTTGTTAATTTTCCTAATCTCTACTTTGAACCAAAATTTTCTTGTTAATATGAGGTAGTTTTGGAAAACCTTTATTTATAAAAGTCTATTTTGAAAATTTAGAAAAAAACCCAATGTTATTCAAGTGATGATCATGTTATCTATCACATTGTTTAGTAATTATAAATTCACTAAATTGTATCTAGTTGGGAGATCACTTATATAATTGAACTGGAAATTGACATGTACACACAATAAATTGCTCAAATGATGTCTGGTTATACTTTGAAACTTGCTTTAGTTGATAATTTAAAAAATATATATACATTTAGAATGTTTATTAAAATATGTAACGATGTTTAGAAAAATCACCAGCAATATCAACTTCCCAAGAAGATACTATTTTTTAGTATATACATGTCCAGTTTTTTTTTCTTGTGTGTGTACATGTGTGTATAATCTATATATAATGGAATTATGTCATACAGTTTTGTAGCCTACTTTTTAAAACTCAGTGATATAATGGCAACTGAACTTTTTTCCATATCAGTAAATACAGTTTGAAGGAATGCTGTTCAGCCCCTGAAAGTTAAATAGAAATGATTCCTTCCAAGTTTGCTAAATAACATTATGATAAGTGTATTTTTGCCTTGTAAACAATATTATAAACATCCTTGTAGGTAAATCATTGTACTGTTATCCAATTCTTGTTCTGCATGGAATCATGCTTGCATGATGAAAACAGCTTTATGGAAGCAATTGCCAGTGTCCAGAATAAAGTGAAAACTCAGGAGCATATCTCAATAGAAAAAATTTGCAGTAGGTTGGAGAGATAAGCCAAAGTCAATGTATAAACAAAGTCTTCAAGAAAAGAGGAGTTAAAGAAGCCTTCACAATAAACCTGAAGCAATATGTTTGTTAGGAGTAAAAATGATTACAACCCTTTAGGGAAGCAATTTGGCAATGTGTAGCAAGAGCCATAAAAAAACTTTTATCTTTACTACAGTGCGTGTATGCACGCGTGCATGTGTGTATGTGTGTGTGTGAGTGTGTGTATAGTTTTTTTTCTTTTGAGGATGATTGCTTTTTATATTTTGGTTGAATGTTTTATTTTGGAAAAATTTAAACATCTTGTTTTGTCTGTAATTCCCATCCACTCCCCCACTCTATTATTTTGTACCAAATCCCAGATATTATATTTATTGGCTTTTCATTTTGATTATTGTTTTTGAGATACAGTACTGCAATTGTCAGGAGTGTATTCTAAGAAAAGAATTTGAAATATTGGAAAAACTTATGTCCAATAAGTTCTTTATAGAATTATTTATAATTGTATAAAAGTTGAAAGCAATTATCCAACACCAAGGAAAAATATAAATTGTGAAATGTCTACCTGATGGAATGCTATACTTAAAATGAAACTTCTTGTTTATTTTTTTAAGTTCTAGGTAGATTCTTGTTACCAGCCCTTTATCGGATGTGTAGAGAGCGAATATTTTCTCCCATTCTGTAGGCCATCTATTCACTCTAATGATAGTTTCCTTGGCTGTGCAAAAGCTTTTTAATTTGATCAGATCCCATTTATTTAATTTTGTTGCTGCTGTGATTGCTTTGGGGGTCTTCTTCAAAAATTCTTTGCCTAGGCCGATGTCTGAAAGGGTCTTCCCAACATCTTCTTCTAGAGTTCTTAAGGTTTCATGCCTTAGGTTTAAGTCTGTTATTCATCTTGAATTGATTTTTGTGAGAGGTGAGAGGTGGGAATCCAGTTCCAATCTTCTGCATGTGGCTATCCAGTTTTCCCAGCACCATTTATTGAAAAGAGATTCTTTTCCCCAGTGTATATTTTTGTCTGTTTTGTCAAAGATTAGCTTACAGTATGTGTATGGTTTCATCTCTGGATTCTCAGTCCTGTTCCAAAGGTCTGTGTCTCTGTTTTTGTGCCAGTACCATGCTGTTTTAATTACTATATCCTTGTAGTACAGCTTGAAGTCTGGTAGACTGACACCTCCCAGTGTGTTCTTTTTACTTAAGATTGCTTTGGCTATACGAGGTGTTCTCTGGTTCTGTACAAAGTGTAGAATTATTTTTTCTAGATCTGTAAAGAATGATGATGGTACTTTGATAGGGATTGCATTAATTCTGTAGATCACTTTAGGTAGTATGGGCATTTTAACTATATTGATTCTACCAATCCATGAGCAAGGTAGATTTTTCCATCTGTTTATATCTTCTACAATTTCTTTTCTTAGTGTTTTGTAGAACAAATGGGCAAAGGAAATGAACAGAACTTTTCAAAAGAAGGCAGAATAATGGCCAGCAAACATATAAAAAAATGTTCAACATCTCTAATCGTTAGAGGAATGCAAATCCAAACAACAATGAGATTTCACCTAACCCCAGTGAGATTGGCCTCTATCAAAAAAATTCCAAAACAACAAATGCTTGCTGACAAGGATGTGGAGAGACGGGAACACTCTTACACTGCTGGTGGGACCGCAGATTGGTGCAACCTCTGTGTAAAAGAATTTGGAGATACCTCCAAGAGCTAAAAATAGAAATACCATTCAATCCAGCAATAGCACTATTAGGCATCTACTCAAAAGAGCAAAAGACATTCTATAATAAAGACAACTGCACACGAATGTTTATGGCAGCACAATTCACTATTGCAAGGATGTAGAAACAACCCAAGTGCTTGTCTATTCATGAGTGGATTATTAAAATATAGTATATGTATACAATGGAATATTACTCAATTATAATAAATGACAGTGACCTAGCACCTCTTATATTTTCCTGGATAGAGCTTGAGCCCATTATCCTAAGTGAGGTATCACAAGATCCAAAGAATAGCCTCCACATGTATTCACCATCAAATTGGCACTGACTGAGCAATACTATGTTGCTCATATGGTAGTAATATTCTCCAGGGATTAGGGGGTTGGGGGGGTAAACTCACAACTATTGGTCACAGACACAGTGAGCATTGTAGAGGGGAAGGGCATGCCTCTAATCCTTGCTTGGACGAGGCAAAGACATAAAATGTAACCAAAATATTTGTACCCTCATAATATCCTGAAATAAAAAAAAATAAAAATAAAATGCCAAAAAAAATGAAACTTCTGAAGAGTTTATGGTAACATGGGAAAAAACTTATGTTGTTATGTTAAATAAATACGAAGATTAAGCAAGTATATAGAATCAAATAAGCAAGCAAAAACTTGGCTTGGAAAAATATAAGGAAAGACCCTGAAATCTAGAATAATGATTTAGTTGGGTCACAGTCTTATGGGTGTTTATTTTTTTTCCTTTTGTCTACTGTTCAGTATAGTCCATATTTTTATTTTGACCATAAATTAGTCTCATCATAGGAAAAATGCAATAAACTTGAATTATGATGAAAACATAGAATAGAACATCATATTGGGCTTTACATAATCATGCAACCTGACTCTAATCATTTTTGGTGTTTGTGGGAACTAATTATAAGGCCAAACACTATCAAGGAAGGATTTTGATAGGATTCTCCTGGTTGTAAAATTTTCAAATACCTGCTCTTACTCCTTCCTTCCCCTAGTTAACTTTTCTTTGTTTACCACTTACAAAAAAACAAACAAATGAGGAAAACATCTGTTTAAAAATCTCCCATAAACACTTTTGCTTATGAAATATGAAAAAAATGATAAAATATCCTGCCCTTCTTTGTAACTTTCTGAAATGTTAATTGATTAGCATTAAACTGGCTTCTCATTTCTAATTTGACTTCCTCTACTTTTCTTTTAGTTCTTGGAATTTGTGGTACAACTGTTAAACACCAACATGTTAAGCTGTATTTGTAAAAGAAATATTCCCTATCTAATAGGATTTAGATAATAACACTTAAAATTTCTTGAGAAACTAAATTTGAGTGCACAGGTCTTTATATGTTTATTCCATTTGGTTTGTTTATTGCATGCAAATATCTTGAGTTTAAGTCTCAGTCACAATTTATATCTGAGTCTCTGGCTACCCTCTCTTCTGTATCCTGCTACCCTCATGTTAGGGTGATATCTCAGCTCACACATCTGAATTTCAAAGTGAAGCACCCTGCCTGGTTTCTAGTTGTCTTTTGGGGCCTCTAGAGTTGCAATAAAACTATGTTAGAGCTGCTTTATGAAACATTTTTGTTTCACTGAAATCTAACAAAACTTTATTAGAATTCTCTGAATTAAAGTATTCTCTGATTTTCAAAGTTAGCTTGATCTCAAACAACATCCCAAGGATGCTTTCCAGACCTTAGCAATTTTTTTTATTGCTTCATAATATTTCATAGGGATGGTACTGTATACTTTTAATCCTCCTACTAAAGGACCCTCTTGGACTGTGTTCCTTTTAAGGGAGTTTCCCATGAATTTCTGCTAAGTAAAAATAAGTTTTAAGGGAGAAACTATATTTTACTATAAGAAATTAATGATGATAAGTAATAATACCAGAAACTTTCGCCTTTCATTTCAGTTGCTATGACAGAGGAAAAACAACATGAAAAATGGCTCTTAAAACTTTTGACAAAATGTATCACATTCCAGTTATATTCATATATCATTGGTCAAAGCAAGTAAGTGACATGGCCACTCTTAAAGGGGGAAGTAAGGGAATGTAGTATAAAGATATAACAAAGACATAAAGGAATGTTTAATATTTATAAATCATTTCATAGGTCTGATTGGTTGATTGAGTCATCTGTTTATTTAAATAAAATTTAATGAGCACTTACTGTTTACTATTCATTGTTGTATTACCAGTGCCTGCTATATGCACAAAACAGACAAGATCCCTGTACTCATGGAGCTCTAACATTGTTGTGATAGCACTGTTTTTGAAATCAGCTCGTCAGCATTAATGAGAACCTTAGTAATTCTTAAATCTTTTATTTATTTTTAATTAATTTATTTTTTTGGAGACATGATCTCATTCTGTAGCCTTACCTAGAGTGCAGTGGCGTCATCATAGCTCACTGCAACCTCAAACTCCTGGGCTCAAGTGGTCCTCCTGGCTTAGCCTCCAGCCTTAACAGCTGGGACTAGAGGCAGGCACCACCGTGCCTAGCTAATTTTTCTATTTTTTGTAGACATGGGGTCTTGCTCTTGCTCAGGTTGGTCTCCAACTCCTGGCTTCAAGCATTCCTCCCTTCTTGGCCTCCCAGAGTGCTAGGATTACAGGTGTGAGCCACCATGCCAGCCTAATTCTTACATCATTTGACCAATCACTTCTGGACTGCTACACTAAAGAGATGTTATTAAATGTGAAAAAGTACATGTAATCACAAAGATTGCAGTTTTTTGAAATATTGAAAAATTAAAAAACAAATGTGTAGTAGGGAAATAGAGTGAACTATATTATATTTAGTCACAGAATATTATGAACTCATCAGTTTGTATTGGAAACAGTTGCCTCATTTTTTTAGTGGCTATTTCCAGCAACATTTTAGCATCCTGTGATAACATGGTTCATTATGGGCTTGAGGACTGGCAAAATGGTGAAGATTTTAGATTGTTAGGATTACCTAGGGGAATTACATGTCCTCAAGTATGAATTTATGTATAAAGGGATTAGGAGGCTATAGAAAAACTGGAAGTTTTGAATTCTAATAGCCTGTCAAGTCATTCAAGTAGACATATCCTAAAGGCAACTGGAAATATAGGATCAGAGACTGGTTAAAAATAAAAGCTAAAAATATTCTTTGGGGATTCATCAGTATGGAAATGTTAGTTGAACTTGTGGAAGCAGATGAGCTGTGAAGGAGTAAATCAAGATGAAGGGGAATATAGGCAGAGAATCAAAGAGGAATGCTGGTGGGAGAAAGAGGAAAAGGATCCTGAAGAAAGAAATAGAAAGATGAGATGGATAGAAGAATAAGGAAAATTTGCTGTTTTTGGAAGTTGTGGAGCAAATAATTTTTTTTTTTTTTTTTTTGAGACAGAGTCTCGCTTTGTTGCCTGGGCTAGACTGAGTGCCGTGGTGTCAGCCTAGCTCACAGCAACCTCAAACTCCTGGGCTCGAGCAGTCCTCCTGCCTCAGCCTCCCGAGTAGCTGGGACTACAGGCATGTACCACCATGCCCAGCTAATTTTTTCTATATATATATGTTTTTAGCTGTCCATATAATTTTCTTTTCTATTTTTAGTAGAGACGGGGTCTCGCTCTTGCTCAGGCTGGTCTCAAACTCCTGAGCTCAAACAATCCGCCCGCCTCGGCCTCCCAGAGTGCTAGGATTACAGGTGTGAGCCACTGCTCCTGGCCCAAATAATTTTTTTGATGGGAAATGGAGTAGAGAGGCAAAGGAGAAACATAAGAAGATCAATTTCAGTGATACTTAAGTGTAGTGTGGTGATAGGTTACTCACTTGTTAAAGTGGAAAGCATATCATGGATGTTATTCATAGAATAATAACATTCCATAAAAATTGATCAAAGTCTTTTGACCACTTAAAAACTACTTTTAGTTAAAGATTCCATTGATAGATTAAGTGGAAATAATTTACCTTTTTAATAGGAATTTTACTCATGCAAAAAATGTGCTCATACAAAGAAAATTAGCTCATACTAAGAAAAGATTTATACGAGCCAAGTAGTCAAAAATACCAATTTTATTTATTCTCTTATTGAAAAAATAATTTATAGCTTAGAGATTGAAGCAGGTTAAGTGACCTGGAAGCTGAAAAGGAGAAAAAAAAATGTGGCAAATTTACATTTTATATCTTTTAGACAAAAATATCTAGGTAGTATAGTTCTGTTTAGAAATGCAGTGATTTATATGCTATATCTTGAAGCAACTAAAGGACATAGTGAACATTTTTTGTATGTCACAGAATATTTTATATGTTTGCTTTAAGGGACAAATTAGTGACATTTGGAGACTTCACAATAACTTCATGGGAAGACCTAGGGCATTTGTTATGAGAAAAGTATAGTTTTGCCATGTCTGAGAAAGTGTGTTATAGGCCAGTAAAATGTAACAGTATCTTGTATACCTAGAAGGACTGCTGTGGCAATTGTGCTCGTATAGATCTTCTTTATACTCAAAACCTTCTAGTTTTATATTGATACAGACAGTGTCCTTAGTCAAGCAGTATGGTTAGAATGTATTTAAAGTTCTGTTTATATATTCTATATTCTTGGCCCACTGTAGACTCTAACAGCTAGGTTTCTATAGTTTCCTCTTTTTCTTTCAATGCATTATGAAAAGTCCAATATTAATAAGTAAAATTTAGCAGGCAATCTGATTGATATCGTTGATAAGTATTTAGAATATTAGGTTTTTAATTAGGAAAAGACCTTAAAGATCGTCTATATTTCACCTGCTTTTGCAGACCAAGAATTTGAGGCATAGGAAAATTCAGAGTTCTGGTCCTAGTAGAACTGGGCTACAGACTGTTCTATTAGCAGTAGTCTCTGCTGTGCCTAATTTTACAATATCAGTGCTAAAATGCAAATGTAACCAAGTAGAGAATTACCTCATTAATAGCAATTAACTCACTGTTGATGTGGTTTCAGTAACTCAGTAAGCCAGATCCCTGGGTCAGGTATCTTTTGGTAGGTGGGGGAAGAGAAAGGGAAGGAAAGCTCCTAAAAATGGAACATTTGGTCTCTTACTGTAAGAATTATCCTGAACTCAGAGTCAGAAGGCCTGGGATTCAGTTTTGACAATGCCACTTATTAACTGTGTGATTTTGGGGGAAAATCCTAAATTCTCCAAGCTTCAATTTCTTTATGAATGAAATGGGACTAATAATTGTTGCCCTACTTCATAGGTTAATTGTGAGACTCAAAGCTATTGTGAGAAAGTAAATTTCTAGTTTGCCGACATTTATTGGCTAATACTATGTCCTAGGCAATATTGCAGACTGCAGACATAAAGAGACAATTAAAACTTTTATGAGAGGATAAAAATTAAGAAGTAATATTTAATAGGAAATCTGATAGCATTGATAACCATTTAGAATATTAGGTTTCTAATTAGGAAAAGACCTTAGTCTTCAGAAAGACTGCTGTCTCCTTTGTCTTCAAGGAGATTACAACTGGTTGGAGAGACAATCCTTTAGGCAAAAAGCCTTATGATATATTGATTGAGATTATTGTTATAATAGCAGCAGTTTTGTAACCTGTTAACTAATCTAGGATTGAAAAAAGGAAAGGAATATCAGCAGTACGTCAAAAAGAAGGAGCAAGATAATATTCTCAGGAATAGGAGCAGTGGGGACGTTTTTTCATTTTTATTGTTTTGCTTTAAGCCAGCCCCATTGTGCTACCATCTTTCTTGCGATTTTACTAGAGACCAAACTACCACTACTACTCTTTTAGTCAACAAGAGATTGAATAACCTTGGTTTTGTCAAGGACATCACCTTTTATTACCCTTAATAATTATTTAGCTTCATTGACATTTTGGCTCTCAGTTTTAAGATTCATAAATTTCCAGCAGTCTATATTGGATTATCCTAGCTCCACTATTTAAGCAAATGATGACCATTTAGTGATAGGGTTTCTGATTGTAAGCTATTTGCTATACATAGTCCTGCTATATGTATTTGCATTTGTAATGATGGCATTTTATGGATTCTAGGATGCATATTTTCCTTCCTATTTTAACACATCTGAAATGAGGATGCATCTTTAAATTGATGGCCTCTTAAAAATCCATGTAGGTCAGGTGGTGGTTTTGAAGTAGTTGACATTGTGCATCTGTGAATGTGGTCATAATGTCAAACTTTGAGTTATGTGCATTTTAGGCCCTACAATAATTGCCAAATCCTATGTTTTGGCTTTGGAAAGATAAGTTACGTGTGCATGAAGGCATGGGAGCAGGACAGTAGAATATATGATAAATATATGTAAAAATACAAAAAAGTCAAATGATAAAAAAAGTATTATGTCTTAGTTTTATTGACGATGTTTTTCTTTTTAGTGGTATATAAACAATAAAGGTACATCATATAATTATGGTGTTTTGCATTCATTAAAGCATACTATAATATTTTAGTTTGAATAATTTCTTTCTTTCTTTTTTTTTTTTGGAGACAGAGTCTTACTCTGTCTCCCCGGCTAGAGTGCAGCAGTGTCATCATAGCTCACTGTAACCTCCAACTCCTGAGCTCGAGCAATACAGGTGCGTGCTACCATGCCCGGCTACTTTTTTCTATTTTTAGTAGAAATGGGATCTCACTCTTGCTCAAGCTGGTCCTGCCTCAACCTCTCAGAGTGCCATCACAGGTGTGAGCACTGCGTCTGGCCTAGTCTGAGTAATTTAAATGGATGACTTATGACCTAGTAGAAATTTTAAGAAAGTGTACTCGTGGAAGGTGAATATTATTTCAAAAGTCGTACTTTTAAGTACAGATTCTGTTAAGGGATACTTTTTAAGAAAGGTTAAAGTCATGACTTTTATTCAAATATAGAATGAACAGACATTGAAGACTTTATTTAGCTCGTTAATCAATGAGGGACTAGTAAGATGTTACAGGTTGTTCAAAGGAGAATTATAAGAGCATACAGTGTATATAGGTGATCAGGGATGCTAAAATGAATGTACAACATTTATAAAACTACCCAGTATCCACAGGACAATTATCCATTCCATCTCACTGGACAAACTTTATTTGCATTTTTATGGAAAAGAATTATTTGTATTATTATGTATCTTAGAACTACATATAATAGTTGTAAAGTGACCAAAAGAGAATGAAAAGCTCAAGCTCTTACTGAATCAGATGATCTGGAAGGGTATATATACTAGACTGGACATCCACTGATACATTTTTGTGTATGTGCCTATTTCATTGTTTCACAATTTTTTCTGAAAAAGAAGGTTTCCTGATAAAACTTGTGTCAAACTTCAATTTTATGGGAAGGACCGCATTCAGACCATACTAGAAAGATCATTACCTGATCTTCTCTTAGGGCCTCTCCCTCCATCACTCATCATTCCATGTAGCTGTATTAGAGTGTTACTGATTTTGAATTTCTCATTTATGTCTTTAGGTTAGTAAATTGAATTTAATCCAGATTGTATTTTTGGGTAGAGAACAAAATCTTAAAAATCTTTAAAAATCAGGAATCTACACACACTTATTAATCACATATCTTATAAAAGTCCAACTAATTTAAATAAATTATTGCAAGAATTAATTCTTAATAATTAAACTGTAAAAATTAAAAAAAAGAATCCCAGCAATATTTTTAGCAATGTTTTTGAAATGATATAAACAGTCAATATTATTAATGAAATTAGCTGTCTTTATATTTAATACCTATTAAACTTCCTTTAATGAGTTAAGGATGAAACATTTCCCATTTTTTAAATGTGGTTAATCTGCTTAAATATGGGTGAATGGGAAATGTATTTTATGGACACCAGAATCAAAGTTATTATAGCAAAATATGTATTTCTTCAAAACTGAGAGTAAGTTAAAATTAATTTTTTACTTTGTTTTTATTTTTGTTTTTTATTATTTATTAGAGGTGGAGTTTTGCTCTGTTGCCCAGCCTGGGGTACAGCCAGCGTCGAACTTCTGGGCTCAAGCTATCTTCTTGCCTCATCCTCCCAAGTAGCTGAGACTATAGGCAGACATCATTGTGCCAGGCTGATTTTTTCATTTTTTAAGAGATGGAGTCTCTCTGTGTTGTCCAGGCTGATCTCAAACCCCTGGCCTCAAGCAATCCTCTGACCTAAGCATTGCCAGTGACTGGGATTATACATGGCACCTGGCTTTACTTTGTTTCTATCCATTAATTTTGGCTGCAAATAAATTGTCACTTGAATTAACTGTTTCCAGTCAAGTGTTTATATGGTTTCAATTCATTGTTATAAAATTGTCAGAATGGTTTGATGATGTGTTGAATATATGAATGCATAAAGTTCTTACTGAGCTTGCAGATAACATTTATTTGTGTTGTTATATTTATCAGCTGATAAAATACAGTTTTGAGATATAACCCTTTGCATTTAAAAGTCTACATTTAACCTGGGCTGAACTTCTCAAATCATAGGGAAATACTCATTGATTCATAAAAATTTATTTAGCAAATATTTATTGAGTGCCTGTTGTGTACCCATCATTTTATTAATGCATGTTATTTTAGGAAACTTTTTCTTACCACAACTAAGAGAACATGGATGATTGTATTTTGCTGTGTAAGAGTGATTCTTGGGTTAGTTTGAGACACTGGTCGTGGGTAGCCAGGCATTTCATACCTGCACTGCTCAGAGTCATCCTGTGCTCTAGTGGCAGCCCCCTTCAGTCTGTCTTTCTTTTCTCTCACTGATTCAAGAACAGATAGCTGAGCTCTGAAGCTGTTCCCCATTAACAATCAAGATGATTTTCTATTTCATCCTGTCCTGTTGGTAGCATCTATTTCTGCATGTGCTCAATCAGTTTGAGGCAAGATATTGACATCAAATAATGCTACAGTTTAAGATGAATACGTTTACAATAATACATGTTAAATAGATTCGCAAATGTGTATATGAATCTGTTACTAATGATCTTTTGTGGAAGTTGTTGAGGGATGGTGTTGATCAGGGGAAAATGAGAAGAGTAAATCTAAAAAGGTGGGGAGAAGGCATCAAAGATAATGTACCTCAAAATGAATTAAAGTAGTAATTTATAGGAAAGGTATTAAGGGCAGGAAACTCTATGAAGACATTGCCTAAAGAGGGAGAAAAAAACAAGGTAAACAATAGGGTGCTTCTTTTTGTGGCCATAACAAAGAAGTCAGCTAAGAACTGATGTATTGTAAAGGTTTTAATAAAGTTGAACTGTGTACAGATCACTTCTAGTTGTTGCAGTAATGAACTCTTACCCATCATAGTGACACAAGAGTGAGAAAAATCACATGCAAATTAAGTAATTACAGATGGAACAATATGTAGTTTGGGTAGTGCTACCTCAGGTGGGGAGTTAAGTACAGGCAGAGTAAGAGTTCATTCATTCATTAGATTTTGAACACTTGCTGTGTGTCAGGCACTGTTGGAGGTATTGGGATGGGCCAGTGAACAAAATGATATAGATCCCTGCCCTTTTGAAGCTTACTTTCTAGCAGGAAGAGACAAATACTAAATATAATAAATGTGTAAGTTATATAATAGGAAATAAGTGGTACAGAAAAGAGTTGTGTAAGGGGGATCAGGAGTATTAGAAGAGGAGACTATGGCAGATTACTGTGTTAAATAGAGTAATAATTTGGCTTTGAATTGGAGAGTTGTAGCAATCTGCTATTTAGTTTTCTTTCTCTTCCCTTACAAATTCAGAGAATTAGAAGTTGGGCCTTCCCAGAGAGATTAGTGGCAAAGGAACAGGAAGGGAACATATGTGTATTTTTCAAGATTATAATAAAATTTGGATGTTTAATCTGTGATGTTCTTTTTGTCCCTTAATTTCTTTTCTATTTAGCAATAGAAAATAATAAAACATGGTATAGGAAAATGGGTAACAAATTATCAGAGTTCTGAAACAAAGATGTAATTTATTGGAAATAAATCTTAGAAAGGATTTTGGTAGCGTTTGAGTCATATGCTTCATAGGAATTTTATGACAATCTTGTGTAACTATGGTTTGCTTAGGGAATTCTAAGTTTTATCTACTTTTCAAAAGACCAGTATAATCAATGTTTCTTTGGCAAAACTGTACATATCTTGACAGCTTGTTAAAATGATAGCTTCTGGCTTTCAATTTCAAATATGCAGACTGTATCATAAATTGCCTTACTAAACCTGATGCATATGTATAGTCTTGGTAGATTATACAAGATTGTTGCTGATAAGAACTTTAAAATAAGGCTCAAAATTAGACTATAAACCTGCATCTTGATTAATATATAATTGTTACTAGAAAAAGATAAGTCTAAACTATTTCATGTATCACCGAATATTGTTATACCTTCTAGAGATATCTTCCTTTTCCAGTCCTATTGCCCTTTTTTAACTAGAATTGTTTTAAGTCAGTAAGGAAAGATACCATTAATTTTATATTCTAGTAACTTGTATATCTTCTTTTATCTACTTAAGACTTCCTTTTAAAAAAGTATATATTGATTTCTTGCATATGCTACTAGTGATATGTCCAGAGAAAATGTAGGATTTCTTGTCTAAATAGCATTCAGACATTTTATTTTGGTAATATGGCATTTTTATTACTGATTATTCTCTATTAATTTGTGGCCTTTATGAAATTGAAAGGATTTTTTTCCTACACTATTAAGTCAGTTGCCTTGCTCTGCTCTCTTTTCTTTCCTTTGTTCTCTTGTTCTTCAATCCTATTTCCCAACTGTACACTTTCAGCACTCCACAAACAGTATCATCTAGTGTGAACTCTAAAGTGTGTCTGAGAATTCTCATGATGTCTTAGAGAACATGCTTGAACTCTAATTCTCTATTAGTACTTTCAAGTTTCATTATTCTTAATTTTCACATTAGTCCTTCTTTATTATTTCCCATGACCTTGTATGGTTTTGTTCCTTTGAAGACCAGAGCTGTTTAAACTAATGTATGTATGTATGTATTAATGTTTGTGTCTATCATTTTTTTCTACATTCTTCATGAAAGAGAGGGAATAAATTGGTATTAATAGAAAGGAAAAAGAGGATAGGATGTTTTCTCACTTCAGGTGAGAGCGCCTGTATTCACAAAATACATGAGATGTTCTTTTTCTGGTGCCCCAGGTTTTTCTGTCCAGAACAGTGTCCTATGATATTCTTAGGGATGTGTTAGAGCAGAACTTTTATAAAGCAGAATGGTAGTTGTAGGAAAGGAGCTGAGAAAAGATACCCTACTTGAGAGGCACATAGGTCAGTTTTAGAAAAGAGTTTTTATGGAAGTTGAGGATCTGGAAATTGATTCCCTTAAATATATGTGTATGCCTAGCTACCCTTAGAAAAATCTTCACATGATTATAGTGGTATATTGTACTCCAATTTGGAAACCACTGCATTATGCCCTATAGGTTCTGTCCCTGATTGTTACTATTTTTACTCTCTTCTTTGTGTTAGGTATGTAATCATCATCAGGGATAACAACTGCCTATTTATTTTATGAAGATAGGAAGTACATCAGTATCATCTGTAATGCTGGATTTGATAGTTAAGCACTTGATAAAGATATTGCAGTGGAAACAATAGTGATGAAGAAGAGAAGAAGAAAGAAGAAAGGAAAAGTTAAAAATAATTTTTAAAAATTCAACAGTTATTTACAGACACTTAACAATGCCAGACATTATTCTAATTATGTAACAAAGACGAAATCTTTATTTAGTCATATTTAGACCCTGAGAAGTAGTTACTATTATTTTCCTCATTTCACAGATGAGGACATTATGGCAGTGAGAGGTTGAGAAATTTGTTCAAGCTTGTGATTGGTGGAACCAGAATTTGAATCAAGCAGTCTTAGCCTAGACAGAGCCTTAAGCACTATATTAATTTTCTTGTACAGGCATGTATACATATATATGTATATATAAAAATACATATTTGTCAGTACATTAGCTGAGTTAGACCATAAATATCTTTATATAAAGGCATATGAATATGTAAAATATATTAAAACATAAGAGAAAGGACATTGTAATTAATGGAGGAAAACATAAATTTAAGAGTTTCATAATAGGGGAAATATCAATAGAAAAATAATAATAAACTTATTTCTCCCATGTGACAAAGTGATTTTTTAAAATAAAAATTCAGCATTTAAAAATCACTTTCACAGTAATTAAGCCTGTACATTTAATGTTTTACAATGTTTGCAGAGAAATAATTAAAATCTGTTTAAACATTTTTTACCTTTTGAAATTGGATGCTATCAAGAGGTATACATTTTATCTTTACAGTTCAATTTTTACATCTATAATGCCATTTAAACTTTTCCTCCCTTTATAAAAATCAAATCCCTTCTAACTCCCACCCCTTTTCTATTGCCACCCCTTTTCAATTGCGGTGTATAAAAAAGTGAAAATATACTAAGTTTTAGAATATTTACAGTGAGGCCTTCATTTAAAAATACATAGGAGGACAAATGGGTAGCAGCTGAACATCTTTGAATTAAATGTAATAGTTTCTGAAATTTTGATAATTTCAACCATTTCAGTGTTGTGTGAGAACATTTGAAAAAATGGATCTGAAGTGTCTCTGGGATGTTTTGAGGGGAGTCCTGTTCTGTACAGCCTGGACTGGGAAGGAATGTAAACAGCACACCGGCATGTCGCCATATTTAGAACTCTTCAGGGAGACTGATAAATGTTTGAACTCTGTGTGCTTAGCTGTGCTAGATCACTTCCAGTTTATCAGGTTTCCTGGGAACTGAGTTCATTTTGAATTAAAGAGAGACCACAATTTTGTCCTCCTCTGCATCTTTTACTGGCCCACTCAGGTTTCCTCCTCTTAAGGCACAGGTCTTAACACTCCCATTGTCTTGAAAGTAGCATATTTCTTTGTGAGATTGGTAACTTATTTTACTGTATTTGAAAAATGGGCTATTTTATGGGGCAGAGGTATAAATAATTAACAGAGAAATTCGTGTCTCTGATCCATTGTATGGCCATGTATGAATTACCCTTTTTGGGCTTCATTTTCTCATCTTTAAAATGAAGGGGATTGAATGAGATAATCTTTAAATCTCTATATTAAAAAATAAAGCCAACCTATGCTATTACGTGTATATGTTTTTACTAACTGATTTTAAAAGTTTGTGTTGGATGCTCTGCAAAGAAAAAGTGACATGAAAAATCCTTAGTATTTCTAAAGCAAATCTAGATGGTTGTATGAGGCCTGTGTTCCACTTTGGTGTTGTCCCTGTCAACATAGAGGCTTTTGTTCTGTTTAAGTGGTAATTATAACTAGGTCCAAACCAACTCAGTTTGGCTTTTCAATTCACAGAACTTGCTTGTGCAGCAGCACTTAACTATATGGGGAAATTTAATGTTAAAAACACTTATTCTCCTATGATTTACAAAGGACCTCCTGGCACAGAATTTTAGAAAATTCTGTTGGTATATATATTTAACATTATAGTGTCATGTGCCTCATTAGCTGCACCCAGTCCTGGTTTATTTGTACCAGAGTGGTTTTTTTTTGGTAGCTGAGGTAGCTACGCAGACATACTGCAACAAACACTTGGGCCTTCTCATTAGCACAAGCCATTACTGAAGGTTAGAGATACACCTTGTAGCCATCCATGATATGATGGCTGGTTCAGGGTTATTTCATATAATATCTTGGCATTGATAGAAGTTTATATTGGGAGCAAAGGGTCATTAAAGGGGTAAAATCCAGTATTGGGAAGGTCTAGAAAATCAGTCAACTGTAAATGATGAAGTTCTTAAATACCTGTCTCTTTAGCTACTTCCAGTGATTGAAACCAGTTTTGAAAAGCCAAAAATCTAGAATAGTTTTTGGCTGTAACTTCCTGTAGTTCCACTAAGGAATTGGAATTACACTTAGTGTAGTTACACGAAGACTATTGTGGAACCAATTTGTGGGACATGGTAGGTACCTCCCAAAAAGGAATCCCTATTTTGCAGTGGACACTGAAATGTATGGCTTTGGACAGTCTATGATAAATACTTCAGACCACATTGCCTACACCTCTGTCACATGGTTTTCACACTGCCTTATTTTCTAGCTAGTTGTTTGTAGGCATACCTTGTTTTCTTGTGCTCCACTTTATTGCACTCTGCAGATACTGAAGGTTTGTGACAACCTGCGTTGAACAAGTCTGTCAGTGCCATTTTCCAACAGCATGTGCTCACTTCATGTCTCTATGTCACATTTTGGTAATTCTTACAATATTTCAAACTTTTCCGTTACTGTTATACCTGTTATGGTGATCTGTGATCAGTGATCTTTGATGTTACTACTGTAATTGTTTTTTTTGTTTGTTTTCCTTTGGAAAAAGGAGAGCTTTGTTTCTCATAAAGGGTAGTAACTGCTGCGTGGCCATTCCAACAATTTGGGACGCAGAGCCCTGGCCAGAAGCCGGGCACACGGGCTTCCTGTAATTGTTTTTGAGACTCCACAAGCCATGCCCGCTATGACTGTGAACTTAATTAATAAATGTTGTGTGTGCTCTGACTGCTCCACCTACCAGCCATTCCCCCCTTTCCTTAGGCCTCCTTATTCCCTGGGATACAATAATGTTGAAATTAGGTCAATTAATAAAAGATAGAAATGACTCAGACTAGTGAGGAAGGCATGACGAAAGCCAAGAGGGGCCAGAAGCTAGGCCTCTTGCGCCAAACAGTTAGCCAAGGTGTGAATATAAACTCCACTGAACACACAAATTAGAAAGCGAAACAGCCTTATTGCTGTTATGGAGAAAGTTATGGTGGTCTGGATAGAAGATCAAATCAGCTTCCCTTAAACCAAAGCCTAATGTGGAGCAAGGCCCTACTTCTCTTCAATTCTGTGAAGTCTAAGAGAGGTGAGGAAGCTGCAGAAGAAAAGCTGGAAGCTAGCAGAGGTTAGGTTATGAGGTTTAAGCAAAGAAGCCATTTCCGTAACATGAAAGTATGAAGTGAGCAGCAAGTGTTGATGTTGAGAAGCTGCAGCAAGTTATCCAGAAGATCTAGCTAAGATCTTTCATGAAAGTGGCTACATTAAATGACACATTTCAAGGTAGATGAAGCAGGCTTCTATTAGAAGAGGATGCCATCTAGGACTTTTCTAGCTACAGAAGAGAAGTTAATGCCTGCCTTCAAAGCTTCAGAGGACAGGCTGTTTTGTTAGAGGCTAATGTTGCTGGTGACTTGAAGTTGAAGCCAGGGTTCACTGACCATTCTAAAAATCCTAGGGCCCTTAAGAATTATTCTAAATCTACTCTGCCAGTGCTCTAGAAATGGGACAACAAAGCCTGGATGTTTACAGTATGGTTTACTGAATATTTTAAGCCCGCTGTTAAGACCGACCACTGTTAAGAAAAAAAGATTCCTTTCAAAATATTACTGCTCATTGGCAATTCACCTGGTTACCCAAGAGCTCTGGTGGAGATGTACAGGAGATTAATGTTTTCATGCCTGCTAATACAACATCCATTCTTCAGTCCATGGATCAAGGAGTAATTTTGACTTTCAAGTCTTATTATTTAAGAAATACATTTTATAAAGTTAAAGCTGCCATAGACAGTGATTCCTCTGATGGATCTGGGAAAAGTACATTGAAAACCTCCTGGAAAAGATTCATCAGTCTAGATACTCTTAAAAGCATTCTTGGGAAGAGATACAATGTCAACATGAAGAGGAGTTTGGAAGGAGTTGATTCCAACCTTCATAGATGACTCAGGGGTTCAAGACTTCAGTTGATGAAGTAACTGTGTATATGGTGGATACAGCAAGACAACTATTATAGAATTAGAAGTAGAGGCTGAAGTTGTGACTGAATTATTTTAATCTTATAATAAAACTTTAACGGATAAGGAGTGCTCCTTATGAATGAGCAAAGAAAGTATTTTCTTGGGATAGAAATTTCTTCATCTTTCTGGGGAAGATGCTGTGAACATTGTTGAAATGACAACAAAGGATTTAGAGTATCCATAAACTTAGTTGATAAAGCAGTGGCAGGGTTTGAGAAAATTGACTCCAATTTTGAAAGAAATCCTACTGTGGGTAAATGTTGCCAAACAACATTGCATGCTACATTGAAAACTTTCATGAGAGGAAGTGTTAATCTATGCAGCAGACTTTGTTGTTACCTTGTGTTAAGAAATTGCTGCCACCACCCCAACCTTCAGTAACCACCACTCTGATCAGTCAGCAGCCATCAACATTGAGGCAAGACACTCCACCAGTAAAAAGATTATGACTCACTGATGGCTTAGACGATTATTAGTATTTTTTAGCAATAAAATATTTTAAAAATGAGGTGCATACATTATTTTTTAGACACAATGCTATTGCCACTTAAGAGGCTACAGAACACTGTAAACATAACTTTTATGTATACTGGGAGACCAAAAAATTCATTTGACTTGCTTTATTGTCATCTTTGCCTTATTGCATTGGTCTGGAACTGAACCCGTGGTATCTCCATGGCCATACTGTGAAGGTATTCCATGTACCTGTCTCTCCTCAATGTAAAGTGTGGGCACAAGTTTCCTCTCCCCAGGTTTCTAGGACTGGGGGTGTAGTTTTGAGAAGGTTTGAGAGCACTTGAGTGAGAGAGAGAATGCCTGAGACAGGGATACTAGAGTTGTGGAGTGGACATTAGAAGAGGAGATTGGGAAGAGCCACTTCTGAAAAGCAGAGATGAATGGATTAGCTTGGAAGTATGTGGGTGGAATAGCTAAGCAAGAACAGAAACTTCCGGGGAAGCATTTCCAGAAGATTACTGTATACTGGGTTGTAGGACAGTATGGTTTCAAGTTAGTCTGCCCCTGGAGTAATCAAAGAAGGGCTTATTCTAACAGCTGGGCCTCACCTTGGTTTGACATTGTATCAATACTCCTTTGTTGCCGAAAAATGTTCTCATGAGTATGAAGCTCCTCTGGGGGCAAGTAGTGTTTTGTAGTTATACTTTATCCTATTAGTGTCTAGCATATGGTTGACAAAAGTTTGTTGAATTTAATTTGTATTTGTGATGACCTATATCTTTAAACTCTAGATACCTGCCAAGTGGGGAATTGGGGTTATAATTTCTTTTCTAAGGGAGGGCGTGTGTGGGTGGGAGTGAGAGGGTTATTGTTTAGTGACGGATGGTTTTACTGGTCAGCATCTGTCTTCTAGGAAGAAGGATGGCTATCCCCACGCATTCCTTTCATGTTGGCCTTTGTATGCTTTCTTTTGGCTATGAGCTTTGTCCAGATTGTAAACAACAACCTAGAAGAGTAAGGTTTTATATTTCATTATCATCTTCTAACAATAAAGCTTTGTTTGAATAGAACAATCTCAAGTAGGTTGTTTACTTTGAATTAGATTTCCCAGGAAATAGTTCTAGCCTTCAAGCTTCTATTAAAACTGAATTTTTGTTCTCTAGAGAATTGTCAGAAGTTATTATAAAAAGAGCTATGTTTGGAAACATTGAGTATGGTACTCCTGAATTTAATAATAATTTAAACTCAGAACTTATTTTTATGAAAAAGAAATGATAGTTTTTTTAAAAACTGTAGTTCCGTAATTTTTAATGTTTCAGAACTTTTTCTGTCCTTAAACTTCTAATGGATTATGTTACGGATATATGAGTATGTATCGATTATAGAATTCTTTGAGACCATTAGAATATTATTTAAAAATAAGTGATATATACCTAATAGTAAACAAATGAGTGTTTTTGGTTGAAAAATACTTAAAAAAAATTTACTGGTATCATAATTCGTTCATATGGGCCTTTAATAGTAACACTTTTGGATTGGTTTCTGCCTCAGGAATATTTTGCTTATATAGATTTTGTGGAATAACAAGAAATAATTCATACATGCTTGTATGAAATAATGTTAAGTAAAATTTAGGAATTGAAAACTTTGAGGAATAGCTTCTTCTGGTATGCTTGCTTAGAGTGAGGTTGCATCACCACTAGGGGCATAGCATTGTTAAGATCTCTGGCCTTTTATTACATGTTCATAGCCACACCTTCCATATTCAGTTGTGCAGATTGTGTACTGCAAAACTGTAGTTATGTTTTATTCACATATGTAAAACCTGTACATCTGTGTGTGGTGACTCTGGAAGTGAACAAGATATAAAATACTCCTTTATTCTAGGAGTTTACATTCTGTTGGGCCAGACAGATAATCAATACATAAAATAGGAATATACCAGATAAAAATAGTGCTATGCAAATAATTAAAACAGTGTAATGTGATAGAGGCCAGATGACTAGTTTAGATTAGATGGTCAGGAAGAAATAATAAAGTGAAAAGAAATGGTGATTTAAAAATAAAATCTTTAATAAATGATATAATTAAAATTATTTTATATACATCTTTTTAGACTGTGTCATTTTTATATTTTATTGCTAAAGATACTCAGTCTGACACAGTTCTTTGTTTTCACTTTGGGTTTTTTAAAACTGTTATAGCAGTGGGATATATTTTTTTAAAGATCTATTTTGGCTGATTTTCATAAAAAAAAATAAATGCAGTTTTGTGTAATGACCTTGTGTTAAATTCTTTGAGTTTAACTCAGTGACAATATTCCAAGTGTAATCAAATATTTAAGGCTTAAAAATTTTTGAGTTACTTTATTTGGATTTTTACATAATGAGAAAAATTCTTTTTTAAGTATTCAGTGATTATATATATCTAAGCTTAAGAAGAAAAGACTTGGAAGGCAACTCAGAGCTGTCTTACTTAAAAATGCATCTTATTTAAGTTTTCTAGTTTCTGTATGAAGTATGATGAACAATTTTGTTTTTTGGGTTTTTACATTGTTTGGTAAAACAATTCCTTTTTAGGGGATAGTGTTCTTCTAGCCTAATGTCAATTTTTTTTTTCAACAAAACATTTGTATATTGCCACTTGGTTTTTATGTTCATCATTTTAATGGCTTTGAAATAGAAGATCAAGTGGGTATACCATAATTTAGGTAATCATTTCCTTATTTTAGTAATTTTTGGTTTTTCTGGAGTTATGCAGTTATAAACAATTCTGTCACAGATATTTTATAGCTTATAGCTTTTTTATATTTTAGAATATTATATTAAGATAGATTGTCCAAATGTGAATTTCTAGGTTTTAATTTTTTCTGTTGCCCAAAGAGCACAAACATTTTAAAATAGACATTAAGGAAGGTTTGACATCATCGCTATTTCAAATTATGTTTAGACATTTAACAAAGATTTAAACTGGAAGTAACAAAGAAAAAGCTCATTACTTCTAAAAGAGAAACTGGACTTCTATGACTTTTCCATAATGTGTAGAACTAGAGCTTTTGGTAGAGTTTTGGGAAATCTGATGGAGGCCACTCTGTAATAAAGTGAGTAATCAAAGCTTAGCATTACTTACATTTACCAAAAGACAATATTAAGATTTACACGATGTAAATGTATCTTCTTCTATCTTAATTTCCATCTTGGGGATTCTCTTTGAAACCTTATTTCTAGTAACATAAAAGAAAAAAGCAGATAGTTCTTCAGCTAATCTTCCACTGCAGCAAATTGTTTCTTTCTCTTGTGGTCTTCAATTTGTTCTACCACATTTTTGTGGACCGACCCACCCTCTTATTATCCTACTGTACTTTATGGACCTACCCACCCAAGTATCAGACTTAAAAAAATTATATATATAATTGAAGATTAAGTAGGCTGGAAAGAACTTTTGTAATCCTGCATTCTGCACGTTATTTTTTGGCTACCTGTTTTGGGTGGTTGTTAGGGTACCATTGTCTTTGCTTACAGAGTTTATAGATAAATAAAACTAATAAATAAAATACTTTATAATATGTGAGAAGACTGAGACCTAGCAAGCAACATGACTTGCTCATGAGTACACGTAATTTCCATTTGCATTGACCGGTGAAATCTTGAGGAAGTGCAGAGTGCACTGGTGATGGATGTTATTCTGCCACGGGTTGTATTTACTCTCTAGGTTTATCTGGAACTTGTTATCTAACAAAAGAGCTATAAATCTTGGCCATATGGAAGTGCTGCATGTGTAATACCTATTACTGGTATGGAGTACTTTTGTTTTGAAGATTAAAAAAAGGTACAGTGTATTTAAATTTAATAATGTCTTTTGTTTATTTACATCCTGGGGTAAAGGAGAAAACAATACAAATATTCATGAGCCGATATAAATTCTTATTTTGTGCACCCAGCATCCAGGACAATATTTGGTTACACTACTTAGATGTCTTAAAAAGAAGTTTATTTTTAAAAAGATAAATAGTTTAAAACAGCTATCTCACTACTTTTCTAGGTGATTACTTTTACTTGCCTTGCTTAAGTAAGGATTTTGGCTTAAGGATGGAGTATCTGATAAATTAAGGAAGTTCAAGAATTTTATCTGCAATTATTTACCTCTTTTTCAACAACAGAAATATATACTCTCAACTATAGCTCTCTTGTAAACTCAGATTTTGAAAAAAAAGTATTAGAGCCGGCTTAAAGGCATACTTGATGATATCTTTAGCTTTCCTAGAAATTTATAAATTTATATGTTTTTATTTTTCCTATCAGAAAGGAAAATAATAATATTTTAGTCTCTGTTATTTTTAGAGTCCATAATAGTAGTTATCAGACATAGGCCATTTAGCTTTTCAGGAGGCATACTGCAGAAATTGTGAAAAATGCAAACATATTTCCTCAATTTGTTATTAATTTCCAATATTCTTACCTTATGCATTCTCCAGTTTTGCTTTTTTCCCCAGTTGTTATATTATAATCAGAGACTCAAACAGGGATTTGTAATTTACAAGATTAAACCAGATGAACAAGAAGTAGAGTACCTCAAGAACATAATGCATTTCCTTAGGTTTGCTTTGTATACATGTGTCAATAGTCACTGAAAGGCAACTATGTTATGATCATCCTTGCGCAGAAACTCATGTCCTTTCAGCAGGTTTTAGAGTCAAGACCTTAAGTCTTCTCATTTGATTCTTGTCCAGCATACTTTCTGAATACTGTGTTGCTCGTCTCCAGCTTTGATTTTGATTTTTGGGTCGACATTTCTCAAAGTACAGGCTGATAGGTCCAATAAAGAAACTTATGAAATTATTTTGCTAACACGATAAATGTTTGTGAGAACCTCAAAGGGATCCCTAGGAAGGTTTTTCCAGAATTCTATTGCCTTTGAAAGGCAAAATTTAGCTGTTGGAGTCTCAGTTTAAGAAACACAGGCTGTTTCATCTGAGTTATAGTTCAGTTAGATGTGAATATTTAAATCCTTTACTTAATTCTTCTGTGCTATTGTGATAGGATGTTGCATCATAAATATGAAATTAGTGATAGTATGTTGATTTTTTTAAAGCTAACTTTTAGTCCTTTTATTACATAGTGGACAAATATTATACTGCTGCTCAATTTAGGAACCCCCACCCTAGCACCAGCTGTGAGTGCTGAAGCTTCCATGGTCTATCTGTGGAAATCTTGCTTGTTCAGGCTGCCAAACCAGAGCAGCCTTCATACTTTTCACTCAGGCCTTGCTTCTTTTGATGACAGGTGGATGACTGGCAAAGTAGAGATTTAAAAAAGAGTAGGTTAATTGTTTCTGGAGATTAGAAGAAGGGGCCATATTTGTGTGGATGCCTTTGCACACATTCACCCCCAATTCCCACTCCCCCAACTCATGCTTGTACCCATATCACCATGCATCTTCCTCTGTACAGTTCCCAGAGATTCCTGAACCTGTTCCTGAAGCTCTTGGGCAATTCACAGATTAAGAATTTATACAAGTGTTAAAGGAGAAAAAAAATTGCATGTTCTTTTCTTTGATAGAAAGCATCATATTCATCCATTCACTTGAGCATCTATTCATTCTTCTGCTTGTGTATCTATCCATTCATTTACTCGTCCATCCATCCACCCATCTATCCATTCATCCACCTATCCATACATGTGTTATCAGGTATTTTCTATTTGTCAAAACTCTTTGTATTTTATTTTTATATTCTCCTTTTTTCTTTCTCTCTTTTTTCTTTTTAAAATCAGGAACTGTACTGCTTTATAAGTATTTGTGGAAAATGAATGAATGATTTATAGCAACTATGAAGGGATTCAAGTAGAGAGTATGTACATATTTGTGGTTGTATAGTGATATACTTGAAAGCATTAGCAGATTTGGGAAGGTGGCATAGATAGTCATTTCAACTGTGGCTTGGTTTATCTTAGGCTCATTTTATATTTTGAAAAGTCTTTCTTTGAATTTTTTGTGCTGCTCTAGTTTTAAATAAAGCACATTGTCAGTAAAGTAGAATAGGATTTTCTTGGGTGAAAATAAAGTTGCTGGATACCTGACTATTTCTTTAGAAAGATACTCTATCAAAGTAATTTTTTAAAGTTTTTAATGTAGAATTTATTCCTTTTACCAAAATATTTCTCTTCTCTTTTTGAATTGACAAGTTTATTTATTTCACATATGAATCATCTTAAGGTTCTTTTTTTTAGGACAGTAGGGATTGACCTATTTTTTAATGATTCAAATTTTCATATCATATTATATTTTCTAGTCCTTATTACTTTAAAAATTATTATTGAAGCCTACTTGTTTTGATATTAAAAATATTGAATACTGAAAGTGTTCATTTTTCTACTGCCTTAATCTTTCTCATCTATATATGAAACAGAAAATCTACTTTTTTTAAGACAAGGAAGAGTGACTTAATTGTGAAATAAGATTCTAATTGCTCTATAATTTTCTCTAAGATTGAAATACAAGATAAGGGAACAATAAAGAAAATCACTCCCTTAGAATATTGCAAATAAAGAAAAGGCAATATAAAGATTCAAATACACACAATCTGCTGACAAGACCTAGCCAATGAGGAGTATCGCATGAATGTGGTTGCTACGCAGTCTATACTTGTATCAAGAGCATATCATGAAAGATGAAAAAGTGAAAGTCATTACTAATAGCTCTCAGGGTTTTAAATGAATATAATTAGCATTCCAGCAAAACAAGATTCATACCTATATCTTAAATTCAGCATGTCTCATGGCAATAGAATGTCAGTGTCCTGGATTTACCTAATAGAACTGAGCCTTAGGCTCTGTTATTTGCTCTTATGACATTAAAGATTTAGCTTTTTAAATCTTTATGATATGTGGAGCTAGGTTAATAATTTAATTCTGTAGTAACTATCAAGAATGCTTAATTTCTTTGCATAATGTAAACACAGCATGGAGATTAATAAGTTGATCAATAGTCAAGATCATTTTGCAAGGTTGTTCCCAAATTTACACTGTTCTGGTACTCTGCAGAAATGCTCCCTTCTCTTTAAGATTTATTGAGTTGGATCACTTAATTGCATGTCAAAGTTATAGCTTTAAATTCTCACTTCTTTCTATCTCAATGTGATAATATAGTCTTCTGTGAAATAGTAACATTATTACAGGTACTAACAAATGAAATCAGGTTTCCTATTTAATTTTTTTGTTTTAGAAATCTCTTTTTTCTTGAATCTCTGAATGTTCTTTATCTTCTTTTACAATGCACTGTTCAGTCTTAAGAAGTGCCCTAATATTACCTTTCTTAACCATTTTTTCAAAGACTTTCAGAACAAAACATCTCATTCAGCCTAGGGATCATTTGAAAGTACCTATAGAAAATGGGTTGAAACAAATTACAAAGCATCTTGAGTCTGAACCCCTGGCCCAACTCACTGGGAATTTTTTAGAGGATTATTTGAGGTGAAGGTCCAGTGATGTTCTATCCTCAGCCACTAACAGATAAATGATGAAAGAATTCTAAGGTCTTTGCTGGTGAACTGTGTAAAGAGTACCAGTCTTGGTTGAGCAGTGAAGTAAGGAGTAGGATCTGAAAGGGAGCAAATAAAAAACTATCATGACATTAAAGTGGGTGGTCAGTAATGCAATGAGACTAAGAGTTGGGCTTTGTAACTATACTCAAAAGATATGGTGAATTCTGGCTCACCTTAGCTCCTGGCCCAGATTAAAAAGCATGGTTGTGCAATTGCATGAATATATATATGGGTAAATATTTTTATTATTAATTACCACTATTTATTAAACACCAAGCACTGATTGATTTTCATTTTTTTAAAAACCATCTCATTTAACCTTCACATTAAGCATGTGAGATATATTATAATATCTACATCTTGCAGAAAATAAAAAAGATGTATTACAGTAAACCCACATATACTAGAATTTTGGTTAGGTTGTTTAGAAAAGCAAATGTCTCATCAAAGGAAATGTGACCAAACACATGCCTTAAAAAGGACGATATAAAATATTTAAAGTATCTAAATAGAATGTAGACAATTTAGACAGTACTTTGATATTTGTCCTTTGTGCATTTTATATTGAGCAGAGTTGCTGTGTGAGAGATTTGCATTTTTATTTGCTTTCTGATCTAGGAGACCTTTCTAACCCTTGACTATTCACTCTGGGGATTTCAAGACTTTAGAGCATTGCTTCCCAAGTGATTTCCAAGTAAAACTTTTCATGGACAAAATCTTTAAGAAGTAATAAAATCAAATGTGAAAATACCTTTAATTGTTTAAAATGAAATAAATGCAGCTGTGATTCAGCGGTGAACAAGAGATGCCTAGATTATATTGTTGATTGAAAAGATTGCAGAATCTTCCAGTAGCAATATATAAGATACTAAAAGGCGGGATCTATTGTACCTATGTTTATTTTAGATTTTTTGACACATTCAAGAAGCAACTACCATAAATATATAATTTACTTTTTTAGCTGTAAAATAAAGTTTATATATTATAAGCTTACATAATTTTCCACAGCCTGGAATGAACTTTCTGCTCCCTGCACCCCATCTGGCAAAATCTTACTCTGCATGGTCCAGAAAACGCCCTGCCTGCTGTATTCCTGCAGCACTTAATATACATCACATTGTATTATAATTAAGTTGTCTTTCTTCTGTAGCACTTAGAGACATCTGCCTCAGAGATGTATTTGACAAGTATTTGTGGAATAAATGAAGGAGTGGATGAATAAATTATATGCTTAATTAATTAGCAAGATTTTTTTTTATCCAGTCTTAAGTCTTTGGACCAACTTTTCTAAAAACCTGAAATGATCAAGCAAGTGGGTAACTAAGATCATGGCTCAAAATCTTTGGGAACACTTGCTGATTCCTCTGTCTTTACCAAGTGAATTTTAAAGTTAAAAGGATTTTTCAGAAATTAGTTTTTAAATTTGAAAATATATTTTATTATGGAAATTTTCAAACATACAGAGAAGGTGAAAGAAATTTACAGTGAACACCACCACTCACATTTTACCAAACGCTTTCCTATTACATATCTGCCCATTTATTCATCCCTCTACTCATCCATCAGTCCATCTTGTTTATGATGCATTTCAGAGTAAATAGTAGGCACTTCCCTCTAAATACCTTCAGTATTGCATATTGTTAACTAGAGTACAGTAATACTTTACAATTCATTTTCTTTTGAGATAACATTTAAA
Source organism: Lemur catta (assembly GCF_020740605.2). Classification (NCBI taxonomy): domain Eukaryota; kingdom Metazoa; phylum Chordata; class Mammalia; order Primates; family Lemuridae; genus Lemur; species Lemur catta. The sequence goes on from NC_059138.1 coordinate 33,535,582, forward strand.
TACAGTGGCCCGCATAGATCTTAAATGAACATTTGCTGAGTTTTGACATATACTGTGTCTATGGTCCCCAAAGCCCAGGCTGTGGCCCGGAACTGGTCCTGGCCTTTTAGGAACTGGGCCGCATCACTGCCTGAGCTCTATGTGCCTGTCCAACCCCTCAAGGCCTGTGTAAAAATTGTCTTCCCTGAAACTTAGGAACCTGCTGTGGCCACTCAGCAGGAGGTGAGAGGTGGGCGAATGAGGGAAAGCTTCTTCTGTATTTACAAGCCACTCCCCCATCCTTACCATCACTGCCTGAGCTCCCCTCCCAATCCACTCTCCCACCCCTGACCCCTCCTTCAGTGCATGGAAAAATTGTCTTGCATGAAACTGGTCCCTGGTGCCAAAAAGTTTGGGGATCTCTGTACTGTGTAACTTGAACCTCTCTCAAGATATAAAATGTTACCATCACCCCTGAAAGTCCTCTTATGGTCCTTCCCAGTCAGCCTCTGCCCCAACATCTCACAGGGAACCACTTTTAAAAGTTTTTCCCTTCCCTATAGATTAGTTTTTTTCAAAACATGACATCTTTACCGAATCAAAGTTTTTAAGTGAAAAACATAGAAAGGTGAAGGATTGCTGTGTGAAGTGAACAACTGAAATGACAGCTGGAAAACCTGAGTGGGCAATTGATGAAGGAAAGTTGAAATGACTTCATGAAATGACTAATGACATGGATTTAGGGGAATGTCAAAAGTACACACAGCTAGCATTCCATTAAGCCTTATAATTGCTATAATGGCAGCAGACGATGTAAACCTGAAAGTCATTTGACAGAGATTTTTGCCTGGTGGTCAGCAAAAGTGACACAGTTCTATGACCCAAATAAGAACATATTTTACAAAGGTTATAAAGTCAAAATATGGTGATTGTTTCAAATGTTTTGCTTTTGTGATTGAATTGCTTAATGTTTGGCCTTCAGAATGATCTATCATAAAATGTTGTTGAAAGTACAGTTTTAATTTTCTTCATATGATAATTTATGAAATTACTTTGTGCTAAGAGCATCTGTATTTAAAATATAATTTTTAATAGTACTGTTATACATCATGCATATATAATTATACAGATGTAATGAGTCCCAGATGTTATTCAGTTGCCTTATGATATATACATCACATAATGCATTAATATTTAAATGCTGAACTTTAGTAGAGGAAAAGTCACCAATAAATTCTAAAAATAGCATAGCTTAGTCTGGCCACTGACCCTTGCTGTTTAACTACTTGTAGTCTCTAGCCTCTCTTTCTGTTCATTCTACTGCCAAACACTGAGTACTAGCTGATGGGTTATAAGAATCTACAGAACCCACCTATCGACTTTCCTTCTCTCCCTCATTCTCTTCCTTCTCTGTTTCCTTTGCTGCTAATTAAACAGTTATGTATTATGGCTATACCTTGTAACACAGTGTTAAATGCTGGGGATACTATGATGAGTCGAAAGTACCTTACTGTAAGTCAGGTTCTACAGATGCTATTTGGATTTGTGAACAGTAACATCTAATGAATCTGAATTCACTTTTAAAAAGTCACTCATCCTAGAATTTGTGAATGGGTTTTATGAAAGTCAGGATGTGTAGGTATGTGTGACAAGATAGATTATTCAAAGTTGATTTAATTCTGTTAGCACTACAACTGAAACAACTGGATTTGCCTTATTGTTCTGCCTGCCCCACCCATCAACTCTCAGGCTCAGTGTGGTTATCAGTATGATTAACATTTTTTCTTTAAAAATGTTTCACTTGTACATCTACTTCTACGGATAGTTTTTCAGAAAGTTGTTCAAAATAAGTATTCTTGGTTGGAGAAATTTGGAATATCTTAGGTGCTCTCTCAGTTTACATATTGGTAGAGTAAAATGTCCACAGAGCCAGAAGTCAGAAAACTTGATTTCATTTCTCCATTTTATTAGCTGTGACTTTGAATGACCAGCTTAAATATTTAATTCCCATTATTTATAATGAAGTACTTTTCAATTCAGGCTGAATCCTAGAAGAGAAAAAATAAATGTAAATATAAGCACATTAGAACGATTAAAACATTTTTATTGTGATAAAATGGATATAACATATGATGTACTATTTTAACCATTTTTAAATGTGCAGTTCAATGACATTAACTACATTCTTACTGTTGTGCAGCCATCACCACCATCCATTTCCAGAACTTTTTCATCTTCCCAAACTGAAACTCTGTATCCATTAAACAATAACTCAGTAAGCCTCCATTCTCCACTGCTTCCAGCCTCTGGTAACCACCATTCTATTTTCTGTCTTTATGAATAGAACAATATTTTTTGAGTAAGGGTGGTAAATTATTGCTTTTCTCTCAATCCTCTTAGGTAAGAATTTTTTTCTTCCTTTTTTGTCTTTAGTAAGTCTATCAGTCAGCACTCAATCAGAAAAACAGAACTACTAGAATATGGATATTCTAAGTCTAAATTCTATTCTTTATTTAACACAATTTCTCATTTTTATTAATAGTTTGAAATTTTTTGTCTTGGTTACTAATATATTGTTGATATATTGGAATAACATTCTGCAGCTAAAAGAGGCAACAAGTGAAAGAAAATATTTCAGAAGCCGTATGTCTTGGCAATTATATAAATGTAATTGGCCGGGCGCGGTGGCTCACGCCTGTAATCCTAGCTCTGGGAGGCCGAGGCGGGTGGATGGCTCAAGGTCAGGAGTTCGAGACCAGCCTGAGCAAGAGTGAGACCCCGTCTCTACTAAAAATAGAAAGAAATTATCTGGCCAACTGAAAATATATACAAAAAATTAGCCAGGCATGGTGGCTCATGCCTGTAGTCCCAGCTACTTGGGAGGCTGAGGCAGTAGGATCACTTAAGCCCAGCAGTCTGAGGTTGCTGTGAGCTAGGCTGATGCCACGGCACTCACTCTAGCCCGGGCAACAGAGCGAGACTCTGTCTCCCCAAAAAAAAAAAAAATGTAATCCATTTACAGCTTTAACCATTTATGTGAAATTAGGCATTTCATTTGATTTCCACCTATGGCTATGACTTTCAGAAATTTGATTTACAATTTATTTTGATGTAATTTTAGGCTGAGAATGTCTTTGCAATACAATATCGAAAAATTAGGTTATTGAAGTATGGCTTAATGAAGTGTAAAGGGTATGAAATGAAATATAAATAAAATATAACTTAGAGAACATTTTCATAAATGGCATTTAGCTATTCAACATTTTTATATTTGTATTATATATGCATTTCCATAATATGTAAAGATGGTGTTACAAATGTTGGTATCATTTGGAACATTCCCTTAAATATAATTAGATGACAGAAATTTTTTTGTATTTTTTATTTTCTCGAATGAATAAGGATTGTCAAGCTAGCATTTGGTTTAATATATTTTTACTCTAAGAAAAGCCTTGGTGGTTTGAATAACCGTTACTGTAAATGTATTGAGAACCTGACTGGCATTAGGACTACAAAGCTCAAAGGCAGTCAGTGTAACCTAATTACCTGGGATGACATTTGTATTAGTGCTGGTGAGATGTGAGCTTTTTGTACTGAAAGTTGAAGAGATATTAGATTAGGTCCAGAGTGAGCAGAAGAGATGTATTTCAGATTAGCCTTTTTAAATCCTGGGATTCAGTGACAATGATGTGACCAGGTTATTGGTGGTGTAATACATATGGAATGAAGAAATGAAAATGTAGAGATTAGTAACTAATGAATATATATTTTAATCAAGATACAGTTGCCTAGCATCAGGGGCAAATCCAAGTTTTGTTGGGGACCTGGAGCAGACCATTTGGGGTGAGTTCTCTTTAAGGTAAAAATACAAACTTACAAACCCAAATTTATCTATAAGAGTCAATATATTTTTAGAATGAGAAAAGAAATACCACCAATTACAAATTTCAGAAAAGATGGTTGATGACATTATCATCATAATATTTGAAAAAATAACATTTTTAAACTACTAATCACATTTTTAATTTACTTTTTTCTGTGTCTATAGGATGAATAGTATTTAATTGCCTTTTCATATGACAATGCTTTTATAATACAATTTTCTACAGAGTGATTGGAAAAGTGAATTAGTCTTTCCGGTAATATAGTTAATAAAATCTTGTTTTTATTATTGATAGTTGAGCTATATAAAACATGCAGCTTCACTCATAGACATACTCACTGTTTGAGGAGCAACTACAGGTTTGTGCCCTACAAACACAGGGGTTCTGGGAAGTTATATTTCATGTGAGTCCCATCAAGAAAGACAAAAGAAATACCTGCTACATTTGTAATTGTATTCCTAATAAGAGAAAAATTCCGATTTGACTAAACATTGTTTAAATACTGAATTATCTGCTTATTCTATTTCATATCTCCTGATTGGAAGAATTTTTTGCAGATTATTTTCTGGCTGTGCATCTTTCAGACTTTGATTCTCTCCCACTTACCACATCCCTATAGTTCTAGTTGCCCTGGGACACATTCGCGGCAGAGGTCACACATTCAGGGCTCTTCATAGACCTCTAACTCTACACCTTCATATCATGACTCCAGGTGAGTTAATGCAGTGGGAAAAAGGTATATTCCTAGAAGCCATTCCTATACTGGAACAGATGGTAGTAATTAATTACACATGGAAATGACTGAGAACCACATACATACATCCCACTAAAAGCTCAATGTGCCACCAACTCGACTTCCACTTTGCTTGATCCCCGTTTGCTGTGACTCCCACCACCCTACACAAGAAGTGTGGCAGACTGGAAGTGGGAGTGGAAAGAGATATTTAATGGTTAAAAGATTTTACTTTTGCAAATTTTACTAAAATATCTAATATATAATCATGTGAACACATTGCTAAGGCCCCTTTCAGGTCCCTACAGGGGCCTTTTCAAATGAGGAGCCCAGAAGCTTAAGCTTCATGATGAGTTTTATGGTAAGTGCACCTCTGTCAAACAAGCGCTGTTTCTGCAATGAAGGAAATCTTCTGTATCTGTGCTGTCCAACATGGCAGCTAGTAATACCTTTTTAAAGCAGAGGTTAAAACCTTTTGCATGAAGTGCTATCTTTTATTTTTCTCTCAGAAAATTTATTACAATGTTTCCAAAGTGGATTATTTGTTTGACCTGCTTAATATTTTATTCCACTGCTTAGTTTTCTAATCCCAGTGGTTCAAATCAGATTTCAAAATTTGGGCCAAATCTGTCTTGCTATGACATGGTATTTGACAGTAACTCATGAATATTTAATTGGCAGTAAAAGGAGAAAGCACGCATATTGTTAGTACAGTTATATGAGCTGCCACTGTGGCATAGCATTACATATAATTTTCTAAAAGACTTTGCATATTTTATTCATTAATGCTCAGTACATGGAAGAAATTTTTCATTATTGTTAATTCAGTGAACAGGTGACCTTTCAAGCATCACGTATAAAGTTTCAATATGTACTTTAATGGGATAGTTAATGATTTTCTGTTCAGTGCTGTTGATTTTTATTTACATAGTTGAGTGTTGACAGAAGCTAGGAATAGATGGTCTCTATACATCTATATAATCAATATTTAGAATGACTAGATTAACTTTTAAAAATTGAAGTGAAATTCACCTAATATAATCAACCATTTTAAAGTGTACAATTGAGTGGCATATAATACATTTGCAATACTGTGTCACCTCCATCTAGTTCTGAAACATTTTAATCATCCCTAAAGCAGTCCTCCCCACACAGTAAGCAGTCACTACCTGTTTCCCCCTGCCTGGTTGCCCCAGCAAACGCTACTCTGTTTTCTGTCTGTTTGGATTTATTTATCCTAGATAATTCATATAAATGAAATAATACAATATGTGGCTTGTGTCTGGCTTCCTTCACTTAGCATGATGTTTTCAAGGTTCATCCATATTCTAGCATGTATCAGTACTTCATTTCTTTTTAATACAAAATAATATTCATTCCATTGTATGAGTATATCATATTTTGTTTATTCATTAATCCATTTAGATTAGCTTTTAAACATAATTGAAACTGTCTTTCAGTAGTTTTTCTCAACCAGTTCTAAGCCGTGATTGACTATAAACATTTTCGTGTATAGTTACTCAAACACTTCTCAAGTTTAGCTTACCTAAATATTACCAATATTTTATTTTTTCCCTCACTGTCATTCCCATTCATTAATTTTTTTAAATAGTAATATTTTCATTTATTAATTGACAACATATTGACAATGGGAATATATGAAATATTTAAAATACAGAATATGTAGCAGTTCTCCTAACTTAGATTCTTCAATACACTTAATTGTTGTATATTAAAAATACTTCTGGACAGAAGCTATTAGTCTGTTTATATTTATCACAAGATTTTGCTTGCCCACAATATAATACTGAAACTTCTAGTTTTGCAGTATCACAAATCATCATTTTAAGACAGTGAAGGTAAGTTAATTTAGAGTGCTCTTTTTCTCATTATGATCTCACTTCCTTTTAACTAAATAAATCCATACAATATTATGTAATGTCATCGTCCAAGTCATCTGTTAATTAATTGAACTAAGGTAAAATGGAATTATCAATGTTTGACTATTCCATGGCTCTTAGGATAACTTTTGTGATTAATTTTTTATACTGTTTCATGTGCCAAACATAATATATGAACTTCTCTTTAAAGTATTTTTTAATGTTAATAAGATAGTCTAATACAAATACTCTACATTTAGTCTGATGAATCATTGAATCATAAATAAGGTTGGAAGAAGAAGAACACTTGATATCTAGGAGACTAATATTATTTTTTTTAACTGTAATTTGATGAGAAAAAAGAAACAGAAAAATCAAATACCCCTTTTAGCTTTTTAGTCATAAAAAGAAAAGTCACAAAAATCTTTGGATCTTAAATTTTCAATATTCCCTCTCATATCAATGATAATACATTTTTAAATGGTGAAACTCACTTAACCAGAATTTTAAATTCTATGACTTAAGATGTGTCATAGCATGGTATAAAGGGTTTTGGTTTTTTTCTTTTTTTTTTTTAATCTCTTGTTTTAGTAGTTTGGGCCTCATTTTTTTCTAATCTAGATATTGGCATGTAGAAAAGCGTGCACCTTGGCTCTAAAATTATGTAAAATCCCTATTCAGAAATTTAGGGCATGATATAAAAATTTAAAGATGTTTGATTTAAAAATTTTTGTTCCTACAGTTTTTTTTTGATCAAAACCTATATATGTTTAAACATTTTTAAAAAACATTTTAATTATCATTTGATAATAATTTGCAAAATCCTAAGTAGAGTTTTAAAAGTTGCTTCCTGATTTGTTCTTGCATTTTATTCTTGATTGTACAATTTTTTTTAATAGACTGTGGTTGTGGCATATATGCTAGTTATACTTCAGCTTTTCAAAATGCTTTTTAATAGGATGTTTGTTAGCCCTTCTCAGCTAGGCTTCTGCAAGAGAATTAATTCCTTATAGAAAATGGTTTGAAAAGCTGTTTTCTCAGTTTTCCTAAGGATGGGACAAAGCAAGTATCAGTCTAGATGCATAAGAGATAAGGTAATTTATTGCATATAATAAATGCCTTAAGGCATTAGGGCTTAATTCTTTCTGGGAGCCCTGACAGAGTGGCTGGTTTAGATTATTTACACATAATGTAATTATATATGTGGTTAGGTTTAAACTGCTATCTTGCTGTTTGTTTTGTCTTTGTCACATTTTTTTTTGTTCTAATTACTTCTTTTTCTGCTTTCTTTTGGAATAATGGAGTATATTTTATATCCCATTTTATCTCTACTTTATTGGCTATATGTCTTTTATTTTTTATTGGTTGTTCTAGGGTTTGCAATATGTATTAGTAACTCATTGCATTGTACCTTCAAATAATATTATACCATTTCACATACAATATAATAATCTTAAAGTAATATGCTTCTATTTGCCACCACCTGCCATCGTTTGTGCTATTATGGTCATACATTTTACTCCTATGTATCTGTAAGCTCTACAATACATTATTCTTGCCATATAGTCAATTATCCTTAAAGAGGTTAAAATTTGGGAAAAAGTCTCATGTTTACTGCATTTATATTCTTTCCAGTATTGTTCATTCTTTTATGTAGACCCAAGTTTCCATCTTGATATTCTTTTCCCTCTTTGTACAGAACTTCCTTTAATATTTTTTATAATGCAGGTGTATTGGCAATAACATCTCTGCCTTTATTTTGTGTTCATTTTTCAAAGATATTTGAGTTGGGTATACAATTATAGTGTCACAGTTATTTCTTTCAGCACTTTAAGAGTGTCATTCCATTTCCTTCTGGTTTATCTGACAAGACATCTATGCTATTCTTATCTTTGTTCTGTATGTATAAGGTGTCCTTTTTTTTTTTTCCTTCCTGGCTGTTTTTAAGAGTTCCTTTTCATTACTGGTTTTTAACAATTTGATCATAACATTTGTTGTGATTTTTCTTAATGATTATTCTGCCTGGCCTCTCTTGAACTTCCTGGATTTGATGGCTTACAATCTTTATTAGATTCAGAAAAATTTGGGGCATGTTCTTAAAAATATTTTTTGACCTGCTTCTCTTTCCTCTCCTTTTAGAACTTCAATTATACAAATGTTACATTATTTAGTATTGTCCCACGTGTTCTCAAGGCTCTGTTCATTTTTAAGTCTTTCCTTCATTTAAGTCTTTAACCTAACTGAAACTATTTTAATAGCTATTTTTGTTGTTGAAACCACAAGGGGGTTTTGTTCCAGGTCTGTTGCTTGTTGCACAAAGATCCAATTGTTGACAAGGAGGGTTGCCAAGGAAGAAAGGAATTTTTTAATATGACACGTCTTATGAGAAAGGGAGAAGTGGGGTGTCAAGTCCTTCTTTCCAACTAATGGAGATCATGGGCTTTTAAAGGAGGGGTCATGTGCCTTGGGGCATGTTGTGATGTAACTAACAAGGGGCTATGTGCATTGGAGGGAAGGTTGTGGGGGAGGTGAATCTTGTGAAAGTCTGCCTAGGGGCCTTCAGAATCTCAGCTCCTTTGTCTTGAAGGAAATCCATTAATTCTAGGAAACAACTCAAAAGGTCAAATAGTTAAGGGAGAGGATTCTGTGGGGGTCATTGAAATTTTTTAATGAGGGGAGACTTTAAGGCCTTTTAATGTTAATTTCATTATCTTTGTTAATTCTGGATCTGTTTTTATTGACTGATTTTTTTCCTCCTGGTTCTGGGTAACATTTTCCTGCCCATTTTTGCCTGTCTCTAAATTTTTTTATCAGGTAATGAATATCATTCAGCTGAATTTGATGTTTTTCCTTTAAATGGTGTTTGCCTTCCACCCCTTTTCTTTGTAGGCAGTTCTGTTACTGGCAGATCAGTCTGATCATTTCAAGGCTCATTTTTATGCTTTTCAAGGACTATCTAGGGTAGCATTTACTCTAGAGTTAGTTTAGGCTCATTACTAAGGCATGAGCTTTCTGGAGTCTCTACAGAATGCTCTGGGTATTCAACAAGGTCTCTCTATTCTGGGAATTGTTCAGTTAACATCTCCCCCGAAATCAATTTTTTCCTGCTAGTTGTTTTCTACTTGGCCTCTTGGAGTTTCACTCTATGCAGCACAGATCCCTATTCAAAGCCTCATGGTTATTTTTATGCCAATTACTACAACTCTTTCTGCATACTTCCCTCTTTACCTGTACTCTGTCCCTCTCTGTCCCACAAATGCCAGACATTCCAGCCTCCTCAAACTCCTCCAGTCTGTTTCTCAGCTTATTTGGTCCATGAGGATTTTGGTAGACTTTTCATTCCTATACCATAGTCTGGACTTTTCATCTAGGGTGAAATATAGATATAGCGCCTGATTTGTTTCCTTTCTCTTAATAATTACAGGCCTGTCCTGTCTTTTGTCCACTATCTGAAATAGCTTTATATATTTTGCTCACTACTCTAGTTATGTACAGAATTGGGAGGTAATCCTGTAGCAGTTCAGCATAGTTATTTTTTCCACTTAAATTCATTGTAATGAATGTTGTTCTAATCCTGAATATTGAATCTGGTTACTCTGAGATGCCAACCTTATGTTACTGTTTGTTTTTATTTTCAGGAATTTCAAAGCATTCTTTATATAGAGACAAAAAGATTATTAAATCAAAGTTATACCAATCTCTTTTTAGAAAAAAACCCAAACTTTTAAGTTTTTTACAAGATGATACCCTTTAGGTCATTTAATTTTGTATGTGTTTATGTGCAAGTTGGTGATTTCATTCATTATATGGACAACATGTACGTCTTCTTTTAAAAATGAATTGAGACCTAAAAATGAACACATGTTATAATGTTCCTTACTGTAGTGCATGTTGAATTATGAGAATTACTCATGGTTATATGTTACTCAGGGCGACTATTCAATGTGCTTGGTTATATAGAACTGCAAATTTTTACCTATGGGCTGATATCCATATTGAATCATAAATTTATTATTGATGCATTTCTTTCTAGGTAGACATGTTATACTCTAAGAGAAGTAAGGGTAGGAATTAAATTTCTGTTATGGAATGATTTCTTCAACCTTAAATGAATGCCTTAAATATACATATTACTAACTGGTATAACCAACACATGAAAAAGTTGTTTAATTATTAGTTTGGACCAAAAATTAATTACAGAGTTTCCCAATAAAAATAGTAGAGGAGACATTTGTGAAAAAACGTGCCTACATAAAAGCAATTTAACTGACAGAGGCTTGTCAACACTTAGAAACATGTATTCTCAACTATAAATGGCACAGTTTTAAGTACCATTTTTATTCTAGCTTTGCATCAATATATCATTTAGACAAAGGTGCTGATGTAGGTTTTTTTAGTCCTAGCTTGCAAAGGTATTGAAGGTGAACATAGTTTTAGTTACACATGCTGTTTCCTCTACTATCTGTGCAACGTGTTTTATTAGACTATTTAAAATATTTTGTTAAATATAAGCTTGCTGATCATTGATAAGCCTTATTTTTTTATATTGATTACATACAAGGTAGTTCATTTATCAGTTCTCATATCTAGGCCTATCTCTAAATTTGAGAGTGTTTTCCTGGGAGATGTACAAGAAGTTAGTGTCTGTAAGTTTGTCATTCATTTTGGTTTAGAAATTTATTACTAAAATTTCATATGAAAAAGATAAAACATACTGTCATCTCATCCTGTTATGTACTTCAGTTATCGGAGCAGTAATGTGCCTTTAGTTTTGTGACATGATACACTAGAAAAATCTTTATTATAAAGAGTGTGTGACTCAGTGTCTGTATGTATGCTTATACATGACTCTTGTAGAATAAAACTGTGTTTATATATACTATCATGATATTTCTGTGTCTTTGTGAACATAGTGATTCAGTAGGTTAGATCATGGGCATTTTTTATATTTGTTTATAGTAATTAAGTCTCTTAGTGAATATTAACTAGTTATTGACCAAACTGTTTTGTAATGAATGTTATATTTATTACAGTTTCAAAAGCTAGTAGAAGTAACTGGAAGTGTTGCAAGTTGGCCACTTTTTGGACAATCTGAAATATGCTACTTATAGGGAATTTATACACACATGATGTCGTCTTCTAGGTTTGTTGGTAATATAGGTAAATGCTGTTACTTAGCATTTTAAGGTAGAATGATAAGCTATCATTGTCATTATTACTTTAGTTAATTCAAGAAACACTTAGTCAATGATGTTTTTTATTTTTTACATCTTTATTAATATATAATTAACATCTCATAAAATTGATTCATGCTTAGTATGATATATAGTGAATTTAATGATATATAAATCAATGATATATAGTGAATTTATAGAGTTGTGAAGCTATTGCCATAATCCAATTTTAGAATATTTCTATCATCCCCCAAATATTCCTCATGGCTACTTATAGTCACCCCCCTTTCTTACCCTCAGCCCCAAGTAACCACTAATCTACTTTCTGTTACTATAGATTTGCCTTTTCTGGATATTTTATTTAAATGGAATCATACAATAAATGGTCTTTCGTGTTGGCTCCTTTCACTGAGCATAATGTTACTGAGGTTCTTCCATGTTGTAGCATGTGTCAGTATTTCATTCCTTTTATTGCTGAATATTATTCCTTGTTTAGATATACCTTGTTTTGTTAATCCACATACCATTTGATAGACTTTTATGTTGTGTTGTTTTTAGGTATTATGAATATTACTGCTACAAATATTCTTTTATAAGTCTTTCTGTAGACATATGTTTTCATTTTTCTTGGGTACATTTCTAGGTGTAGAATTGCTGAGTTGTGTGATAAATTTATGTTTAACTTTTGAAGAAACTGCCAAACCGTTTGCCAAGGCAGCTGTGTGTACCATATTACATTCCCACCAGCAATGTATGAGGGTTCTATTTTCTCCATATCCTCGCCAACATTTGTTATTTTCTGTCTTTTTGATTCTAGCTATTCTAGTGTGTATGAAGTAGTATCTTATTTTGGTTTTAATTTGCATTTTTCTAAAGTACATATTCACACATCTTACCCAAGGTTACACCCCCACTCTGGGGGTACCCTGAATCTCCTAATGCATCAATACATAGGCTCAAGGACCCAGCCACCTTGCCTCACAGTTGGGACAATTCTAAAGCGCTGTTCCTACTCCAGGAGTTCTTATGGCTGAAGCCTCTGTTACAATTGCAGTACAGTTCAGCTTCCTCCTCTGTCTGTCCTGCTTCCCTCACTCCTTTCCAGTTGTGGTTCCTGAGAGCATTCCCCAAAATGCATGCAAATCTCAGGAGTCTTAGCGCCTATTTCCCAGGGAATTCAACTATATTGCAGGGATTTAGAGTTGGCAGGAGCCACTAATTTAGAGAGAGTGATTAAGGAAGGCCTCTAGTTTGAAGTAACATTTGAGCAGAGACCTGAATACAATGAGGAAGTGAGCCAATTAGGTAGCTGGAGGAAAATTTTCCCAGACAGAACAGCAAGTATAAAAATCCAAGCAGGACCATGCTTGACAGTAGGAGGCCAATGTGTGGAGAGACCAGAGTCAGTAAGAGGGAGAAGGGCAGCATTTAACAAGGTGTCACACCCTACATGGCCTTTGAAGTATTTTCAGCAGTGAGATTCCATGACCATTCTAGGTGCTCTGTAAAATGGAAAGTAAGGGGCCCAGAGCAGAGATAGGGAACCAAGAGGGAGGCTACTGCAATAGTACAGGTGAAAATGGCTGTGGCTTGAGTTGGGGTGGTAGCATTGGAGTGGATGAGAAGTGACCACATTCTGGATATATTTTGAGCATGTAATTTTTTGATGGTTGGGATATGGAGGGTAAGAGGAAGAGAGGAGTCAAGAAGGGTTATGAGGTCTTGGGCCTAAGCAATTGGACAAGTGGAAATTGTGTGTTAAGATCCAAGAGGCATAGAAGCAGGTGGAGATGGTGGCAATAAACTTTTCCCTTTTAAACATGTTAAATCTGTACTCCTGTTAGATATCCAAGGGTACATGTGGCATGAGAAGTTGGAATGCAAGTCTGGGTCAGGACTGAAGATAGAATTTGGGGAGTTGGTAAGGATATGGATTATATTTAAAGCTATGCGTCTGAATGAGATTGCCTAGGCAGTGGTTGGCAAACTTTTTCTGTAAAGGGTCAGAAACACTGTATGATCTTCATTGCAACTATTCAACGTTGACCTTGTATTTTGAACAGAGATGTACACAATAGTTAAGCCAATAGGTGTGGCTATATCCAATAAAAGTGTATTTATAAAAATTTGTAGGTGGTAAACTTGATTTGACCAGCAGGTGGTAGTTTACTAACCTCTGACCTGGACAGTGAGTACAGAAAGAGAAGAGGCCTGTACCCCTTCTGGGGTAGGCTAACACTCAGACGCCAGGAATAGTGGGAGAATCCAGCGAGGGAGATAAGAAGGAGCAGCCAGAGACATAGGAGGGAAACTGAGAGAATGTGGTTCGCTTACTGTTTATATTTATCCTTGTTTCGCCTATGTTTTTAAGTGGACAATTTATGTAAAAATCCAAATCAGTAATATTCTAATCCCCTTTGGTCTTAGACATACTGTTTCTCTGATGTACTTCAATAATCATCCTATAGAATTGGTTATAGTATCATGTTCAATGCTTATAAAGTCTTTAGACATTTGAATGTGAAGTTCTAATCATAATTTTTAATGCATTGTTCCAAATATGCTTTTTTGATGTGTAATCTAATATGTGGTGGTATTTGTCAAGATGGTGCTGTTGGAGTTTTCTGTTCCTGAATTTTTAGTTGGTCTCTGTGTTGGGAGCATCTATATACTCAGTAACAGCAAAAGCAGAGGAAGAGAGTTCAGAGGTAACAGGTAACTCCTTTAAATTTGAGCATTTGCATTTCTTGAGACCTTTGAAATCTTTATAAAAGCATGCCATTGCACATTTTCTATTAAGCAACTAAAAAATTTCACATATAAGCACATGTGAAATTCACTGTACCATAGTTGGTAAAAGGAAATTTCACAGAATTGTAATGTCTTAGCTCAGAAAGATGGCTGATTAGACATTACCAGAAATCTTGTTTAAACTTATACTGTATTTAATTTGTAGAATTGTAGCTCTAGCAATCTACACCTGGTATAATTTTTCTTTTTTTTTTTTGACTTTGCTATAAGCAACAGACACAAGGTGAAGTAGCAATTAAGGAACTACTTTAGGTATATTTTTTGGGTTGCTTTTTGGAGTTTGGATACCAGAGGTGATTCTGAAATTTTTGTATTGCTTGCTGACAGACATTATGTATCAAGAACTCACATTACTGTAGGTCACTGAATTAATTTAAGACATACAACTTGACATCATTCCTTTGGGGAATTGTGGACTGCTGTTTGATATTATTGTCTTTGTCAAATGTGAAAATTTAGGATAAATTTTATTTTTAGTGTGTAGAAACCTTAAGAATGAGGTGTAATCCCCTTCAAATTTAAATTTTTCAAAGGCATAAGAAGTGGAGTTTATAGACATTCTTTCTAGCTCTTTTCATTAAAATAGTTACGTATTTGAATTTTCCATGAACTGTTATATGTAGTTACTTATTCCTAAATGGAAAAAGAGGATTCCAAAAAGCATTTAAAACTCTTGAGAGTCATTTGTGATTTGTAGAAAGAAGATAGTCATGATTGGTATTCCTTATGCTCCTATTATATTTGAATGCATTTATATTCTGTCAAATACAGCATGTTCTAGATGAAATTATTAGGATATAAAACTTTTCATTGTAATTACAATAGCAGTTGGACAAACCCTTTTTACTAAAAAACTCTTCAGTAATTCCACGGAACACTCCTTATATTTCAACTTTTTGTGGTGACCCTTTTTAATTGTATCATGCTGAATTGAATTCCTTGATATTCTTGTTATCTACTCAGATGAATTTATATCCTTTGTATTCCAAAATATTTTAGAAAATAGATTTACTAGTATGAATTCTTGTGGCCATTTATTTTCTAGATAAAGTATGGTGAGCTAGAGCAATGTTAAATATGATGCATATGTCAGGTCTTCATGATATTATTAATAAAACTTTGTTTGGTATGCTGCCACTGGTATTAATTAGTATATATGTTTGGGTTCTTTCCAAATATGCCACTTACAGTAATGTCTAGGTTAAAAAAATAAATACAAACTTTTCAAAAGACTTCTAAGTGGCATGGCTAATTTTGCCCAAATATTATCACTCATATATAAAGAACAGCTACAAAATAATAATAAAAAGCAAGTGCCTTCAAATGAAAATGGCTAAAGGTTATGAAAAGACAGTTCAAAAAAGAAAAAAAAAAAACAGAAAGTGAATATATCAAAGTACTAACCCTACTTGTAAATGAAATAGTGTGAAACTAAATGAGACACGGTTTCACATCCATCATACACCAACACTTAATTTTGATGAAGTTTCTGGAAAACCTGTACTCTTATGTATTATTGAAGAGACGACAGTTTGGTGGTGGGTATCAAAAGCCTTGAAAATGTTTACATGCCTTTACTTGATATTTTCAACTTTTAGAAATTGCTTCCTAAAAAATAAGAAGCCAGCGGAAAGATAAAGGGATGTGCACCACTGCCTTATTATGGTAATAAATGCTCAACAGTGGTGGTAAGCAAAATAAACTCTGTATATTTTGTATATATATATATACATATATGATGGAATATTTGTGCAGCCATTCCAAAATCTTGTTTTTAAAGACCAAGGATATTGAAAATGCTCTTGTGATATTGTCAAATAAGTAAAAGTTATAAAATGAGTATACTATAATCTCAATATTTGAAAATAAAGTATGCATATGAGATAAAAGACTAGAAGAACTAGAAGATTATGGAGAAAGCTATAAAGACATTATAAATATGTTTATTATAGATTATTTTATGTTTTATAATTTTAAAAATATTTTTTGTTTTGTGAACTTTCGTTTTATGAGAAAAAATTAAAAATTGTAGACTAGCAGTATATCTTGAGTTATAACAATATCATATTTATACATATAATTTTCCAACCATATTTATCTATTCTTAATATGAGACATACAAATTCACTAATTTGAATTTTATAGTTTAAGTAAATTTGTTTAGTAATGCTTTGTTTAGGGAAGGGTCCAGATTGAATACCTAATCATTTTCCTTGAGAACGTTACAGAATACCATTAGCATAGGTAGTTGTGTACTTTTAGTATGACAGAGATGACATTATACTATGCTTTCAATTAACTTATTTAAATAGGAGAAAGGCAAAAACCACAAACAGCAGACTAAACATGGAATTTCATATATAAAAATACCAAAAAGCTGTAGTGTGTTTGCCTTATTTCCTCACTTTTAAAAATATTGTAGTTAGTTATACTATACTTTTCATTGAAATGTAGGTATTTCTTATACTAGCACATTCATTTGCAAGAAATACACTGATTCTGCTCAAATGACTATATGGTACAGTATAAAGTAAAACTGAGTACAAGTAACTAATGTGTTGTTAGGAAAACAAAATTGGGCTCAAATTTTTTATTGATTGTTTTCTAATTGAAGTAGAAATACATTTCAGGTTGCTGTTTGTGGAGAAAGAAAAAAATGGCAGAGTGTGGAAGAATGATAAGAAAAATAGAAAATATGATTTGGATCTTTTATTTGAAAAAAACAGATGATTGATAATAGTTGTTTTCAAAAGTAACTTCTAACCATGGAATTGTCTTACACTGTCTTACAGTGTATTATCCAGTGAGATTCTTTTCTTTTTGATTTGGTAGCTAGTGATAGGAACTGTTAAAGTCGTTTGAGATGAAAAGATCCCAACCTGTTTGGGCTTTGAATACTCTGAGCTAAGTCATTTAGCACAACCTCCAGCAATTCCATCAGAGTTTTTACTGTTTTCTCATATGGAGACAAATGAAAAGTTTATAAAATTAGGATAGAAAAACAACCACCACCACCAACAAAAAAAATCCCCAAAGATGCACTCAAAGAAGAAGTAGAATAAGGAGAATACATCAGAACACTGACTTGACTTATCTTTATTTCTGAAACTTCTGTTATTATTATTATTCTGAAATTTCATGATGATGATGTGAATAATGGTAACATTTAAAATTTATTGAGCACTTACTGTATGCCATAGTCAATGCTAGATGCTTTACATGGATTATCTCTGGGGTCAGCCAGAAACTGTTGAGAGAGAAACTTACTATATTGAATCTAAGATGCAGTCTTATTTTATGTACCACTAAGCAAGAGAAAATACTGTCAATTAAATTATGATACCCTTGACTGTAAGATATATCCTGATTCCAGAAGTCACAAAATATTTTAAAGATTGTATCCTAATGAGTGAAACATGTTGGTTGGTGGCCATGACTGCTGACTCACAGACTGATTGTTTCCTATCTTCCAGGTCAGTTTTTAAAACGTTATCATCAATGAAAGGAGGAAATTTTGAAAATGTGAGAACATGATAATAAAAACCAGTGTTCCAATCCTGAGTCTCATGGCTATCTTTGGGCCTATCCTTTGTTGAAAAGCATGTGTATATAAAACCCATTTATGTGAACAGACAGTCAGAAAAAAGGATTTGGAGGGGTCTTCTTGTCTTTAGGCAGGAATAGCTTTTTATGTAAGCAGAGGCTAAGCTTTAATTTCCGCTAGTTTTATACATTAGGTTGCAAAGTTGTACCCTTAGTGGGGAATGGTGGTATGGAGGATTTTAAAAGTAAAACAGAAAATGAACATTGAAAAATAGATATGTTGTTCCTGAGGGAATATTCTTTCTAGAGACACTGAGCCTGTAAACCATCCCCTCCTACATAAAACATCAGGAGCAAGATTAGATAGCTCTTCCTACCATGCAGAGTTTACAGACCGTGGATCTTCCCTGAGCAGACAGTGTAGAGTAAGTCTAATTGAAAATATGTGATGTTCTAAATTCTGCCTTATTATCTGGTGAGAAAAGAGGTAAGAAGGGAAGGAAAAATGGGAGTTTTTTCCAAGCGGTAATAGGAGGGGAACAGTTGCAGGGCCTAGGGCATAAGTCTCTATTACTTGTAAGATAATACGAGTCTGTGGAAGAGTAGACAAAAGGAAAAAAGAGATTAATGTATTGTGGTATTAGGATAAGACATTGGTTTTCATCCCTAGTTCCTGGCAGAGAGCTTGTAAAAACCTTGGAAAATTCTGGGTGATTAATATAAGGGTGTTGGGGGTGTCTTTTGTTCTAGTGAGGCTACTCTTGGTGGCCCCTTAAAAAGCTTCAGGGTGGGGGCTGAGTGCCAGAAAGATCAAGCCTTGATATTAGCAGTTTGAAACTTTCAGCCCCACTTCACAATCTCTAGGGTGGGGAATGGGGCTGAAGATTGAGCCAGTCACTGATGGCCAGTGATTTAATCAATAATTATATAATAAAGCTGCCACAAAAATCTCTAAATAAATGGATTTGGAAAACTTCATAGTTGCCAAACACATTCACTTGCCAGAAGGGTGGTACCCCCCAACTTCATGGGATAAAAGCTCCTGTACTGGGGATCCTTCCAAGTGGCACCCTGTCTACCTCTTCATCTGGCCACGTGCTTATATTCTTTATAATAAGCTAGTGTAGGCAAAGTGTTTCTCTGGAATTTTGTGAGCCATTGTAGCAAATCGTTGAACCTGAGGGGGGGGAAGGACCACCCCACTTCAGATTTTTTAGCCAAGTCGGACAGAAGTGTGGGTAACCTGGGGACTTGGAACTTACTACTGGCATCTAAAGTGAGGGCAGTCTTGTGGGACTGAGTCCATAAACCTGAAGAGTCTGTTGCTAACTCTGCGTTGTTACTGTCAGAACTGAGCTGAATTATAGGACTCCCAGTTGGGATCAGAATTAATTGGTGTTGGAAGGAAAATCACCTCTCACTTGGTGTCAGAAGTGGTGTGATTAAACCCAGCTCAAGCATAATTAGGGGAGGCATTGAGTTAAAGGCCTAGAAAACTGGAGGGAGGTAAGGATGTAATAGGTTGATGGGAAGTGAATTCCCTAGTAGCTAATGAAGTTAAGACAATAGAATGGAGTAAAAAGTAGCCAGATCAGATGCTTTAGAATCTAAATCTACAAATTCCCTTGGCATGAAATTCTTTTTATGGTAGTTTCTGTACATTTCCAGTGGACAGGGACATTGATCATTAAAAGATGACTAGAATAGGAAAAGAGACTTGACTGGTCCAGGTAACCATTTTCCTGGTTAGACAATTGGGAAGTGTGCTAAAAGGATTGGAAATGTGGTCAAGTAAGTAATTGCCCATGTGACTTTAGGGGTAAGAATAAGTTCTTGTCTGAGCCCTACCTTGGGTAGCAGGTAGCCAAAGACAAAATATAGTTGTATATTGTGGTATGCTGGGTGTAAGTACAATCAAGCTGGAAATGAAGAATCCGTATGTGCACAGCAAGAACAGGACAGTGAGGCAAGCAGGGAAAGAACACTGTCTGAGCCTTTGTTGCCAACCAGGAAGAATTAGCTTGACAGTGGTGTGCGTATCTCCGGTCAAGGACAAGGGGGCAGTGCTCAATGTCATTCTTAACAGATGGCAGGAATCCTCCTACCTGGAGAGTGAAGGCAAATAAAAGAGAGGTGAGGTTGCAGTACCACACAGAATCCTATCTAGGCTTCCTTGAACTCATACTCTTGTCTCACTTATTATTTCCATGTTTGCAATTTTTTTTGTTGTTGTAAAGCTGAAGCTTTTTACTTTAAAAAGTTTGAAGTTTTCCATAGTCATTCTTGTAAAGAGCACAGACAATGCATTATCTATAATTTTCAGTTTAGTTTATAAAAAAGGGCAAAAATTTAAGGCACTTACAAAGCAGTCTGAGTGTAGAATTCTTCTAGATTTGAATTATATTTTCCCCAGATTGTCCATAGTCTAGCACTGCTCACACCCAATTTGTTCATATTTATCTTTTTCAAATCTTTGCAAGGCATTGTACTTATTTTTCTTAGATGCAACAATCCTTCCCTTTTTTGCACTCTCATTTCATCAGTTTGTGAACAATTTAGTTAAATTATATGATTACAGTAACAAGAACAAATGGTAATAAGTGTGGGCACAAAACAGTGACTCTTGGTGAGTGTGGGGCTCAGGGACTGGAAGAAGAGCAGGTGCAGAGTTGAGAGTGGCCTGCACAGGGTGCTGCAGGAGGGCATTGTCCTGCCGTTCGACAAGGGGAGTGGAGAGCCTCAGCTAACTGAGTATCCAACAAGAGATCTGCTGATGCTCACAGACTGTGCAGTTCCTCTATTCCTGTGCTTTCTAGAGATTCTTTAGTCCTTGGAAAATCTTTCTTTTATGCACAGTCATAAGCCATATTTGTAATTATTACTAAAAATGAAAATAATAGGATATAATAGTAATTGGATCTGATATTATAGTAGATAATAGACTTTCAAATAAAAATAGTAAGAATTTTCAAATTCATAAGGTAAGATTATTTTATGTTAGTTGAATATATTTTGATAGTAAGGTAGGGAGTGATATTACAAGTTGATTATTGAGATCTTATAAATTTATCCTATAATTCAAATTTTACTCTCATAGTCATGTGTACATGTATCTGCATTTGTTTGCGCTTTGTTTAAGATGTGATACTAAAAATACACACACAGAAATTGAAATTTAGCTTCACTGTAGTCCCATAATTTCCTCTTATTTTATTCTGTTACTAAGTCAGAAGTTCACATTTACTAGATTATTATCTATTGCCATGGAAATTGTTTTGTTATATTTCAATTTCACTGTGAGAACAAGCAGCAGGAGCTAATGGACCATAAGAGGGAAATTTGTTGTTTAAACAATGATTATCTTTTAGATTTGGCTAACATGTAAAGGGAAAGTACAGTTCTTCTGTCACACAGCATGAGAAGGTAAATATGAGAATTAGAGGTGGAATTTACCTGGAAAAAATTTATAATTGTCTTGTGAGTTGGAAATAAAGTTACCCACTCACAAAACAAAATTATAGAATGTGCCTATATTAAACTACGTTTTCTCACATCACAAAGGTGGGCTTTGTGGCAGGTTGAGTTTTCCAGAAGCAGACACTGAGAAGGAGTTTGGGGTGCAAGATGTATGTTAGGGATCACTGCCAGGGAAAGACAGGGGGAAGGAACAGGTAGGGCAGGGGAGGAAGTCAAATTGTAATGCAGGCCTGACAGTGTCCCAACCAAGCTGGGTTGGGACACTGTGGTTCTCAGAGTTGCCCCACGTCACCTCTGCTCTGTCACAGGATGTGAATGCCCCAAGGCAGGATGGTTCTCTGCTCTGCAGCTGTGGCTGTATTGAATCTACTGACCTGGAGTCACACTGCACTCCCCACACATGGGCCATGAGTGAGTCTTTCCTCGAAGAGGGGCCTGGGTGACGAGTCTCTTTGTCTACATGGATCTCTTATTTTATGACTGCTGTGGATTCTGTACGATTTTACCCTATAATATTGATAATTACCTGAAATACATCACCTTTCCTCAGCCAATTAACAGGTTATATTTTTTAGACATGTTGATGTTAAAAACCCTTTTTAACATCCTTATTTTGTTTGAGTGCTTTTAGAATGATATAGGCTGTCTTTTGCCTCTAGTCACAAGCATACGTTTTTTTCCCTGCAAAATTCATAGCAGATTGTGGCTCTTCATAGAATGTTAAGGTTTTTCCTAATAGTATATGAGCATTTAAGGCCAAACATTTCTTTCTTTTTTAAACTTTTTATTTTACAATGATCTCAAGCTTCTAGAAACATTGTGAGAATAGAACAAAGAACTTACATATGTTTTTCATTCAGATACCCATTATTAACATTTTATCACAGTTGCCGTATATTCTCTCTCCCTCTTCTCTCTCCCTCTTCTCTCTCTCCCCTTACTTGCCACACATTATTATTATTTTCAAGAATTTTTTTTTTGGCTTAAGTTGCAGACATGATGCCCCAGAACTCCCTTAGTACTTCAGTGACTGTTTTCTAAAAATTAGGACATTCTCCAACATAACTTCAATATAACCATCAAAATAGGAAATTAATATTGATACAGTATTACCATCTATTCCACAGATCTATTCATAATTCACCAGTTGTCCCAGTGATGTTCTTTTGGTGTCCAGAATGCAATCCTTGTATTTAGTTGTCCTGGCTCTTTGGGCTCCTTCAGTCTGGAACTGTTCCTTAGTGTTGGCTTGTCTTTGATGATCTTGACGTTTTTGAAAAGTACAGCCAAATTATGTTTCCCTACTTGGGTTATCTGACGTTTCTTCATGAATAAGTTGTGGTTATGTATTTTGGGAAGGATAATCACAGAAGTGACTCTGCATTTTCAGTTCATCATGTTAAAAGGTGATCAAGGCTTGTCTTATACTTTTCCTGCCCCAACCCTAGGACTACCAACGATTTCTGGTTCCTTCTAGCAGAGAATGACATTTAGAAACTAAGATATGGGTTGTAAGGTTGCTCATTGCTACTGGGATATTGTTGCTCCTAGATCTTTTCAATAAACAAACCTAGGAAATACAAGTTTGTATGTGCATACATACATACACACATAATCTCCATCTATCTATTGATCGAGTGTTCTATCTAAAAAAAATGTTACCACTGACCTTTCCAATTCAAATTCACAACAACAGGGTTTATTCTGTCTCCCTCTTTTTATACTTGTTTCCTTCTCCAACATTGAAGAGCCTGGCTCCCATCACCTTCTCTATGTTTACTTGTTTGCCCGATTCCTCCTGTATGTAACCAATCCCGCAACTCTGTGGGCCACCTTCTTGACCTCACCCCCCTGTCCCCAACCAGCTGTTGAATATTTGGTCCTAACCTTGCTGGCTGTGACAGCTAATTCTTCAGGCCCAACCAAAGGGAAGGGGCCTAGATACTTCTTATTTTCCCCAGCCCTATTATTATTTTCCTTTGGACATAAAGTGCTGTATGGACGTCAAAAGTAATTTGGCTGAGGAGGTAGCATTTGGTATGGGCTATATCATAGAAACAATTTCTAAATTAAAAATGGGGTTCTATAGTATTTTAGTTGTTTTTATCTTAAATATTATTCTAGATGTGAATGACAGAATTTTAGTGCTTAGCTTAAGATTCTATTATGGAAGATAATAGCACTGTGATATGTGATAACCATTTCTGATATTAAAGATAGTTTGTGAATAAGAAGCCATCTATATTGTTAAGGCAGATTTTCCTTTGGTTTCTTTTGGATTTTTTTCTTGGCAGTTTGATAAGCAATAGCTATTAGGATAAAACAATTTTTTGTTGAGCCTTGTTTATTGGTTTGCAATAATGAGAACAGTTATTGAGGCCAATAATGTTGTGCTTTTATTTTCAAGTAACAAAGTATTCTTATTTTGTGATGATACCATGAAAAGATAGTTTAAAAGCTAGTTGTAAAGGATCTGTAGCTTTGAGAGGTTATAATTTAAAATGGAAGCATGGTGGTCAGAGGAAATGAGCCAAAGTTAAAAGCCTTTTCTGTGCCATTGCATCTGTAACCATCCTCAAAGTACTCTGCACTTTATGTCACAAAAAAGCCTCAAATCCTGTGGGTAAATGTTATCTGCAGGAACCTCATCATTTCTGAAAACAGTTCTTTTATTCTTAGAGTGTTTGAACAAGAAATACAAATAACAGTATTTTCTTTTCTTTTTGCAGGACAACAAATAGATATAGGGATTCTTCTGCTATTTTTGAATAAGTGCTATGTCATAGAAAAGGCAAAATGAAATTTAAGATTAATGGCTGGTAAGATAGAAACTTTCAGTTGTTATCTTGGTTCATTCTCTCTCTTATGTCTTTTGAGAAACATGGGTATCACTTCTTTTTGTGGGATTGTGTTGTGCCTAATTTTCTTTTGCAAGGTAAAATATAATTACTTGTCAGCTAATAGTTTATGGCACAGATATTTTTGCCAATAGCTTTAAAGACAGTTCTTGGTTACATACAACTTTTAAGGAACACAGGAAGTGTATAGGATAAAACAAAGCAGTTGATGAGCAGTGAACATGGTTGCACAGGGAAGAGAAGTGAGTGAAGGCTCATGTTATTCTTTTTCTTTACATATGTTTACATTTTCTCATGAGCTTTTTAAGATTTTTTTCTGTCCTTGTCTAATCTGACTTTACTTGCATCTGTCTCTCTCAGACACACTCATTCACTTATACAAATACATATACATTCACACTTGAATTTAATTAATCGACATGCTTGGAAATATTCTCAAGTGGGAGCCACATAGGGCTAATGTATATAATTGTGTGTGTTTATGTGTATGTGTACACACACACACGTAGCATTTTCAAATAAGAAACAACTCAAAGTTTTTGCCTTATTACAGATATTCAGTTCCTGTTTGTTAAGCAAATGAATAGATGAGGCTCAAAAGAATGAGATATTAAGGAATGGGGCAAACTGGGCCTAGGGGAGTATTACTCGGGGAGAAGGTCATTTATTCAGCAAAGGTTTGCTTGCTGTCTAGATGGTTACATCAGGTTGTTTATTAATCATGTGGAGTAGTTATGATGTTGACTTTCCTTCTTTACCCCACCTTACTCAACCAAATCTTACTTCCAGTTGGTATGGTCATGTGGGTAATAAACTGAGAAGTATAGATACTTCACTAGAAAAAATAAATCATGCCTCAGATGAAGACAGTGACCTGGGTATGGGACCAGACATTTGTGCTTTTTTTTTTTTCCTCTTGATAAGCTCTTCTTATTGCAGCTCATTTTGTCTGGTGACAGCCAAGTAACTCAGTAGAGTGAAATGAATTTTGTATGATAGAACCCATAATGAACCACCCAGGACATTTGCGTTTAAAAATAGCAATAAAAAGATCAAACATTCTCTAGTTACAACTTTAACATTTTACTATTTGGGGTGATATTGCTAGTCCTGTCAGTGAAAATGACCATTTGGCATCTTTTTGGAGTATCTTGATGTGTGGTTGGGGACTCTCTTGGAGTAGTGCTCTGGGTCCTGTTCAGGATTTTCTGAACCTGTTTCCTACTGTGCCCGAAATGCTGAGAACAGGGTATTGCTTCCCCTTCTACTTTGCGGAATGTCAGGATCTTCCTCTTTTATGGGCAAAGCACTGTATTGAAAAGAACATAAGCCTGCGGTCCCCAACCTCCAGGCTAGGAACATAGCAGTCCTGGCCTATTAGGAGCCTGGATGCAGATCTCTGCCTCCCCCCAGCTCTGCCCCCACTTCCACTGGAAAAATTGTCTTACCTGAAACTTAGGAACTGGGCCCACAGCAGGAGGTGAGCGGCAGGTGAGCCAGCAAAGCTTCATCTGTATTTACAGCCACTCCCCATTGCTCACATCAGTGAATGAGCTCCACCTCCCACTTCCCCCCGCCAAATTGTCTTCTGTGAAACCGGTGCCTGGTGCCAAGAAGCTTGACTGCTGATATCAGCAATGGAGAGCCAAGATTTGGATCATAGCTGAGGTTAGGATACCAACTATCTGTCTCTCTTCCTCCCCTTTCATGTCTTTGCTCCTATGTCATTCTTGTCAATGAGGCCTTTTTTGGCCATCTTATTCAAAACTATACCCTTACCCCCCACCCTGCCTTATTTTCCCAGTAGCACCATTTGACATATTTTACTTTTCATTTGTTTTTCTTTTTTTAAATTTATTATCTGTCTCCCCCATAAGAAAAAGCTCCATGAGGGCAGAACTGCTGCAATTACAGTGCCTTATACATAGTAGGCATTTGTTCAATATTGGTTGATAAATGAGACCTTACAGAACTCACCCAATTTTTCTAAAACTTCATTTCCTCAAGTGTAAAATGGATGTCTTTGGAAGTACTTTGTGTGCTTCAGTTTACTTTATAAGGTGCTTTGCCATTATTCACAATTAAGTTTGAAATTCTATAGTAAGTACAATTTAAATATTTCCTAACTTTATCTAGTTTTAAATATATGAGTGTAAAATACTCCTTCTGAAATAAAGGGGGACAGCCCCAAGTGCTGGCTGTCTCTTTGGCCTCCATCCTGTGTTCTGCTTCATGACTCATTTTCACCTGTCTGTGGATCTTCTCTTGCCTGATGCTTAGGAGATTCCTTAGCTCCAGGCCAAATGGAACAGTGTTTGGCTGAAGAGTCAAAAGAGATTGTTTATCTGTGATATACAATATCTCCTTCTTTCTGTCTTCCAGAAGTAGAGGGACCGTTCTGATAGACTGAAGCTGGGCCCATTTGCTGCCCTAGAAAGTGCTATAGGAGTTTGGGAGGAGAGATGAATTGTGACTTGGAGGAGGACTAACCTTGACAATGTGCTCAAGGCCAGAGATATTAATATAAAGCTGAATTTAGCAATCTCTGTCTGATTGACTAGTGGAGATACAATTAAATAACTAATTATGACAAAGTCCCTAACAGAGATCTAAGTAAGGCATGTGAGAGCATAGATGAGGCAGTGATACTGAAATGCAACTGGACAGATCAGGGAAAACTTCCTTGAGAAGGTGATATACAAAGTGGATATTCACGGACTTGAGCATATGAAAGTGGAAGGAGGAAAGATTTCAGGGGGGCTGAGAAAAAAAGAAAAAGAGGCAGAAAAATTTAGTGCAAATTTTAGTTTGTTGCTGAGGGCTTTGGATAAAGGAGTTTCAAGAGTGGTTTTGGTGATTGAATCCTCCACCTACTCCTCTTGCCTTCTGGGGTTCTGGACTAAAGTATTATTTTAGAAAAAGATTTGGAAGCCAGCAGTGAAATAAAGTACTATTTAATAGCTGGACAAATGCTATCTAGCATTGAGGGCTATCTAGCCCTCAATGTCTGGCTTTTCCAGTAAGGGATGTTGAACCATGAAGCTTTTGTTTGGAGGCTTAACTGGGCTTCCCAGTCCAGTGAGGCTCCATATCCCTCACCTACCCACTGGTAGGTAGAGAATCTGGGGCACAGTGGAGATGAGGATGGCCAGGCCAATGTTTTCTTTTCTTTTTTTTTTAATTATATAATATGATCATGACCACTCTGCCTGAAGGACCAGATCCTGCCTAGGTGTGATTACCACCACCAGAAACAGAAAGAGTCGAGGTCGAAAGAGGGAATTTGGGTTCCTCTCTTTAAAGCACAGTAACTCCATCCAAAAGTTTTAAACTGTAGCCCGGTGTGATAGCTGTGACTTTTTCCTTGGGAAGGAGCTAGTTAGGGTTATGCAGACAGGATGGAAACTCTGTCCCATACCCACCACTTCAGCTGTGCATAGATAAAACCCTAGAAGGACATATGAGTTTCCTTGTGCCCACACGGGATCACCTTCATAGTCATCAATGATCTCTGACTTGCCAAATATTTTTGTATTTTTTGCATTTTGTTTACTTTTCAATGCTTCTCTGAAATTATTTATTTTCCTGCTGTATTTGATCCTATTGAATGTTACGTCCTTAAAACGTTCTTTTCTTTTGATTTTTTCGATTCTATCTTTTATGGATTTTTCTCATTCGTAGCTGGCTACTCTTTGCTAGTGGACTTGCTATTTCCACTTTCTCTTTTTTAGTGTCTTTGTTTTTTTCTCAGATCCTGGCCCTTATCATTCTACCACCTTTCCTGGAATAAAACCCCTCCTAAGGGTCTGCTGCTAATTCTATACTGACAGCTCTAAATTCTCTAGCTTCAGCTTAGAACTTTTCTTGCACTTCAGATCCTGACATCCAGTTGCCTCCCAGACATTTCCATTTAAATAACCCACAGGCATTTCATACTTGATACATTTGATGATAACAAAAGAGTTCCTCTTTCCTCTGTTTGCTATTTCAGTGGAGGGTAACAGCCTCCTGCCAGTTTCCCAAACCAGAGAATTGATAAGCATTTATACTTCTATTTAGCTCACTGTAGCATAACCAGCATGGTACCTGGCATATCCTACACATGCAATATGATTTGTTTGAATGAATGAATGAATGAACAAGTGACTTCTTCATTCCTTACATACAATCAGTCACACGTCCCATCTCTTCTATTTTCCTTTCTTCTCTTGAACCTTTCTCTCCTGTTCCTCTCCAATCTTAGTGTTCTGGTTGAGGCTGTCATCTTCTCTCACCTTGGTGATTGCAATAGCCTAACTTGGTCTCATCGTTGCTGGTGTATTTTCCTCCTTCCAGTTCATCCTCTACACCAGTACTGCCCAATTGATTTATTATTCAAGCCATATATACCTAGTATTACATATTCTAGTAGCTATAATAAAAGAATAGAGATGGTATTGATCACAATAATATATTTCATTTGACCTCGTCTATCTAAAATATTATTCAAGTGCTCAGTAGGCACATGTGGCTAGGGGATACCATGTTGGCCAGAGCAACTCTATATTGCTATCAGAATATCATCCAGCCTCTGCTTATATTGCTTCTCTGCTCCTACTTTTTCAACTTTTTATAGGACAAAATTCTCAACTCAGCAGTGTCTCTTATAAGATCTGACATGATCTGGTTCTTCTCTCCTTCCCTCCATAACCCTTGTACTTTGCATCCCACTGATACCAAAGTAATCTGGTTCTTAGAAACATGCTGGGTTCAACCTGTATGTACTCTGATCCCTTTGTCTTAGGGCCTCCTGTCTGTTTGCTGTAGAAACCTTTTCATATTGTCTCAGCTTGAATGTTGCTTTTTTTTTTTTTTTTCATGAAGACTGCCTTGACTTACACAGGCAAATTTTCATTTCCTCTATTTGTGCCTTTCAAAATTGTTTGACCATAGCTGGTTAGAAGTATGTTTTAGAACGTGACCCAGTAAACACAGGTATGGAGGTATGTATATTGTACTCATATTTATGTGTATAGCTATACTGTCTAAAGCTATACCTAGATAAAACTGGAACAAGAGTTCACAAAACAGTGTTTTATTTCATGAGGTATATTTTAGTGTCTTATATTCTATAAAAAATTTACTTTAAATATCCTATTTGTGACTGACTATATTGATTCCATGGCTCACAAGAGTCCACAGTTTGAAAAACTCAGGTCTACCTTAGCAACAATATTATACATAAGTCTATTACTGCATTTATTAGGATACACTAATATTTATTTTTTTCTGCATGTATCTCCTCACCATACTCTAAAAACTTTTTTTTTTAACCTTTATGTTTCTAGTGCTAAGTACAATGTCTGGTGCAATGTAGATACTCATTATTATCTATTGAATGACTCAAGTCCAGAAGAGCTATTCACATGGGTCCAAGGGCAGTATTCTAACCATCCAAGTCAGTCAGCTACAACAGTTTGTCCAATGTTGTCTCAGCACTTGCTGATTCAAGTACAGATATCTGGGTAATAACATGGTTTTCTTTCTTTTTAGATCTACTTATATCTGAATGAGGAGCTCAGATTTGTTCTCTCACTCTGGCAACATAGAAAATAGATAGCAGTGAGAAGGAAACTGAAGTTAAGTTTATACTCTGAGGTTAGCAAAGTATGCCTGGTATACATTTTTTTAATTTCTGATGACATGATATGATCTCAGCGTATATCAGAGACAAGCCAGATGGCCAATTTCTAAACTAGTTTTACTGCTAATTAAAGGACTAATTTTTCTCTCTCAAACTCAAGGGTGTGAATATATTTATTGTCAAAATATTCAATAGCTGGACATGCTAAATTGGTCCAGGAAAACTTAATTGGGTATTTTCTATCTTGCATACCTCTGGTGCTTATATTTATGAGAGCCTGGGGAATAGCTGTTAGTAAAGGTATTGATTACAAGTCTTCTGCTTTCTAATAGTGGTACAATAACTCCAGAAGTTAAATTTCAAGGGACTAAAATTTTAAGGAAAAATAAAAATCTGAAGAGTAGAACTAGTCCTTTCACTTCCACTTAGGTAAATAGTTTCTCATTTATTACATTCTGAGTGTGGCTGTCGGTCTGTGTGAGGAGGACCACATGATTAGGTTGCTCAGAATTTGACAAAAGATCATTATCTGGCTGGAGTATGTTGTAGAAGTCAATAAATATATAATCTGCTATTTCAGATCCCTTAAAGATATTAAGTCTAATGTCATTTTAAATGTAAAGGGTTTTTCTTAACAAATGTTTAAAAACTCGTGGGAGAATGTTAGTATGACAGCTAATAAATGTGCCATTGGATAGGTGTTAATAAAAAAACACAATAGTGTGAATGCCTTCAAATTATTTTGGTGCTATAATAAAGTATCATATTTTGTCCTGACAAATTAGTGGTGATATAATTATTTCATGTTAATTTATGTTGAGGAATATGCACAGAAGAGTTTTTGATGGAGCTGTTTTTACCATCTTTTAGTATTTCAGTTGATTTTATTTAGATAATTTATAGTACTGAATTGGCTGTAGAGAACAGTTGCCACTTGCAATGTATACATGGATTTTATTTTTACCTAAACTTATGTGTATGTATGAATTCTGTTATTAATGTTAGGAAACATTTAGCCAAGACTCTAGTTTAGAAAATTGCTTATGAATTCTATTTCATCTAAAAATTTCAGATTTGAGCTGACTTTCTACTTTTCTGACTTCATCTTAGGATGAGTTCCTGTTTACTTGATGAGCAAATGTTGGCAGTTACATGTTGAACAATTTTGTTATTTAGAGTTTGTTAATATGTGCCCTTTTGATCTCTCTGGAATTTTCTGATCTTGAATCTGAAAGCTTTCAGATATATATTGTTATTATATTATTATTATTTGAGCAAATGACAGGCATTTCTACTTGCCTTTCAGCACGGTAACTTTCTACTATATTCACATAATAAGGGAATTGGTTTTTGGTTCAGCGAAATACCAGCAATGTTTTTCTGAGGTGCAGCAGTCTAATGTGAGATTCATTTAAAGTACATTGTTAAGAAGTTTTATTTTATCATGTAAACATCTTGACTTATCTTGTAATTTTAAAATGACTTGTATTTAAATATCTATAACAAGTATAATTCTGCATCATGAATATATACTTTACATACTCTCATTAGGTAAGTTCTTTGACTAGAATACAAATTTTCATTTACCTATCAGTCAGTTTAAGCTTCAATTCTGTTGTGGAAGTGGGGAGGTGACATTATACATCATTTTTCTTATTTCTAATAGGAATAATGTAATGTAATTTTTAATGTAATATTTATGAGGAGCTTTCAGTGATATTTTATTGATATTTCTGGTCTTACTGGGTATGGATGTCACATATCTTGTTCTTCAGTTAATAAACAGATTGTATTCTACTGTCTCATTAGACTTTCAGGAGATGTGTTTCAAAATGGGCTCATTAGCCTTTTGATAAATACCATTTTAATTAAATATGCATAAATGTGGAAAGAGCTACAGTATAACAATGTAGTAATTATGATATATTTCATATTATTTTGTATTCTTATGAAATTGTGTGTCTGTTTCTTATGCAGAATAACTATGCCATTAGGAGTGTATACTAATCTGTTTTTGTGTTTATAAAGATTATAAGTGTATCAACTAGGTGGTTTGCATTAATTTGAGTTTACTTTTATCATAGTGCTAAAGAAATTGGTATCGTAACTTCTCATGTACCAAGAAGTAAAGAACTCAGGTTTAATAAGTCTTGTGCTGATTCAGGAAATTGATTTGTTATTTACAGGTTTTTTGTTAATATCAATGTGATAATACAACTGAATATTATAAAAAGTCTTCAGTTCAACTCTTCAGGTAGTTATTAAAATAATTGTTGTGATATTACAGAGGTATTGGTTAAGAAAGGTACTTTAGAGATAAAAAGAACTGACTTCAGATCTCAGATTTGCCCGTGACAGCTACCATAATGCCCTTGGATGATTATAACAATACTTACCTCGTAGGATTGTTTTTGAAAAATAATTGAGACAGTAAGACTTAATACTAAAAAAAAAAAAAAAAGTTAAGCATTATTATAATAATCTATGAACATTTTTTTCTAAGTATATTTAATTTTGCTGGAAATTTTGTTTATCAATTTTTATATCTGTGACAATTATAAAATGTTGACTAAGTGGATTATAAGTATACTAAGCTGTAAACTTTTTATGGATTCCTTGAATGCTAATATAATCAGCACATTGAAAAACATTATAAAGTTGACATTTAATAGAATTGAATTGAATTTGCATGGCTTCAACTGGTATAAGATGATTGTCATGCAATTGTGCTTATATCCTGATATATAATTGTTTTATAATTGTTCTATATCATCTGCCTACAGAATTATAAAGAAAAATTGATTAGCAATTATTTTTCAGCTTTTCCTTATCTTATTTAAAGGTGTGTTAAAAAAATTCAGCTACCAAATCTATTTAGTAAATATTTTTTGGATTTTAACTTGATATGTTTTTAATGGATATGCCTTATTCCTCTTGATGTTAAAATAAAGATAAATAAATAAAACTTGGTTAGGTATTAGAATTACTAATGAAAAATGATAAAATCAATTATGGTGTATTTATATATAATATTATGATAAGACATTTATATATATGGATATGTAGTTGTATATGCATAAAGAAACCTGCAGTAGGATTAATAGCAAATTGTTCGTAGAATTACTTTTGGAGAAAGGATTGGAACAACTTAAAGTGTCTATATAATAGAGTTTTGTAATTGTAAGCAACCTAAACTGAGAGATTATCTAAGCAAATTAAGAGGGGGAGATTTCAAGGCAGGAGGATCACTCGAGGTCAGGAGTTCGAGACCAGCCTGAGCAAGAGCAAGACCCTGTCTCTACTAAAAATAGAAAGAAATTAGCTGGACAACTACAAATATATAGAAAAAATTAGCCGGGCATGGTGGTGCATGCCTGTAGTCCCAGCTACTCGGGAGGCTGAGGCAGAAGGATTGCTTGAGCCCAGGAGTTGGAGGTTGCTGTGAGCTAGGCTGACACCACAGCACTCTAGCCCAGGCAACAGAGTGAGACTCTGTCTCAAAAAAAAAAAGGGGGGGGGAGGGGAGGCGGGAGGCGATTTATTGGATCAAATGTGGATATATCACAGAATCAAAAACAAAGCTGAATAATTAGGCCTTTGAAAGCATGGAAATATAGACAGCTGAGGCCATTCAGTGGCAGAAATTTCCACTCAGTTTCTGTGGCAGGAATAGAGTTTGGTGATTTCCTGTGCCTGACAGCCCGGCTAGAATGACATAGAATAGAGGGAATAGCAGTTCCCTATATATAGAAGAGTGTGTGTGTGTGTGTGTATGTGTGTGTGTGTATATATATATATATATGTATGTGATGCCATTCTTTCCTTTCCATAATATATAAGATGCCATTTTTTCTTTTCGTATGTATTTTTAGCTCTCTTTTATCTTACCTTATAAATATATATACACACACACATATGTGTATATATATGCGTGTATATATATATATATATATATATATATAGGAAAGTAAAAAACATATAAGAAACGAAATAATAGTATTTTAGAAGAATTACCAAGAAAAGCCAATAGAACTTAGTAATAAGAAGTGAGTTCTCGGGGAAAAAATCCAACATTAGAAGAAAACACATATATATTTATTATAAGTATTTAATATATCTTTTTTTAAAATAACAGCTTTATTAAAACTTAATTTACACAGGATATGATTCACCCATTTAAAGTGTATACAGTACAATAACTTTTAGTATATTCACAGGGTAGTATATTCATCAGAACCATTTTAATTAATTAATTAATTAATTATTTTGAGACAGAGTCTTGCTGTTTCATCCAGGTTGGAATGCAGTAACATGATCATAGCTCACTGCAGCTTCCAACTCCTAACCTCAAGCGATCCTCCTGCCTCAGCCTTCTTTGCAGCTAGGACTACAGGCATGGGCCACCATACCTGGATGATTTTTAAGCTTTTTTGTAGAGATGGGGTCTCACTGTCAACCGGGCTAGTGTGGAACTCCTGGCCTCAAGCAATCCTCTCACCTCAGCCTCCCCAAATGCTGGGATTATGGGTGTGTACACCTGGCCAAGAATAATTTTAGAATATTTTTATTATCCTCAAAGGAAACCCAACATCCAATAGCTGTCATCACCAAACCACCCTAATCCCCTCTGCCCCTGGTAACGACTAATCTGCTTTCTGTCTCTATAGATTTCCCTATTCTGAACATTTCATATAAATGGAATTATACAACATGTAGACCTTCATTCATTTAGCATAATGTTTTCAAGGTTTACCATGTTATACCATGAATTAGTACTTTGTTCCTTTTTATGGCTTAATAATATTCCATTCTATGGATATACCACATTTTATTTATCCATTCATCAGTTAATAGAAATTTGGATTGTTTCCACCTTTTACCTATTATGAATAATGCTGCTATGAACATTTATTTACAAGTATTTGTTTGAATACCTGTTTTCAGTTCTCTTGGGTATATAGCTGAGAGGTGAATTTCTGGATCATATGGTAACTCTATGTTTAAGCATTTGTGGAACTGCCAAACTGTTTTCAGAAGCAGCTGAAGCATTTCATGTTCTCACCAATGTATAGGGTTTCCATTTCTCCCCCACCTCATCAACATTGTTGTTATTTGTCTCTTTGATTAACTACTACCATCCTAGTAGATGTGAAATGATATCTCATTGTGGTTTTGATTTGCATTTCCCTCATGGCTAATGATGTTGAGTATGTTTTTATGTGTTAATTGGCCACCTATATATTTTAAAGTAATGAGATTATGAGGCTTTTTGTGTTCATAATTTATGTTTTTAACTAAAAACATGTCAGACTTGTCCAGATAGTCTTACCATTACTTTTCATTGTTTATAATTTTGAGGTATGTTATTTAACACGAAGTTAGTTACTTCTCATAATTTCTCTGTGAAATAAGTATGGTACCCATAAGAAAATTGACGCTTAGAAGATATGTAATTTACTCAAGGACAACAGAGCTATTAAGTGATTTGAACCCAGGTCACTTTAAATCTAGAGCCTGAGTCCTTAATGATGACATTATAATGCATATCAAGTCATATATGTTTTTAAGTTATTTGTATTATTATTGTTGTGGTCATGGTTGTTATTTTGCTTTAGCTAACTACATAATGTCATAGAAACAAAGACTCTTACATTTCAAATGGACCTCATAGTTCATCAAAAGTCACTTTTACTGAATGTAGGAAATCTGTTTATAGGTTTGCTAAGGCATGATTGTTTAGTCAGGAGTGTATGTTGTTTTCTACCTACATGAGAATCAACTAGATTGTTTGTTAAAAATGCATATTTCCAGTCTTCACCCAGATTTTATGAATGAGCCAATTGAGTACCATACCTGGAAATCTAAATTTAAGCAAGTGGATTGAGCACCAATTATTTCGTGGCAGACATCTCGCTATCTTACAAGAATGTTATTATTATTATTATTACTTTTTATTAGTTTTTCATCTGTTTCCTGGTAGCTTTTATCATTTGACCTGCCTCTCTTCTCTGTAGCAACACTCAACAAGCCTATACCTTTTTATGCTTGGCAATTATGGCACCAGTGTTTGAGGACTTTTAGTCTATAGTTTCCATCCTGGGAGTTCTGCTGAGTTAATCATTTGGTTAAGACTCTGTTACTGAGCACCTCCTAAATGGGAGACAGCACTAGAGTGTATGACCTCTTCTATGAAAGAGCCAAAACTCTGGTAGGAATTATAAGAATTTACCAAAAATATTCAAGTCTTCTTGACAGATCATGATAGCATCTTTAAATATGTATGATGTTTTCTTATCTCTGAAAACAAAAGTGTAGTCTTAGTGATAATAGTCTTACCTGATTTCATGTGAGAATTTTTCTGAACAATTTGATAGCTACAGCTAGTATCAGATGCAGCATCCAGTGTCTTTGCACAGGCAATAACCCCAGCACTTTGTTTTCTCACTTGGGTTGCCAAGCTAGGAGAGAATACTATTAAAGGGTCAGACTCATGTTTCAGGCCCTATTAGCTTTTGATTTATGACCATAGTCATTTTACTTATGTCTTCACTTGTTTGACTCTCAGGATCTGACTGACCTTCAGTTTTAACTTGATAAGAACTGTATGGATTTCTTGCCTTAATACTGCGAAAAATGCAAGGAGCCTGATGATAAGTTGTGCTTCAGAGTGCTTGTTGGATGTAAGTACAGTAATAATGTGGGGATGGAATGTACTTGGAAAAGCTCACTTTGTAGAATTGCTAAGTCCTGTCATTTTCTTCTAATGTTGGGTTTTCCCCTCTGAGAACTAGCTTCTTATCACCAAGTTCTGTAGGTTTTACTTAGTTGTTCTGCTGGTATTGCTATTCTTTCCTGTCCAGTTATCTCCTGTCATCAGCCTGGTCCAGGACCTCACCAGCTACAGAGTGATCTATACTGGGAAGGATAAAAGGCTCAGCTGTGAATTTATTACATGAATATTCACTTGATTTTTGCAAATGAATTTTCAACAGATTACCAATTTGCATTATATAGTATTCATTTATAGACATTTATGACACTGTATGTGTAACTCTGATTTGTGAGCAGTTTTTAAAGACCTGCTTTGCGCTTGGATAGGTCATTATTTGAAGTGACTGTGACGAGGGTTTGGCTTTTTTCAGAAACTGAATGGGGTCTTCGCTGCAGACTGAAATAGGAAGGGTCAGAGCAAGCCTGGTACCAGAAAGAGGTGTTTGGCATTTTTTTTTCTTCATGATTAAAAAATAAACAACTTTGTGACTTTGATTTGATTCAAAACAGTGTTTTCTAAAACATAAGCCATTCTTGTCAAATATGAGTTCCTTAACTTAAAAATATGTTCATTTAAATCCCTGATATATTTCCCTGTGTTCTCCATTCATGCTTAGGGGGCAGAGTGAGTAGGATTTATGAGTTACTATACTCAGTAGAGGAGAAATTAATTTGGCATAAAGGATGTAGAATCAAATCTTGGTGCTTCTTTTTGGTATAATATTAGAATTCATTCTACCCTTTCCACTGCTTCCTTGAAGGCATTTTTCCTTTAGTTCATAATCCTCACTAACCAGTTTTTCTCCTATAGGAATTTATAAGCATTAACAAAGCTTATAACCAAAGTTGTCAAGAAAAACAGACAAATTAAAATCTCTACCCCACAGCAGCTTACAAGTGGCAGCTTCTGGATCATCAAAGAACCAGGAAAGAGGATCCTAACTGCATGGCCTCTTTTCTATTTCATCTTACTTAGCAGCATTGGAAAGCAGTTTTCTCTCCTTTACTCAGTGGTTTTTCTCAGTTTTAATATTTTTATTGCCTGACATTTGTTGAGTGTATTTGCAAACATCTCATCGAGTTTTCAAAACAACTCTACCTAGTAGGTGATACCTGCCTTTATTTCAACATGCCACTATGACTGCCCTGCAGTATATTAACTTTTTGACCATCTCTGATTTTTTTCTTTTTCATAGCAAATTTCTTCCTTTCCTTGATATATATTTTTAGTTAGATTTAAGAAATCTTCATTTAACAACTACTCTGTGGGAGGCATATGATCTCTCTCTCTACAGTTTTTTTAATCATTTATGCAAGTTGCTTAATCCTCTCTAAGGAAAAAAAATGGATAATTTTGTAGGCCCCTTCCTCCAATAGGTAGCAAAACAGATTAAATCAATGTTTTATCTTCACTTTTATCTTGATAATTTGTTCACCTTAAATGTGTAGATTTATGAGTGTTTGTAGGAATATAATCATGATCTCCAGCACCTGTAAGAGGAAAATGAAATTGATGAGGAATTCTGATTGCTCATGTCATTCTTTCCTTGTTTGGTTTGGTAGCATGAAACTAGTGTTTCTTAGTTTGTTCATACATTGTATTAATGACCTTTTGAACAGACTAGGAGGGAAAGAGATAGCCCTGCTCCCACTCTTACCATTTCTTTTTCTATGAAACATAATTTGCTTGTATTAGAAAAAAAAACAGAACTAATGAGAAGAGGTGACAATGTCAGTGATCACTTGAAAGCTCATAGGAAGTCTGTTTGCACATTTATTTATGTATTTTTAATTAATACTTTATTTTTAGAGCAGTTTTATGTTTATATAAAAATTGAACAAAAAGTACAGAGAATTTCCATAATCCCTTTCCTACCACTCTCACACAGTTTCTCCTTTATTCTTTGTGTTGTACAGTTCTATGGGTTTTTAGAAATGCATAATGTTGTGTGTCCACTATCACAGTGTGATATAGAATAGTCCTGCTGCCCTAAATATCCCCTGTGCTCCACCTATTCATCTTTCCCTTCCTCTCACCCCCACTAAACCTCTGGCAACCATTGATCTTTTTTTTTTTAATTTTTTTATCTTATGAAATTATGGGGGTACAAACATTTTGGTTACATGTTATGAGTTTGCCGCATCCCAACCATGATTTGAGACGTGCCCTCCCCCCCTCACCCACAATGCTCACCATGTTCATTAGTTGTGAGTTTACCCACCACCAACTCCCCCACCCCCAAAGAATATTACTACTGTGTGAGCACCTTAGTGTTGATCAGTGCCAGTTTGATGGTGAGTACATGTGTTGCCTATTCTTCCATTCTTATGATACCTCACTTCGGAGGATGGGCTCAAGCTCTATCCAGGAAAATATAAGAGGTGCTAGATCAGCATCATTTCTAATAATTGAGTAGTATTCCATTGTATACATGTACCATATTTTATTAATCCACTCATGGATTGATGGGCACTTGGGTTGTTTCCGCAACCTTGCTATAGTGAATTGTGCTGCCGTAAACATTCTAGTGCAGATGTCTTTATTACAGAATGCCTTTTGTTCCTTTTGGTAGATGCCTATAGTGGTATTGGTAGATCAAATGGTAGTTCCACTTGTAGCTCTTCTGAGGTATCTCCAAATTCTTTTCCACAAAGGTTGCACTAATTTGTAGTCCTACCAGCACTTTTGCCTTTTCCAGAATCAAATGGTAGTTCCACTTGTAGCTCTTCTGAGGTATCTCCAAATTCTTTTCCACAAAGGTTGCACTAATTTGTAGTCCTACCAGCACTTTTGCCTTTTCCAGAATGTCATGTAGTTGGGATTATAGAGAAGGCAACCTTTTCAGACTGACTTCTTTCCCTTAGCAATATGCCCTTAAGGCTTCTCCTTTTCCTTTGTAGCTTGATAGTTGATTTCTTTTTATTACAGAACTGAATAGTATTCCATTATATAGATGTACCACAGTTTGTTTATCCATTTATTTATCTGGGAATGTCTTGGTTGCTTCCAAGTTTTGGCAATTATGAATAAAAATGATAGAAACATTTGTGTGCAGGTTTTTTTATGGACATATGCTGTCACCTCATTTGGTTTAAAAAGGAGTTCTTGTACCTTTTTAAAACTTCAGAAAATTAGAATGTCTGTGAATATTTTAGAGCTTTAAAATAGTCCATATAAAAGATGTAAAACGTATACTCAATAAAATGAGTGTATGTGTTTGATTTTGAAAAGTGCATTGTGAATAATGGAAACCATTTTGGTAATAATGAGGAAGCAATTAGTTTTTGAAACTTGTTATTGACTTGAGGGTATATGTTTGTATTTTATATGAAAAATTATAGATATAAACTGAAACCAAAATAGCTTTTTTTTTCAGAGCAGCATTCCAGGGTTGATAGACATAGGTTTTGGTAGTATTTGTATGTGTTGAAGATATTTTATGTTTTATGAGTCCAAATCTTACCTCATATGAAAAGATTAAAACATGCCAAGTCTAGAAAAAAACACCTTTTCCCTTACTGACCACACATTTTTAAAACAACTTTTAGATATTCCTTCATTGAACAAATACTTACTGAGTGCTCTTTGTGTACTGTGGTACAACAGTTAAGAAACAGACAGAAATCTCTGCCCTTGTGGAGATTACTTTTTAATGGAGGAAACAAACCAATAAATAGAATTCATTGTGCATTTGCCATTTGAAAGCAGTCATGGAAAGAAGGATGGGAAATCTTTGGTGTGTTTGGGTTGTCTCATTGCCCACAGAATTGTGTGGGAATTAGATGATCTGGGAGTCTTGAGCTTCTCTGGGACTGATGAAAAGGGGAAATAAGGAGTCCACTTGCTCAAGGCTTCTTGGGCGTGGCTCTGGGTAAAAGATATTAAAAATTGAAAAAAAAATTTCAAGTAATAAAATAAAAAAATAAAAAAACAAACAGAAAAGGGGAAGTAAGGACATATAATATGATTAGTTTTGACGGTCCTGAGGACAATAAACACAGTAAGATTGTGAGTGTTGTGGCGAGAGAGGGAGGGGTAGAATCTCAGTTTTTACTCCCAACATGGTTGTGTAGATTCTGGGGAGGTGTGGTCCTCTCTGAAGCTCCTGGGCTGTTCCTTTGATTTGTGCCAATTGAACCCTACATGTTGGTGGGGGAGATGATGTCTTATCCAAAGTATGAAAGTGCCAAGGATATTTTTTCGCAGATATAAGTGAAAAGAACAGAGCTAGAGCAGGCTATAGGAAAGACTTGATCAATGTCTTACCCATGTCACTAAAGCCCCAGTTCTAGCTCTCTTCTCTGCCTTCCTTGGTATCTGCATTCTTCTAAGGTGACTTATTTTGTTGTTGTGTAATGGCAGCAAGTGGCATCTGGGGAGTGGCAGGTGGAGGGGAAGGGAGTATGTGTTATCTTCTGCCCACCATCAGAAAGAAAGAAAACAGAGAGTATCCTTTTCTTTCATATGGCTCTAGTATTTTATAGAAGTGTTCAACATAAAGCAAGTTTTTTTTTTGTTTTTTTTTTGAGACAGAGTCTTACTCTGTCGCCCCAGGTAGAGTGCAGTGGCATCAGCTTAGCTCACAGCAACCTCAAACTCATCAGCTCAAGCGATCCTCCTGCTTCAGCCTCCGAAGTAGCTAGGACTATAGGCATATGCCACGACACCCGGCTTATTTTTCTATTGTTAGTAGAGATGGGGTCTCACTCTTCCTTAAGGGTGGTCTTGAGCTCTTGAGCTCAAGGAATCCTCCCACCTTGGCCTCCCAGGGTGCTAGGATTACAGGTGTGAGCCACAGTGCCTGGCCTAACAAGCTTTATTACAAATTTTTGTTGTTGCTTTTGTGTCTTATTTTTTGTTTGGCAGTTGCTTGCAATTTTTATGTGTGAGGCTGGGACAGAACCTCAGACTAGCAGTTGTGTAATGCTGGCTGTTCCTCACTGGTAAAATTGGAATGCTGCAACTTGGGGAAATAGTTGCCAGGATGATTGCTTTCTCACCCAGAATTGTGGCCATTTGTCAATATATTCTAAGTTTCACAGCTTGGAGAGTACCAATTATGGCTGACTAGTTGAAACTTAAGACATGCCACTTTGCAGTGCATGTTTGATGCTGACGGGCTCAGCTTTAAAAATAGTGTTTTTACAGTGTGTTTTATTTGTGTGTTTGTTTTCCTTTGCTTTAAAGAATAGTTTCGCAAGCTGAATTTATTTATTCTAAAGCATATAAACACATAAACACATCCACCTCTTCATACCTTTTAGAATTTTAAATTTCTAGTATGTGTCATAAATATTTGCCAGTGTTCACTTCACTTTTGTGCCTTTAAAGAAATGGTCTAACTTTGCGGGAGTGACTTTTCAGTTCAGTTTCTGTACTTATGGTCTCTACGCGGCGATACTGTATCATTATGTACTGAGCAGTCCACAGAAAGTGCCTGCCCATCGCAATGGGTCTTTCTTAGAAACCTCATGGTATCTGCTGTCCTGTAGTCCTCTTGGCGGGTACCTTATGTATATGTTACCAAGATTTGGGTTTTTTTTTTTTTGCTTAATCATGTGACCCCATTATTCAGAAGCTGTCAAAGGCACACAGCTATTGAAGAGGCTGAACACACGAACTCTGTCCCACAGGTCTGCTCTATGCAGGACAGTCCCTATAACCCAGTAGGGGCTTCTCTGCTAGGGAAAGGGGCGCAATTTATAGAATGATGAAGCCATTCTGAGAGAAGGCAGACTGCAGAATCCAGGAGGCTTGTAGCAGCCACAAAAAAAGATATCACCATGAAACAATGGGAAAGGGCGTGCAGAGAAATTAGTAGATGAGAAAGGAGAGAAGCAGATCGAGAAGAGTCTAAGCACAGAAGACCATCAGACTTGCCATGTGAGCCCTCAGGTTGCTGTGTATTCTGAGGGCAGGTGGATTCTGTTCTTCCTTACCTCATCACGGATCCTTTTAGTAACTCCCTTCACCCTACATACACTCCGAGCGTGTTTCTATTTTGGAGCTGTCTGAGAGTGGATATGTCACAACTGCATATGAATAATAAATTGGTTTTCAAATAGTACTAATATATAACTCTCAAATAAAGACCTTGTATAATGAAATAGTCTAAAACAAGGCTGAACAAACACCAAGTATGGAAATGAAATGTCTGAAAAAGAAGTGAGATTTTAAGTTTTTGTGTTAATATTTTCTCACCATGTACAGCTTTTATTTATCTTTAAATAAAACTTATCTTTAAATAAAACTGGCTGTATCATAGTTCTCAAGAAACTATGGAATTGTTTAAATGAGGAAGAAAAAAATGGCTGTATACTAAATTGGTTTATGGGATCTCATTAACATACTGTCTTTTTGTCAAGCCGCTTAAGGCTCACTGACTCAGTGTGAATTTAGAGAAACATGATTTCGACAGTAGTGTTACCAGCTATACTTCGTCATCACCGTATAGATTTCTCTTTGTGTGTTAATGTTTATAGTTATTTGGAAATCTCCCAGTGTTAACTATTTTTAATATGTATGTAAATTGCACAGGAAAATGATGTTTGAGCAAGCAGATAACAAAGCATTTTTAAAGGTTTTCAATAGATGTTTTCTATGTAATCTCCCTGAGAATAGAGATTTTTGCCTGTTTTGTTCACTGATACATCCCACGTGCCTAGAATAGTGCCTGACACATAGTAGGTACTGTGAGGTATATGCTAAATGAAGACATCCAACGGAGATAGGATTTTCTCTAATTTTGTGTAACATACAGATTCATGTTAGAACCAGAGTGGATATTAAGGATCATAGAGCATGACTCTATCACTCCCTTCCTAGATTAGGAAATCGGGGCTGAGAGATGTTAAATATTGCCTAAGTCACAGCTAGTGAACAGTGGAACTAGGACTAGATTCTAGGTTTCCAAACAACTTGCTCAGTTTCACACAGCCAACAGGGTTAGAGTTAGGGTTTAAACTCAGATCTTACCGATTGTTGAAGTCCTTTATTTCAATGAGAGTTTTAGTCTTCATATTTTTTGATACTTTTATAAAGGTTTATGTTACTTTTTCTCTGTAGCTTTTCCTTTGCCCCTGAACAGAATTAATTGTTTCCTTAACAGTACTAGATACCATTGTTTTCAAGCATGTATCACATTATACTGAGTTGATTTCATGGCTGTGAACATCTTAAGAACAGGGACCAATTCATATTAATCTTTGCCATCCCAGAATTCAACATAGTAACGTTCATGATAGATGGAGTTTCCTGTGTTTTGAATTGCTTTGAGAGGTAGTGACAAACAGTATATCAAAGCTTAGGTCTAGGGAGATAAAACTTTAATGAGAGGAGCAAAATTTCATTGCTTTTTAAATACATTTAATGCTTGATAAATGTTAAAATTAAATAGTTATTCTTAGAGATGTGATTTAATGATTTTTAGTCTTCTTGATTTGACTCTTTGAGAATGGCTTTACTTTTGATTTTTAAATAATTAGTACTACTTTTCTATAGATGTCTTGGTTTCAATGTTCAAACTCCTTTTGACCTTATGATATGACTTCCTCTGATTTTTTAGGCTTTCACCAATTCATGATTAAAGCCAATTTGAAAAATTTTGGCTGACTTTGACATTAGTAATTTTAGACCTTTTAGGAAAAT
Organism: Lemur catta; assembly: GCF_020740605.2. Lineage (NCBI taxonomy): Eukaryota > Metazoa > Chordata > Mammalia > Primates > Lemuridae > Lemur > Lemur catta. The sequence goes on from NC_059138.1 coordinate 33,579,963, forward strand.
TGAAAGCCTAGTACTTCTATCAATTTATTCTTTAGTAAGTGTACCAATTTCATACACATGTAGCGAAACATGTCTTTCAAATCATCCATGAATTTTTAAAAGGAATTATTTGTTCTTTTGAGCTTGAAACTTTTATGTAAGGCTGGTATTTATATAGCATTTGAGAACATGAAGGAAATCCCGTTTTAGGAGAATGTTGTGGTATTACAAAGTATAAAAACCCATAGAAGGTGAGTCCAAAAAATAGATGCTGGCATGGATGCAGAGAGAAAGGAATGCATATACACTGTTGGTGGGACTGCAAATTGGTATAGCCTCTGTGGAAAACAGTATGGAGATTCCTCAAAGAACTAAAAGTAGACCCACTATTCGATCCAGCAATCCCACTACTGGGTATTTACCCAAAGGGAAAAGAAGTCATTGCATCAAAAAGATACCTGTACTTGAATGTTTATTGCAGCACAATTCACAGTTGCAAAGATGTGGGATCAACCCAAGTGCTAATCAATTCGTGAGTGGATTAACAAAATGTGGTATGTGTATACCATTGGAGTACTACTCAGCCACAAAAGGATCAATTAATGTCTTCTGCAGCAATATGGAAGGAAGTGGAGACCCTTATCCTAAGCGAAGTATCTCAGGAACTTAAAAAAAAAACACCACATGTACTCTCTAATAAACTGGAACTAATTGATGAACGTACATGCGCACAGAGGGAAGTAAAACTCCATGGAAATCAATCAAGAGGGAGGGAAGTGGAGGGGATGGCCAAAAACCTACCTAAAGGGGATAATGAACACTATCTGGGTGATGGGCACACTTATAACCCTGACTCCAGCATTACAAAAGTGATCCTTGTAACCAAAAACACTTATACTTTGAAATTATAAAACATTTTTAAAAATTAAAAATAAAGCTATAGAAGATACATTGCTCTTTGCCTGTGGACCTTATAAATGTAAGGGTATTTACTAAGGAATAATATTTCAAACCAATTTATTCCTTACAGCTAAATCTTCTGAGACATGCAGTGTCATTCCTTTATGGAAACAGTCTGAAAGTATTTGATTCCTATTTGTCATGTGAGAAACTACTGTAACACTTTATTTATAAGAAAAACAATATTATTAAAAGAAAATGGGAAATACTAAATTTAGCAGTTATCCATGTGCTAATTGTTTGAAAGGATATCTATATTATTGGTATTATTGTTAAGAATCTTCAGTCTTTTCTACAAAACATAATATTTTCTGAATACAAGAAAACTTGCAGTTCAAACCATCTTCCTTTATGGATAAAAAAATATTGAGAACAAGAGTGAATTCACACTTCAGATGTTGAAGCCAGATGATGGAAAGCCTGGATTAGATTCTAGATCTTTAAATACTTTGGCCAGTATTTTTTCCAGTTATACCAAACGAATGGAAAAGAATAAAAGTCACCCCAAAAATGCTAAATAAGATTATATAATTTTATACCCTTATGTCTTTGTTTTTTATTCTATAGGTTTTCCATTGTTGTTACTGTTGTTGCCAGGAAAGGAAACAGACTCTGACTTAAAAGCAAAAAAGGAGTTTCTTACAAGTATCTGGGATGGGAAGAGTTCACAGAATTGAAGGGAGATAGAAGAGTTATGCTTAGAACAGATAAGAACCAGGCAGATCTGGAGGGTCTGGGTAGCAGGAACTCTCAGGGAAAAAAGAAAAAAAAAAAATGCTCAGGCTCTGTTGCTGGCATGAATTAACTCTAACCACATCTTTTGTGTGTGCATCAACTTTGTTTAATACACTAAGTCCGAAGAAAACGATTCTGATTGACTGAACATGAGTTTTATGTTCACCTCCCTATCCTAATGGAATGAGCAGAGGGTTTTCTGGAAGCAGCTTTCAAGGGACACCTTTGCTTTCCATAATTTGAGAGCATGTATTTGGATTTATGCTTCCACCGGGACTACACAGAGGGGGAGAAAAGTCCCTAAAAGGAAGTGGAGTGACGTCGGGAAGAGGGCTGGACAATGGGCTGCCATAAAATGACATATATCCACATCTGACAGTGATTGGATTATGCTGGAAAACTCTTTTTTACTTATTAGCTGCATGGCCTTCGGCAAGTTACTTAACCTTTTTGTTTCTGGTTTTTCCCCAGTCTGAAAAGAGGGAAAATGATAGGATCTATGTCATAAGAGTGACTATGAAAATTACAAGACATAATGTCTATCAAGTACTTATCAGCATGGTGCCTGGCATTTAGTAAACAATAAATATTAACTATAATTATTTGTATTAACTCTTATCGACTGTATTACTTGTTGCATTAAAAAAATGTTGCAACAGAAAAAACTTTTTGGTGAGGGGGAAAAAGTACCACTGATTTTGAGGAAGACAGAGGATGACTGAATAACTAGAACTAAAGATAGCATTATGCTTTTAACCCAGTGGAATAAAATCAAATTAATGATTATTACTCCAGAAATACCTATTAGTCTATGTCATGCATGCTTTGTGAGGACTTTTCGTATTCTTCTAGTAGGTTTGAAGGAATTACTAAATCAATTTACAGAGCATTAGTTTTTCCTCTATTCTCCTTTCTAATGTAATGTTTTGCACCCATAAGAATAATGTAACACATGTAGTTTTAAAGCATAGTAAGAGGAACAGCCATGAGTCTGTCACTGAGAATACTGTCAACACATCTTCTGTGCATTCCTTCCCTCTGCTCCCTCTGCCTCTCTCACAGAGCAGAATTTTATGTTTATCATTCACCTGCCTTTTTTTCTTAAACTTTTTATTTGAAAATAATTTTAAACTTACATAAAAGTTGCCAGTATAGAAAAAGAATACTCCTGTACTTATTAAACCAGGTTTACCAAACGTTGGTTAACATTTTATTTCATTGGTTTTCTCTCTCTCCCCCGCACACACATGTGTATGTGCATATACACGTATATACAGAGAGAATGAATATATAGAGAGAATGAATATGTGTATATATATTCAGTCTTTTCTTAGAATCTTTTGAGCGTAAGATGCCTTTCATTTCCTCTAAGTATTTCAATACAATTTCCTAAGAGTAAGGCATTTCCTTACGTAACCACAGTATGGTTTCCGACATCAGTAAATTTAACATTGATATGTTGCTATTATATGATTTACAATTCATAGCTGAATTTTATCAGTGTACCCAGTAGTGTACTGTATAAGCATTTGTTTTTTCTCTTTATCATAGGATCCAGTGTAGGGTCACGTATTATATTTGGTTGTCATGTCTTGTTAGTTTCTCTTACTCTTTAACCTGTGACAATTCTTCAGCCTGCTTTTCTGTCTTTTATAACACTGATATATTTTAAGAATACAAGGCCCATGCTCTTTCTTTTCTTTTCTTTTTTTTTTTTGTTTAAACAGAATGCTCCTCACTTCAGGTCTGTCTAGTGTTTTCTCGTGATGTAGATTCAGATTTTGCAGTCCCAACCAGAATACTGTATAAGTGATACTTCCTTTTCCAGGCATCACATCTGGAAACACTCAATGTTTGTCTGGTCAAGGTGTTGTCCAGTTTCTCCATTTTGTTGTTACTAATTATCCCTTGCTATTAATGAGCAATCTGTTAGGAGACATTTTGAGACCATGCATATATCTTGCTCCTAATTGAAATTTCTCATTTTGATTTAGCATCTATTAATAATTCTTGCCTGTACCAGGCTTTATTGTGTTGGTTGCAAAATTATGATGTACCAGTGCCAGCAGTCCCCCCACATTTACCAGTCCATCTTCAGCATTCTACTCTATAAACCTTCCCTTCCCTTCCCCCAGTTTCTTTCTGTCTTTTTGGTTTTAAAAACATTTTTCTCCAGTGGCTTATAATTTTGAGTCCTGACAGGTATTACCATTCTTTGAACATTTCCTTGCTTTTTGGCCAAATAAGGTGCTCCGGACTAATTGTAAACCTTTTCTGCTCAACCCTAGAATCAGCCATTTCTCCAAGAAGCCATAGTTCTTTTTAGCAAGGAATAACATTGAAACCCAAGATCTAAGTGCTAGGTTTACTGACTCTGTAAGTTGAGATTAGATTGTGGTTTATAAACCAGTTGGTGATTGTTTCTTCTTTTCATCCTTAAGAAAGCTTTGGTTATTTATTGAGTTTCTCTCTCTTAAGTCAAGATGCTTTCCTCAGAACCTATGATGTTTTAATTCTCTTTGCCTTATTTATAGTCCTTTATAATTTATCATAGTATTCCTCATAAGAATGTCAGGATTGGCTGCCATGTTGTTGGAAATCCAATAGCTGCTCTAGTGTGGCATGAAACAAGGAGCTAGATGGGATTAGTAATGATGTCTGTCCCAGGCAGATGAAATAAAGCAGTATGATGTGGCATTATTGAAAAGGATAAGTGTGAAAATATTTTCAAGAAATGAAATATTCATGATACCAGATCATGTTTCAGAACCTGAACAGTTTCAAATAATCACTTATTTCTTCTTCATCTTTCATGAAGTACAGGGAACTAAGGAGATGTAGGATTGTGCAAAGGACACTCTGGTATATTAATTTTATACTGAATTAAATTTTAAAAGTTCAGCAGCAGAAAGGTTAAGACCTTCTCATTTAAAGTTTATCTTATTTCTTAAGATATTTTCTGTTGGTTTAGAGTTCTAACCTCTATAGTTTTTATTATAATTATAATTTTTAATAAAAATCACATCTATTAATTACTATACAAGTAATTACTATGTATATTAATTACCATACAAGGTATAATATACTATGTAGTTTATTATAAAAAGATACTATGCATATTTTACTATACTATGTATATTAATTACTATGTAAGTAATTATGTACATGTTTTTAGTTTATATAAAATATTTCATATACATCCCTAATTTCACCCTACCTACTTAATATGATCCTATAATTACTATTTTATTAATAAAGAAACTATAATTGAGACAGATTATGTAATTTCACCAAAGTCACAGAGCCATACTCTATATATGTATGTATACCCTGCCTAATTGCAAAAAGAGATTGAGGCAGATTATTTTTAAAATATCAAAATAAAACCAAAACATAAAAACTACTAGTTAATGTAAGAACACCAAAAGCATATGAACAGGGAAAAAGCAAATATGCTAATTATAAGAACTATTATAATCCTTATGATTAAAAATTAAATTTCACTTTATTTGATTTGACTGTTAATATTCATCACCTGCTTTGTGCTGTTAATTTTGTTAGTCCCTGGAGAAGATTAATGTCTATATAGGGAGACAGAGATGTAAAGATATTATTTGAATATAAAATGATTACGTGCTGTGGGAATACAAAGGAAACAAACTCTTCTTGTGTGTATGAAGGGGTAGGTGTGTGTATGTCGGGGGGTCATACATGAAAGCTTTCTGGAAGAAAAGATGATTGAGTTGGACCTTGAGGGCAGGTAAGTATGAGCTAGGCAATGAGTAGGGAAAGGGTATTCTAGGAAGGGACAACATGATGGATGGTTAATAGAAACATAAAACTTCATGGTATTCACAGGCAGCTGAAAGAAAAATTGTAGGAGGAAATGGGAGGTGGTTGGGAGATGAGGCTAGCTAGGTAAATAGAGGCCAGGTAATCTTGTCCTCATGTGCTTGTATTTTATTTGAAGTTGGAGACACCTTGAAGGCTTTTAAACAGGAGAGTGCCAAGATCAGATTTGTTATATAAATTTTACTCTTGCAGCTGTGGAGAAGGATGGATTGAAGGGAGGAAAGACTGTAGGTGGACAGGACAGCCAGAATAACATGGCAGAAGTCCAGGATAATGAGGAAAAGATGCATTGTGTGTATGTATATATATATTTCATAGTTAACTTGTAATATATTTTTTAGTTGAAGCCTTACGGTCTTTGTAAATAAACTGATCAGTGCTAGTAAGATGGACAAAAGTGGAAACATCAGGGTTACTTAATTCATATGATCAGGAAGGAGGAAATATTTCTTCAAGAGAGAAATGTTTTTTACATATTAAAAATTTAAAATTATGTCTCCTCATCTTAGTTCACTGCTTTTAAAACTTTTATCTGCATAGGAATCACCTGGGAATTTTGTTGAAATCAGATTCTGATTCAGTAGATTTAGGGTGGGGCCCCCATTCTGCATTTCTACCAAGGTTACAGATGATACTTCATGCTGTTCTGAAGGCTGTGTGTGTGTGTGTGTGTGTGAGAGAGAGAGAGAGAGAGAGAGAGAGAGAGAGAGAGAGAGAGAAAGAGAAGAGAGAAAATTTAAAACACTTAGTGTAGTGAAGGGATAGTGTGCCTCTTAGCATGATTACTTCCTAAGGGACACACAGTTGATTTTGAAGGAATCTGTTTCTAAGTCCTCAATGTCTGTAGTCTTTCCTAAAATTGGTTCACTTGAAAAGTGAAAGCAAGGTTTTCTTTCCTACCTCCCCTTTCACAATTGCTCTTATCTCATATGACAATAAGAAAGGCAAATCTTTCACCCAACCCTTACTATGGTGCATTTCTTCAGGATGGAAAATTCCCTTGCATGGAGCAGAGGATCAGTTGGAAATATTGGTATTGCTATTGGCCTGAACGCTGGGTAACAAACCCTTTTACAACTCAAATAGTTGCTAATTTTTTGGTTTCAGCAAACGTGAAGATAACACCTAATAGTTTGTTAAAAAGATTTGTTGTATGAAAACTATGAGATTTTCAGGAATTCAGTAACCTTGCTATAACAAACTCCCTTCTGACCTATTTATTTAAGTAAACAAGGTTTTTCAATTCTTTTATACAAAGAGAAAATAAAAAATAGAAAGCAAATTGATCTAAAACCTTGTTTTATACTAGCATTCAAAGGCCTATGAACTATTTGCAAAAGGGAAAGCATTAAGAAAAGCATTTCCAATATATTTTTTAGTTTGAATATCAGTTTTAGGAAATAAAATTTAAAAGTTCAGTTTCAAGATAAATATTTTTATTGTAGAGAAGCATGATAGAGTGATCAATTAAAAACTTTCAGAAATAAAAACTGTATTGTATTAGGGTAAAATTCTGTGGGGGAGTTAGTGGAAATGAGTTTAAGCAAAAAAATGAACCATGTCAATTTTTTCTAACTCTTGAATTTTTTTTTTTTTTAATGCATGCTGGTGTTTATCAAATTACTTTGGAATTTAGATTCCTTTGGTACCCTTAAAGGAATGATGTAGCAGTTTTATTTTAAAATGGAAATATTTATAACATACTGGGAATGATATCACATCCTTTCCAATCATTTAAACTTATGATGAAAAATTTTAGATGTCACCTAAAAATGTGCATTGTTTAGTTTTAGAAAATTCTTTTAGAAGTGATGGAGGAAAAAAATGAAGGCTATTGTTTTAGAGTTCTGTTCTTAGAACCTAACTTTCCTCAACAAGGCTTTTTGTAAAATTTACATGAGAAAAAGAATTGAGGTTATACCCATAGAGAGGTTATTATTTTGTTAGTAATAAAGAGTGGACTCCTAGGTTTTGGGTGCATAATAAACAGGTGTGAGAAAGTTGATCTTCTGTTACCAAAGATGAGTGGCCTAGACAGCTCTCTTAAATGAACACTTCTTCATTAAAAGGTGGGAATATCCCTGGGCAACACCAGCATTTGGTGGTGGTGTTGGTGGAAGAAATCTTTGGATCAATGCAGACATTTGAATAAGTAAGTATTTTGTTGACTTTCCATAGAACAAGACAGGTATAATTTAAAGGAAAAAAATATGCTGGATTTTGTTAATTGCTTGCTTTAGCCATACTCAGTTATGCTGCAAATAACTACTGTAGAGTGTGTAACTCTGAATAGTGTTAGCTCTAAAATATATTCCCAGATAATTGAATTAGTAAGTATATATAATTATATATAAATTACTCTGTATAATTCTGGGTAATTAAATGTTTGAGAATGCTTGCAAAATGCAACAATTTTAGTTTTGACATGCTTACTGTTGAGTTTGTTGTAATGGTAGTGGTGAGAATAATAGAGACCAGATGCCCACACAGCTAATAAATTGTGAAGCTGGTATTTGAACCTGCTGTTTTCAATACCGTGTCCTTTCTACTGCAGCAGTTAGAAATGCTGCCTAATGTGTTACACATATAGAAAGCTGGTTACATTTAAATATAGTTTATTGTTTACGAAGAAGAATCTTGGTGGTGTTTTGCTACTTTATGGTCTTTTAAAACTCTTAAAAATTGAGAACCCTAAAGAGCTTTTGTTAACATGGATTTGTTTTATCAGTATTTAGCATATTAGAAATTAAGATTGAGAAAATTTAAAATGTATGTTTATTAATTCATTTTAAAATAATAATAAACCCATTATATATTAATATAAGACAGTTTTATGAAAAATAACTGTACTTTTCAGAACAAAACATTTAGTGAGAAGAAGGGCACTGTTTTACATATTTGTAAATCTCTTTAACATCTGACTTAATAGAAACAGCTGGATTCCCATATCTGCTTTTGCATTCAATCTGTTGTATAATGTTGTTGGGGTTGAAGTCTATGAAGACAATTTGCCCTCACCCAGAGATGTACTTGGAAAAGAGAGACCTTGTGGACTCCCTGAAATATTCTTGGGTACCATCAGATGTCTTGGGGCCAGAGTATGAAGGCACTGCTTTAAAACATTGTAACAAACGTTGTATTACACTTTCATAATTTGTATGTAATGGGAGTAAAGGTTTTGAATATGTATTATTTTTACGTCTGCATTTGATTTTAGCTTCATGTTTTATGGAGGACTTTTCCTAACTTTTGGATGTGTAATTACATTTATGGAAAAAATTGTAATCAGAACCTGAAAATATATTAAAAAAATTATGGAGTATATTAGAATATAAGTTCAACAGGATAGGATTTGTGAAAAGATGTTTTACTTGTACAGAAAAAACAATAGCAAAGAAGTTCAAATATATTATTATTAATTTAGTAATTTTAATAGTTCCAAAGAATTCTATGTTTCAGGAGAATGTTTATTTGACAAATCCTTTAAAAAATCAGGATCCTCAACCATCATCTATTCCTCTTTTTCCATCATTCCCACTCTCCTGCCTTCTCCCTCTTTTATTTGCTCCCTTTTCTTTAACATTCATTCAATAAATATTTATTGGATTCTTTATCAGCTAGAGTAAGAACTAGTTTATGTAAGAGAGAGAGTAAAAAATGTACAATAGTTCAAACACAATAAAAGTTTATTTCTTGCTACATCAAATGAGCCTGTTTCTGCTTGGAGGAGGGGCTGCTCATTACAGAGGTGGCCAGTCGAGGAAGTTGTGATTTCTACTGTGTTGAAGAACCTGGAGCATTGGAAGGTCACCTCTCAACTGCTGGCTCTGGAATCACATCATCTCAGCCATGATTCACGCTAGTAAATTGGATGCCCTGGCCCTGTCTCTTGACACTTGTGAAAGGAGGTCTGGACATGAGGATCTATGCTGCAGAAAAATCAGATTTCTATATGACTGATTTTGCAAGTAAAAACAGCTGAGGCAACAGCAGCCGCCCTCTGTCTCACTGTGTTAAATCTGCCTTCCAAAGTTATGACAGTGCATCTGCTTGACAAAAGCAAGATCGTATGCCAAAGTCTAGTTGTCAGGGAGTCTAGGAAACAAACTTTAGCTTTCTAGCTTAGCTTTTCCTAGTTATCTAGCTTAGCATGCATTAAAGAATGCAACTGAAATGGAGTTGAAGGAACTAATCTGCACACCTAGAAAAACATGACTAAAATGCTATATAATAAAATGTTGATAATGATTATCTCTGACTAGTTAAATCATAGCACCTTCTCCTTCCTTTACAGCCTTGATTTCTGTCCTTTGTTAATCTTCAACATTATAAAAGAGACTTTCCCTTTCTCCCAATTCCAAAAGTCTCCCTTGATGGCTGTAAGGGCATAAGACCAAGTTAGAACTGGTCTTATTGGTCATTTCCAGCAGCCACAGGAAAACTTTACTTCTGGTGCTGAAACTGTAGAAGTTTCACCCATGCATAGTTACTTTTAGGGGTAGAGGATCATCTAGTGAATTGGTTAAGTGAGCCTGTCAGTGCAACTCTGTGTATGTTGAAATATGTCAGTCTAGATCATTCCTGTTTTGCTGCCTTCTATGGATGTTTTGGGGTTTCTAACTCCTAATTGAAGTTGGGCATTCTGGTAACCAAAGGCTATTGTGTTCTGGAAGAAACCAAGATAATCACAGATAATGTGATTCCCCCCTCCCTGCCCCCCCCCCCGCCCCCCCGCGGGTCAGAATTAGTTACTTTTCTCTTATATGCATTGCTTCTTGCTGAAACGTCTATATAATATATGATGGGAAAAGATACTTTCATTAATGATTGGGAATTTCCTTAGTAACTGGTGGAGTAAATCATTTATCCTCAACTCCTGGTGATATCTTGATCTTTGGGGAGCAGTAACATAATGAAACCGTGGGGTTGGTGAGGAAACCTGAAAAAGTAGATGAGGAAGAAAGCCAAATGCCAACACACTGGGGGACTACAAGTCAAATAGTTCATTCTAGAGAGTGAGGCACTCAGAAACAAGCCATGATTATTTACTCTGAATATGAAACGTGAGTAGCTGACAGCCCTTGGAGAGACTGGGTTTTCACATTTGAGGTAGCCTGTCAAAAATGTCCAAATAGCCCTAGGGTGGCTTGGGTCTTTGTGGTTTGCAGATATCTATGAGAATGGGGGGTAGGGTCAGTGTGGTACAGGAGTGATTGTAGCAATAATTCCAAGACTGGCTGGTGCCCTTGGTTTACCTTCAGTTTTTTTGTTCATGTGGAGATGAATATATCCCAGAAGGCTAAAGGTACCAGATAAAAATGGACAGCAGCTTGTATATATATATATTTTTTTTCAGTAATTTCTTTGTGATGATTGATGTTGCTTAAGGCTAAGATAGTTTTTTCTTTAAAATGAATTGCTTACCTCCTGAAAAAACTTTGATGGTTTTAATTACATTCATTTGTTTAATAAAAATATTTGGACATAATAGCTAAAGCTTATGAATGTTACCAGTAATATTATATAAATGAAAACAACAAGTGCAACATTCAGACAAAACAAGTTAATTCAGTTGACACTGTTCTGAATTGTAAAAGGACAGACCAGCATCTGAAGGGTTTTCAATGTGGCAATTAAACATGGTTAGGGGGCTATGTAAATTAGCATGTTTTTAATTGCATTTATGGTCATCTTAATCTGATATGGCTGACTTAATTTCATAGTCATTTGAGGATAGTTAATTCTACTTTATAGTTGCTTACCAGGAAATTATGCCTCATGCTGTGTGGTGAGGTTTTGTAAATGAATTTAAAGAAAATTGTTATTGTTGGAAAAAAATTCATTGTTTAAGCACCATCTAAAGTTGCTGCCTCTAAGGGATCGTTGCTGCATTGTATTTTTTAAAAAAAGGTTTGAATGTGTTTATATCTTGACAGTTTGAATAAAAAGACACAGATGTGTGTATTTAGCCAAAAAAAAAAAACCAAAAAAACCCAAAACTGTAAATACCACAGTGGGCCAGTCTGTGTCCTCATCTCCTTCTTGAAGTGGTTAGTGATTAATCCCATGGCAAAGATGAGTTCGCAGTTTGTGAAGTGCTGTACCAGTTGATAATAATCTTCTGGTTTGTACATATGTGCTTTTTTAAATATTTCAAATAAAATATCCATAAAAATGTCAATTCTTTCTTTCTTCTTCTAAACCAGGAGTTTTATTGCAGCTAATTTAGAAAGTTAACCAATTTTCTCATAAATAGCATTGCTTATATGGGAATTCTACAAATTGTCAGTTCTACATTAAATAGTGCACATTTAGGATTTAATATTGAGTAAGGCATTACAGTTGTCCCTCAGTATCCATGGAGGATTGGCTCCAGGACCTCCCTTGAATCCCAAAATTAAAGGACAGTCAAATTCCTTGTATAAAATTGTGTAGTATTTGCATGTAACTTACACACTTCTACCCATATAATTTAAATCATCTCTAGATTATTTATAATGCCTAATACAACATAAATGCTGTGTAAATAGTTGTTATACTCTACTGTTCAGAGAATAATGATAAGAAGAGTCTATACGTGTTTAGTACAGATGTAATTATTTTTTCCAAATGTTTTCAATCTGTGCTTGGTTGAATCAACCTATGTGGAACCCATGGATAAGGAGGGCCGATTATATTTCAGGATGTTGTGTGAGTCAAATTTACTAGTCTAAAAAGAAAGCTGAGTCTATTAATTCAGTTTACAGCTGATTATATTTTATTTAATATATAGTTTTATGTGTGTGTGTGTGTGTGTGTATATATGGGATATGTGTATGTGTTTAGGTGTGTGTATCTAATTTTCTACGTTCTGCTTATGTGGAACCTTATGTGGCTTAATATTGTCCTTTGAAGTTAGCTTTTCCGATAATCATATATACTCATGAAAGCAAATATTTTAAAAATCATTAAGATTTTCTCACAGAATTAGACTTTTCAGATACATATACTTAAAGACCTATTGGGAGGAAAATAACTTAAAAAGCACTGTTAACAAAGCTTAAACAAGAATCTTTGAAATAGAAAGCAAAATTAAAATAGACTACGTTGTATGTATATTCCTAATTTAAAAAAGCTTTGAATATGTTTGTATCATTCCTCAGAGGAAGAGTGGAAAATGAATTACATTTGATATGGAGGTGAAAGTTTAAAAGATTACTATGAACGACATTTCTGTATATCTTATGAGTGTGTAGGTTTTTCTATTCTATTTTTTATTGTCTATTTTGAGTAGAAGTTTTTTAAAAAGTTATTTTTAAAACTGGGTGGGAAATTTATGAAAATAAATGAAGAAAGCAAGAAATTTTGGCCAAGATATGGAATCAACCTATGTGTCCATCAATGGATGAATAAAGAAAATGTGCATAATGGAATATTATTTAGCCATAAAAATAATGAAATCCTGTCATTTGCAAAAACATGATGGAACTGGAGAACATTATTTTATGTGACATAAGCCAGGCACAGAAAGACAAATGTCACATATTGGCACTAATGTGAGGGAGCTAAAATAAAAATTGAAATCATGGAGATAGAGAGTAGAATGATGGTTATCAGAGGCTGGGAATGCTAGTGGGGAGGGGGATGTAAACAGGGTAGGGTTAATGCCTACAAAACTAAAGTTAGAAGGAATGCAATCTAGTGTTTAGTAGCACAATAGTGTGCCTGTAGTTACCAATTTATTGTATGTTTAAAAATTATTAAAAGGGTGGGTATCACTGGGGACATCTATGTGGAAATAGCCTATAGTTCTCTTTTTCACTTACTGTGTCTTAAGAAGGGTATTCCAGAGTCAGAAAATAATTGAGAACGTTTTTAGTTTTCTTTCCCAAGATAAAATGAACAAATGTAAAGATAGAGATATATGAGCCTACCTTTCCCTAGCATTTTTGAGCCAGCCATTCATTAAATAATGTGTTTTCCTATGTTATATATTTTGAATTCTTTATTTCTTCTGAGCTTTCTCTGCTTACATACATGTCCAAGTCTTTGTCACCTTTATACTGTGTATATAAGGTTTAAAGAAAAACCACTTCTCCCATATTTTGCCAAGCATTAACATTCATGTAGGCTTTACCATGCCTCTGGTGTTCGTGCCTATGATTCCAAATATCTGGCTGATTGACTGCATTTATCCCTTTTACTCATATGTCTTGGTGTTATGGATATATTTGTTGTCTTTGTGGGAAACAGACTGATAGAAAATGCCACTTAAAAAAAATTGTACAGAAAAAGGAAATATTCCCTGTCAAGTGCCATGGTATTGAAATAAAACTGATATTTAAGTAGATGAACATCATTTCACTGAGAAGTTGTAGCCTAATCAGGTTCAGTTGTATATTAATAAATCAAACAGGAAATACTGAGGTAGTGTGTAACAGCTGTCTTGAAACAGGTTGAAAAAATCTAAAGTGATATACATTGGATATATGGTACAGCATGTATGAAATTGAGATGGACAATGTGTCTGCATTTATTTCAAATACATGGCTTGAAGTCTAGCACGATGATCATGTAATTAAATAACAATAAAGAACTTTGGGTGGATGCCTTTTATTTTTGCAATCTTGTGTTACCATAGCCATTCATATAACAAGTTTTATCTGTAGCACACGTTTGAAATTTACATATGTCAAAAAGGAATAGGTTTTATCAGGAATGAAAAAACTTGGTGATAAAATGATGTTGGTGATGAATTGCTCCTGTTGCTTGTTATCATCTCGAATTGGGAGTTATCTACAGTGCAGTATAAGTAAAAAAGATGCCACCTCATTCATTTTGATTTAATGGGTTGGTGTGGAATACAAGATGCCATTTTTCCCACTGTACATGCAATAGTGAATTGAGCAAGAAATGTATTAAGTAAGCTTTTTAGTTTTACATCAAAATCAATACTAGCCTGTTGTTAAAAATTTTAAGATTATGATATCCTCATCAATGTGTATTGTACTTTCATCTCTTACAATGTAATAGTTGGCCATCTAACCTAATAAAATTAAATACAATGATTGAAAATGCAGAGTCCATTTTTCATCTAATTCATCATCCCCAACAATTACAGTAGTCATCATTCTGGTCTAAGTAAATGGGAACTCTGTGAGTAGCATGGACTTAAACACAATTAAACATAGATCAAAAGAAAGAGGTGGAAGGCCTCATGGTCACTGTGAATAAACAATTGAACATTGTGGATTATTTTTGGAAAACATGTTGGAATCTGTTTTCATATACTATAAAATGCTCTGTAGAAAGGAAGTAAAAGTCAGTATTCTGAGGTGAGGTCAAGCGGAAGCCTCCTCTTAATCAACAAGCCACTTCAGATAAAATCTGCCAGAGTGGCTACGATTATTTATGGGAATGATTATATAAAATTCAGATAATTAGTAAACTCCTAGACCCTCCTATTTGATGAAGGAATATTGTATCATTAAAACGTATTGAACAACTACTATATACTGCTGTAGGGTCTGTGGTCACTAAGATAACCCTGTCCTCCAGGAGTTCATAGCCTAACAATTTATAATTAATGCATTAATAATTACAAAATAGAGATAAGTCCAGCAATATAACCATATATGCAAGTTTAATGATATGTAATACATATATTATTTTAAAGGTTGGCATCAGGATTCTTTTTGAGAAGGGAACATCTTTGTTTTGATAAATAACATAATGAGCTCACCTGGAGTAGATGAGAACCATGATATTGGAGGGAGGGGGTCAGGGGCTCTAACTCTTCTACATCAGAGAAGGGACATTTATTTTGATTAGGACAGGGGGACACTGGCTGAGAGACATGAGGAGAGGAGGTCAAGGTAGAAGGCTGGGTTGGTGCTGGTGGTCTGGCCCTGCTGGGAGAAGGTCATGTATTTCCCCTGGCCTGCCCCTCCATCATTGCTTTCAGTGGCTATTCCATGCAGCTCTTTTTTTTTCTGAAGCTGAGGTCTCCATTCTACTCCCTTCCCTGGTACCACATGACCTTCTTCTTCTACAGACATTCTTAGTAAAAGCCTGTTGCACTTTTTTATTATTTCATATTAAAAAACCCCACATTGCATAGTTCAGGCTCTTAGGGCTCCATGAAAGCCAAGAAATATTTATTTGCTTTATTAAAGTTTAGAAAGAGAAGCTTACTTTTGACATTTGAAATTTAAAGAGAAAGCCACCTAATATAAATTAACTGGCTGTGTTTGTTGAATTCTTGCTCAAAACTCTTTAAACTATTTTTTTTCTTTTATCTCATTTCTTTCATAGCAGGGTATATTCCATCCCACTTGCTTGTTAAATTTCTGGAGGGTGGAAATAATGTTTCATGCATTTTGGTTACCAATACCTAACATAGCAGCTGCCCAATGTAGGTGCTTGTTCATATTTGTCAAATAATTTATTGTTACTGCTACTAGCAATAATTTTTATTTAATTTTTGTTTTGCCAAAATTTTAGAGAAAATAGAATTGCGGTAAAAATCCTATGTTCTGATTCTGGTAATTAAAGCTCAGGGAGGCTCCTTTGTTTGGATAATGTGGTTTTAGCTCAGAAATTTTTTTTTTTTTTCCTTATGGCAAACAACAAAATTGCAGGAAAACAGTATCTGGAGATAAAACAGCCTCTGATGTGTTTGGCATGCAAGTCCAAGCTTATAAAGTATTAACCAGTACACATAGAACTCAGTCAACTTGGGAAAGATATAAATACTTGAAAGGATTTGTGATGAAGAAAATATTTTTTTGCTAGTTTAAATTTATTCTAGGAAAGTCCTTAGGAGTTTATGATATGCACCCATAAGAAGGGCAGAAGCAATATTCTTTGCTTTTAAATATCAGATCCTTGGATGTCACAGTCAGCTAGTATGTAAATGGCAGAGGTTCATTTTACAAGGAGAACATCTAGGGACCTATGAAACATAGTTTAATGCTATCTTAACAGTTTCTAAAGACTACCTCTAGTCTACTTCTATAAATGATACTAAAAATGCCATTGGGGCATATTTTAAAAACCTATGGAAGCAATGACCTTATTCATAGGGCAAATTTATATTAACTACTATAAGAAAAATTTTGCAAGTTTTCTGCATTTTATTTATTATACTAAAAAGCTATGTTATTTGGTTTTTAACATACCAAGATAGTGAAAGACATCTATTAGAGTGCAGTTACTCTATTGATTACTGGTTTATTCCTTTTTTTTTTTTTGACATTGGGTCTTGCTCTGTTGCCCAGGCTAGAGTGTTGTGGACATCTTCATGGCTCACTGCAACCTCAAACTTCTGGCCTCAAGTGATTCTCCTGCCTCAGACTCCCTAGTAGCTAAGACTACAGGTGTGTGCCACCATGCCTGGCTTTATAGTATTTTTTTTTTTTTTTTTTTTTTTAGAGATTGGGTCTGGCTATATTGCCCAGTCTGGTCTCAAACTGCTGGCCTCAAGCAATCCTCCTGCCTCAGTATCCCAGAGTGCTGGGATTATAGGCATGAACCACTGTGCCCAGCTGGCTTGCTCCTTTTAGGAAAAAAAAAAGCAACTATTGTATTTTAGGGAATAGTTGAGAATTTTGCACTGAACAAAATGTGATCTAGTTGGAAAGATTAATATGTATATTACCTTAATAGTTTTAATAGAATTTTTAACCAAATGTTGTGTGAGAGATAAAAGTTTCATTTGTGAGAGAGGACAGTTGAGGAAAATGTCACAGGTGGCAGACAACCAAATTGTTCACTGAAAGGTGAGTAGAAGAAGTTCATTGCAGGAACGCCTTTCCCTCGCCCCTCTCTCTCCCATTTTTTTCAAATAGTATTTAAATCTTTGCCATTGTGCTCAGGTCCGGTTCCTTACTTCCCAGCTCCCCCCACTTCTACTTGGAGTTGATTTCAGGTTATTGGGAAATAGGGAAGTAGTAGAGAAGTTTCCTCTCTGCATCCATCCTTGCCTCTTTTCCTGCCTCTCTAGGAGGAGGAAGGTTCCTCTGTGCCTGCTCAAGGCTTGTCCTTATGCTCTGGACCATTTTTGCGGTCGTCCATCCTCTCCTGTGCTCTGGTTAGGTCTCCTGTGAAGAAATCTGTGACAGGAGTTAGGGCACCAAGCAGGGGTTCACTTCTGACCTTGTCCCCTGAGAGACTGGTTTCACCCAGTTAACCCCTTAATCATTTTTACCTTCAGCTCCTCCCTGTCTTCAGGCTTTTCTCTTCCAAACTCTCGCCATGCATCAAGATAAGTTACTTTCCTCCTCTGGCCCGTATGTGCTTTCCACTTTCCTTCATAGCCAAGCTTCTTTAAAAGGCTGGGTCACACTGCTGACACTTCTATATTCTTCAATCCACCCGACGCCCATTGGACAAGCTCATCACATTCAAAACTGAACTCGTCACTCCCTTCTGAAGGCTGCCTTTCTGACAGTCACCTAAGCGGAGCCGTGGCAGTCATTCTGGACCGCCTTTTCTCCCTGTCTTCTACCTCTTCTTTCTCATCTTCATCGCTAACATTAGTGAACGTTTCTTTTGCGACAAGGACTTTTGTAACTCTACATCTGCCTGATATCACAGTTCATTTTGCCAGCATGTGTATGAGTTGGGTGCGGTTGTGTCTATTTATAGTGGCAGAAACTAGAGCATAGCTTCATTTACACAAATTGAAGTGGTGAAGCTGGAATTCAAATCCCCCAGTCTGACTAGAGCCACTTTCTACATCACTACTACTCTACAGCTTACAAATCTAAATCATCACCAAGGACTGTCAGTTCTGCTTTCTGAGTCTCTCTTGAATCCATAAACTTTGCTCCATCCTCACACCACTAAGCTAGTCAGACTCTTGTCATGGCTCACTTGACTGTTGTCAGAGCAATCTGTCTCAAGTGGACTTTCTGTTTACCTGCCCTTACATACTTTTAGAGCAATCTTTTAAAATCACCTTAGCAAAAGTATAATTCTATCACTTAAAAACTCAATGGCCTCATAAATCTAAGGTAAGTTCATACTTCTTCCTATAGCATTTGGAAGGCATCATTCTCAACCTTGCCTTGCTTAGCCTTTTTTTTTTAGTTACCTGGAGAAAAATGTAATTTGGTATGTTGATCACATAGATATTTTGAGTATTTGGGTCAGTTTATATAGTAATTAACAGAATCTGGATCTGACAGATGTTCGGTAGCTTCTCCCACCCCCATTCTCTGCTCCCTGTTCTGGTCAGGTCTCCCCTGAGGTGGTCCAAGACCGGGGTTAGGGCATAGGCTTGGGGGTCAACATGGGTTCAATTCCTGACTTTGCTACTAACAATATAGCCTCTAGCAAGTATTTCTATTTCTGTCTTCCTCATTATAAGGTGGTGATTATAATTTTTTCCTTATTAGGATTTAGTGAGATAAGAAATGCAAAGCTTTTAGTATACATGTTGGTTCTTATTGTTAGATTAGTGCATTTGGCATTGATTATTGAAATATAGCAATGGCAACATATTTAGAAGAGAGTGGCTAGGTAATTGGAATGACTCAATGCTATGTCTTACGATAAAAGTTACAATAGAATACACTACAGCTGTTTAATATGAAGACAAGAAAATTGAGTATGAGGGTATGTAAGAGCTGTTTCCAAATATTTTGGGGGATGTTGAAGATGAGTTTGATTTATTCTGTTGACTCTAAGAAATATAACCTAATGGGGATAAATTAAAGAGTTGATGTAGTTTTTCACTCAATATAAAGAATTCCATAACAGAGCTTGCCTTAAAATGGCCTGCACAATATAGCAGGTGTTTCCAGTGGAGGCTTGAAGTCCACCAATTAGGGTTAGTCAGATGGGACATTTGTGCTTTGAATACAGAGACCTATTATCCATTAGCCAGAGCCCCACCAGTTAATCTCCATAGTACTACCCACCTCTGATGTTCTACGAGTCAACTCAATTTTTGCACAACATGTTATTTTCCAGCACATTCCACCTGGGCCATTTACAGATCATAGTTTCTGTGGTAACCACTTCCTGTAATATGTTGCAGTCCTCAAGTAATCAAATGCCATGCATTATTTCTCCTTCTGTGCTTGCTTGCTGTCTTTTATATTTCCCCAAAGTGTTAAATCTGGCCTTTAGAAATCAACATCCTGTAAACCCCGGAGATAGCCTAATGTCTGCAACATGGGGCTTATTGCAAACAGCTGCTTATTGCAGAGTGGTGGGTAGCAAATTGTGCCTCAGGTGACCAACGTGAAATGAACCTGATTGTGTTGAGCTTTTTAATTAAGCACAACTAAAACAGTTTGCTGTAAAAGTCCACCTACTTGGCAGTTTTACCTGACCTCAAATTAGTAATATTATACAATATTAGAGTTGCTCAGGAGCTATAAAGGGATTGTTTGAATGCGAAAACGTGGATAACATTTTATGTGATCCTATATGAAATTTCCAATTTTCATTCTTGATATTTCTGTTCAGGAAATCTCTAAGGAAAACTGTGTGTGAAAAAATCAGGGTTTGTTTTTGCTGCTGCCCCTGTCCTGTTCCATCCCTGAGTTGAGTCCCTGGGTTTCTGGAGCTTAAATGTTGTTTTGCCTCATATTCTCCTCCAAAGACTTATCACTGTGGCTTCTTTCTGGGTGCTACATCATTTTCACAACTTTGTGTACTTGTTTTTGCACAAAGATTCTCATGTTTTCTTTTCCTCCATGCTCCTATTTGTCCTTCCTAAGATAATAGCTACCTATTTTATAACCTCAGTTATGTCAATACATGATTTATCTCAGGTAACTTATGTATGAATAGCAGTTTTCAGAACAGAAGCATTTAGCCACCTTTACTGATGGGTATCAGGCTGTGGAAGGTGAAGTTTAGAATAAATAGGGAACCTGTGTTCATATCAAAATAGGAATCATCACAACTCACTGCAACCTCAAATTCTTGCGCTCAAGGGGTCTTCCTGCCTCAGCCTCCAAGTAGCTGGGACTACAGGCATGAGCCACCATGCCCAGATAATTTTTCTATTTTTTGTAGAGATGTGTTGTCCAGGCTGGTCTTGAACTCCTGGCCTCAAGCAATTCTCCTGGCTCAGCCTCCCAAAGTGCTAGGATTACAGGCATGAGCCACTGCAGCTAGCCAAAGTTCTTTCTTAAATACTTGTCTTAGTCTGTTTGATGCTGCTACAACAGAATACCTGGGATTAGGTAATTTGTAGTGAACAGAAATTTATTGGGTCATGGTTCTGGAGGCTGAGAAGTTCAAGATCAAGGGGCTGGCATCTGATGGGAGCGTTCTTGCTGTGTCATCCCATGGTGGAAGGGCAAAGAGAGGGCAAAGGTGGGTGGGAGATCATACAGCTTCCAGCCCTTTTATAATCAGCAATAATCCATGCTTGGGGGTGGAGCCCTCATGACCTAAACACTGCTCGTTAGGCCCACCTCTCAACACTGTTGTATTGAGAATTGAGTTTCCAAGACATGCTTTTTGGGGATACATTCAAACCATAACAATATTGATCTAATCTCTTTTTTGAAAAATCTGCCTTTTTGGCTCTAGCTCTATCCTCTGTGGTTTCAAAGATATGATTAAATATTTCATATGTTACCAAGACTTATTCATGAAGATTTATGCAGGAGCATTAACCCTGGGATTGGTTTTACTTCAGATCATAATGAAATAGTTATTTCAAGCTAGTTTCCTTTCTGTATTTACATGTGATCAAGTGTGTTCAGACTGAATTGAAAGTCTCATTTGGTATGTATATTTTAAACACTGATTAGTCTGCAACATTCATTCATATATTCATTATGTTTGCTGCATATTTTCTATTTCCCTCCATTAGAATGTAAGTGACTTGGGCCCAGAACAGTGTCCTGTACATAGTAGGCTCACAATAAATATTTGTTAAATGAATTGAAATGATTTAATATTTAAAAAAAAATTAGAACTTATCTCTGAGATTTATTGGCCACTAGAATTATCAGTGAGAGTTTGAATTATGTTAGAGATTATATAGCTGATGAATAGAAGAGTCATTACTCAAATCTGGTTATTCTGAATACTCCTATGTGGAATTCACTGCTCCAGCATGTAATCTTAGAAAAATTCTAACTTAATGTAATGTGAAAATTTTAAAATGAAGTATAACATGCAGACAGAAACATGTATACATCTTAAGAGTTAAGCTTGGTGAACTTTTTTTCCCAAGGTGATGGCCCATGTAACTACACATTGATCAAGATAAAGAATATTACCTCTGGGCCGGGGATGGTGGCTCTGGCCTATAATCCCAGCACTTTGGGAGGCCAAGGTGGGAGGGTCACCTGAACCCAGGAGTTTGAGACTGTCCTGGGCAACATAGCAGGAATCCATCTCTACAAAAATTTTTAAAAATTAATCAGGCATGGATATAGTCCCAGTCACTTGGTAGGCTGAAGCAGGAGGATCTCTTGAGCCCTGGAGTTTGAGGCTACAGTGAGCTATGACGGTATCACTCCAACCTGGGCAACAGAGTGAGACCTCATTTTCCTCATGTTCCCCTCTTGTCATTACTTTATCCAGATGATACTTGTCTCCATAGATTAGTTTTGACTGTTTTTGAAATGTGTATTATAAATCAGTTTTGCCTGTTTTTGAAATGCATATTAATTGAATCCTATAGTAAGTACTCTTTTGTGTTTGCTACCTTTCACTCACCATTCTGTAGGTAAGGTTCATTTGTGCTGTGTATAGTGAAAGGTCAATGTTACTTTGCTATATAGTATTCCTTTGTAAGGCTGTTCCACAATTTACATTTCTGTTCTATTGTTGATAGATATTTGAGTTGTTTCCAGTTTTGGGCTACTATAAATAATGCTTGAACTTTCCTGTTCATATGTGACTTTCTCTTGGGGTATATATATCTAGGAGTTGAATTGCTGGGAACTAGGACATGTATATGTTCAGCTCTTGGAGATACAGCTACAAAGTTTCCTAAAGTGGTTGTATTATATTCTATATTTTAAAATATGGTGAACGTTGGAGATGTGTTTTGAGGAAATAGAGATCATACTGGCTGAAAACACATAAGGTGTGTCTGGAAAGTATCCAGCCATTGTTAACATAATGAGAACGGTGTGCAGGATATCAACTTAACCTGGCAGCCAAGGAGAGTGGACAGGAATGTACATGTATAAGCAATGACAACTTCGCTGTACTAATCAGTGGAGCGCTAGACACCATCGAGTGAGCATGTGTATTGTGTGGCCGTCGCACTCAAAATGACTAAGTGAGCAGTAGAGCAATGAATCTGTATCAGATTTTACATTAAGCTTGAACATTCCTCCATGGAAATTATTAGGATGATTCAGAAGGCTTTCAGGGGTGATGCAATGAGTGCAGCGCAAATAAAAGTGTGGTACAAATGCTTCAAAGATGGTCAATCTATTGAAAGTGATCCACATTCTGGAAGGCCTATAACAAGCAGCACACCTGAGGATGTTGAACATGTATGGGTTACGTTAAGAGACGCTGGGAGAACTGTGTGATATCCCAAGCTGTGCCTACTTTGCAGAAGACTGAGGCATCATTGTCCTATGGACAATGTTTCTTCTATCTTGTATATTCTTCAGTAAGTGTCTCTATTTTTCATATTACATGGCTGAATACTTTCCGGACAGACCTCATATACATTTTTAATTCTATAGAAATCTAAATAGGATATAATTACTTTGTTTTTTAAAAACAACTAGAATAATGTCCTTTCTACTTTTCTGTGTCCCGGCTTTTCCTTTAAATAGTAAAAAACTGGATGGATAAGTATATTATTATTTTGCAGCTGTCATCTTAAAGTAAAAAGATCTGTAATAGAACAAAAGAATTTAAATTTTCAGGGTCCATACTGAATTACTACAAATGCATTTGTTGCCCAGTAGTAATATAGTAATGACTATAATAAGTCACTATCATACTTGAATTTAGGAAAAGGAAATTTTCAGATTTCAGTTCATTTGATATCCAATAACTTTTTTGTTCTCTTCTTTCCCATTTACTAGAGTTTCTTGATCATATTTAACATATTATAGACAATGAACTGTGTCTACAGTATTCTGTATACAGAATGGTAGTATCAGTGATATACATAGGATTGATATTTCCTTGACAATTATAATTGCCTGATAATCCTAATTGACACTTTGGGGTACATTCTGGTCTCACCATGCACAATAAAACAGGCATCCTGATTTGATATGGTTTTTGAATGTTATTTCAGCTTCAGACCCATTTAGTATAGTGTTTGGAAAGTGTATTTCAGTGTATTGCAGAACGATAACTACTCAGTTTTTGTCAACATTCTTTTACTATGCAAGTGTAGGTAAAAATAAAGAAGTTGAGTTAAAGTATGTAAATGATATAGGGGAATGAAAATATCAATAATTTTCGTATCTTTGTTTCATGTTCAGTTGTACTGGATGGCTTTTATCTAGCTGAGAGAAATGGTATAGTTTGTTTAATTACCTTTCTTCTAGTTCTCTTTTTTTTCATAAGCTACATCGTAGTTTTTTTTTTAAGAGGGAACATGACAGGTTTATTCAGTATAATGTTTCCCCACATACCCATTGCCCACCCAGCTATCTCATGCGTGGCTAACCCTGTTTTGCCTATAAACTCACCTTCCTTCCCCATCCTGGCAATGGATTTTGGAAAAAATCTCAGCCTTCTGCTTCTTTTAATCACTATTTCTGCAACTTTGGTTGGGCAAATATTTCATTTCACTGAGTTTTAGTTTTCCTATCTGTAAAATAAGGGTGTAGGACTAAGCGCGTCTCTTCTCCCCAGGCTAATATCTGGGTACATGTTCTCTATGTTAATATAGGGATTGGATGAATTTAGTAAAGAGAGACTTAGATGGGCCTCTCTATTTTTTGTTTTTGTTTTTGTTTTTTTCTCTTCCTTGCAAGTGGAAGTATTTCAGAGAAAGAATAACTATCTTTCCTTTTCAGAGCTTCATAACTGGTTTTAAATGAACCAGGGAGGAGAGAGATTTGCTGAATCATGGCATTGAACTTACTGTTCTAAGCATTATAATTTCTGATGAATAGTGTCTCAAGAGACTTCTGTAAAATGATACATTCTGACATCCAGTGACCTTTTAAACTAATATTTCTGTTATATAATTCGGTTGCTTCTGTTTCCTGAAAGTAATAACATTAGTTTGTACTGAGGTAGATAATGATTTTGTTAGCAATTTCCTTTGTGGTAAGTGTTTTTACAGTAATTTAGTTTGAAGGAAGAATTGTTTGTACACAAAATTCAGAGGAACTCACCTCTAGTGTACTGGGATCAAGAAAAAAGGTAGTCATTGACTTCTGGGACAATATTTTTGAGACTTAGGGTAAACAGTCACATTGACTGAATTTATTTTTGATAAACCTTGTTACTATCTACGAAACTTGCATAAGTGTGCTCGTGCACAAACACACATAAAGTTTTGGGGCAAAGGGACAAGAATGTGGAATCAGACCTATTGTTAGTTCTTTCTCATTAGTGGGTAAACCTTACAAACCTGGATTTCTTTATCCATAAGACAAAAGTAATAATACTTCACAGAGTGTATGGTAAGTATTAGTGAAATGGTAATGAGAAGAATATAATGCAGTGCCTGGCTAAATGGTACTAAATAAAGATCACCGATTTTTCTTTCCTTCCTTGTGTTATAAGATCCTAAAATGACTTCTGCCTTACTAAAGACAATTTATTTTCCATCAGCTTTTACTGAGTGTATTTATTATATCTGATTGATTCATGGTATATTCATTAATTCTTTTTACCAAAGTAATTTATTACTCAGAATATCTAGTATTCATTTATGAGTCATAACAATTTACTGTAGCTTGAGTGACAGGGGTGGGAGTGGGTGGTTGAACTTTATTTAGTCTTACTTTCTTATCTAAAATATTGACAGTCACAGGAAAAAAAGGAGTATGCTAAGGAGGAACAAAATAGCATTTCTTTCCTTCCACAATTTGCTTCTATTCTTTAATCATGCATACTGCGACACATCTTTCCTACAAGCCCTCTCCTCTGCTAAACTGATCTCACCTTTGCCCTACAGCTATCATCTGTGTCACTGTGCATTTGATTGTATAAATAGAACTTTCTCTTCTCTACCATAGCTGAAGTCCTGCCTCCTCCTTGAAGGTGCACCACGACTGTGCTTCTGTCCTTGCCTTCTTTTTTTTGTCTCACTTTGTTTTCTGTCTCAGCTATGTGGCACTTAGCAAAAGCTGCCCTAAATTGTAATATATCCTCTTACATGTGTCTTAACCCTCCAACTGGATTATGTGCAGAGGCAGACTTGATTATTTCTTGTAAGCCTCATAGAGTCCTTAACATGACAGACTTTTAGTGAATGTTTGTCGATGCTGTTGCTGCTTTTGCTTCTGCTAATGCTGATGAAAAGAATGAAAATCTGCTCCTATATGTATGGTACTTAGTTTTGCCATTTCTTTGATCACCTTGGGTAACTAAGACACTCCAGGTTTGACTAATTTGAGGTCAGACTTGGTTCTTTCTGCTGAATGGTTGATTCATTCATTCCTTTCCCATCCATCCATCTATCTGTCCATCCGTCTATCCATCCATCCAACCATCTATCTAGCCATCCAATCCATCCATTCATCCATTCAAATAATTTAATTAATACATTCATTTAGATAGTGCAAAAACATGTACTAGGAGCTTTGGGATATAGGGCAAAAAATCAATAGAGGATGATTATAGTATAATTACTGTTTTGGCTATTCCTAAATAATTACTTTCATGTATTCAAATAACTTTAAAAGATTTGCAAATCAATGTTTATGTTTCTAAGTTAAAATAAACTATTTAATATAATGTATTAGTTTTATGATTCTCTGCTTTAAAAAAATCCTGACATTTTCATTTCACTGACAGCTGCTGATCCTTGTTACATTAGATGGAATTTTCATCCCAATATAAAAATCTTACAATACCAAGAAAGTAATGCAGAAATTCTGAAGGCCAAATATTCAAACTTAAATAGTAAAATATAGGCTTGCCTTTGAATAACTTGACTAAAATTTAAAAATGGAGTTGAAACAAGATTGGGACAACCAGCATTAAATATATATAATGCTTACTACTCTGTGTTTGGCACTATTCTTGCTTATTTGGTTTACCTCATCAAGGCTAGTTTCTGTTGGGCTACTTTACCTTATCCACTATAAATGAGCATTCATACCAAAGTTCTTAAAATAATGAAATCTATTTCTGAGAAAGACAACTTGATCAATCAGTAATGTAAACATGAATTCATTTTGAATAAAATTAACTTAATAGAAATGTTGAATAAATACTTTAGAATAAGTATGCTTTTTAATCATAAGGATAAATGAGGTAATAACTTTCATTAAGAAAGAACAAGAAATTATGTAACAAAACCTACAGAATGAAACATGAATGGATGGATATGAAAAAGAACTAATTAGAAATTGTGGAATTGAAAAATGTTGTCATTGAAATTAAAACACTGCAATAGAAAAGGTAAATGTTAGAAAATTTACTATTCGAATTTTTGAACTGAAAGTATTTGCAGAATCCATCCCAAAATCAAAGATAGTTACAAAATATAAAAATATAGTTGAGACTCCAGGGTAGGTTGAGAAGTGCCATCACAACTAAAAGTGTCTAAAACATTTTAAACAAATAATATTTTCCTTTACTTTAAAATAACTTAAGATGAAATTATATAAATATACATGAAACCATTTTTGACTAAAAAATTCAAACATCAATTTAGCATATTTTGACTTAAAAAGTAACCCTAACTATAATCCTAATTATTTTAGATTCCACATATAAGTGGGGCATGTCTTTCTGTGCCTTATTTCATTTAGCATAGTGTTCTCCAGTTTCATCCATGTTGCTGAAATGACAGAATTTCCTTCTTTTTAAAGGCTGAATAGTATTCCATTGTTATATAAATAACTCATTTCCTTTATCCATTCATCTGTTGATGGACACTTAGGTTGGTTTCATTGTGGCTGTGGAACATCACAGTGTAGGCATTCCTTTGCTAAACTGATTTTAAATCTTTTGGGTAAATACCTAGAATGGGGATTGCTGGATCATATGGTAACTCTATTTTTAGTTTTTTGAGGAACCTCCCTACAGTTTTCCATAATGGCTGTACTAATTTACATTCCCACCAACAGTGTATTAGGATTCCCTTTTCTCCGTATTCTTGCCAACATTTGTTAGCTTTTGTCTTTTTGATGATACCCATTCTGACAGGTGTGAGACAATCTCTCATCGTGGTTTTAATTTGCATTCTGTATGGATTAGAAATGTTGATCATTTTTTCACGTCTGTTGACCATTTGTCTTCTTTTTGAGAGCTATCCATTCAGGTGCTTTACCTACTTTTAAATTAAGTTTTTGGTTTTCTTGTTATTAAGTTGTTTGAGCTCCTTGTGTATTTTGAATAGTAAGTCCTTGGATGTGAATCTTGTTTTTGGTAAATTTATTTCCAATCTAATTCTTTTATTTTTGCATATTAATTGAAATGTTTTGCCTAGGGACTCTGAGGATTTTTTCTTCTCTTGAATGTTTAGTAGTTTTACTAGAATATGTCTCTGTTTCAACCACATTCTCTCTGACTGTTTTTACTTTTTTCTCTATTTCATTCATTTAGTTGATTTTTTGCTGTTTTTCTAATATTTCCTATTGCATTTTCTTTCAAATCTCTTTTCCCTTGGGCATCTTGTAATTTACTTTCCATTTCTGATGTATTTTTCTATTTTTCTTTTATTTCCCTCTGAGTTCAGTCAACTTGTATTTTATTTCTTCCTTAAGTTTTCTGGTCATCCACTTCCCTGTTTTTAATTTTGGTTTCAAGGTGGTTTTTTATCAACTTGAATGCAGGATTTGTGGATATTTAATTCAGTTTTGAGTATTATAGTTTTCTTCTTTTTGGACAGTTTTTTGGTGGAAGGATAGAATCTTCATCAGCTGAATTGTTCTCATTTTCACTTTTCTTTTTATACTAGCTTTTTGTTTTTTTGTGGGTTGGGATGGTTATAACATTCCTAGTTCAAGAACACCCTTTTCTGTCATCATAAATAAAGTATTATTCCTTTACTGGGTGGCATAGCTTTTGAATGGTCTTATACCCTTCAATTTTTAAATTGTCTTTCGTCTTATATAAGTCTAAATGTTCCCTCTTCTTTTTTTACTTTTCAAATGTATAGTTTCCAAAGAAACCTCTCCTTTTGTTTTAGCTCTTTTCTCTCCAAAGTGACACCTTTTCAAGATTGCCTTTTCATGTCCCATGTGCCTTTTCAAGTCTCTTCTCTGTTGTCAGTGTTCTGATCTAACTGTTGACTTTTCAGTATTTATATACATAGGGTGGGCTTTCTCTTTCTAGCAGTGGTTTTAGATCATGTTTTGAACTGCCCTTAGCTCCTCTCTTCTGTCTTCTGTGTAATTTTTCATGAACTGCTCTTGGTCTCCATGAAGGCTGATGGCAGGAGGGTATGAGAGAGGTAGGTAGGTTTTGATGTTTATTATATTTTTGTACTTAGAAGTAATTTGAAGTTTTGAAGGTCCTTGTTTTCTAGTTATATTGAGGTAATGAGTTTTGCATAGTTTTATTTCTTCTGCTTTTCGCTCTCGTCCTTCTTCTTTCTTCTTTCCTGGATATTTTGGGATTTTCAGATTTACACCTCTGTCACTGCTTTCACTACCTAAAATCTGCTTTATTAATGCATTATTGATAGCACCCAACATCCTGTAGCAACTTAAATGTTTCCTATTTTAGCTTATTAAGAAATTCAAATCCTGAATATACATGATCATACGTGAAAGCTTCTAAAAAGATGAGAAGGTAGTTCAAATTATTGTAGGCTTTATCAGACACATAACTCTGAGCAGGTTAAAAGAAAAGACTTTAAGGTCTTACCAAGGTCTTACTAATGTAAAAATCGATGGCTTTTTGTTTCTCTGTTATTAATGTTCAAAGTTCTAAGGTGTTTTGTGAGGCTAAATCATAAAGCAATGATCATCTTTTTAAGTGTGATGCATCATTGGTGTCTTTTTGCGAAGATTATCTGAGACAACCGTGCATGTTTAGTAAGTCCAAGGGCACGTTGAAGTTTCATGTGGAATAGTTACACGGGAATTTGCTGCAGCAATTACTCTGCTGTTTAATGACAAGTAATTATCCACATCACTTCCCAAGCTATACATCTCTCTCTTGCCCTTCAGCATTATGAACATCCCACCCATGGGCATGAACATTTATTCTGCATAGTGTCCAGCTGTTACCTACTCCAAGATGTAACACACCTCTTGTTTATATAAGTAAATCTAAGCTTTGCTTCATTGTGGCTTATAAAATATAAGTCCTCACTTTTTCTAATTGCCATTTATTTTGTATTCTTCAAGCTTTGTAATGCTTTTAGAATCTGTGGCCCCTGAAATAAGTTTTGTACCAACAGGGAGCATGAAGGGACAGTTACTTTTGTATGGGGGAAAACTAAGTAATCATGTAAATGCATTTCTAATTATCATTCTGTGGGCTCCTATTCATTTCTAGCTGCCATGGATTTCATTGTGACATGTCATAATTGCAGTAATATTGTTGAAATTATGTTTCCTGAATTATATCAGTTTTTGAAGCATCTTTAATATTCCTTTGTCACCTGCAGGTGAGCTGAAAAGAACCCCAACTGTATTGACAATTTTCAAAATAACTTTTAAAAGCTTATAGGAGAGTACTCTGAGAGCTATTGCAATGGTGCTGTTTTTAAAAATCGCAAAGATTCTCTGAGTAAGATTGGTTCATTGTAGTTTCATTAGTTCTGTTATGATGGAGAGGTCATGAAGTGGCTACTGCAGTTATCATTTATATTTTCCAGCTTAATGATGGAAAGATGGAGAAATGTGAGTGGTTTCTGTACTTCATAATGCTTTACTCCCATATTTATTCCCATGTATTACATATCTACTATATTTACCTCCTCCCCTAAACAGGTAATCACATTTATAGTTAAACCCTCATTTCCACACTGAAATCAGGAGCTTTTGATATTTAGAAATCTGGAGAGTTCAGAATTCCTTAGATGATATGCTTCATGCTTTGCAGGTTCCATTTCTGACCTCAAACAATTTATGGCTACTTTTGCATTTATCTAGTTTAAACCAAAGGATTTCATGGTAACATTTAAATTATAAAGATCCCATAAGATTACTTTCTAGCTTCTCACTTCTGAAAATAGTTAAAAATATTTTTTTATTTTTTATTCTGAAATTGCATGTTTGTTAGCTAAAGTCTCCTATGTTTATTTAGCTTTTATTTATGCATATATTGTGTGTTTGCTCTGTGTCAAATGCCATCAAAGGTATGGTTCAGTCTTCTGGAGTGTAATGAAGTAGATGGATAAATGAATAGTGGATTACAGTACCTTGTAAGAGCAGCTGTAATGGAGATGTGCAGCAAGGGGAGTGGAGTACATGCTAATGAACTCAGAAATTATTTCGTTATAGTGATACTTTTTTATACATAATAATCTATATCTAAGTTGACTGAAGGCTCATAAAAAGCAAGTTAAATGAATCATTCTATTTAGATAATATTTTCTTTTATATAAATTTTAAGAATTAGTATCTTTGGTCACCTTTTTCTGTATGTTAGTTATATTTCCTTTATTTATAAAAATTTATTTATTTTTTTAATTCAGGATATTATGAGGGTACAAACATTTAGTTGTTTTCTGACTTGAGTTTAGGAAATGTCTACTCCTCTAAATTCATGATATACAACATGTTAAAATCTACAAACCCAAAGGCCCCAATTCTTGTGTGTCTCATTGTAGACATGCCCATTTGCCCTGTAGGTAGTTATTAGAGGTGACCATTTATATGATAATTACTGAAATTAAAGTTTTTGGGTGACATATTTCTTATTTTAGCAAAGTAATGAAAATCACAGTCTATGTTTGTTTATATTATAACTTTGAGCTATTGAAGAATCATAGGTTTATAGGCAGTTCTCTTTCAAAATCCACTTGGGATTTCCTAATTCCTAAGTACCACTATGTCAGATAATTTTTGCTAAATGCTGTTGTGTGCTGTGTTTCTGTATGCCATACATTATTTATGTATATTTTATGAGCACTCACATTATTTATTTCTCAATATTTAGTCAAATGACTTTGGTACCTGAATGGTAGGTATATGCTATTTCTCCATCTTTACCCTACTACATTTAGTGAAGTCATTCTTAGTTCATACACATATATTATCTAAAGTGATACACACTTTCAAATTTGGAATAGGAAAATGAATTTATAAATACTAGAAAGTGAAAAAAATACATCTAAAAACTGTAAGTGAATAAGATTGGTACATGAACGGTTTAATGTTATAATCATTATTTTTATTGTTTTGTCCAATAACAATTGTATTAACAGAAAAAGAACATCTTAAAACAAAAGGCGAAAAAGGCTCTAAAGTATAAAATAAATTAACTGAAAGAAAATTATACCTGCTATACTCACAAATTACATGACTCTTTTGAAGTTTTATTTAGGACTCTTGAAGTTTTATTTAAGAATCTTTGAACCAGTGACTCCTCTTATAACAACTGTTGTGCTTACTTAACGAACAGCTGATTATGACTAAAATGGCAAGGGATAGTGGGTTTGGAATAGATCATTTTAAACCGTGTCCATGGCCGGGCGCGGTGGCTCACGCCTGTAATCCTAGCTCTGGGAGGCCGAGGCGGGTGGATCGCTCGAGGTCAGGAGTTCGAGACCAGCCTGAGCAAGAGTGAGACCCCGTCTCTACTAAAAATAGAAAGAAATTATCTGGCCAACTAAAAATATATATACAAAAAAATTAGCCGGGCATGGTGGCTCATGCCTGTAGTGCCAGCTACTCGGGAGGCTGAGGCAGTAGGATCACTTAAGCCCAGGAGTTTGAGGTTGCTGTGAGCTAGGCTGACGCCACGGCACTCACTCTAGCCCGGGCAACAAAGTGAGACTCTGTCTCAAAAAAAAAAAAAAAATAAAAAAAATAAACCGTGTCCATAATAATTCCAAGAACATTCTTTTAAAATTGGTTAAGGAGAGCATCAAATATAAAAAGTAAAATTCAAACTCTAATGCCATTTTGAACTCACTAATGTTTACCATTAGCCAGCTAATTTAGAAGGATTAAAGAACTATAAGTTTCAACAGTAGAGGTGTGAGGGACCACCGTTTACATTTTTCTAAATCAGCTCACTTAGTAAGATAATCTGTAGTTGTCTGCATATAATTTAATATTATCTAGACCATTGTACTTAATGTTAATATTAACTAATTTAAATATTTATACTAATCCACTCTTCACATATACAAGAAAAAAATAATTCTCATTTTTAACACTCTGAATATTATTAGTGTACCTAACTACATTTTGGTGTTTAAGACAGCAATTTGGGGTCAAACATTTAAAGATAAATGCTTAAAAGTGTCCATACTTGCAGCAAAGAACATTCTCCTTCGTAATTATGATTACCTTTTCACATCTAAGAAAATTGTAATTTTGTAATATCATCTGATATTCAGCCTACAATTTTCCCCAAACATTTCTTTTATAGTTTGTTTTCTTTTCCTGGTACTAGGACCAATCAAAGTTCACAGGGTTTTTCTGTCTTCTACCCCTTTTTGAATAAAATCCTGTGCTTTCTGTTTGGTGCCTGTCATGGTGAAAAAGAGAAGTAGCTCTTTCCTGCGAATATTCTTTCTTTGTTAAAAAAAAAAAAAAAAAAAAAAAAAAGTTGGTTGGGAATGTTTCCCACAAATGCATAGTGGTAATAATTTTGAAGCCCCTGTTTTTGCCTTCTTTGTCAATCCAAGTGGGATCACAGTGGAGGAGGTAGTCGTGTCCAGCTCCTTTATTTTTTTCTCTTCTCTACCTTTTGCTCCCCTCCTCTTTTGTATTTTACCCCTTGGCTTCTGTATTCCATATTCAAGAAGTAGGAATCTTTTTTTTTTTAAGTGAAAACCAAAAATCATTTTATTTTGTGCAGAATTATTTCTTCAGTAGCTTTTTTAAAATTCTCAACACATTTTTTAGTGTATAGTACAATATTGTTATATAGTAACTGTAAGCTCAATGTTGTACAGCAAATCTTTAGAACTTCTTCATCTTGGTTAACTAAAACTTTATACCAGTTGGACGGCAACTCCCTATTTCTTCCTCTCTACACCTCCTGGCAACTGGCATTCTACTTTTTGCTTCTATGAGTTGAATTATTTTAGGTTCTAAATATTAAGTGGAATCGTGCAGTTATTTGTCCTTCTGTGACTGGCTTGTTTCATGTAGCATGATGTCCTCTATGTTCATCCATGTTGTCGAATGTGGCGGGATTCCCTTTTTTAAGGCTGAGTAGTATTCTTGTGTATGTATAGATCCTACATTTTCTTTATCTGTTCATCTATGGATGGAAACTTAGCTTGATTCCATATCTTGGCTATTGGGAATACTGCTACAGTGAACATGGGAATACAAATACTTCTTTGAGATCCTGATTTCAATTATTTTGGATAAATACCTAGAAATGAAATTGCTACCAGAAATGGTAGTTCATTTTTTACATTTTTTTATTTTTTTAATTTCATACTGCTTCCATAGCTGCTGCACCATTTTACATTCCCACCAGCAGTGCATAGGGTTTCAATTTCTCCACAATGTTGACAACACTTTTTGTTTGTTTGTTTGTTTGTTTGCTTTTTTGATAATCCCCATTCTAAGAGGTGTGAGGTGATATCACAGTGGTCCTGATTTCATATTCTTGATGATTAGTGATGTTGAGCATCTTTTCATAATCCTGTTTGCTATTTGTATGTCTTTGAGAAATGTTTTAAGAAGTAGAAATCTTAATGGGGAATATGCTACAAGCAACCAAAGAGTATTTCTGAAAAGGATAGTGTAAGAGACAACTGAGCACTGAGCCATCTTGGAATTTTCACTTATGGAGGGAGATTCCATGTTCACAATTCGGGAATTTTTGTAATTTTCATGTCTGAGATGGAGAGATATTTTAATTCTAATCTCTGGTCTTCAAAACTTTTTTCTGTAGTTTTGAGAAAATTTTAAAAAACCTTTATCAAACTTATTACTTTGATAAGCATCTTGGTTTATTTTTTATAGTCTCACGTATGAATTATTTATATTCTTAATTGAGATAGCATGATGAACTGATTGCTTTCAAAGTACCTAAAATGTATAAAACTGTATTAAGTATAATTTTCTTTATATCTTTATAGATCTAAAAGTAATAGTAAATGAGGAGAGGAGAAATTTACTCTGGTTTGTTTTAGGAGATTTTATGAAATGTAAGTATAAAAAAAAACTGTACATAATTTAAGCACAGCATGTTTTACCTATGTGACTTCAAGCAATAATAAATTATAAATAGTACTGTGCCTCACAATTCAGTTATAGGAAAAACTACATTATAATTTAAATTAAAATTCCAGCAGATTATTACTACAGTAAAATTTCATGAGGGGCTCAACCTCTCTAATAAAGAAATGCAAATGAATCAACTGTGAGATGCCATTTTGATCTACCAGATTGACAATGCTAAAAGATAATATGTAATACGGGCAGGGGATCAAGGGAATCGAAGAAGTCATATACTCATGGTGGGAATTTAAAATGTTTCAATCTTTTGGAAGGTATTTAGATGATACGTATTAATATTAAAATTTACATTGTTTGATTCAGCAATTTTACTTCAAGGAATTTTTCTTAAGGAAATAATTAGACAGCTATACAAATACTTATATGAAGAGCTTTATTATAAGAGTATTTATAATAAAACATTTTTTAAACATCTAAACTCTAAAGTGTAATGAAAGATTAAAAATAATTTGGTATATTCATATGATTATCATAGTATGCATTCATTTAAAATTATATTTTTTAAATTCATTTGCTAATGTGGTAAGATACCTATAATATAATGTTAAGTGAAAAGGGTAGAATACAAAATTGTATTTATTTTGCATGCTTTCTTTTCACATTTATATTTTTTTAAAAATGTAATTGTTTGGGTACAAGAAGAATGAAACAAAATATACCAAAATACTAACAGTTATTAGTCATAATTTTAAAATAGCAGATTTTAAAAATATTCCCCCTTTATATGCCTTTTTTATTTAGCCTTCCAAGATTTCTAACATTAACCAGTGTTATTTTAAAAGTAAAAAAAAAATGTTTTTAAAGCTGTCAGAGTTAACTCAAAAAATATACATCTGTGAAAATCTATGTAAATTATTTTGTGACTAAAATCTTAGATTTCTTTTTTGGTGTGGATTAACCTATTATTGGGTTTAGTGCTAGTAAGATAATATTCACTGAACATTGAATTCTCTGTGGGATGGCATTTGCGAAACTCATAAATTTAGAGAACACAATTATGCCAGTGAATTGAAATTAATGAAATGGCATCCCACACAGGCACCATAATTTGCATATTAATTTCAGTTAATTTTTTTATGGATGTGACAGACTTATCCCAGTCATATTTGAT
Organism: Lemur catta; assembly: GCF_020740605.2. Classification (NCBI taxonomy): domain Eukaryota; kingdom Metazoa; phylum Chordata; class Mammalia; order Primates; family Lemuridae; genus Lemur; species Lemur catta. The sequence goes on from NC_059138.1 coordinate 33,616,053, forward strand.
AAAACAGAAAGTAACAGATTGTGAAGCAACTAAATGTTGAGCAGTTATTCCAGTAGGTTCACAGTATTCCAAAAAACATCTTTGAAATGTTAGAGTTTGGCACTTTGAGTTTTAGTCTATTTACATTTTATTGCTTTGTTAAAAATAAAAATACATTAAATGGAAAGATAATTGATACTATTTTTTAGCTGCAATAAGTGTTTTTTCTGTTAGCATAGATTTGAAATTTCTCACTTAAAGAAATTACATTTCAATTAAAAATTATATTACTCATGACTTTGAATAGATTTTATTATTTGGATTCTGCAGCTATTTAAAATAGTCAGTGGTTTTCTCAAACATGCCTTCAGGTTTTTTAGTGTCTTTTCAGGTGACTTGCCTCAACTTAAGAACTCTCTTATGAATTATGGTCTGTAGTTAGATGAATAAGTTTTAGGCATTTCCTCAATAGCATTTTCTCTCTATTAAGGTCAGTTTTGCCAAATGAAATTTTATTTCATCTATGTTTCAAATTTATTTGTGTATAAAATAGACTTTGCTTCCTTTTTGTGCCTCACTTCATCTCTTTTTTTTGGCTTTGTCTCTTTTGATGATTATTTCTCCTTTTTTATTTCTCATTTTATGTGTTTGGGCTTTATATTCACCTCACTCTTACCCCCCCCACCCCCCCATCCCCGCTTTTAAAATTTAGTTGGCTAGTAGTTTGTCTATTTTATGTGTGTTTCAAAGAACCAGCTTTTAAATTTACTTATTAACTCTACTGTTTTTGTTGTTTTATTGTTATTACTTTTTTCCTTCTGCTTTTGTTTTACTTTTTAGTCTTTTTCTAATTTTTTGAATATTAAAATCATTTCATTTCTTTTTTTAAAAAATTATGTTAAGTATTAATATTTAATGCTTTGGATTTTCTTTGGAGAAGTCCTTTTGTAATGACCCATAAATATTAGCTATTTAATAGCCTGCTTTTAAATTTGCTGATGAAAAAGTCTTTTTCTCATTTAAATTATTATTAATTATTAAGAGGTCTTTTTTTTTTATTGTTGCATTATGACCTGAGAACACTATTAGTGTATTGGTCTATTAATATACTAACATTAGTATATTTCTAATTTTTTGATTCAATTCCTTCTATGCCTAGACTTTGAATTCCTTTTTCATTTTTTTGATGCCTGGAGATGTCTCTCCTTTTGGTTCAAATTTGACCGCATAAACCAAAATTCTTATGTTATTGCCTTTCATTGATTTGGAGCAGAAAATGACTGATGGCTTTGTCTGCACAATTCAGTATTATGCTGAAGTTATATTTGTGTTAAATTCAGTTTCAAGGTATCTATATGACATAAACTAAAATTCTGCATCTAACCAGTGTTGGGAATCAATTCGACCTCAATAAACATTTATTAAGAATCTGTTATCTGTCACATACTATTCCCATGGGTCAGGCATAAAGGAATTTTTGGGACAGCCTTTTATTTATTAGTAATTTTTCAGTAGATATCAAGTCTTAAAGTCACAGTGCCCGTGTTCAAGATTAATTATGCAGCCTGAACTACAAATTGGAATCTGTTATCTTACATTACTTCCTATAAGGATGTCTCTGGGCATTGTTTTCTCTTGCAGAAATTATAAAAGTTCAGAAATCAAAGAAAATACTCTTAAGTGCTATGAATGAGGTACTTCACATTACGCTTAGGGTTTTAAAATACTTTGGGGTTTAACATACTTTGGGTTTTAACATAAGGCATTTTAGGTTTAAGGATTTGTGTCAACTTAAGGTATTTTGATATACATAACTTAGTCACAGGGGGAAGGATGAATGTAAAGTCTTAGAAGTATTTTACTGACCTATCAAAGGGCATACTGAACTTTTCTAATCACTCTATAGTTCTCTACCTTTTAATTAAATAAACTGCTAATCATGTAGTTTTCATTTTGGGCTTTGAAGAGTGACTGAAGAATGTTAAGAGAGTATTTAAATTGAAACCACATTCATGTGTCTATATTCAAGGATTTCTGAATTTAGAGATTTGGGACATAGTTACATATTACAGTAACTCCAAGCTTTGGATTTAGGACTAAAATTTTGCAGTTTTTTAAAGGACTCCTTTTTTTTTTTTATCACTCCCATGATGCATTGCAAAAACCTGAGAATCTCAACCTCACAGATAAATAATTTAGATAAAAGAGATTTTTGTAGATTTTTGGCCTTGAGAATATTTGCATTTAATTTAGGACATTGAGAACATTATCTTAGATCAATTGTGAACTTCTCAGGAGCACTCAGAATGGATGGAAAACTTTCTTTATAATTACTGTCATTTATTTAATCAGTGTGCAATGATTAAATCATGTAAGGAAGCAAGATTTTGATTAGAATCATTTTCTTTCAGTAGAGGTTGTAATCTGCTGACACGGAGCCAATTGTGTGCTGACTTACACTCACAGTGTGGACAGATGCGTTTTGGTATTAGGGGAAGAAAAAGAAGGGGACATCAGATCTAAAGGCCAGCATGTCTCTGTAGCCTCTCAATCAGTTGACTTCCCTGGATTCATTAAGAGTGTCCTGGAATTTCTGGCAATGTCTTAGCTGTTATTTTCTTTCTTTGGGCAGATCTGGAGAGTACTTAGTTGGTAGTTAATACACAGTTTGTTGGCCATTTTTTCTTGAAGAAAGCACAGATTTGTGTACATCACATCCTTTCCCCCCCTTATTTATTCTTTGTTCAGCAAACATTTATTGAGAGTCTCATTTGTTACAAGTGCTGTGCTAGTCACTATGATACGAATATGAATAAGGTTGCTTCTGCTTTGAAGGATATTATAGTCTGGGTAGGGGGAGGGAGAAGAAGTAAACATCACAGTATAATATGTACGATAACTGTTAGCACAGAGTCCTTTTGCAGCATGTAGGTGGGTTACCTGGCCAAACGGGAGAAATCTAACAGTGTTTTCTTGGAGATTACACCTGAATTAAGTTATGAGGAGTGGTGGGGCCTGGTGCTGAGAGAGTATGGCCAATCGAGTAATTTCAAATAGTTGGCATTGCTGGGTGTGAAAAGTTGGAATGGTGAGAGAGTGGAATGAGGAGTAAGCAGAGTGAGACTGTCCGGGGTCTCATGAGCTATGGGAAGGAGTTTGGACTTGACTTGAGGGAGGAAAGTTGCCCCTAAAATGTTTGAGGAAGATTGCTCTGAGTTTTGGAGTATGAATTTTTGCATCATAGGTCAGAGACAGAGAAACCAGTTAGGAAAATGATGATATTCCTTGGATCCAAAATGATGTGAGCTTCTGTAAATGTCAAGGCAGTGGGAAAAGAAATGAATAGATTCAGGAGCAGGGGTGGGAAGCTTTTCATGTTGGAAGGCCACATTAATTTAGCTGTAATCAAATAAGGCCGCATTCAAGAAACTTCAATTAGGTATACTTAAAAATGTACATTATTTTGTAAAAATCTAACTACTATGTACTTAATAATTTCAAAAAATGAAAACTATTTGTTAATTTTAAAGTTAACCTTTTAATGACTTTCTTATGTCTGCTTTTTGTTGGAAAGCATTTGACTATTTGGTTGTAGCATGGAGGTCCGCAGTTTCAGTTGATCCTCTAAATGAGTACCAGTCATTTGTGACCTTACAGGTGTCTTGATTTGGGTTAGTAAGAAAATGTAGATTCACAGCAATAAATGGTTGAAAAGCAAGAAAGCATTTTTCAAGCATGTTGCTGAAGGCATGGTTATTCTACTGTATTTTTTCCATATTTCAGTTGGATCTTTCTTATCATCAAACAATGACTTTAAAATGTCATCTCCTGAGAGCTCAATCAATTTCATCTGTAGTGATATGTAGGCTGAAATGCTAATTTGAGTGTGATGTCATGGTTCTCAAAGTCAGTGAACCTTTCATTGTATCCCCCAATTAATAGGTCTACAACAGCCATATATTCTTCAAATGATTTGCATATATCATCCTGCTCATCAATGACCTTTGCTAACTGGAGAAAATGTTCAGCCTGACCTGGTGTTGTCTATGGCCCAGCAGTGCCCAGCCTGGTGTGATCTACTGTTGAAGCCTCACGTGATTTATGGCTGGGGATCGATGACTTGTCCTCTCTTTCTACTAGATGTTGTCCCAGCATAGAGGTTGATGTGAGGATGAAGGTATTTTTCAAAGAGCTCTCAATGCACAGCAATATACACTAATAAATAGTTAACAAGGGAGGAAAGAGTTCCAATTAATAATATTAAAGTGAAAAATAAAAAGCAAAAAATAGAAATAAGTTTCATATAAAGTTACTGTTATCACCTCCTATGGAATGTAGCACTTGCAATATTAACCATTAGTTATCCCCTAATAGATCTTGGGCACTCAAAATAGTGCCCTGAAAATGCATTTTCAGGCAGTTTTCTGGCTTTCCTTTAATCTGTTTGTTTCTTTTTTTATGCTATATGCTATGTTAGCATTCTAGAAAAACTTAGGTTTTAAACTACCAACATTGGAAATGAAATGATTTCTTTTCTAAAATATTAATAGTACCTATCCCTCTAGAATATATTTGCGCTTATTGAAGCAGATTATGGGATTGTTTTTGATGGCTGGTCTTTGAGGTAATCAAATACATAAAACTGATGAATGATGAGAATTTTGGTAGTTAACTGATTCCCATTTTCTTCTGAATCTTCTTCCTCCCTTTCCTATTCCAATCTATTCCCTGCCCATCTCACCAGCCAAAAGGAGTCCTATTTGGATCTGTTGTACTATAATTTTTTTTTTTACTGTTTTGGAAATAACATTGTATCACATTTGGAACATATTGAAGAAGTCTATAATGTGTAGCACATTAGTGTAGAAGGATATTGTCCTTCTTGTGCAGAGATGACTTTTAGTGCTCATGAGGACTTTGTGGTCTTTAAGGTATATAAAACATCAGGGTCACGACTTGATATTGCTGAACAGTTCTCCTGATGCTGTGAGGGTAGAAAAAGAATGCTCTCAGCACTTTGCGGAGTGTGACATGATTACAAATGATTCCTCACAAAGTCCTGAAAGCATAAGCATGCCTTCAGGCATGCTCTCCTACAGACATATTTGGTAGCATTTACTAGACTACCAAAGTCTAAAATACATTAGCATTAATCCATATGACGATTTTTCTGATTATCGTGATGGATATCAGAAGAGATACTTTCTTTTTTGATTATTATGATATGTGTGCAAAATTTAAGGTAATGACAACAAAGATATAGTTGATATAGATGGCTAACTTCTGGCTAACTATCAAGGTAATCTTAGAATTATTCAGTAAAGTCTGGCTAAAGACTGAATCTTGTGAAGAATAGAAAATATATTTGTTCATTAATTGATTTGAAAGAACTGTTATTTCCATACTTGGAATAAAAATAACAGCAGCTTTTTAATTAACTCCTAATTTGGTAACTGAAATATTTTTTTAAGAACCTATTAAGAAAAATCTTTCTAAATTATTATTATTTAGTTCTTTAGTCTCAAAGTGGCTTGGTAAGGTAGTGCCTTTACAAAGTGCTGTCTCTTAGGATCTTTGGACTTAGACGTTTGCCATGCACCTCAGAGCTAGAAAATCCATTTCTGCTTTGATCTGAGCCATACCACTGTTTTTGCAATTAATTACTTTGGTCTAAGGTTTAGTTTTGTTTAGGCCTGCCGTAGGTTGCATCTGATCTTAGGCTTTTTCATGGTTAAGATGACTTGTGTGGCAAAATCTTTTCATGGGGAGTGGGTTCTCACATCTGCCTTTTTCTGACTGCTTCAGACATCTATATGTAAATGCAATCTGTTACCACCAGATGTTACCACACACTCTTGTACTCACCTTGAATTGTTTGTGTGTTCAAACCCTATGCTAGTCTTTGTAAGGAATCCAAGTTCCTTGCCTGCTCCCACATCTGTATTAACCAGGCATCTTGGGGAAAGGATGCCATCTGCTCTGTGCACAGAATCTATCAGCCTTTCAATCACACCGCTGTTGGGCCCCTTAAAGGCCATCTCCCAGCACCTGTGGCCCTCCTTCACGCTTTAAGTTTTTAGATCTTGGCCTATTGGAAAATATATAAGTTCTGGATCATAAGCCAGTATACTAATAGTCTCTACTTCCCTAATCCTCCATGGCTTCGATAAGCATAATGTTATAAGCATTGCATTATAAGTAAAGGTTTATGTTCTATTAATATTTATTTAACATAATTGGTGCTTATCAAAGGGCAGGTTCAGAAAAATGTGGATTTTAAAAATATAACTGCCTACTTAATATTTTTCTTAAAAGTGAAAGAAAATGAGAACATGTGGAACCTATAACAAACTTTTATTCAACTTTTCCTGGCATTTTGATACAGTTTCGTTTAACTCTGACAGTTTCAGGAAGTAATAAAATATTAAATTTACAGCCTTTAAAAATTTTACTATTACTGTGCTTAAAGAACTTGCTTTAAGCATCTTAAATGTTCCTTAAGCAATTCTGCAACAAAATAAACTAACCAAGTGAAAGAAGTCACTGACAGGCTGCCCCCAGCAGCCTGATAACTGTCTCCTGGGGCCATGACCTGAGGAAATGAAGATGAATTTTTGATTTTTATCATTTTTTAAATTTCTAAATTTAAAGTTGAATGGAATCTCATATACTCTTTGCTAAGAATGTTTGCCTTTAAGTTTTAGACTTTTGAACACTTTATTACTAGAGTAGTTTATTTCTGTCTCTGGTTTGTTACTATTCTGTCTTCAAAGTACTGAATATCTAGGGACTCTTGTAGTGATAAACCTCAATTTCCAGGGGGTCATGTAGTATTTCTTTGTAGTACTGTAATGTTGTATCTTAACATATAAATATTGCATTCAGGCAAATCACTTTAAGCTTGGCTAAATCTTTGTTTCTACTTTAGGTCTGAATAAGGATACATGAACAGTTAAAGTCTTCATTTATCTCTAGTTCAGAGTAGCTTTAGATATTGAATGAACTTCGTGTTGTATGTATCTCTTGGATGAAATGAGGTAGGCTGGAGTTGGGTACAGAGTTTAGAGTCAGAGACCTGGATGAGAATCTGGCTCTTCAACATGAACTTTACCACTTTGCGCCACTTTTCATGTCTGTGTGAGAAAGCCAACAATATCCCTCTCACTGGGCTGTTTTGAGAATTAGAAGAGACACTATATGTGAGGTCCTTTGCAAATGGTCCTTTATGATTGTTTAGAAATATGAGAATATATTTTTTTATGCAAGCATACATGAATAAATATGAGACAATACATGTTAATTATCATATATATCCCCATGTTTCTTTATTTTCCCTTTCTTCCCTTTCCTTTTAAAAAACTTGTTTATTCTCTCTACTCCTTTATAAAGGAATGTATGTATTACTAGGTTATTAAGTATGGAATGTCCGATTTCCTTAAATACTAAGTTTGACAGTTGATATCTGTGACAGTTCACTTTCACACTTCTTGTTTTGTTTTTGTGAAAGTACATCCTCATTCTTTCAAACGCATGTTTCAGATTGTGATTATCTTTCAAATTTTTTTAAGAGCAATTTTTGTGAAGCCATGGGTAAGTAAAAATTTGTATTGTTTTTGAATATGAGTTCTGTTGTGGAACCAGTGCAGTGTAGAAAGCTTGAAATATTAACAAAGTGTTTTGGAAGGATGTGGCTAATAAACAGTATGTTGATGGTTGAGAAATTCCATTCTGATGATTTCAGTCTTGAAAATGAGCCACATGGGTAACCTGAGACCAAGGTAGATGATGATGAGCTGAAAGCTGCAGTAGAAGCGAATCCATCTCAACGTGTGTGTGCATTAGCAGCAAGGTTTGACATTACTATTTCAGCAATATTGTACCATTTGAAACAAATGGGCAGGATAAAGAAACTGGATAGATGGGTTCTGCATGAATTGAATGAGTGTCAGAAGAGAAATCGTCTCAAAGCTTGCCTTTCTTTGCTCTCGTGACATAAAGGCAAATCATTTCTACACCGCATTGTTACATGTGATAAAAATTGGATTCTTTTTGACAATCGCCAGCATTTAGCACAATGGTTGGATAAAGATGAAGTGCCAAAACACAGTTCAAAACCAGATATTCATCAAGAAAACCTGATGGTGTCTGTTTGGTGATCCAGTGCTTGTTTTATCAACTACAACTCCCGTGAGAGCTGGTCAATCGATTACAATGGATGTCTACTGCAACCAGTTGGAAGAAATGATGAGGATGGCTGTGATTAAGCAGCTGAGATTGGTCAATAGAGACAGGCCAATCCTCTTGCAAGACAGTGCTTGACCACATGTCGCACAAACAACACTGCTCAAACTACAGGGGCTGGACTTGACTCCCTGTCATCCCTCGTATTCACCAGACCTTGCACCAACTGACTACCACTTCTTCCAGGCTTTGGACCACTTGTTTTTTTTTTTATTTATTTTTTTATTTTTTGAGACAAAGTCTCACTCCATTGCCCTGACTAGAGTGCCGTGGTATCAGCCTAGCTCACAGCAACCTCCAACTCCTGGGCTCAAGCAATCCTTCTGCCTCAGCCTCCCGAGTAGCTGGGACTACAGACATGCGCAACCATGCCCAGCTAATTTTTTCTTTATATTTTTAGTTGTCCAGATAATTTCTTTTTATTTTTTTTTAGTAGAGACAGGGTCTCACTCTTGCTCAGGCTGATCTCGAATTCCTGAACTCAAATGATCCTCCCACCTCAGCCTCCCGGAGTGCTAGGATTGCAGGCCTGAGCCACCATGCTCAGCCTGGACCAGTGCTTGCAAGGAAATACTCAATTCTCAACAAGCTGTGGAAAACACCTTTCATGATTTCATCACCACTTGCTCCCCAGGCTTCTTTGCTGCTGGTGTAAGCAAGCTCCTGTTAAGATGGTAAAACTATGTCAGTAAGTTAGGCACATACTTTGATCAATTATATAGCTTCTTGTTTGAGATATAATGAACTAAACTTTTGATTTTGAAATCAGACATTTCATATTTAATGACCTCATAAATTGAAGTTCCTGGTAGCTTAGGGCTTCTAAACTGTAGTTCGCTTTGGAATGTAGTCCTGAAGAATAATAAAAAGCTGGTTTAGTTTATTTATGGCTACAGAATTTTTCTTTTCTCCCTAACTATGTATTCATCCTTAAACCATACATTTAGATCATAATCAGGTATTTTACTTTGTTGGCTCTTAACACAATGAAATATATTCTGGTATTCAGATCCTTTTTCCTACTTACTTTTTGCCACATCTTCTTTCTTCATGTATGAATCTTTCACTCAGGGTGGTTGGCTTGTGCTATATCCAACACCTTCCACTTTTTACCTTACTTATGCCTTTGCTCACACCACCCACCCACTTGCAGTTCCTTTCTACTCTCGGAGGTTATAGTCACATGTTGCTGCATAATGATGTTTTGGTGGTCTCATAAGATGATAATACTGTATTTTTACTATACCTTTTCTATATTTAGATATGTTGAGATACACAAATACTTACCATTATGTTACAGTTGCCTACAGTATTCAGTACAGTAAGATGCTGTACAGGTTTGTAGCCTAGGAGCAATGGGCTATACCATGTAGCCTAGGGGCGTGTTAGGTTATTCCATTTAGTTTTGTGTAAGTACATTCTTAGATGTTCACACAATGACAAAATTGCCTAACAACATGTTTCTCAGAACATATCCCCATTGTTAAGTGACACACAACTGTTCTTTCATATTATTTAGGTGTGGTTTAAGTCTAATCTCTTCCATGACATCTTTTCAGACTACTATAGCCACAGTGATTATTCTGTTTTTTATATTCCTATATAGTTATTATATATAATATTCATCTTTGTATTAGTTGAGAAGTGAGGAAGCCTTTTTTTCTAGAAGCCTCTAAGAAACGTTTTCTTGTATGTCCTTTGCCTAAATGGACTTAGTTTCATTCATTACTGAAGCACTAGTTGATCTTGAGGAAGGTATTACTGGGATTATTGGTTTATATTAAACAGGGCTTAACTCTGCAGCTGGAGTGGAATCGATTTAGGGGAGTAAACTGCATTGTGTACACAGATAGTTTTTCTCTCTAGAAAACAGCCATGTAAATTTTTAAGAAATCCAAAAGCTTCAGAAATACTTTCAAAAATCTAAGTCATTTCTTTCTTTATTGATTTTTTTCATGTATTTATTTGTTTTTTAAGTCATTTTCTGTCATTAACAGACTCATAGGCTACTGGAGGAGTTAGATAAATAATTTTTAGCAAAGTATCATAAGTACTATAATACAGTGTAAGCAAGATGCTAAGGAAATACCAGTTTCTTTCTATTTGTTCTATCACATATCAAGGCTAGTTTCCTATTCTTCTCCTCTGTTCTTTGGACCTTCCTTTGCCCAACTGCCCAAATTTTCTATAACAATAAAAGAAGTGTAGCACAAAATTATTGATTGCAATTGAAAAGACCTTTTTCCTGGTTTGCTGTATAAAATGGACTGTGATAGCATCACAAATGATTGCCTTTTATTATGGTATTAAAAAAAAGGTCAGTGCTATTCTAAAGGAGGTCCACCTTAAAAGCAATAAGAATTGATCTGAATTTTTCCATATACTTTTTGCACTATACTTTTTTTTTTGAGACATGGTTTTGCTCTGTTGCTGTAACTAGAGTACGGTGGCATCATCATAGCTCACTGTAACCTCAAACTCCTGGACTCATGCAATCCTCATGCCTCAGCCTCCTGAGTAGCTTGGACTACAGATGTGGGCTACCATGTCTGGCTAATTCTTCTGTTTTTTGTAGAAATGGGGTCTCACTGTGCTCAGGCTGGTCTTGAACTCCTGGCCTCAAGCAGTCCTCCTGCCTTGGCCTTCCAAAGTGCTAGGGTTATAGGTGTGAGCCACCATGCCTGGCCTGCCACTTTCCCCAGTTTACTTAAGTTAACTGCTACTTCTATTTAATGTGTATGGATTTGACATATTATATGACAGAATTTAAATGAGAAATTAAAAAAATATTAAGAAGGTAGATTTTTTATAAAACAATCATGACATAATAGTCAAACAAAAAAAATAGCATATATTCTACACTTAATTTAAATTGCTTGTTACTAGCTACTCTTTTCAATTATATTTTATAGGTCTCCGTCTTTTGTTTAGAAATATCTATAGGAAAATTTTATCTTTTTAATCTTAGTAAAGAAATATTATTAAAATGGACATTGAAAACATATTAATAGTTCTCAAACTGGAGTTAACTGACAGATTGCTTAGAAGCTGGGAACTTACATGTAGAAGGAAGAGGAGAGCTAGCCTTTTCCTAGAATATGAATATAGGACAAATGGGAATTAGTTCAATGTATTGCACCTTTCATTTTATTACCCTGCACTCGAATAGCTTTCTAACTGATCTTCTGTTCCCCTCATCTTATCCACTTTAATCAATCCTTCATTCATCTGGCAGCTATCTTTCTAAAATAAAAATTTAAAAATTTAAGATGCAACACCATCCAATCAATTGTAGGGATGATATATTAATAGAATCTTGCTTTGCCTACTACCTGTTTTACCACCTTATAGCCTGTTCTCCATCTTATATCTGATTATCTCCTCAGTTGCCATATGTCAACCGTATGCAATTCTGCCAACTTTTCAGGACATCTCATGCTTCGTCATATCTGTGTGCCTCTGCACATCCTGTTTTTCTGATCTGGAATACCATGTTCTTCCTGTATTCTGGAGAAGCCCTAATTTTCTCCTAAGAGTCACTTTTCAGAAGCCATCCATGACTCTTCTTGTCAGTTGTGATTGCTTCTGGTACACAGTTGTGTATAACTGGTACACATAGCCTAGTTAGTAATTACATTGTATGTTGTTTCTTCCCTCTGAATCTGTTTCCTAACTAGAGTAAAAACTCCTGTAGTTGATTTTACATATGTAACTCCAGGGTTTGGCACAGTGTCAAGTACATAGACACATTAAGTATTTGTCAAATATTAAGAAAGCTAAGATTAGATTGAAATGACATTTTGAGTGTGTGGTATTTGGTTTTCTTTATAATTCTTATTATACCATAAAACTTAAGTTTAACTTCTTTAGATGGGTAAGAGAAGATAAAAATTGTCATACTTAATTTTTTCAGTAGTGTTTAGTTTTGTGCCTGCTAGTGTTATTATCTCTTAGCTGTATACCTGCCTTCTATACTCTACTGCAGAGATAGAAAACCTGTGAACCATGTAGGCCAGACTCCATTACTAGCAAATTTTCTGTTATGTACAGCCAAAGCAAGGCAATGGTAAAAAATTCGAAGGTGGGAGGAAAGAAGCGGCTATTTCCTCTTACTGGATGATGTACTTCACTATGCAGTAGAGGATGACTGAAGGTAACCACAGGTGGCTGTGAGTTCCAGTAGCATTGTTGTTGGCTTCTTGAACATCAGTAGCAGTACTCCTGCTGCTGGGCAGGACACACTCTGTTGAGCAATAACAGAGCAGTCCCAGTGGTACCTGTTAGCAGTGTTTCCAAAAGCTCAGCGGTGGTCTCAGGCTTGTGGGCCCCAGCCTAGTGTGGTAGCACCCCGCCTTTGGTTTGCAACCTTGTTTTTGTTTTGTTCCTCCAAGTATGCCCCCTTCTCCCTTTTGCTTTTCTAACCCCTTCAACAACTGTATAATCAATTTCTTCCATTAAATTTCCCATGCTTGGAAATACCTATAGTAGTTTCTGCTTTCCTTAATGGACAATAACCAGGAGTGGTTTTAGGAAACAGAACTTCAAAGCTGAGAATTTGCGATTGGTTATGTTACCTTGTTGGAATTGAATACAATAGGATCTCACTCCCATGGAAAGTTGCCATTGCATTCAGGGGCAACTTAGTTATGTAACTATGAGCTTTCATACCAGAAATGAAGTGTTTATTAAAGTCAAAGCTTTGGGAAATCAAGTGGAAGTGGTAATTGACTGTTACGATGGGAATAATGACTTCAGGATCCTGGGATGTCTTGGATGCTTTTGAATATACTAGAAAGTTTATAGAAAGGACATTATGAGCTCAGGGCTTTAAACTCTCAGTTCAAGGATGGTCAGAGAAACAGAGAGCCATGATAGTCCCCCAAGATCGTCTTATCTTTTATCATTGCAGTAATGATGCAGCTGAAAATAAGAAACAAAATTCAACCCTGAGAATTACAGAATCACAGTACAATTTGAATTCATAGATTCCCAAGCTTTGTTATATGAAAGATAAGAATGGAATGGTAGACATTGGATCATGAGAATTGAAATGAATATACTTATGTGAACTCATCTGAACCTGAGACTTTGAACCCCAGTTTCTTATACTTTACTGTCAGGGCTATGTAAAATCTGCTCTCTATCATCATCTAGTATATATTAGAGTTAATTTTAAAATGGTTATGTGAGGATAAGAAATGTCATACTTTTTCCATTATCAGTGTAAAATTTTAAACCAGAGAACATTTCTTAGAACTAACAAAGGGTAGAAGAGGAAAGTGTTAATTAGTGCTTAAAGCATTTATTTGATTGGATTCTTCTAGGATGATTGTTCTTCCAGAATTGAAAATAAAGCAAAACAAAAACAAAACTTTAACACAAAAATTAGTTTTAAACTTCAGAGTTTCTTATCTCCCTACCTTTTACCTCATCTTATTTGCTAAATTAAAAATCAGAGGTTCTTAATACTTTTTGTGCCAACCTCTTGGCAATGCAGAGAGTCAGTCTTAGAATGTTTTTAAATGCACAAACTTTATGCATAGGATTATAAAGGAAATAAATTGAAATAGAGCCATCAAAGTATATTAAAATCTCTAATATAGTAATATATGAATAGCAATAATAATAAGATGCAACATTACTTCTATTAGGTATGTTAATTTTGGTGTTAGTGGTGAGTGTAACAATGTTTCAAAATATCTATGGTTTCTATTGGTCACAAATGTTGTTAATACTATTATAATTTGTTTGTATTCTCAATGGAGGGAGATTTAAAATTTTAGTAAATGTTAGTGAAAATAAACATATGAACTCTTTTATATGCAAATACATGAACCATATCCCCTGAATTATATCTGTTGAATTCTTTGGTGTGGGAAAGGTTCATGAACACCACTTAATGAATCTCTGCTCTAAATCGATTTATATAACACAATTACATGAAAATGAATGTTTATTTTCTTTTGAGTATTTTTGCTTAACTATATATTTTACCCCAATGTTTTATTCACATTATGAGGGGGGGCCTCTAACATAATGGAAGGAAGAGACTAAGTCTACATGAATAAATATTAACTCTTTGATCAATGAGATACCTCATAGTAAATTAACTTCTAATATATTAAGTGGTGCCATGCGGATCTTTAGGAGCAAAGTCATTTTGAGCATACACTGTTTCTTCCATTTTGTCAACTGGTTCAAGCTCGTTTACTTGTAATGCTCAACTACACTGGCCACATAGCATTTAAAATTTTTGTTTATTTCCAAAAGATTGACTTTCTGCAATAGTCTTCACTAATTGCCTGGTACAAAATTCTTACTAGGATATTTACAAATGTATTATTTGTTGTACATTTGTCAGCCCACCCAAATAAAACTGCAAATAAAGAAAACAATTGTATTTTGGCCACTACAGCTATGAAATAATTTCTGCATTTTTGTCCTTCTTTCTTTCCAATCTCAACCCAAATTAGGACAATTTCCCAAGCATTTGAAATATTATTGTGTTAGTCAGATTATTTGCAGGTGGGGCTGTGTACTTTAGTCTACAAATCAGTGGTTAACTTAATGATGTACTAGTTTATATTAAGCAAAATGAAACCTAACAAGCTAAGCTGAAAAATGATTCCTGTTTTAACCAGTATCTTCACACAGCTGTTTAAATACCATATTGTACTTTTTTTCCCCCTTTCCTTATTTAGATGGCACATGGTACTTGTGTAATCTTTGCTTATTTTAAGCTGGCATAAAAGAATGGTTCTCAGCAAATTGGAGGCAATTTGCAAAGCTGAAGGATAGTCTTATGAATTCAGGCCAAGTTAAATTATTATTGAAGAATACATCTTTTTCTCCCCAAAATTTCTCTGAGATTCTTGTCTTTATAATGTTATATTTCAAAATTTATGACAAAAGTACTTTTTTGCATTTGGTCCATGTGATTTTTTTTTCTTTTGTATGATGATACCATTAAAGTAAGATTGGCCAAGAAATGTCAGATGTTTTAAAATTGTAATAGTTTACTCTCTATATTATCAATTTTATTATATTTTTCTTCTTAGAAATGTTTTGTTTCCATATACAAACGAACAGGCTGACTCAAAACATATAACACTAAGATGGAAAGTAATTTTTTGTAACTGTTTTTTTTTTTTTACTGTTGTCACACCCCTACTGCCTGCTTCCTCGACCCCCAGACTCCTACCTCACCAATAAGACTCAAAGTTTCCTCTTGTTTTGCATTTGCATCAAATGTACCAAATGCAACTTTATCTTGAGATTCCATTGTTTTGTTTCCCATCATACATTTGTTTAACTTAAGGTAACATTTTGTCACAATACATCTGTGAAGTAGGACACTGCCATATGTAGACATTACATCTACTTTTTAGCATGGAACTTTTTCCTCTATATTGGCTGATATAAACAAATAATCTTGTGGGCAAGGAATACAATTGAGATTGGAAAAATAAGGGATAGAGATACAGGAGCATAGATATTACTTAGGAGACTGAGTTGAATTACACCGATGTGTAATTGTTCTACTTTTTGAAAAAACTCAGTTTATATCTCTATTTCCTAAAACGTGTAGTGTTGCTTAAAATATTCAATTATATTCTGTATATTAACTCCAATTCTCTTAATATCAGACCAATTTTATTGATTTTTACTGTTTTGTATTTGATAGAACTGTTATTTCTTTCTGACTACTAGACACAGTTTAACAGTATCTCATAAACTGTTATACCAATAGAAATTGTATTGCTATGGCCATTTCTAATGAAGTTAGAAATACAATCAGAACATATAGGAAATAGTTCCAAGTTAAAAAAAAAAAGCTATTAAAGAATAAAAGCAAGCTGTGTAAATTATGAATATGGTAAAACTTATGGGGAACTTAGTGACTTGAAAATTATTGTCTTGAATTAATAAAATTGTAAGTCTAATTGCATTTTATAATGGTACACTAAGTTTTTATACAAAGTAAACGTTATATATTGCATATAGCATGTATAATTTTGAGAAGTCAGTATTACTCTGAAGCCTGCTATGTTTTTACCTTCTGTGAGGTAGATAATCATAGTGTTTTTGCCAGGTTGTATTTTATAATAGAATATGGCGTATATAAACATGTTTAGTGCAAAGATCAGGACTAAAATATCTAAGCGTGAAACTAAAGAAATGGAACCAAAAATCAAAGCTTAGTGGCTTGACAGTATTGGTAAATGCTAACTAAAATAACAATAACAAAATAAATAGTAACATTTATATAACATTAGCCAAATACTACTTTTTAGTTTCTTATTTCAAGTGCCATTTTAAAAGCAAATGTTCAACAAAATTAAAATTCTTAAATTGTGAGGTATATCGATAAAAGAATTTTTAGGGTTAAAAAACAAGTTACTAAGTTTTGTAACATAATTTAAGATTATGGGTATATTCTTATTTTTGTTTTTGAGTTTTCTATCTTATTCATATGGGAAAAAGACTGATGTGATAAACTAAGAACTAAAAATTTATTTAGAAAATAGTTCTTACAATTAACCAGTTCTTTAAACATCAGAAGCAGTTCTTTTAATAATAATGAGAGATCAGTTCCATAAGCATAAATGTAAAAAGTATAGTGCTAATATACACTGACAGTCCATATAATTCTCACACCTCCATTTTGCTGATAGGTGCAGGCTCTAAATTCTGATAATTTTTTTATTTCCCGATTCATCCCAGGAGATAAAAGTCAGAAAACAATCACCAATTGAAAGGGTCCCTAAAGGCTGGTTATGCGACATTATTTTATCAGGAAAGCTTATTATCATAGCATCCCAGTCAACAACTTTTCTGGATTAAAAAATTATGCATAGGCCGGGCGCGGCGGCTCACGCCTGTAATCCTAGCACTCTGGGAGGTCGAGGCGGGCGGATTGTTTGAGCTCAGGAGTTCGAGACTAGCCTGAGCAAGAGCGAGACCCCGTTTCTACTAAAAATAGAAAAGAAATTATACGGACAGCTAAAAACATATATATAGAAAAAATGAGCCGGGCATGGTGGCACGTGCCTGTAGTCCCAGCTACTCGGGAGGCTGAGGCAGTAGGATCGCTTAAGCCCAGGAGTTTGAGGTTGCTGTGAGCTAGGCTGACGCCACGGCACTCACTCTAGCCCGGGCAACAGAGCGAGACTCTGTCTCAAAAAAAAAAAAAAAAAAAAAAAGTATTAGTCTTTCTGGGATAGATTTGCCAAGCAAATTCATAAACATGTTATTATATGGTTTTACTGATATATAAATCAGAGTGCTATTTTATTAATTTGCCATTGCAGTTTAGCCCCAAGGAAATGAATTTCTTTTTAAAGCCCTGAAGCCAGCTGATCCCACTGAGCTTCACACTGCTGTCGCTCTAGGTTGCTGCCAATCCTTTTCCCATAATCTGGCCCTGTCTTCTGCTCAATTCATACTCTTCTCTGATTCTTTTCTTCTACCCAACTTCCTTCTCTTCTGAACCCTTGCAACCCTCTAGAGATCCCATTTCATAGAAAACCAAAAGACAACAACCTTCCCCATCAAATAAAACAAGAAAAACATTTTTTCTATATTCTTATAGTTGTCAAAGAGTTCCATTATTCTATTTCCAGTCGTCAACTAAAACCTGAAATCTGGATACATTTCCCTCAACGAAGGACCTTCTCTTTCAGATAGTCATACTTTCAAATTCTTATTTCTGGGGCTTTTCTTTGATAAATGTCAGGTAGGTCGTTTTTTGAATGCATTAGTTTTTTTTTTGTTTATTTGTTTTTTGAGGAAAATAGGAAAGGTCACATTTAAACTTTCTTACATTTCTCTTCTAATGATACTTTTTAAAGTAACATGTGGGTTATGTTGATTTTTGAAACTGATGTTCAGATAGTTGAATCTTCTTTTTCTAAGCATGCTCGTGCGCGCGCTCTCCCCCTGCCGTATATATTGATACACACACACACACACACACACACACACACACAGGCTCACAATATTTCTACAAATGGTTGAACATTACATTTGGACTCTTCTCGATTCATTCCCAGGTTGTTAATTTCATTCCCATTTGGGGCACAATATTTACTATTGTTCTCTTTCTCCACCATACCACCATTAGTGTATTTTTGCTTTGGAGAAAGCTATCTATATAAATGCTGTGGCATTTATTTTCTGTAAAAGCTTTAGCTGCAAATTTTATTTGGACATTGATTTCTCATCATATGATACAGATGGCAAGGTTAGCATTTCAGGAGAGCTTCTCTCTTCTGTTAACAGTATCTTCATCCTCTCATTAGTTTAATTCATGATCATAATCCAGACAAACTTTGACCATTAAATCCTTTTAGGCAGCAGTGTTTCCCAAAGGCCATTCTTCGATTTTGAATAATTAGTTTCTTTAATTCATTTTAGTGTATGAAATTAATAGTATAGGGGAATTCATTTGCTTTCTGATGCAATAAACTTTCCATTAATGTATGAGATTAGCTTTTATGTTTTTTTCCTTTCCTACAGAACTGATGGTAATAGTATGCAATAGGGTATTTTATTCTGTTCAGACTACAGTTCTTTTGGGGGGTTTGTGGTTTTAATAGTTTTTCCCTCAACTGTTCCTTCCATCACACATTTTTCTTTTACTGCACAGGAAATGATGAAGTCTCTCCAAAAAGCATTTATGAAATCCCTGAAGAACCCTAGTAAAGGTGCTGAGATTGATTTTTGTGTTTCCTTTTTAAAAAAATGTACAATGAAATTTGTGAAGCCTGTGTCTTTGGGAAGCTTAATATTCAAAAACTGTCAACTGAGTTTTGAAAAATTGCCTTTTTATTGCCATTATTATTTCTGACAAATGGATCAGTTGTAACATTAAGAAACAAGTGAATCAACCTTATTTCTTCACAAATATGATGGGAGTCTCATAGAATAAAATACAGGATGTCCTAATTTTACAGTCATGGTCATAGAAATGAAATTCCAATGTTCATTATAGAGATAAGTAACGGTATTGCAGAAATAAATAATCAAGATTGGTTGCTTCCAAACTGTTAATGTATGTAAGTAAATTAAAAAATTTGCATTGTGAGACTGAACTTTTTAATTTATTTAGCTAAAGATTTATTGCTCTGATTTTTATATGGTTTTCTCTTGAAGGAAGGGCTGAGAACTCTTCATTCTTTATGAATTGCTAATATATACTAGTGGATATAATGATATGATTTGTAAGTAATAAATGCTGTTTTAGTTTTTCAGATTTTTATAGTCACCTTAGAGAAAAAAAAAATCAGAGCACTTTGAGGATGCTTAGAGCAGAACAAGCAATCAAAGGGAGAAAATGTATACTTAGAAGTGCATTTGAGTTTTTAAACATTTGTGTTCTGGATGTCTCTGCAGTTTCAGAATTCCAAATGTTATTTGTATAAGGCCATCTTTTGCTTTCTAAAATTTCAAGGATGGGGGCAAAAAAGGCAGTGTAATGAGCTATCCTGAGGCCAGTAGGATCCAATTATGTTTGAAAAGAAAATTTAGTGAATACTATATTGGGGGCCCAGGTCACTGGAACCTAGTATAAAGCTAGGGATGTTGTAACCCCAGTAATTATCTCACAAATGAGTCATATTGAGAAAAGTCGCCCTAAAATCTATTCTATGTCATACCCTTTCCTGATATAGCAGTATTTTTCTTTGATACTCCAGCTAGAAGTAATCAAATAAAAGGGTCTAGGCAATAAAGATTTTGGTAATTGCCATAATCTCTATTAGAGAAGCCAAAGAGGGGGAAAAACCATTCTTTATTGCACTACTTTTTTAGTGTTATGACTAATACTCTGCCACTTAGTAGATGTGCGACCTTGGTTTGGTTAACCTCTCTGTGTCTCAGTTTCTTTATATGTAGAATAGGGGCGGTAATTAGCATTATTGTGAAGACTGAATGGGCCTATATATACACCTGTACACACATACACATAGAGAGTTCGGTTTGGTAGGTCAGAGAGACAATTCAACAAGTTATTTAATAACAAGTGATAACAATATCAGGTAGTACTAACTGCTATGTAGAGGATTAAAGTAAGGTGATGGGATAGACTGGGTAGTCAAGGAAGTCTTTTTTAGGAAGGTGACATTTAAGTAGAAAGCTGATGACAAAGAACCAATCTTGTAAAGATTTGGGGCAAGAGCATTCTAGTGTATAATTTCTAAGATGTGCTCATAGAGCAAAAAGGATACTAGTGATGCTAAGGGGTAGCAGCCTGGATAGTTTGGGATGCGACTTGAGAGTCAAGTGGGGATCTGCTCTTGTGGGGCTCTGTAAGCCTGGATAAGGAGTTAGGATACCATTCTAATTGTGACAGGGGAAGTTTGGAGGGTCTTTTAGCATGAGATTGGCAAGACCTAATTTACATTTTAAAAATCATTTTTATTAAGGCCTACTATATAGCTACTATATAGCTACCTGAAAGACAATATGGTATTGGTTGAGGGATGGAGACATAGATCCGTGGCACAGAATATGGAACCCAGAAACAGTCCTACACAGATATGGCCAATTTAATTTTTGAAAAAGGTGCAAAAGAAGTTCAATAGAGGAAAATTAGAGATTTCAACAAATGGTGCTAGAGCAATTGGGCATTCAGTGGTAAAATAATGCACCTTGACTTAAATCTCACACTTTCTACAAAAATTAGCTTAAATGGATCATTGACTTAAATGCAAAACATGAAAGTATAAAACTTTTAAGAAAAGAAAATAGGATAAAATCATTAGACTCTAGGGCTAGGCAAAGAGTTCTTAGACTTGGTACCAAATACATGATCCCCAGAAGGAAAGTTTGATAAATTTGATTTCATTTGTTCTGTGAAAGAATCTTGTTAAGAGAATGGAAAGCTAAGCTGCAGACTAGGAGAAAAAACTTGCAAACCACATATCTGACAAAAAACTCATGTATCTAGAATATATAAATAACTCTCAAAACTTAACTATAAAAAACCCAAGCAGTCCAACTAGAAAATGAGCAAAAGCCAAGAACAAACATTTTACCAGGGTATGGCAAATAAGCACATGAAAAGATGTTCAACATGATTAGCCATTAGAGAAATGTAAATTAAAATAACTGTAAATTATTACTATACCCCTATCAGTATGTCTAAAATAATAAAGTAAAAACCACAGTGCTGGTGTGGATGTAAAGAAATTGGATCACTCATATATTGCCGGTAGGAATATAAAATGGTACAGCCACTCAGGAAAACAATATGGCAATTTCTTATAATCTAAACATGCAATTATCATGTGACCCAGAAATTGTACTCTTGGATATTTATCTTAGAGAGATGAAAACTTATGTTCAAACAAAAACCTGTGCATCAATGTTCATAGCAGCTTTATTGGTAATAAAACTGGACACATCCCAAATGTTCTTCAACTATGATTGGTTAAATAAATTGTGATACATGTACCTGGAATCTTACGCAGCAATTAAAAGGAATGATACATGAAATAACTTGGCTGAATCTCCAGGGAATTATTCTAAGTCAAAGAAAACCAATCCCCGAAGGTCACATACTGGATGTTTACATTTATAGCATATTCTTGAAATGACAAAATTATGAAATTGTCAGGAGTCAGGACTGTGGTTGGTGATGGAGGAAGAAGGATGTGGTTGTGTCTATGAAAGGACAACAGGAGGGATCCTTGTGGTGATGGAATTATTTTATGTTTGACTCTGTCAATGTTAATATCCTGGTTGTGATTTTGTATTATAATTTTGCAAGATGTCACCATTGGGAGAATCCATGTGGTGGATACGTGGGATTGTGTTATTTCTTACAATGGCATGGGAGCCTACAATTATCTCAGAATAAAAAAGTTTAACTAAAGAAAAAAAACCTTTATTTGTTATTTTGGCTGATCAGTAGAGAATATATGGCCTCCAGCCCTAGTAGTCTTGATTTAACTGGTGGGGTCTGTGTGTTGTACGTTTAGAAAGACCTTCAGGTGATTCTACTGTGCAGATAGGATTGAGGACCTCTGCAAAGCTGCAAACAAATCTGGGCTTTTAAGTTCAGGATGTTATCCATTTTTTTAGGTTGTGTGTGATGCTTGTTACAGGCCTTTAACTCTGCAAGTCTGTGACCTGATCCCAGACAACCATTGTTACTTCCTCAACTGAGAACCACTCAACTGAGAATATCTGTAGATACCTTAACATTTTCCCTTCATAGTTTAATCTTTACTCTGATGTTTCCCCCTGGCTCCATTCAGCTTTTATTTTAGAAACCTCTTGAAATAATCACTGTCCTTGCTTGTAGTTACCGTAATTTTGTCAGCAAAGATGCGGCATTGCTTATTTGTGTTTCCAGGTTGCTATTAGTCCTTTTCTTTTCCTTTCTCTTTAAAATTGTCTCTGGCTGGGCAATAAAATCCCACATGTAAACAGAACACATGCAAGTCTTTTCATGTGGTAGCTGTAGGATACTATTTCAAAAAAAACCCTAATATTTAATTCACATAGAGGATGCCGCTTTTGAGTGCATGTTGCTTATGATCAGAAACTACCGTAAACTGTTACCTCATCAATACATTTAATACTTTATTTTCTACAAGACCTCTTTTGTGTCTTTTTTAAGTAGAGAAGCGTGGATTTCTTTTTCCTCTGCTTCAGCTATACTTTTACGGAATTAATCTGGTAAAACCCCACTAATGATAGGTTTGTATTTGCTCCTGAAATTGCCACACTCTTGTTAGGTTTTCTAGCGGCCACTGCATGATGTGTTGCATTTTGAAGATTATTTATTTGACATAGAACTCACCAGAATACCTAGTGCATAGTAGTCATTCAGTGATGGTTATTGAATAAAATTAACAGCTATTTAGTGATCACTGCTATGTACCAGCACTGCTTGGCATTGTGGGTAGTCCCATATTCATGTAGGTTTCAATTTTGTGGTGCGATACATAAATAATGACAGCTATCCAAGACTTATCATAATATCCCATTTATGAACACAACAAAACTCTTTCTCAAATGTATTTGGTATTCTCGTGTGTGTGTGTGTGTGTGTGTGTGTATTAAATAATGTACTAGCTTGATGCCTTCTGTCTTTGCCTTTGTCTCTCATCCTTTTTCTTATGTCTCGTCATAATCATGCATCTATTATTTATGGTTCTGGTAATTCAAGACAAACAGTGAAGTACGTAGGTTGTTCCTTAAATAAAGTGTGGTCTGGATAATTTTGCCTCTTGACTGTACTATTTCCCCTTATGATCTCAAGGGCACAGAATTTGTTTGCTTATGGCAGATACTCATCATTGATTAGTATTAGCCCCTCTTTTATTCTAGTTTGTAATTTTTTTCATTCTGCCTGCATTTTTCTTCCTCCATTAAGTATTAAGTATTTAATGCATGTCCTTACAATTTGCTCTTTATCAGCTTATTTAGATATAAGTATATTCTTGAAAAAAGATTGTACTGTTTTATTATTTTTTTAACAGACACTTTTTAGCATTTTTTACATCCAAGGCACTGTTTTAAGCTTTTAGCAACATTAATTTACTGAATCCTCACAACAACCTCGCAGGGCAGGTTTTCTTAACCCTCTTGTCACAGAAAGGGTGAATAACTTGCCCAAGGCTATGTAACTCATAGGTGTGGAGCCAGGATTTCAACTGAGGCTGTCTGGCTCTAGAGTCCACACCTTTAACCATTATAATAAGCTTCCTTTCCATTAATACCAAGGTATTGTGTTGTATGTCCCACTTGGTTCTTTCCCCCTTTTCCATGTTGCCATGTGTACATCAAATTTATGATCTTCAATTGCCACTTAATGTTCTATTGTGAGCATATACCACATTTTACAAATATCTACTTCATTGAGTTATAATATACATACAATAAAATAATCTCATTTTAATTATATAATTTACTGAGTTTGGCAAATGTCTACATCCTTGTAACCGACATTACAGTCTATCTATCTATCTTTCTATCTATCTATCTATCTATATATAATATTCACTTCACCCCGGGATATACCCTGGTACCCTTCTCAGTCAGTTTTATCCTCACTCTTAGAAACCACTGATCTTTCTGTCCCAGTAGATTAGTTTTTCCTAAACTAAATTTTGTATACATGGAATCACACAGTATGTACTTTTTGAGTATGGTTTCTTTTGTTATACTTGTTTTCAAATTCATTCATGCTGTTGCTTGCATTACTAATTTATTTTATTTTATTACTGTATGATTTTTCATTGTAGGGATGTACCACAATTTGTTTATTCATTTACCTATTGGTGGATATTTTGGTTATTTACAGATTTCAGCTAGTATGAATAAAGCTGGTATGAACATTTGTGCATAAGTCATTGTTTTGACATGTTTTTTAATTTCTCTTGGATAAATACCTAGGAATGGAATTTCTGGGTCTTAGGATAAATATGTTTATCTTTATAAAAAATCTACTAAAATGTTTTACAAGGTGATTGTATACTACTTGAACCAGTAATGAATAAGAGTTCAAGTTCCTCCATATTCTTGACAACTCTTGGTATTGTCAGTCTTTTATTTTTAAGCTTTTTATTTTGAAATAATTAAAGAGTTATAGTTGCAAAAATAATATTGGGAGGTCCTTTGTTTCCTTCACCCAGTTTTCCCCAATGGCAACATCTTATATAATTTTAGTGTAGCATCAAAACCGGGGAACTGACATGTAAACCCACAGACCTTATTCAGATTTCACTATTTTCCGTGCACACATTTCAATGTACATGTGCATATAGTTCTATGGAATATGTCTCACCTGTGTAGATTCTCCTAACCATCATCATAGTCAAGATACAGAACTTTCCCATTGTCACATGATAGCCCTTTATCGCCTCCCCCATCTTTCTTGGCTGCCTTTTTGCCATCTCCTCCCCCCTTTTGTTAAGCCTTGGCAACCACGAGTCTGTTCTTCATTTTGAAAATGTTGTATACATGGAATCATATAGAATATAACCTTTTGAGGTTCAGTATAAGTCCTTTCATATCCATCCAAGGTGTTGTGTTAAATGTATCAATTCTTCTAGTTCTTTCCATTTCATGGCTGAGTAGTATGGGTGTAGCACTATTTGTTTGGACATTCACCCACTGAAAGATGTTTGGATTGTTTCTAATTTTTGGTTGTTACCAAAAAAAAGCTATTATGAACATCTGTATGCATAATTTTGTGTGGACTTATGTTCTGATTTCTGTGAGTATGAGTGCTGGGATATACATTAAGTGTATGTCATGTTTTGCTTTCAAAATTTTTAAAGAAACTGTCAAGCTATTCTATGGAGTGGCTATACCAGTTTATATTGCTGCCATCATATGTATGATTTATCTTGTTTCTCCATATCCTCACCAGCATTTGGTACTGCCATTAGTTTTTATCTTAGCCATTCTAATAGTTGTGTAAAAATACCTCATTTTGGTTTCAATTTACTTTTCCTGAATGAATAATGATGTTGAACATCTTTGCATCTGCTCATTTGCCACCTTTATGTCCTCTCTGGTGAAATGTCTGTGTCTAATATTATCCATTTTTAATCTTAGCCATTCTAGTTGCGTGTATTGGTATCTCACTGTGGTTTTAATTTTCATTTTTCTGATGAATTAAGATGTTGAGCATCGTTTTCAAATGCTTATTGATCATCTTCTTTTCAGACTATCTGTTCAGATTTTTTTTTTGTCCATTTTTAAGTTGGTTTGTGTGTCTTATAAAGTTATGAGTTCTTTACTTCTGGATATGTTAGTGCTTTTTCACATCCTGTCTAAGAAATCCTTGCCTACTCAGAAGTCTTGACAAATGTCTCCTGTTTTCTCCTAGAAGTCTTATATTAATAGTTTTAGATTTTACATTGAGTCTAAGATCCATTTAGAGTTAATTTTTGTTCATATGCCACTTTTTTTTTTTTTTTTAGAGAGAGAGTCTCACTCTGTTGCCCTGGCTAGAGTGCCGTGGCATCAGCCTAGCTGATGATGGCTCACTGCAACCTCAGCCTCCTGGGCTCAAGCCATCCTCCTTCCTCGGCCTCCCAAAGTGCTGGAATTACAGGCATGAGCCACCACACCTGAGCCCACATTTCTATTATTGAAACTCTTAGTGTTTGTTACTTAGGTTTACTAGCATGAATAGTACTGATGAAATATCATCATACATAGCTCCATGTGGATATATAGAAAAGTATCTCTGGGTGGTAAGGTATATATATTAATTTCACTAAGTGTATGCAAATTGCTCTCTATAATCATTGCACACATTTATACTCCTACTAATATGGCAGGACAATTTCTATTTCCTTTGTTTTGACTTCTTATGAATAATTATATAAGATTTTTCCTTCTCTTCACTTGCTTCCAAACTTCTATGTCATGTCTTGTTCTCAGCATTCTTCTCTCTGATGGTCTTGTGACTCTTTTCCAATTTACTTATTCTAATCTTTTGCGGAAAGGGAAACCTGTATCCTTAACCTATTCGTACTGTCTCTAAAGTATGAGTACATAGGCTGAAAGTGAGGGCCGGAGGGCTGCACCACCAGCCTGGTGCTGAGGCTTTCTCATATGTGCTTGGCCACCCTTTTATCTTCTTTTTGGTTCGCACGTGTGGTCCTTATTTTTCATGATACTGAATTGGTGACCTCAGGTAAGTGAAATATTAATACGTATAATTAAGTGCCAAATTGTGTGAAGATCATTTTCTAGTAGAGTTATGAATGCTCTATAATTTTAGGTGAAAATATATATGAGCAGATGGTGAGGTGAGCAGTAACTTCAGTACCTTATTACAGGTCACACCTTGAAAGTTTCCTATCTAGTAAAGGACAAAACCATCATGTTATAAATACGCTGAAAAATGCCATAATATGCAGTTTAAAACTTTACATATTATAAGAAAAACTAGAATGAACAGATGTTTCAAGTCATAAGGGCTGCAATACAAACCGGTTAAATTTACATAATGATTTCATAGGCTAAAATATTAGTTATTTTCTCACTTATTGAAAAGTCCATTTATTGCCACATTACATTTATCTGGGGTAAGAAATACCTGTACGAATCTTCACTCTGAAATACTGACTGAGAAAATTACATATGAAAATGAGATAGTTCCTTTTTTAGTTTTTGCTAAGTTCTTTGAAAATTAATATTAGTTTTGAATTATATTTATAAAACCTGTCACTTGCATTAAATGTTGCTTGCATCTGGTGAGCATTATGTCACAGTATCAGCAATTTGCTTTGGAATCTGTCCTTGCCAGTTTTGGTATCAACACTAGAAAATACTGGGACATCATTGTGAACTGTTAACAAGGTCCTGATGGTTTTTTTGCTACGTTTGTTCAAAATGTATAATTTTTCTTTCTGTTTCTCTGGTAGTTTGGTGTTTAAACTGTCTGAACATTTTTTTTTAAAGGATAAAGAATTAGAGGATAAATATAAGGGCTATTACTTACAGGTTTATGTGTAAGTTGAAACTGCTCTACTTTGTTTTTTATTAAAAAAAAAAAAAACTTCCATGGAACAAAAATTTTTCTTACCATGTTTGCTTGATAAACAAGTTTTGGTTTGTTTCTAAAGCCATATACCGTTCAGTCTGGTTTGCCCACGACAGGTCAGGTTTATGCCTGTGTTCCTGGTGTAATTATTGATAGCATCCCCTTTCACTTCCAAACTATAAAATACATCTTATAATACATATCTCAAATCGATATGGTTTTGATAGCCCTGGGCTCTTTTTCTGACCCTCCTACCAACTAGTCATATGACTATGGGTAAAGGAAATCACCCAGACTTTCATTGAGTTTCTTCATCTGCAAAGTGAAATAGAATATTAAGGCTAAATGATGTCTGAATATTCTTGAATGGTTTAAAGTTCAATGTTTCTAGGTGTTTAGTTACCTCCAGTATAATAGTGGTTAAGAGTAGTGGCTTTCAAAAGTTTATTCTATTTTACTATTTTGGGTCTTATTCTGTTCTATCCTATCCTATTAAAAGAAATGCTGGTGATGGCCTACTAATTTGATTTCATGACCAGAATTTGGTTGTGTTGAGATCCACATCTTGATTTAGATATTCTTGAGTATCAACCTTCGTTTGTCACCCTGAGCAGTGATTTACTTTCTCTAAGCTTCGATTTTCCCATTCACCCTAAGGATGTTCTGAGGATTAAATGAAATAAGCCATATAAAGCAGTAAGCATAGCGCCTGGTGTGTGGAAGAACTCATTGCATGTTAACTATTCTTATTAGTTTTTCATACTATAAACATGATTTCCTCCTGCTAAGATTACATTACATAGAATGTAATAGATGAAAAGTTTTTACCACATTGTTGTGAAATCTTTTAAAATCAAGGATAAAATTATGTTCTTGTCAATCAGCAGTTTTGAAGCATATCCATAGGTGCTTTGTCAAACAGTAGTTATGTTTTTACAGAATTCCTGTGAAGGAGATATCTCTTTGGTTTTCTAGTGAGTTGATTCCCCACAAAGAGGTTTAATATCAGGGAAGTCATGAGAGAAAATACATTATTAATTTTCTGCCCTGTTCTACTTAGGATTTGTTTAAATATTTTAAAAAATAGAAAAAAATTTCATCTTGATTTTAACTGAATATGTATCCTCTTTATATTAAAACATATACCTTTTTGAAATATTAGAATCAAAAATTGTTTTCACAGAAAGTGGAAAGCATTAATATTTTATTATCTTTGAAGCAATAAGATATTTTCTTTTCTAAAATAAAATGCTAAATTTATACTTGAACACAGTCTTTTCATCTCATGCTCAATCAATGCATGGGGAATGTGGTCAAATTCAAAGGCTTGGCTTCTAAGTTTATCTTGTCTGTACCAGGTTACTGCTGGTGAGTTTGCCTGCACTTCTGTTGTGTGCACCATTGCTTGTATCCCATGTCCTTGATGCTGCTCTTCCTGAGAAACAGGGGGTAGTGAGGTATATGTCAAGAGTTAAGTCTTTTGACTTATTGCTATTACTCTGACCAGCCTTTCATCCTTCACGCTGAGTTTCATTCTGCAGAGGAATGAACTCTCTTGGCTTTTACTACTGTGCTGTGACAGTAGTTCATAGTGGCTAGGGTGATTGTTATGAAGAAGATAAAATAATGAATACATATCAGTATTATGACACAGCACATATCACTCTGCCATATCCTTTCCATTATTAATTCAATTCATTTCTCATGATAGCCCTGTGAAGTAGGTATTGTTAATATTATTTTCAGAAAAGTTCAATATTTGCCACAGTCCTGAAACTAGTAAATGGCAGAGTTGAAATTTAAGCCCATGAGTGTCTGACTCATATCATTTTAGGCTCACCTTGGGAAGTTTGCATAAGTGGATTCTGAATAATGTTCTCTAGATCGCAGTCTTTAGCTTGGTGTTTTTCATTTTCACTGGTGACACACAGTATGTCAGTATCTTCAAACCAGGCTAGGACGCTAGTACTCTGGGAAACAAAAAGGGGCTTACAATTCAAAAATAATCATGGCAAGTTGGAGGAACTAGTAAATGTAAACAGACTGTAGCTCAGTAGAGCCATGTGCAGGGTAATTCACATAGGGAGGGAAAACAAACTGTACAAATGCAAGAGTATATAACATTAAGTGTCTGCCAGGCAATTCCCCTTTTCTCCTGAAGCCCTGGTCATGATTCTATTATGTAGAATTTGGAAAGAATTCAGAGGAATCCAACAGAAATTATTAAAAGGTTTGAGAAATCTCTGTGATGAAAGTCTAAAGGATTGGGTTTATTTAGCTTAGAGAAGTGAAGTCTGAATAGGGACTTAATTATAGTCTTCAAGTTCAGTGAAATCACAGACACAGAGGCCGTGAGTGGTTCCCAGGAGAATTGTCTTTTGACAGGCATTCTTGAATATGGTTGTTTTCTTGGTTTTCACTGTGTGTGAAAGGATATTATATGAGTGATGATGAGCAGCTGTTCTTCCTTCACTGCAGGGGATAAGCAAGAAAGAGCTTAAATCACCGCAGGAGTGATTTAAGGAGAACTTTTCAAATATTCTTGGAAGCAGGTGGAGATTCCTTCAGTAAAGCCTTGTTTGTTTGTTTTTAAGTTTTTTTTTAACTTTTATTTTTAGTTGACAAATAATAATTGTATGTATTTATGGGTGCAATGTTATGTTTGATAATATGTTTACAATGTGGAATGATTAAATTGGTTAATTAACAGATTCATCACCTCACACATACCATTTGTTTGCAGTGAAGACATTTAAAATATATATATTTTTAGCAATTTTGAAGTATACAAGGCATTGTTATTTATTACACTCCCCATTCTGTGCAACAGATCACTAAGGCATATTCCTCCCGTCTAACTGAAACTTTGTATCCTTTGACCAAAATTCCCCCTTTACCCATCACCGGCCTCTGGTACCCATCATTCTATTTTTTGTGTAGACTGCCAGGGTTCAGTGGAATGGATTTTAGGCTGAAAGGAAGAAAAAAAGTTGCTTTTTTTCATGGTTAAAGGTAGAGATTTTTAAAACTCATTCACTCTAAGCTCTGTAAAATTACGAGAGCACCCGTCAAAAGTAAGGAGGGATGATAGGAATTTTCATGAGTCTCATTCCATTTGGTAGAACCACTTAGGGGCTTTCTGAGACATTTGTGGGCCATGCGCTGACCTTTGAGAAAGAGGACCCTCAGATGATATGAGCTACTGCTACCAGTCTTCTGCAAAGGCTTCCTGTTTTTTTTTTCCCTAACTTTTGTTGTTCTTGTTCCTCAAAAGCTCTCTTCTTATTGAATCACCCCAAGTTATAAGATATTGTCTGTGTCTTTTTATTGTCTCTCTTCATCTAGAGATGACATCCATTTCCTTAGTGGCTGGCCTCAGTTAGATTTTTTTAAGGGAGGGGATGGTTTCTAATTAAAGTGACAGTAAGGTACGAAAAGCACATAAAGAGCTCCTATAGGTTCTTTATTTGGACAGATTTCTTCCTTCCTCCTGCAAACATTTACTGAAATCCCACTAGGTGCAAGGCACTTTTTAGGCAGTGGGGATATGAAACAGAAAAAAATATCTGCCCTCTTGGAGGTTGCATTCTAGTTGGAAGGTAGATAAAAAATTATAAACATACACACACACACACACACACATACACGTGCACATGTATATAAAGAGAGAATTAAATAGTGATAAGTGCAATTGGAAAACATGAAATATAAAAAGGGGATTATACAGGGTGAAAAGTTCAATTTGAACTAGATTTGTCAGAAAGGCCTCACATATCTATGCATCACAGATGTTTCTAGTTGCCTATTCTGGGCTTCTGCTTCCTTTCTCCCTTACTAGTCAGAAACAGGAATTGGCAGCTTGGCACACACACTTCTGCAAGTTTGCTGACCTCTGAGATGAGGAGAGCCTATGGGACTTAAATCATTTTTAAAAAGAAGTCAATCATGCTTTAATAAACACTAATTATATTTAAAACTCACCTCTGAAGGCATTTAAAACATCCCAATGACTATGCAAATATGACCAGAGTTTAACAAGTATATTAGGCAGTCTATTTTCCTTCTATATATTTAGAGGAATATTTCTCTTTACTTTTTATTTTACCTCATATTGCATGTTGCATAGTGAGTAATCTTTGTAAAGGCCAATAGGCAATGGAGTGTGAAAGGATTCATCAATCCCACTCCTGGAAAGCCCACGTGATGCACGTGATCCTTGATGGTGGGTCAATAGCATGACCTTTGTATTTGAAGAAAAACCCTTATAAAAGAAAATTAAGAATGATGTAGAATTATTGCTATAATCCTGAGAAG
The DNA here is from genome assembly GCF_020740605.2 of Lemur catta. Classification (NCBI taxonomy): domain Eukaryota; kingdom Metazoa; phylum Chordata; class Mammalia; order Primates; family Lemuridae; genus Lemur; species Lemur catta. Next base: position 33,648,103 of record NC_059138.1, read on the forward strand.
CAATTGAACTATGTCCTTCTTTTCTTTGTATAGTGTCATGTTGAGGAGAAGAGAACATAAGAGATAGGATTAAGGTTAGAGATGTGCAATAAGGGTGTGAGTGGTTCAAACAGGGTAAGACTTAATTCAAGGCTTTGCTTTTGAGGTGAGAGATATTAATAGTTAACTGTGCTAATGGGTAATATATTCATTAACCAAATTTCATTTCACATGGCCTTTACAATTATTAGGTCATTCAATATGAATGTCCAATTTCAAATCAAAAGCTTGGTTTATTATATCTCAAACAAGAAGCAGTACAATTAATCAAAGTATGCGCCTAAACTATGGACACAGTTTTGGCATCTTAATGGTAGCTGGTTTGTGCCAGCAACAAAGAATCCTGGAGAGCAAGTGGCGATGAAATCATGAAAGGCATTTTCCACAGCTTGTTGAGAATTGAATATTTTTCCTTGCAAAAGGTGGTCCAAAGCCTGGAAGAAGTGGCAGTTGGTGCAAGGTCTGGTGTATACAGTGGATGACATAGAGTGTCCAAGTCCACGCTCTGCAGTTTGAGCAGCCTTGTTTGTGTGACAAGTGGTCAAGTGTTGTCTTGTAAGAGGATTGGCCTGTCTTTATTGCCCAATCTCTGCTGCTTAGTCACAAGCATCCTCAGCATTTCATCCAGTTGGTTGCAGTAAACATCTGCTGTAATGGATTGACCAGGTCTCATGAAGCTGTGATGGTTATACCACAGCTACACCACCAAACAGACGCCATTAGCTTTATTTTTGATGAATATTTGGTTTTTGGACTGTGTTCTGGCGTTTCATCTTTATCCAACCATTGTGTCGAATGCTTGTGATTGTCAAAAAGAATCCATTTTTCATGACGTCACAATGTAGTATAGAAATGGTTTGTCTTTATGTTGTGACAGCAAAGAAAGGCAACGTTGAAGACAGTTTCTCTTCTGATAACTTGTTTAATTCGTGTGGTACCCATCTATCCAGCTTATTTATCTTGCCAATTTGTGTTTGCAGTTTGTCTTGATATATTAACCTCTTCCTTCATTTTCTGATCATTTTAAAAGCCAAAAGCTTTCCTTTGAACCCTCTCAAGTTCAGTTAGCTCTTTCCAAGGAAACATTACTTAGAGTTTTGTAAATGATGATTTCTGATTATTTTATTGTTTTTGTTTTCCTCAAAGTGCGTCCTATTTCGATGATTGTAGGACTTTGAGGTTACTCATTGGGCTGTGCCATGGTACTAAAGGCCCTCTGCAACCTGTATTCTGATGGCCTTTCCAGCCTTTTTTTCTTCACTTCCTCTTCATAAGTCACAGTTTCATGTCATAGGGTAAGCTATTGCCTGTCTCTACGAGGCCCTTATTGCATGATGCTGTTTATGCAAATTCCTTCCCATCCTTCATGATGCTCTCATTCACCTGAGAAGCCCTTCTTGATCTTCTACCTAGTCATTGTATCCCTGTGGCTCTGGACTCTATACATAAGGCCTCATCAGTGCTCATTTCACTGATTGCCGCTATTAATTTACATTTCTCCATTTCCGGTAGATTTGACCTTGAGCTCCTCGAAGGCTAGGGATGCATTGTATTTGACTTTCTCCAATGCCTGGTAGAGTGAGTATGTTTTTCTGTATTTGCAGTCTTCTTTCTAACTATAAGGTGCACAGTTTTGAAGTATATCAAAAGCTCCTTCAACTTGTATTGCTCACAGAGCCCGTTGTCATGATGAAGCTAGAGATTTCACTCTGGACTTCTTTACAAACATGTTAAGTAAGTACTGTGCTAGGGTCTCTGAGGAACATTTGTTTAAACTTCTTTTATAAGAGATGTTCCTGTTCATAACTGCCTTTTTTTTCTTCTCCCTAAATTGATTAGTTGTTTGTGACCAGTATAAAATTTGGCAAATGTTAACTGAATTATTGTGGATTTTTTTGTAGAATTTTTTTAAAAACTCTGAACCTATTTTGTTTCATCATATTGATTATGATGAACTATATGCTGGCCACCCTGAATAACGTTAGGTAAAGCCATTGCTTAATTGCTTGTTCTCAAAGACTGCCAATTTCCTGTTAAGTTGTTCTAAGAAATCTTTTTTGTGTAAAACTTGAACAGCTGTTTCTCAGTCTATGGACACTCCTTTGGAAAATTCAATAGAAAATCAGATGTCATGTTTTCTTATAGATGCCACAGGGTCTATGCACTTAGGCACTATGGTAGTGCATCATAATTACTAATAGGAAAAATGTATTTCTGATTATTTTTATATTTTACTTATGTATTTGTTCACCATAAAATTGGGTACAAATTTATACAAATTTATTCAGTATCCCATCATTCTTTTGCCTCCTATTACTTTGTAAATCAGAAAGAATTCTCAGTATACCTGTGAGAATTTCCAGCAAGCTAGAAAATGGGGACTGTTTGTAAATTCTTAAAGTAATTGCTTCATTTGATTTTCACAAATGGTTTCTTGGCTTTAAGTTTCACTGATAGTTAAATATGTGATGCTCTGCTGATATTTTTACAAAGGTAGGCAATTTCTGGGAACATGGTGAGGTTATTTTATGGTGATGTCTTATCCATGCAGTATATAATTGGGCAAATAATTTTATTTTAGTGACTAAATTTTTTTTGGCAAACATTTTGACTTTTTGAAAAAAATGTCAGGAGAAACTCTGGATCTGTATTGCTTTATCCAGTTGATTTTGACAATAGAAAATATATCCTGCCAGCATATATTATGGTAGGCAAAATGTGGTTTAGTTGTATGTGCTGTAATCCCTTGCTACTCACAGTGTGGGTTATAAAGTAGCAGCATCTGCACACTGGGGATAATGAGAAATGTGGAATATTCAGTTCTGCTTTAGACCTACTGAACCATAATATACATTTTAACAAAATCTCTAAGTGATTTATATGCACATCAAAGTATGAGGAGCCTTCCTCTAAGGCATATACACATTGTGCTGTCAGGAAGGTGCTGCAATCAAGGTTCTTGTTACTTGTAGTGGTCTGTATACCAGCAGCATCAGTGTCACCTGGGAGCTTGTTTGAAATCTAGAGTCTTATGTCCAATCCGTATCTGTTGAATCAGAATCTACGTTTTCACAAGATCGCCATGTGATTTCTATAAACCTTAAAGTCACAAGCATTGATCTAAATTATATTATCTCCCTGAAGCTAGCTGAACTTGAATTCTAGTTTTAGAATAATATGTGGCATTATTTTTTTTTTCAAAATGTCTCCTTAGTCGTCTTAGCTAGAACATGGCCAATTGAGTAAATATGGCTAGATTTCTACCTACATAATCCAAGGAAGACTCTGCTCCACCTTAACTATTATCGTATACCTTCTGACATTTGACCTTGACTACTCCCTCTCAGAACTCCTCAGTGGAGGCCACTTTTCCTATTCCCTTTGTTTCTCATAAAAATAGAGGAGAAGTTTATCATATTTTTCCTTACCCGTTATGATTTCCAGAGCATTGTTCTGCAAAATTATTCAGCAATTTCTCTTACGATAATGCTTCTCCATCTGTAAGTTCCAATTCTCCCCAGCCTCACTTCTGCTATTTGCTATCCTTCTAGGCATTATCCCTCTTTCCTCAATGGCAGCATCTTATTCAGTTTTTTTGTTGGTCTCAGTGCCTGGTAACTCTTTTATTTGTGAGAATTTTAATGCCTCGGGTTCACAGTCATTCTCAGCTCTGTTGACCTTTCTTTCCTCTTCACTCTTGCTACCTTTAAGCAAAGCTATCATCACTACAATTTTCCCACATATATTCCTCCAAACTGTTCCATTTCCAAGAATCTTGAATTTCCCTTCAAATTTCCTTTCCATGAACTACATACTTTTTTTTTTCTTTTGCCAATTTCTTACTCCTGTTCTCTCTGTTCAAACCTGGTATTCACTTGGGTGACCACCACAGTGAGTGGTTGTCACAGTGCCTTTACTAGCAATTTTGAAGGTTCATTCCTTTTTGATGTTTCCGGTACTCATCCATTAACCCCAGACTGCCTCAGCCATCTGCTTTATCTGCATTTGTTTTCAGGTGATCAAGTTTTGCTCCAGAAAATCATGAAACCAAGAAGATTGAGTCAAAACTTTTATCTTGATAACTCAGCTGGATGGTCCCTTCTGCTTTGCTGTCTTTTTATGCATTTCCTATGCTACCTTATCCCATGTGCGTCTTTTCAGTGTCTCAGAGCAGGTGGGAGATAGTTGTTCCACAGAGTGGTAAGGATTTATGCTTTCAGGCTGAATTTGCTGCTAGACTTCTAAATCATTGTGCTTTTATTTCATTACAAATTTTTCTAGTATAGTTACAGTAAACTTTAATACCTGGCACATTGCTGTGTTGCAGATTTTATTATGGTCTTTAGATGCAGATGGATTTTTACCCTCTCATGAATATAAACAACATTAAAAAATATTCTGTTGTCTTACTTGGTCTCATTCCCTGTTAAGACTTGTTGCTTTAAAAATTACTACATGTAAGTAAGAAAAGAGGATGTTAAGACTTTTTTCCGCAGTGACATTAAAAGGTAAGGGAATACAATTCAGTTGTAATTAGTTCAATTATATTGAATAGTCAGCAAGACTAACTGAATTTGTAAAATAAAAGACAAGTTCTTCAGTTTATGGGCAAAATAGCTCTGGAAGTTTTACACGATTTGTGCAGTAAAAAAGTAACTCTTGTAGTTAGATCGTTCGCTGCAGTGTCTCCAGCATTGTGCCAATAACTGTGGCAGGGCTATAGGAGATACAGGGTATTTTACTTGACTTGAAAAACTTGTGTTATATACTGAGGAGGAAATGAGTACTGTTGTTATCTAACCAAATAGAGACCATTTACCTGTGCATGATGGAAAGCCAAACACCAAAGCACTGGTCTTTTGCAGTGAGAAAGGTTTATTACAGGGCAGTCATGCAAGGAGATAGGAGGCTAGCTCATATATGTCTCCCCTATCAGCCGAGAAGCAGTATTTTTATGGGGAAGGTTTTAGGACTAAGGTTTCAGGATTGACAAGTGATTGGTGGAAGGAAAGGGGAAATTTGGAAAGTCCCTTAGCATATGCAGTTGCCTCTTCATGTCTCTTCACAGGTTGCCTGTGGAAATTCAGGGGGGTTGGTATGAGAAATGCAGTGGAAATTTGAGCGGTAACATCAAAAGGTCACCCATGGGGTGAGCAAGTCTATTTTGTGCAAACTCCAGTCAGCCATATTGGTTCTAGCCAGTTTCCACCACTTTGGTTGTTTTGCAAGCAGAGGGGCATTTCAACAAGCTATTTCCTTATCTGCAGTCCTGTAAGACAAGCTCAAGAATTCCTGTTAGTCACCAGATTCTTTAACGTGGGGCACAGTTTCTCTGTGAGACAGAATATGGTATAATATACAAATTAGATCATGGTCACTTCTCTTTTTAAAACTTGAATGGGTCTTATTGTTGGATCTTATTACCCCACATAAAGTCTTATACCCCTTGGAATAGTGTCCTTGGTCATTAACAATCTGGTCCTAACCTCCCTTTCCAGTGTCATCTTCCTCCACTGCTGTCCTCCTACCATGGGCCCCACACTCTAGCCACTGTGAACTGCTCATTATTTCAGAGTGTATCATTTACTTCAGTACTTCTCTCCTTTGGTACATTTCTGTAAATTATGTTTTTCTTTCCCCTTGTCTTTACCATCTAAATGTTACTTCCTCTGCTCTGCGGAGCTTTCTAGTGTTTACTCTCAATATGCTCTTTCAGCTCCTCGCTAGCTTCCATTCTTGCATTTACCACAGCGTTCTGTAATTTTTTTTTTCTGATTTCTCTTTTGATTTTTCCTTTGACCCATCAGTTATCAAATTTTTCTGTTTTTGATGTTTAATTTTATGCCACTGTGGTCAGAGAACATAAATTTTATTATTTTTATTCTTTTAATTTACTGAGGTTTGTTTTATGGCCTAGCACATGGCCTGTCCTGGAGAATGTTCCACGTGTGCTTGAAAATAGTGTGTATTCAGGTGTTGTTGGGTGGAGTGTTCTATACATGTCTGTTAAGTTACTTGGTTTATAATGTTGTTCGAGTCTCCTATTTCCTTGTTGATCTTATGTATACTTGTTCAGTCTTATACTGAAAGTAAGATTTTGAAGCCTCCAGCTGTTATTGTTGAATTATCTATTTCTCCCTTCATTTCTGTCAGTTTTTGTACCATCTATTTTAATGCAGTACTGTTGGCTACATATATCTGTGTAATTTTTATATTTTCCCAATGGGTTAACCCTTTTATCACTATAAAATGTCCCTCTTTATCTCCAAACTGGGAGTGAAGAAGGGAGAAGTCTTGGTTCAAATACTACGGATTCTTGCCTTTCATATAGAATTTTCATAGATTTTTGTGAATAGATGTTTCTTCATTTTCTGTTTGCCCTTAGGACAATCCCCCCTGCCCCCCCACCTTTTTTTTTTTTTTTTTTTTTAATAATTTTCAACAGTGTCACTGGACACCAGGGCAGTGGAGCTCCATATGTTGTCATGCAGAAGTTGATTTGTCATGCCTCTTGCTAATTTTGCGTTTGTGTATGTATTCCATTTCCTTAGTAGCAATGAATCTCATAAGCCTTATGAGGCTGTGTTTTATTCATGTTCATTTGCCTAGTATCTAGCACAATGCTTGAAATATTGAAAGCCAGTAATTCTCAAACATTTTTTATTTTGGACACAGTTGAATACTGAAATTTTTGGTGGTACACTTGAAGGAATTATAAAATCAAGCATTAAATAGCTCAACAATTGTGAAGTTTTTATTGATAGAGTTTAACAGCATCTCATAATGCCTATAAAAACAGCCACAGTTGTCCTACCATTCCTATTGTCTCTTTCCAGTGTCATGTCACTTTTAGAGGAGAGTTGTTTACTGCCCTGACAGATCTGTCTTATAACTGTACTAAATTGAGTTTGTTTGTTTTTGGTGCCACTTGAAGTCAACCTCTATCCCTGACTTGCAGCAGAATACCCCCATTTATATAGTGTTGATATACAATATATTTGTATACCTGTTCAATCCAGCATTCTTTCTGATAAACATGGATATAATAATATCTCTGCTTAGTTTTGGCAAAACTACCTACTTATTTTTTGGGTCAGATTGGGTGGCATCTCTGTGAAGTTTATTAAGCTTCCTAAGTGTCTTTGATGGATACTTAGGCAGTGTTTGGTTACTGTTGAATAAATCAAAAGCTAAAGTATGAACTATATGAAGTGTGACTCCAAATGCTAGGGAAGTCTTCCATGTAACCTAAGCTTGTGAATTTCTTGACTTGCAACAATTTTAGTCTCTGTATCCTATATATTTATTGGGTCACTAAATTTTATTGCCTTTATCTTCTACAGGTTTCTAAATTTTACTCTCTCTTTGCTGTTCTTACTCATTCAGTTTTCATCTAAGCTTTTAAATATATCACTAATTTGTAGTAAGAGCCTCCTAATTTGTCTTTGTTTGGTATGTGCTTTTTTCTCTTTTTTTGCACCCCTTCCCCCCACCCAGTATGTGCTTTTTTGAAGCCATCCTGTACTTTACTACCCAGACCAAGTTTCCTGGAATACCAATTCATCATGACATTGCCTTTATTGCTTGCCACAGATGTTTTCTGAAAGTTTTATATGTGTCGGCCACTGTCTTAGGTACTACAGTCCAGTGGTAAACAAAATAGACAAGGTCCCTGCTCTCTTGAGCCTTCTGTTCTGTGTTGCTATAGATACTAAACAAGTAAATAAGCAAGATTGTGGTAAGTGCTATGGGAGTAATAAACACAATGATGGGATAACTTAATGAGAGCACCTTAGGTGAGTGATGGGTAAAGACATCTCTGAAGTGATGTCATGTGAGCTGAGGCCTGAAGGATGTTGAAAAGCTAGCCACACAGGAACTGGGAAAAGAGGACTTCATGCAGAGGGAACAGCAAGTGTGAAGGTCTAGAGACAGGGAAGAGGTTGGCATGCTTGCAAAACAGAAAGGAGACATTTACAGCTACAGTATAATGAAGGATGGGAATAATGATAGGAGATTATGTTGAAGGGGAAGCCAGATTATGTAGGGCCTTGTTAGATAGTGGAAAGGAGTTTAGATTTTATTCTAGGAGCACTGGGAAGTCACTGACAATTTTAAGAGGAGTGAGATGACTTGTTTTTAAAAGATAAATCTGACTTGTGTGTGGAGAAGAGTTTGAGTAGGCAAAAGTAGAAGTAGGAGACTACTAAGGAGGTTGATACTTGTTCTAGGTGAGTGACACTGGTAGCTTATTGTAGGATAGTGGCATTAAAGATGGAGAAAAGTGGGTATATTCATGATATTCCAGATGTGGGCAGGGTTAGTTCTTCCTGCAACCTCTGAGGGAAAATTTGTTCCATGCCACTCTCCTAGTGGCTGCTGGCAATCATTGGCATCCTTTGGGTTCTAGAAGTAGGTCTCCGAACTCTCCCTCCGTCTTCACATATCTTTCTCTTTTGTGTTCCTGTTTGTTTCTCTTTCTCTTCTAGGGACTTGTCTTTGGATTTAGGGCCCATCTTAATTCACTGTACTTTCATCTGAAGATCCTAACTTTAAAAAGTAGAACAGAAGATACTAGAAGCTGGGAAGTGTAGGGGAAAGGGGTGATGGAGAAAGATTTGTTACAGGATACAAAATTACAGCTAGATAGGAGGAATAAATTCTAGTATTCTATAGCACTGTAGTATGACTATAGTTAACAATCATATATAGTTTCAAATGGCTAGAAGGAGGATATTGAATGTTCCCAACACAAAGAAATTATAAATATTTGAGATGATGGGTATGCTAATTACTCTGATCTGTATAGATTCCATGTATGGCAACATGACTATGTACCCCATAAATATGTACAATTCTTTTGTGTCAATTAAGAAAACTCTTTAAAGATTGTAACTTAATTACAAAGATCCTCTTTCCAAATATGGTCACATTTACAGTTTCTGGGAGTTGGGACACAGGCATATCATTTTGGGGGTCACCATTCTACCCACTACAGTAAGCTATTATCTTTTTATCTGCCTGAGACCACACTTAATTTCAACTTTCATTTCATTCTAATGTTTTATAAATTTTACCCAATTTTGAAAGTCTGGCTTAAGCCTTACTACCTCCATAAAATAGCCTCTGCTGTATAAGATTTGTTATTAATGATAACAAGTAATATCAAATACCTCGATATTTTTGAATGTCTATGATTATAAAAACAGCACAGGAGACTCACTCACTCCCAATAGACTACTTAAGTGCCTTACCTTTTATTGATTACAGAGGGAGTTCAAGTTCTCTTTTTCGTGTTTCATTTCTTAAGGATTAGGAAAAAGATTTCATTCTCATAAAAATTTGTTTTGATGACTCAAACTGTTAAAAATGAATATTTTTAATTTTATTAAGAAGAATAAGATATCTTGAAATTTGGACTGGAGGTAGAGTTTTAAATCTAACCTCTGGGTGCAAATTAGGTATAGATTCTAAGGAAAAAGCTTTCATCACAAAAAAATCTAGACCATTGGTGTATGTGAGAAAGGTAGAGCAAGAAAAATGCATATGAGCTAGAAAATGATAAAATATGTTATTAATAGAAGACCATAATTTATTAGGTCCCCCTTTCTCACCTTCAAATTCATAGCCTAAAGATTAAAAAATCTTTAGTTGGAGATTTTATACAAATATGTATAGATCATGCCTTATTAAACAGCTTCATATTTGAGGTGCATAACTCATGTCTATGTATATTCCTAGAAGGATAACTGGAATGATGTCTACTGAAGCATTAACAATGCTAAATGGTGAGATTTCAGATATTTTTCGATTTTTAAAATTATCACTTCTGATTGAAGTGTTTTTTGCAACGAAAAGTGTCATTTTGAAAACACAATGGTTTGGGGGTGTGGAGAGATGAAGAGTTAGAGAGTGACTGGAGCCTCCAGGCTAGTTACCTCCAGGCACAAAAGCAGGTTTGTATGCTTGTTCCATACAAAAAAACAAAATTTTCTCTATAGGATACAAGATAGAAAAGGTTGGGACGGACTACATAATGTGCATGTTAAAACTTAGTTGTGTTGCCTTGTGAGTAGTCCATGGAAACACATACATAAACACACACACACCAGACTGAATAAGGTCTATCTGATTTGTTAAAAGTGGGATTTTTATTATACATTTTCAGTGTTAAATCACCTGCTTTCCTTCACTAATCCCCCACAACTGTTTTTGGAGCGTGGTATAGTTATAGGAAGTAGTTCAAATATAAAAATGTTAGTGGGGGAACAATAAATTCTGGTCCAAAGCCATTAGGAATTCAATCTAGAACAGAAACTTCCTTTTTAACAAGCTAATTCCCCTTGGAAATATTTGAATTTGTTGGTAACATTATTTATATAAGAATGCTTTACTTTTATTTGCAGAGAAAGAAGCATTTGGGCCAACTCCATGTCTCATTAGGGGTCTCCCTCCCCATTAATGGGCAATGTAGTCCATTGACTTACAGGCACTGATCTGTATTCCTTAAGTCCCTGTGAGCAGATCCTCTGGGAGTTTCCATGGAATTTCTATGAATATGCTCAGTGCAATAGCATTTTTCCAAACATGAAAGAATTCAAATAGGCTGGAAACTTGCCAACTTTAATTTTGATACATCTCAAGATTAGAATGTCAATGTAAATGAAGAGGCAGAGTTGTGCCTTGGTGCTACTGCTTTGGGATCAGAGATGGGAGATGTCGAGCAGACAGAGCTGTAAATGATCAAGCGTGAGTGCTTTACATACTGATGGGGAATGCTGGTATCTTTTCATGTCTGCACTCTATTAATTCTCTAAATCGTTATAGTGTTACTCTTTCTGTTGGGAATAGCCAGAAAGGCTATTCTATCTGTGTTCCCTGCTCTTGGGACATGTGCCTATTTGCTTAAAGACTGGTCTTTGAATTTAGGGTTACAAAACAGTTGTTCAGGAAACAAACACAGCAGTATACTTCAGAAAAACGTTCTCTCTTTTGAGATATAACTGGATTGGTGATTCGTGTCTGTTTGTTAATTGCAATAAAGCTGCTATTGTAATTTAGTATGCTTGTTAAGAACAGTCCAACAGTCCTCTGAGGAACAATAGATAACCTGCTATGTGTCTTGCTTAGGGAGCTAGTAATTATTTTACTGTAAATGAATCTAACAATAGCCTATCGGAAAACCACAAGAGGGATAGGCTTTGAGGGAGGAGTGTTAAAGTCAAGGCTCTTGTTATTGACTACATTCATCAGCCCAAATTACTGGTAATAAGGTTTTTAGAAAGGTTCAAGTGAAGGAAAATAATTAAGATTCTCTTCAGTTACTGCAAAAAATTCTTAGTATGAGTGCGTCTTATTTAAGATTCATTTTAACCTTCCTTTTAATGGAAATTTTAATGTTTCATATTATGTAATGATGACTTTTTATATTTAAAAGGTGATCCTACCAGATCAGAGACTTGTAAATTTTTCCTGTAGGAATTGCTTGATTATTATCACTAATTACATTTTAGAGCTACCTACTATATTGTATTTTGATTTATGCTGATTTTTTTTTCTGGGGAAAACAGGTGTAAGTAAAATCCCAGGTGCAAGTAATAATTTTGGGTGTTTTTAAAAAAGTAAATAAAGGATAAATTAGAGAAGCACATTATCTTTCCATAAAAAGACCTTCAAAATTATATGTTGGCTGAGGAAACTGTAGGCAAGTTATTAATTTCCAGAAATTTCAGGAAGTATATATAGTATTTAATACAGAATGGAGTTTGTTATAAATCGAACTGATGACTCAGGTATTTGCATACTCCCAGTCTTAGGATCAAACCTACTTTTATTTACACCCTTTTCACTCCTTCCCTTTATGCCACTGTGCTCCAGCCAAACATAATTGTTAGTTCTGAGAATATTCCATTCACCTCTGTGGTTTTGGCCATGATTCTCCCTGAGACTTGAATGCTCCTAACCTCAACCTCTGTATGTCCACATCTGAAGACTGCTTCAGATCTTGATCCCTCAGCAAGTGTTCCCTCATCAGGTGGAATGAATGTCCCCTATCTCTGAAGTCCCACAACAGTGTATCTGCACCTGCCTGTATCCTCAAAGCCAAAGCTTATTTGCTCTGTTCATGATGACCCCGGGCCCAAATTCCCACTATTTGGAGCTTCATTCCTTATGTTCCAGTATTGCTGAGCTATTTTAATTTCACTACAAGGCTTCTGATGTTCTGAACTTTGGTCAAGGTATTCCTTTTTCTTGTAATATTCTTTCTAATCTTCCTCAATACATAGTTAATGTCAGATCCTCTGTAAAGACTCCATTGTCACCTCCTCCAACATCTAGATCAATTAGCTAATCTCTGGACTCTTGCCGCATACTTCAATATTGTAATCTGAGGTGATGTTTTTTACAGGGCAACAATAATTTCTTATTTTTTATTGTATTCTTAACATCTAGCATTGTACTTAGCACACAGTAGATTCCCAATAAGTATTTGAATGAATGAATGGGAGAACAGAGACTAAGAATATCTCATAGGCTGCATGGAGATGAGGAGTAAGAATCTTGGAGTAAAATCAAGACATGAGTTTTGGGGCAAAGATTGTGTTGATAGCTTCCAATTTAAGAGAGGAATCTGTGGGCATAAGGGCTAGCAGTATACCTGTTGTTGAAAGCCTAAGTTGGTTCTGCGTAAGTTTCCATTTGGGGAAGGATAGACACTTTAATAGTGAGTTAGATTACCTTCTGAGATTGATATAAGTGGTTATTATTGGGAATGGTCTTAAAGGGATAATCTAGGTTTCATATTTACTTTAGTCAGGGTTCAGGGGTATGCTGAGTTTTGGGAATCAGGCTGAAATACAGTCTTGGAGGGTTCATAGAGTTGGAGTGTAAGGGAAATGGTCCTAGGACAACTGTGTAGAAGCTTCTCTACTGTAAAGCAGGCCTGGAATGGTTAAGCCAGTGCATGAGGAATCCTGAGTAAATGAGAAACTGATTTTTAAGTCTCCATCTTTCTGCCAATGGCTAGGACTGGTCCTAAAGTCTGGGGTGTGTGGGCCCAAAGAGAAGGGCTGAGTCCAGCTGAAAAAGTTGGAGATGTCCTGTGTGAGCACATCCAGGATGGACATTACAGTGAGCTTGGCTAACCCCTTCTATTTTTGTTCATGCCTCATATCTATTAATATATCAAAATTTTCACATTAGTCCATGTGTCAGCAATAAGTGCTTAGTTTGGGACACTTACTATGTGTTAAGCACCATATAAGTCCTTGGGAGTAAAATGGTGAACAAGACATAATGGTTCCTTGTGGAGCTTAGCTAGTGAGGTAGATGTACAACAACCAAGCAATTCCAAATGTGATTAATCATACTAAAGGGGCAGTGCACAGTGCCTTGTGAGAATATAGTAGTGGTGATTTAATTTATTCTGGGGAATCAGGAAAGCTTTTCATTGGACATGCCATTTAAGCTGAGATCTAAGAAATGAGGAGTTTGCTAAAAACGCAAGGTGGATCAGCATAAGCAAAAGCCCTGAGTTGGGATAAAGTGAGATGTGGTTAAAGGTAGTGTGGTCAGGTGAGAAAGTTTATATAAGATAATCCTGAAGAGATGTATTCGGGGCTTTACCTTGGAAGCTTATGGGAAGACACATTAAGGATTTTAGACCTTGTCTAAAAGTTGTAGGAAGTGATTGGAGAGTATTAACATTACTGTGTTTGTGTTTTAAAACAATTGCTCTGTCTGCATTGTGGAAAGTAGATTGAATAGGGGTAAAAGTTGACATGGAGAATTTGTCTGGTTAAAAGGCTGTTGCCATGGTGCAAATATGAGATGATGCTGGCCTAGATAAGTGTGGTGGTAGAGATTAAGTGAAGTGGATAGAATAGAAAGGTGTATAGGAATAGAATAGGCAATATTTTGGCCAATGGATTAGCTGTAGCCAGAGAGAAAAGGTAGTTAAAAATGACTTCATAGCTTTGTACTTAGCATCTTGCTTTATGATGGTAATGTTTTTCCTCAGGAACATTTTGGGTGCTGTAGGCCATTTGTACTCAGGCACTGTCCAAGATGGGCAATTGGATAGATGGACCTGATATGGAGATGGAAATTTGGAGTCATGGCAGGCATCTGAGTAGATGCAATTATCTAGGCCAGTGGTTTCCATAATGAGGTCCCTGGACCAGCAACTTCAGGATCACCTAGGAATTTACACATGCACATTCTTGGGTCCCAACCCACACCTGCTTTACTGTGGGACCCAACAATCTGTGTTAATAAGCCTTCCATGTGATTCTGGTGTGTGTCGAAGCTTGAAAACCCCTGGCCAAGGCAGTGAAAAGTAGTGTGAGGAACAAAAGAAGGTCTAGGGCATGAGTATATTTGTGTTATTTTACTCCGGAAGCAGACTTAATTTGTGATGAATTTTATTAATATGCCATTCTACTTTTGGCCATTCCATCAGCTGGGCATGTTAATGGAGAATGTAACAGTCTTAGCAGGAGTTACGTGGTCCTGAGACTGTACATTAAGATTTTAAAAATTGTTCATGTAAGGTAAGTGCTCTTTTTACAGATGCCATTTTAGTATGTATAAGCAAAATCCAATTGTTATATCTTTCTAGAGGACTGAGGAAAAAATGCTACAGGGAAGAAAATAAGCAGATACATACTTGTATTTTCATTAGTTGGAGGCCTTTTTAGGTCAACTTACAGTCCATAAATTACTGAAATATAGGTATCATGTAGAAAGTTCCTCCAGTTAAACTCTTTACCTTGTAAACTACTTTCCAAAGGGTAGGATGCTATTTAGTAAGCCTGTTAAAGTTGATTTTGACAGTTAATTTGCTCACATAATAGCATAAGGTTTCTTCTCTTACACATCACATTTTTTAAAGGAGAATACTTGTCCTTTGTAATGAACTCTGATAAATATATGAGATAATTGATGGAATACATCTACGTAAAAAGAATTCCAGTTGCTAAATACAATATTCATGACAAATGGAATGTATTTAGACTTTTCGGCCTTGGGATTGCATTCTGTCACTATGCTCAAGAATAATACTGAACATTATGAAAAAATGAAAAGCAGGTCAGTAGAAGAGGTTTCTTTAAGGTGGTGCTGAAGTTTATTTATCATAACGGGAAGCAGGTAATGATAACTTTCAAGTAATGGAGTCTGTGCTATAGCACATTCACTTGACACATTTTCTTTGTATGAAATAGATTTTTTTTTCAATAGAATGTAAACTATCTTCTTCCTGCCCCCATTTAATTAGGGCAGCTACACTGTAGGCATTAGAAAAAGCAAATGGGTAATTTTCAGATCAGTGGGGAAGATATATACACGTATGCACAAAGACGGTACAATAGGAATAGGGGTTGCACAGGTAAATACTGTACAAACGCTGTTACCAAAGAATGATGCCTGAGCTGAATCTTGAAAGACAGGAAGAGTTAGCCAGTATGGAGAGAGGTATTCTTGAATCAGAACACGGTTTGTGCTTCCCCTGAGAGCAGGTGCAGGTAGCCAGGGATGGTGCAGCTTCAGGTAAACTTCTAAGTGGATTTTGACTATATGCTTTAGGAAAGAATTTTTATGTGGTGAGTTTGTATTCCATAGTCTTCTTTCAGATGGGTCAGTGGGGCTTAGCTGGACTTAAACATGTCACTCCATACTTGGGTAATATAATTCCATGATTTGTTATCTCTTCTTTCATGATGTGAACATTGGTGATTTTTTTTTTTAAAAAAGCTGTAATACATACTACCATTAATTAAAATTTGTGTTTAACATCATATACATAGAGAAGAAAATACTGTATTCATAGTATAATGCAATAATTATTTAACAGCCCTTTCAAATGAATGTTTTTTTTATTTTTAAACTATAAGATGAAATAAGTGGCATTCTCTCTGAAGAGAGAGGACATAGTATATGGTAAACATATAGTTTTTGTATGTTTTATTTTCTACTTCATTTTACAATATTATTTCTACTTCATTTTACAGTTATTTGCATACTTGCATGTATTTCAGGATGGTATGTACTTGATTTAGCTTAAAAATCCAACCATTGGTTCAGTTTTCCCCTATGAATAATTTTTTCCTATATGAACTATATTAATGCTTATTTATAGTTTTTTAGCATGATGAAACAATTTAATAATACAAAAACTTGAAAAAGATTTTTTGTTGGGATAAGGAAATAAGTGAGATAAAAGTGTTTCTTAAATGGGCTTTTGATAAAAATTTTACACTGAATCCTCCACTGTCTCCACAAAATCACGTCTGCCTGGTAATGTAATCATGGCTGGGTGTGTGATCTGGGACTCTGGCAGCTTTACAGGCAGAGTCAGCACAGTCAGAGCCTAGGGTTTTCTCTCCCTGGATGACCCTTTACTTTTGTACCCTGTGTTGTCACTGGGCCTTGCTTTACCTGCTTTAGAAGCAACAGATAATGGGCAGGATTTGCAGATGCCTCCAAGTTACCAAGGACCAGCAAAGATAATAGCTTGTATAAAAATGTGAAGTTTAGCTCCTATCTCTACCCTAGGCATGCAGTTTTCACTTTTGTTTTTGTTGAGAAAAACAACAAAAACATTTTTGTAACCAGCAAGTTTACCTTTTTGCCATTGTGTTTTCCCATTGCTACCATTACAAAGCTAAAACCTATTACTGTAAGCCTGCCTTTGGCAAAACCATGAAATAGGTGAAACTTGTCTTAGACATCTGAGGCCTCCCTTTTGTCACTCTACCAGCTCCCAAACACCTAACACTCTTGAGTTCCTCCTGACAGCAGGGCTTCATGCAGTGTTAGTGATTCGTTGCATCCTAGTATCCTACCCTTTCAGGGATAACAGCTTTTTAAAAGACAATGTCTAGGGGAGTAATATATAACAAATGGGATAAATCTCTAATGGTAGAATTTAAAACATCAGAGTTGTGGGGGGTTGATGAATGAGAAAATTGGAAACATCTAATTCTGAAGTAAATGTGTAAGTGACTACTTCTTTTGTTCTTTTTGTAAAGCTGGAGTTATTATTAATAATTAGTGCCAATTAAAAATCTCCTGAATTACATACTTAAATAGATAATATACAGTCTTGAATGGGCCAGCATTTACTTATTCTTCTTTGAAGAAGTTACTCTGTAATGATATAAAGAATGAACTATTTTTATACAATGGCTTATGAACTTGTAGACATGAAGGAATGATCATTGTTCAGCATTTCAATGTGTGGCCTATCTTGGAATCATGTTAATTAGCCCAGCTAACACCTTTGTGAATGATAAGTAATATTATCCCTGGAGAATAGTCTATAGAAAAAAAATGAAATACAATTTGAAAGCTTGGGAGAAGGAAAAAAAAATGTTGCCCTCATCAAGTCTGTTAAAGACTGGGTTAAAGAGATAGCTCAAGGTTAAGAACGACCTGCTAAGAAGTTTCCCAGTAAATCAGTGAGAGAATTGGAAGAAGGACATCTGAGCTTGTGGCCTCTTAGGGCACAGAGTCGCTGTTTCCTTTGAGGCTATGCTTATAATCTCAGTACGCGACCTTGGGAGACCCACGCTCCTGGCAATGAAGCAGATGGCATGATTCTCCCGTCACCCTGCAGCCCATGAGCCAGAGTGCTGGCCAACTGTGATACAAATGTTAAATAATAACAAAGCGGGGTGTGTGTAAGGAAGGGCATTGAATATATCTCAGAAATGTTATATTTCCAAAGGTCTTTACAATTATTTTTTATTATCTATTCAAACTAACTAAAATTCCCTTAATCCAAAATCACTGTTTCTTCTCTGTCCTTAAAAAGTCCATCAGGTGGGACCATACATATTCTATTGGCAAATTCATATTTAGAAGGAAGAAATATTATCAGCCCCACAGCTTTGTAAGGTCCTATAAAATTTTACAGGAATATAGCATGTTAGCACTGAATCTTGGACATGGGGAGGAAGTGAATTTGTAATTGTGATCTTCAGAGTAAACTCATTATCAAAACAATCCAGAAAGCATGGTATTAAATCAGTTAAGGGTGGCCTTCGGGAAAACAAGCTTTCTGGATCATTGGAAGGGTAGGGCAGAGAGATTGATCAAGGACACCCAGGCTTTGGCTCTGCTTTCTCAGTGTGGATGAGGCTGTGACCTTGCTGATACTGAGTTTGACTCAGGAAATAGGAGAGCTGCTGTTTGTAAACATTCCTTTAAGTGGAAGCATGTCTATTGCAGCATAAGTTCTTCCTGGGTAAGCAATTTTAACCACATGTATAAGAGGGCAGTGGCATGATAAGAATTTGGCCATTTCATAGACTGAGCAGGAAGACTCCATATCCTTGGCTAATTAAATTGGGGACTTGGTCTGATCCTACAGTGGGCATGTGTAAGTTCAGTTAAACCCCAATTTTACAGATGAAGGAAATTCACTTTTTGGGAGAAAAATGACTTTCCTAAACTGACAGATGTTAGTGCCAGAGCAGGAGATAGAACCCAGGTCTCCTGACCCTGCTTAATGCTTTTTTTGTGATCATCTTAGCCTCATGACTCAGAAAAGAAAACCCTGACTCCATGATTTCTGTTAATGACACCATCAGATTTCAGTCATTTTTGCCTTTATTCATGTATTCATTCATTTAATGAATATTTACTAAGTTCCTGCAGTTATAGAGGATTCAGCAGTCCCTATCCTCATGAACTTTACATTATAGTTGAGGAAGATGGCCAATAAACTATGTAAGTAAAATATGCCTTAATATGTTTAAATATGTTCAAAGTATGCTAGATGGTGGCAAATGCTATTTAAAAAAGTCAAAAAGAGGCATGGGAGTGTATGTGTGTGTGAGTGGGCTGCTGCAATTTTAAATAGCTCGGTCAGGGGATGCCTCACTGACTTGGTAATCTTTTTACCTAGTAAGGTAGATTCTACTCCTGTAATGCCTACAAGAATCTGTATTTCCTTGGATAAAAATAGAAACCGCACTGTGTCTCTTCTTGACTACAGATGCATGTTTTCTCTTTCTCTCATATTTTTAGGGTTTCCATCATCCTGCCCCCAGCCTAATTTTCAAGAAATCAAACCTGGATCATCTCACTCTGCTACTCTGAAGTCTTCAGTGATTCCTGAGCAGGCCTTTCTTGGGCCCTCAAATACTCAATGCTTCAGCCCTTCTTGGTCTTTGCTTGTGTTTTGTTTTAGGGAAGTTCTTCTACCCATTGAAACCGTAGCCATGTTTCACAGATCTCAAATGATGTCCCTTCCATAAAATTTTTTTCAGATCCCTTTTTCTCTCCCTATCTCTTCAATCCTTAAGGATAAAAAATGGTCTCTAAATCATCTTGTCATTAGCACAGCTCTTGGCACGTTATAACTGCTCCGTAAGGGTTTGTTGAATCAAATTACGTGATATTCATCAGATTCCATTGGGAATCAGAGATCTCAACAACAAATTGAAATTTCATTTTGGGTTCAGTATACTGCTCATGAAATGCAACCAAGGCATAGGAAAAAAAAAGTATTTAATAGAATGCATTTCACACAGAAAGTAGCTTTCAGTAATATAGCCTATTCTATGTTCAGGGACAGTTGGAGAGAACGCACTCACGTGAATTTATGTGGGACGCTGGCTGTCAGCTGAGCCATGTGGAAATAAATCTGCCTTAAACTGTTTTCTGCTAAAATAAGCAACATTTTAGAAATGTTGTGTATCTCTTTAGATTAGTATTAAATTACCCATAGCTCTTTGAAGCTCAAGTTGATAATTGTTTCCAATGATCTGTAAACAAGCTTGCTTTAAACAATTAACCCTTTTGCTTATTTGTGCAAAAGACTCAGGTAACAAAGGGTTGGAAGTTAATAGGGTCAATTCAGGATGTGATTGTCCTTGCCTATTGGCTCCTGCCCTATAGCCTACCATGTTGCACAGCTGTTGGTACCAAAGACTCACCTCTGGGAGATGTAGCCCTTTCTCCAGCCCTGATCCATATTTACTGAGATCTAGGAACTGCTTCTTCAGTAGTGAACAGAGTCTGGAAATAGAAGGCTGCTTCCATCCCTAGCGTCCCTGGCATTGGAGTAGTAGGGCAGCCTCCCGACTGGCCACAAATTGTCTTTGGATGTCAGCCTCACCATCTAATCTTCCTATAACTTGTCAGTCAGCTCTGAGTTTGTCTTAGTTTCTGGTTTGTAATCAATTAAAAGGTAGTGCTGGTGTCCAGCCTTAAATCTCCTAATCATAGATTGGATTCCTTTAGGGCAGAGACCTAAAAAAATTCTGCTCGAAGGATTAGTTTCTACTGGGCAAGTTTTTCAGAGATGTATTTGCCAATAGGGTACATATATCACAAAACAAAATCCTCATCTACTGTTTGCAGCAGAAATGTCTGATTTGGAAATATCTTTTCTACCCAGACTCTGTTGGGTGAGCTTATTGGCCCAAATCTGGATCCTTTCTCTTAGATGGAGGTGGCCTTTTAATCCAAGATGATTTTAGTGGTGAATGAGCCCAGTGCCCTATTCAGGTAATGGTTATGATCTCATTTTGAGAAGAGACAGGTGAAAAATAGTGACTTGTATAATGTGAGACTTTTCTCCCAGGTTTTCTGTGTTGGTATGTTGATATTTCACTTTATGTGTTAAATGCTTTATTAGTTAGAAATTTAATTGGGGATTTTTTTTTTATATTCTGAAGCCGAGTGTGGAGTATTATAACTGCACACACTATGCCCACCTGTGAATACACTATCAAGCACAGTCCTGCTGCAGGGCCGTGGTCCTTGCTCCTTCCTGTGATGGAAACGCTCTGGACTCAGATCTCATGGCCTGACCCTCACTTCCTTCAGGTCTTTACTTACCTTCTTGGTGGGATCCTCCCTGATACGTTCTCTTCCTCTTCCCAGCCTTTTTGTCTTTTGTATTTATCCCTATCTTAAATATTGTTATTTTACTTATCTTGTTTATAGATCGTTTGTGCCATTAGAATACAAGTTCTATGTAGGTAGGTATTTTTGTTCACTTTTTTATTTTTTTTATTTATTTATTTTTATTTATTTATTTTTTTTGAGACAGAGTCTCGCTTTGTTGCCTGGGCTAGAGTGAGTGCCGTGGCGTCAGCCTAGCTCACAGCAACCTCAAACTCCTGGGCTTAAGCGATCCTACTGCCTCAGCCTCCCGAGTAGCTGGGACTACAGGCATGCGCCACCATGCCTGGCTAATTTTTTCTATATATATTTTAGTTGGCCAGATAATTTCTTTCTATTTTTTTAGTAGAGACGGGGTCTCGCTCTTGTTCAGGCTGGTCTCGAACTCCTGGCCTCGAGCAATCCACCCGCCTCGGCCTCCCAGAGTGCTAGGATTACAGGCGTGAGCCACCGCACCTGGCCTTGTTCACTTTTTTATTCCTAGTGTCTAGAGTGGTGCCGGACCTCTATGGAATGAACTCCTGTCTCTCCATGCGTACTACCACTACCTTGGTTGAGGACCTCATCATTTCTCACTTAAATTACTATAGCCATCTCCTAACAGACTGCTGATGTACTGTTCCCAATGTGATTTTTCTAAATCTCAAATGTGGTCATATCTCTATCTTGCTGAAAATTCTTCAGTGTCTCACCATAACCTTCAGCATAAGATCCATATTTCTTAGCATGACACTCAAGGCCTTACTTACCTTTCCGACCTCATTATAGTCCCTCTCTTACTCACACATATGTGTCTTTCTCCCTTAAGGTCTTAATGAATTTTGTTTCTGAGGTTTTGTGCCTGAAATGACCTGTCTGAGTCATCTGAATAGCTAGCTCCTTGATGATTTAGCCTAAGGCTCTTTCCTGTAATGTTTCCCTTTATTTCCTTTAGCCTGGATTAAGAGTTCTCCTACAGCAACTAGTACCTATGCCTGTGATAGCATTTACACATTCTAATTGTCCTTGAATATATATGTCTTATTCATTGGACTACAACTTTCTTGAGTTCTGTTCAATTTGTATCTCCAAGAAATTTGAGAATTTGGTTCATAGTAGATATAGACCTTTACATTGTCTTGTAGATACTATTTCAAAATTTCCAATCTTCTTTGTTCTTTTTAGTTAACATAATCTCTCTAGATCGGGTCCAAAAATGAACTGCCTCATACCATATTCTGCTTTGTAGTGAACTGGTCAAGGGGCCAGTATAGCTTAATCCTAATATTGTAGAATTCAAATTACAATTTAAACACAGTCACATGCCACATAGTGATGTGCCTGTCAACTTTGAACCACATATATGACTGTGATTCCATAAGATTATAATGGAGCTGAAAAATTCCTATGGCCTAGTGAAGTCATTGCTGTCATAACATTGTGGCACTATGCATTATTCATGTGTTTGTGGTAACACTGGTATAAACAAACCTAACGCATTGCCAGTCATGTAAAAATATACCGTATATAATTATGTACAGTATGTAATACTTGATAATCATAATAAAGGACTGTTACTGGTTTATGTATTTACTATAGTATACTTTGTATCGTTATTTTAGAGTGTACTACTTAAAAAAAAGTTAACAATAAAACAGCCTCAAGCAAATCCTTCAGGAGGTATTCCAGAAGAGGGCATTGTTACCATGGGAGATGACAGCTCCGTGTGTGTTATCATCCCTGAACACCTTCCAGTGGGACAAGATGTGGAGGTGGAAGACAGTAATATTGATAATGCTGACCACTTTGTGAGCCTAGGCTAATGTGTGTGTTGTGTCTTAGTTTTTAATTTAAAAGTTTACAAAGAAGAAAAAAGTATAAAAAATGTTAAAAATGGAAAAACCGTATAGAATGAAGATATAAACAAAGAAAATATATTTGTACAGTCACACAGTGTGTTTGTGTTTTAAGCTAAGTGTTATGACAAAAGTCAAAAAGTTTAAAAAATTAAAAAGTTCATAAAGTTAAAAAGTTACAGCAAGGTTAATGTATTACTAAGAAAGTATTTTTATAAATTTTATGTAGCCTAAGAGTACAGTGTTCATGAAGCCTACAGTAGTGTACAGTGATGTTCTAGGCCTTCACATTTACTCACCACTCACTCACTCACTCGCCCAGAGCTACTTCCAGTCCTGCAAGCTGCATTCATCGTAAGTGCATTATACAGGTGCACTTTTTAAAAATCTTTTATTCCATATTTTTACTGTACCTTTTCTGTGTTTAGATATGTTAGATATCTGTAGTTACAAAAATATTTACCATTGTGTTACAATTGCTTACAGTATTCAGTACAGTAACATGCTGTACAGTTTTGTAGCGTAGGAGCAATATGCTATACCATACAGCCTAGATGTATGGTAGGCTATACCATCTAGGTTTGTGTAAGTACACTTTGCATAACAACCAAATTGCCTAAGTGATGCATGACTGTAATTAATAATTTTGTTTCCTTATTTAATTATCTGTAAGTGATCATGACTGTAAGTATTGAAAAATGTAATTTTAAAATACTCATTTTAAAAATAGCTTTTATTCATAAAACCGGTATTTTATGAATAAATGGGACTATCACATATATGAGCCATTGTATAGAAGATATACAAATAAGAGTGAACAAAATGGAAGATAATTAGTTATTAATTTAAGGCCTTCCTACTTCCTTGTGAGCATATTTTATATTTTCCACTTGACCTTCTTGTTTTCAGTCAGTTCACCTTTTTTCTTCTTGAGTATGCACATTGTACTTTGTGATCACCCATATTTGAGGGATGGCATGTTCACTGATCTTTTAATGTATTTCTCCAAATATCTACATCATTCAGATTTGTGATGGAAGCATAAAGGAACAACTCTTATTTTTCATTATTTTATTGATGTTCTAAGAGTTTCTTTATTAGCCTTCATGCACAGTTGTGGGGTTTAGTAATTATACATCACTGTGATAGGAAAACACAAAATGCCTTGCTTAATTATTGATTCAAATATTCTTCAGAAAAAGGTGTTTAAAGCTGTATAGGTCATATATTTTGTACCAATGTATTGTTTAAGCAAATATGCTACTTTAAATAAGCTCATAATGAGTTTTTAATTTATAGAGAAATGAATCAGTAGAGCAAAGAGAGGCACAAAGTCTTAGAAGAATTTGCCTTGTACAATAATTGAAGAATCACTTGAGTAAAATCCCCACTGAACTAGCTTTTGTTGGACCAAAGAATGCAATTATATTAAAAATTAATACTTCAGTTTAATATGAAACCAATGCTGCCTGAATTATTATGTGCCAAATTAGGTTCCTGTAAACAATAACAAAATGGGTGGCTGTGCAAATTAAAGCACTGAGTTATTTAAACTTGCAGTAGCATGTTTAATGAGATGCAGAGAAAGCAGAAAATGTTTAATTTAGTAACGGGTGACCTGAATCAATCTGCCCTACAGAATGGTAGGCTTTGGACTAATTTTCAGTTAAAACAAAATAACTGAATACTCACCTCTATTAATATATAATATAGACTATTTCATACAATTTTTTTTTAGTAAGACAGCTTTTTTAGTATGACAGCTTTCATTGGGAATTACTATGAGTTTTTTGTGAAACACTGCCAACCAATTGAAGTTTTTGTTGGATTTTTCCCTTATAGAATGAAAAAGCTTTTTGTTTTCTTCTGCTTGGATTATTATCTAATAAATGTCTTAAAAGAAAGAAAAACTATGTTCTGATATTTTTCTGGACAGTAATTGTGTACGTCTAGTCTATGTTTATAAATTGTAAGTGGTTCAAGATGCTCACCCACAAAAATGATGGACTCATTTCATCTTTAGAAAGGTCTCTGGAGTTGACGATCTACCTAGATAATTTTAGTTAAGTACCTGAAACTGCTTTTTGCCATTGTGTTTTCTGTCTTTTAGAGTCATCACAGTTCAGTTATTTTGAAAATTTTTTTCTCAGAGGGTGTGAATTCACAGTATATGGTAATTTAACATGGCAACTCAGGGCAGAGAGTTAAATTAAGCGAGAGCCTCCTTAAATCCCTTTAGGGATACTCACTTTGCAATTGTCCTGTGATGCAGGAAAAATCCTATTATTCTGTTTTAAAGAAGTTTTCTTTGTAAGCAGCCTGGTGCTCTATGAACAATGGACCTATAGTGAATATGTGTCATGAGAATGAGAAACTGGAAGTATCTTTCAAAAATGAAACTGCTTATTTGTAAATGTGGAGTACAGTTTACTGTCTTAATCCTCCTTCAATGGGATGTTTCACTGATATATTCTGTTCATTAGGAGTTAATTTCCAAACTGAGTTAGAAAAAGAAGATAGTGTGTACCAGCTTACATAGTGAACGAACGTGTCCCTAGAGTCATCTTGTAAACACTTCAGTGTTAGGAATGATACTGTATTTCTTTTTCACATCTGCATTCTGTAGTTATCAAAGCGGTATTTGTAGAAAATATTGAATGTTAGATTCAAACATTATTTTTCAAATTCAAAATTTACTATACTTCATATATGCATATGTTGCAGATGTGTAACCTTAAATCTGTTTGGTTTAAAAGCAAAACAAAGTTTTACATTTATGTGTGCTATTTTGTAACTGTGTAACTTTGGTAAATAACTGTTTTTGTATGAATAAACTTAATTAGCATAGTGTTTTAAAAACAAGGGAAAAGAACAGATGATTTTTTAAAATGAGCTTGCTAGAATATTATCTAAATCAAAGAAGTAATACTTTTCTTTTAAATAAAAATGATCTCACTTTCCAAAGAAAGAATATGTAATATATGGAAATCTGTATGTTTTATTTTCATTTTTTGAGACAGAATTTTTCCTGGTTTATTGTTTTGAATGATAAGGCTTTAGAATGTTACTGCTCATTGAATATCTTTGAAAAATTGAAAAAAACCGAAAGCATTTGTTGTTTCCAGAAACATTCCTTGGTAATTGTGGCTTTGAACAATAGACTACAGATAAAGCTATAGTAGTATGTGGGAGTTACTATCTGGTTAGACGCAGCATATAGATAGATAGACTTTTCTTGAAAAGAATTCTAATGTTTAGTGAAGACTTTTAGTTTTGGAAATAATTATTAAAGGATACTCTCTGCACTTTGAATGTTCTAAGAATGCTTGTGTTAACCAAAGCATGAGATCTAGAAATAGTAGACCTCGGTGCAGTCCTGGCTGGCTCATCTTCCCCCGGCTCCTTTATCTTTTAGATCCTAGATGTTGGCTCACCTACCTTTCCTGAGCCTGATTTTGTTCACTCATAAACTGGTGTACATAATACATAATTTATAGGATTTTATTAGGGTAAAGTGACAGGTACATGAAAGTTTTAAATTATAATATTATATTTAATTATTTAAATCTATTATAGTGTATAATTAACAAAAAATTCACTTATTGTTAGAGGGAGTTTTTCTATCAAAAAAATCCTATAATGACTCATTTTAAGTGGATAATTTCTTTGTGACATGTATGACCACCACATTCCTTTCTGTCCCTCCTTCTCCTACCATTGTTCTGTGCCACTAATTTTATACTCTGAAGTTTTCAAACTCTGTGTTTAAAATTGCATCTGACTGCTGTTTTATGATTGTCTCACACACACAAAAATAAAATTGCATCTGTCAATATTGTGCTTGTGATGTATTTATTTGAGAATGCATTCTAGGCTCATAGAAAAGGTGGCATTCAATTTCTGGTTGAGATTATTAGCTTTCCTTAATTATGATATTTGCATTCTTTTTTGGAAGATAAATTAGCCTGTCAGGATTGGTACCCGTTTTGATTGCTGTGGGGAAAAATGCCTTAAAAATACATTGTTGTTGGTGGTTAAAATAGTGGGGTTGGGGTAGAGGTGGAATTGATGAACTGGCAATTTCATCAGGCCAAAAATACTTGATTTATTAGTGTGGACTATAGATTGAAAATATAAAGTGGTTAAATCTGGGTATGGGATCATGGATAATCAAAAAATGTTCTGTATCATGTTAATTGAATTACATTTGAGAGTTACAGGTATGTTTGCTGTGTAAAAATTAACATTGATAATGAGCTGAAGATTTCTTCCAGAAAGAATATACAGTTGACTCTTGAACAACATGAGTTGGAACTCTGTAGGTCCTGCAATGCTCAGGTTTTTTCCAACCACATGGGGATTCGATGGATGAAAAATCCACATATACGGAGGGTCAGCTTTTCATAAGGGAGGGTACACAGTGCCAACTCTGGGACTTGAGTATGCCTGCATTTGGTTATATGCAGGCAGCTTTGCAACCAATCCCCCCTGCCTATACCGAGGGACAGCTACATGCTAGATAAGCATTTGTACGTAACTTGATTTTTTTCTTTTTACCTATACAATTTTAGGACATTGAGCCCATCAGTTACTCAATAAACTAGGTATTAGGTATTCTGACAGTCTACCCTGAGGTTTAAAACAGCACTTTGAGTACAGTAGTAGGTAATGAAATGCCCTGTTTTAGAGGAGTTTTTCATCCATGAAATAGCATTCTTGTGTTCATTTCTGTTTACCAGGTGAGAGATTGATAGGCAAAAATAAAAATGTTCCATGTTTGTTATGGCCCATATTTGTAAGCTTTCCCCTTTGCAGATTTGCATGTAATCAAGAACTTTTAGGATCATTACAAAGTTCTTAGGACCATCCATTTTACTTTGAGACAAGCAAAACAAAACAAGACAAAAACAAGGTTTATGCTTAAATGAGAACTAGTTAACTTGCTTTTCTCTACCATTCATAGCCACCAAAGCAGAGTTTTTAAAGCCTTTAACACTCAGAAATCTCTTTCAATGAGGATATTTGAGAGAAAAAAAGTGCTTAGTTAAAATAATAAGTAACTTATTGCACAAATTTTTTGGTCTTAGTGAATTGCAATCTGTTGAGTTAGATAATTACCACAAATATTTTGTTTGACATTTCAGTATTTTGAAAAACATTGATGTAGGTGTTGTTTTTGAAAAATCAATATATTTCACCTAAGAATCTTGATTTCTGGTTGCCTTTAAATGTTTGATCAGGCCATGTGCTTTGTTCACACCTCTGCCTGGCATTGGTTTTCTCAGGCTCTTTGCTTCTATCACTTGCCTGGCTTTTGTAAGCATTTGACTGTGTGAACCTTGGCCTAAATTATTCTCTGACTTTAGATAATAAAGTTCTGTGCAATAGGTTGTGAGAGCTTTAACACACATTGATACATATTTTGTGATTCTTTGGTCACCAACTTTTACCCCAATTAGTTTACATGTTCTTTCTGCAACACATGCTTTAGGCTGGCCAGATTAAAGCCCATAGCGGATTCCTTCCTCAGATCTTTGACGTTGCTTTTCAAGGCTTCGGCCTTGCCTTTCTCTCAAGGCCTTTCTTTTTTTTTTTTTTTTTTTTGAGACAGAGTCTCACTTTGTTACCCGGGCTAGAGTGAGTGCCGTGGCATCAGCCTAGCTCACAGCAACCTCAAACTCCTGGGCTTAAGCGATCCTACTGCCTCAGCCTCCCGAGTAGCTGGGACTACAGGCATGAGCCACCATGCCCGGCTAATTTTTTTGTATATATATTTTTAGTTGGCCAGATAATTTCTTTCTATTTTTAGTAGAGACGGGGTCTCACTCTTGCTCAGGCTGATCTCGAACTCCTGACCTCGAGCGATCCACCCGCCTCGGCCTCCCAGAGCTAGGATTACAGGCGTGAGCCACCGCGCCCGGCCTCAAGGCCTTTCTTTTCCAGCAGTACCCACAGCCCAACAATCAGAGGCAAGTTCCTCTCACCTCTGAGCCTGCATGTCCTGCTGCTTGGAGTGCTCTCCCACGTTGTTCCCCTGGTGCACACATCTCTTCCTCTTCCCTGCCAGCTCTGCCTAATGCTCACTCTTCTGATGCACGCCCACCCCGTCTGAATGTGAGCTTCTTGAGACATCGCAGCTATCATCTTTTGCTCTGTTCTACATGTAAACTGCACCTGTGAGTATTCAGTTAGTAAAGAGAGATTATGTGTTTTCTTGTGTGTTACTTGTGTGTCATAACTAACTCATAACATTGAACTTTAGGCAGTTTGTGTTTGGGAAGTGTTTAGTTTTACTGGAGGAAGGGCAGGGTTTCCCCCATAAATATTGTAGGTGAGACATTTATCCTGTAAAATTTTATTAGATTTCAGTGAGTGTTTCTCGTCCATTTTCTGATTCTTATACTTTCTATTAATACTTACGATATAATTGGGAACATTTATGGAAATTAGAGAAAGCCCAGGCAATATTAGTAAAATCCAGGAAGTTTTGTTAACTCTTATCATATCATTTTTACTTTTAAAGAAATCATTTCATATGGACACAAACTGAATCTTAGTTCTCATAAATGACATTGTTCTTGTAAATGATATTGTCAATCCTAGAACTGAGTAACTTTTTTTTTTTAATTTCAGAATATTGTGGAGTTACAAACATTTTGGTTACATATAATACCTTAGCCTTGCCCAAGTGAGGGCTACAAGTGTGCCCTCCCCCCATACAGGGCGCTCCGCATCCATTTGTTGTGAGTTTACCCACACGACCCCCCCTCCCACCTGACCGGCACCCAGTGAATATTACCTCCATGTGAGCACCTTAGTATTGATCAGTTAGTACCAATTTGGTGGCAAGTACATGTGGTGCTTGTTTTTCCATTCTTGTGATACCTCACTTCGAAGGATGGGCTCAAGCTCTATCCAGGATAATGTAAGAGGTGCAAGTTCACCTTTGTTTTTTGTAGTTGAGTAGTATTCCATGGTATACATATACCACATTTTATTAATCCACTCATGTATTGATGGGCACCAAGTAACTTTTAAATCTAATGTCAAGCAAAACTCTTAAGGTTTTAGAATATGCAGGCCAGGCGTTGTGGCTAATGCCTGTAATCCTAGCACTTTGGAAGGCTTAGGTGGGAGGATTGCCTGAGCCAGGATTTCAAGATCAGCCTGGGCAATAGCAAGATCCTGTCTCAACCCCCCCCCCCCAAATAATGTAGAATATGCAATAGAAAATGCCATTTTCTAATGCTTGGGTCTTAGAAAACCAAGTTCATGCATCTGAAACAATATCAAAAGATATGTCTGAATAATTATCTGCATAATTGTGCCAATGTTGATAATCTTAAATAGACTCTTCACAGATTCTCTGTATAGAATTTTAATTTAAATCCTCTCAAACACCAATTTTGTTTTGGCTTCAAGCATAATGCAATATTGGAGTCACATATTATTCATCAGAGGCTGATATTCTTTTCCTTCCCTGCTTTCCATCCCGAATTATTCCCTGTCCCCTTTCCTTTTTCCAAAGGCTACTCCCACTAGACTTTCTCTTCTGTAATCAAATAACAGCTGTTTAAAATATACTTATGAAAATATTTAGGATGCTTGTTCATCTGCCATAATAATTTATATCTGTGGAATCTTTTGCCAGGTCTGATTTTATACTGTTCAATTCAGAACTCTTTCCATTGCTGTATTTCTAATACATAGCTCCAACACACACATAAACATTTGCCTGGGTACATGCATGTCTGTGCATATACACACACTTTGAATTTGTTTCCACTTATTGGTTGAGGATGCCTATCTTTCGTATGCACCACTGGCTGAAGATTCTGTGCTTCATTTGAACTCATAAGGGAAAGAATCCTTCATGTAGGCTTCAAGTAAAGAGGGCTATCCTTTTTCATACTCCTGAATGACCTACTTTAAGAAATGATGCTTTGGTAAGATTCTGAGGAATACTGTCTTCTCATTTGGTTAAAACAAAATGAGTTTCTCTTTACTGTTCATGTCACAGTTTTCACTGACATGAGAATGTTTGTTAGAAGAGAGTTTATTAGGTAGGCCTTCATACAAGTTCTTGTATTAGGGAATAAAACTCAAGAAGAAAGAGGTGACAGAATAGAATTATATTTTAAAATCTAAGATAGAAGTTCAATAGAAATATGACTGTCCCCCCAATATGGAATGTTTTATATCCTTAGGAGAAGTTTGTACACATTTAGTTAAAGCAATAAGAAGCAGGAAATATGGGATTGAACACTTTATTTCTATAAAGCATATAACTTTCCTGTCATATAAGATTGCAGCCCAATACATGAAGGACTTTAAGATGTATAGCTGTTGTAGAAATTATTAATCCAATATCAAGTTTAACAACTTGGGAATTTGCCAATATGGTCTGTATGTGTCAGATATATCACAGCTTTTAATTCTACAAGAATTTTAGATGGAGAATTACTAGTGATAGAGAATACTCTTGGCATAATAAATATTTTATAATTCAACATATAATAAATATTTTATAATCAGAATAATAAATATTTAGGGAATGATTGCATGACTAGTGAGCAAGGCAACATCATGCCATATTTTTCAAAATTCCTGTTGTTTCTTTTGAGGACAACTATTTACTCAGGATAATAAGAATAAGGTAGTTTTTTTAGTAACAATATTTTTTCCCTTCAGACACTTGGGTCATAAGAAAATGGCAGAAAAAGATTTGTTATATGGCAGAAAAAAAATAAGGTCTCCTTTTTGTTCTCTAGTAAAATATTAATGCAACTTAGTAAATATAACAAGTTAATTAATATTGGTTATAGAACCATCAGACAATAGATTGTTACTAAATTGAGTCATTATGAGAGATAATAGTATATCCAGAGTCCAAAAACTTAATTAATTGAGGAAGACTTATAAATTTATTTCTATTTATAGATAAATTATTTCCCACATAGCCAAGTAGTTACGGAAAAAAAAAAAATTCTAACTTGTTCCTCTTTCTAGTCTTCCAGATTTTTTCTTCTTTCATCAGTATTGTGATCTAGTGGTCCTGTAGACTTTGGTTGAGTTGGGGAGTGTTTAGGGTGGTCATCTAAGATGTCCAGCATTCAGTGATGCTTGAGGCCTTCAGAGTGAAGAAGGATTGTAAAAATAGTTCCCAGCAAGCTCATTTGTGTGGTATGAATGGCTCACTAGGTGAAATACAGCTCATGCAAAACGTACTTGGGCGGTTCAGGGCAATGAATTGTATTTTGTAGCCCCCTGGATTTTTCACCGCTTCAACAACTGCTTTCCCACTGATCCTTTAACTAGGCTCCTAGATTGTGAAGTATTGTGCTGCAGTTCCCTTTTGTTTTCTTTTATGCGCTGGAGTTAGAGCTGTGAAAGGCAGATTCATTTATTGTTTAGTTGAATCAAAATGACTGCAATTCCACAAACAAATTGGACTTCAGTTAGGAGTACTTTGTCATAAATAATCTTGGAAGAGATTGGATTCTCTCCTAGCTGATGTACTTCTGCTGTACGTTAAAATCAGTGATCACTGAGCAACATACACCTGTCCTTTTTCTGTTCTGTTGTTGCTGTCTCTATTTCCGTAAAACATTCAGCCAGAGTTTACGGTAAGGGAAACAAACATTCTATTTTCTGAATTATTGTTTTCATTTTAGCCTCCATTTAAAAAAAAATCAACTCTATGATGCAAAACTCAGTGAATAATTCTTCATGATCTGGAAGGAAAATCTGTTTCATAGATTGGTTAAAGGCATGGTTGAGTCAGATGCATCATTTTTTTCACACATAATGTTAGGACATTTTAAAAATTAATAACATGTTTTCACTAGAGGCTGCAAATACTTTAGCAATACCTGCAAGTACCTCTTTTCATTGACTGTAAAAATGTTTTCTTTCCATTAAGGTGTATTTGCTTCATTTTGTTTCCAGTTATTCAGTTCCATAAGTCATCTGGAGACAGAAAATCTGGTGTTTTCCTTCTCGGTGGAATATATATGTGTGCGTGCATTTGTATTTGTGTGTGTGTGTGTGTGTGTGTGTGTATATATGTGTATATATATATAAAATGTACTTTATAATCACATATAAAAAATTGAAGCACAAGATATACATACATTTGGCTGGACCCTTGGTGCATAACTACAAATGTCATAACAAGTAGCACATTGCTTCCTTGATTCAAACAATTCTGTGTGGTCAGTTTTACTCTGACAGTAAGAATCGTTTCAGGCTTAGGTTTGTCCTTGCCAAATAGGCTAGACTGGCATTATTTTTCATCCCTCCCCTCCCCCCTCCCCTCCCCTCCCCTCCCCTCCCCTCCCCTCCCCTCCTCTCCTCTCCTCTTCTCTTCTCTTCTCTTCTCTTCTCTTCTCTCATACTCCAATGTTAAGGCATTACTTTTTAAGCATTTTTGGTGAGATAAATTTATATGTACTATTTAACTTTAATTTGAGATAAATATTATCTCCATTTTTACCTCTGAGAAACCTAACACTTAAAACTATTAAATGACTTGCCCCAAAATCACACAGCTAGTAAACTGTACATCCAAAAATTTCATCTGTGTTTATCTAGTTTCAAAGCTTATTTATTTTCATCTTTGCCTATTACTTGTTGTCTTGTGCAGGAATAAAATTTTTACAAAGCAAGTCATATTTTAAATTTGATACATAATAGAAAACAGTGGTGAATGTATTTTTAAAGTGGCCGTGTTTTTGGTAAGATCTGTTTTTAACATTGAATCCTTATATGTTATATATTCCTCAAATGAGTCACACCCACAGTGAGTTGGAGTGTATTTAAAGATGTTTTAAATATATCTAATCATGTTTATTATATTCAAAAGCATATTAAATTAATAGTTTTTGGAATATAAGATGCAAATGTAAATTAAATATTTGCACAATCCAAACATAATTGAATTGTTACAATTCAAACAATGACTTAAGTTATAGTTACCTTAAAGTGTTTTAAAGAAGGTATGGTCATAACACTGTAGGATTTACCTCTGTTCAGGGTATTCATTTATTATTACGGTACCACATATATTTTTAGGTGCCCCATAGTTTGAATTTTGAAAGCATTTGGTGTTTATAGCACCTCAGTCTTTCTAAGTCGTATGGCTTGACTAGGTCTGATGTCTAATGTGATGTTGAGAAACATCACATTAAGTGTGACTTCAGTGGGGGAGTTGGAATGAGAATTAAAATGTTTAATTTTTCTGACATTAGACTAGTATGCCTCAGGGAGAAATTTAGCAAAGGTAATTGGACAGACTACCAGTATAAATTAGCTCAATAGCCTAGACCTATGAACACTAGCCTTTATAACATACTTGACAGTAACACAAATCTGTTAAAAGAAAATCATACTGTCCTCGACATGAAATAATGTGATTGTCATAGATACAACACATGGTACAGTTTTTCCTTTTAATTACTGTATGAGAACAAAATCAGTTTTTGCAGCTGGTCCTTCTTCATTTTATTTGCTTTGACTAAATCTCGCACCTGAGGGCTTTGAAACATGACAGACAACAGGTGTGAATATGTAGCTAATAATTGACTGCAGTTTCTGTCCTTCCTTTAAAAATTGGCTATGTTGTAAACATCTGTAACACTAATAAAGACAGCCTTTTTTTTCCTTATGTGTAAAATGCTTTTCCAAACCATAGTTAGGTTATATGTCTGAATCAGATCACAAACTTAAATAAGTCAAATTATTAAATTACTCTTGCTATGAGAATACATTTTAAAGGAATGACAAGTTTCAGTCAGTTTAAGTGCAGCTGGCAAGCAGCCATTCATTAGAGCCTAGTGTGACATTGATTTTTGACTAGAAGAAATGGAAACATAGCAGTAAGTGTGTATCCTTAAGGAAACATCCTATATTATTGATGCACTTTGTTTCCTTAAAAGGCACTACCAAAACTTTATTGAAATTGAATTTTGATTGTGCTAATGAGGAAGTCTATTGTCAATGTCAAAACATCCATTATTGTCAAAATAAGATGGTAATCTCAAATTATTGCCTTAGCATCTACTTTTACCACTTTTCCTTAAGGACAAAAGGTATTTTCTTTTAGACAAGATTTTTTATTTTTAAAGCAGGAATTACAAAATACCACTTAATTACACTTAGCAAGAACACTTAGGCTTACTCATTGTGCAGAGTAAATAGACTATTGAAACAAAATCAATTGATTTGGCTCATTTTTCCCCCCGACATTTTCTCCAGTGAGCACTGCTCCCATCTATTTGCCAAATTGATGGGACTTGGCAGTAAAACATAAGCAGTTTAGAGTGTTAGAGAAGATTAAGTTTTCTGGATATCACAAAGGATCATCAGAGGTAAAGAGATTACAAAAGAGTTGGTTTTATCAGGTTGATATTCCGCATCATGCATTTGTCTGTTTTCTATCATAATCAACTAGATCTAAATTAAGAACCCTTATTTTAAAAAAGTGTTGTTTTTGCTTTCCAGATTTTGGTAAATATAATAGAGTCAACCAAGTATGTATTTATTATTCTTGTACATTTTATCATTGTCTTTTTTTAACACTTTTTTTTCAGATTTATCTTTGTCTTAAGTGTTAGTACATTAGATTCAAATTTTATTGAAGGTTCTTGAAAATTAACAGTGGAACATGGTACGGTGTTTAATTAGCATAGGTTAGGCTTTGTTGAAATTAGTGTCTAGGAGATTAAATACTGGCTTTTGAGGTCTGATCAATACTTTATGTTATATGGGACATTTGCATAAGCAAAATAAGTAAAGGAGGTGCTTTTTAGGAAAAGTAAGAACTATTTACTCATGGTTGTAGCTTGGATAACAAATTGGCTATAGGATAATGTTGAACATATGTGGATTTGAACCAGTCATTCAAGTTCTAATTGGCAGAGACCTGGAATTAGTCCAAATTTACATATGAAGAAGATATTCTCTTAAAACAAAAATAATGGCCCAATCAGACTGGTTCAGGGCAATTAGAAAAGTTGCTGTTACTTTGGACACAGAGACTATACGCCTGATTCGTTTTCTTTAGCTAGGTTGGGGGCATTTCAGTTGATCTTTACAATCCTTCTCCACCGCAATAACGAATGCTACTATTATTGCAATTATAGCAAGTACATTTCATGCATTATCATGTAATTTTTAGAACAATGCTGAAAGGTAGTTCTTATTATGCCTATTTTAAAGTTGTAAAAATTAGGGTTCAGAGAATTTAATGAACTTAACTCAAGGTTAAGCAGCTACTCAGTGGCAAAATATGGACTCAAACTAGATATCTCTTGACCTTTCCACACTCTATTCCAAATTATCAAAAAATTATAACTACTCTTATAATGTATAATAGGTTTATATTGGGTCAGCTTTCAGTTCAACTTATGTCACAAAAGCTATTTTCACAACATGAATGTTTTACCTTGCAAGAGGTCTTTAACACTCTAAAACCTTTCTTTTATATGACTTTGGTGGGATCTTAAAAGAGAGGTAGCTGCTAGAATTCTATCCTTCCCTGTTTCATCCACCTCTATAAGCTTGTATCTGATGCTTTTTGAACTGTCCAATCTTCCTGGCTTTTACAATATTCACAGGTATTAGGTATTAGGTATAAGATATTTGTTATTAGGTATAGAGCTCTGACATACAGTGTTAGGTCAATGAATCTTAACAACATGTATAGTAACAATTATTGTTGTCTTCATTTTATAGATGGGGTCAAGTAACTTGCCAAAATTGAACCATAAAGACATTTATGGAGCTGGGATTGAAAGCCTTGCAGGTTCCATAGACTGAAACCTTGTTCTCCAGCTTCTCTATCTTGTGATATATCATTTATGTTCAGACTTCTAGCTTGCCTTCTCCTTCCTGGTACAGGATTGTTTTCTGATTACTCTGAAATTTAGCCCCCCCCCCCCCCATTTGGCCTTATCTTCCCATAAGCAATTGTAATGGCAGCCCTAGAAATTACAGCTTGGCATTCCAGAAGACTGGCCTTATCATTGGAGAATAGAGTATATAAGACGATACATCTTTGGAATCTATATTCTTCACAAAAGGGCTTTATTTCTAGGCAGAATAATGTTAAACTTAATAAAATAATATCCAACTCAGTGCCAAGTACTGAGTTAGGTACTTTTCATGCATTCCTTTATTAATCCTTACAACCACTTTATTGGAATCACCATTTTACAGATTAGGAAACTGAAGCTTAGGGAGGATAAGTAATTAGCAGAGGTATTATCTATCTGTAAGGCTATTTTGCTGTAGAGTTCCTGAGCTAAGATGACCACTCTTAACTTTCTGAATAAAGCCTGTAGATCTTAAACAGCAGATTGAATTAACAGAACATCTGAATCATAGTAGAAATTATCCTAAAGTTTTTTTTTTTGAGAAACAAACTATATGCATTTATAAGTTGTAATTTCTGTGATTACAGGGAAATATAGCCTATATTGTTTCATTTGGATTATTTTTGCTTAATTTCTTCTATTTTATGATTCTTATATCTTACCTAAATACATGGTTATTAAAATTATATAAGCAAGGTAATATATGGTTAAATCTTAGATTATGAAACTACTGCCAAAATAGAAATTTTTTAAAAGAAACAAGTTATACAACAGTTTTTATTTAACTTAATTCAGAGGAAGTTAAAATACATATGAATATATTGTGTCAGTGAGCCATAAAATTGAAGACTCTTCCAATAAATTGAAACAAGACACATTATATAATTTTATGACTCTTATAGGCTATCAAATTGAATTAATTATTCAGTTATTAAGGCTCAGGATAGCACTGCTTTCCTGTTGTTTTTTTAAATAAATTATTCTTTTTAATTGTGATTACCATCAAAATAAGAAATTATGAGCTACCCTTGAGATTTATTCACTCAATATTTAGCATATATTTCAAGCTTCCGTGTGTCAGACAGACATACCTGGGTATAGAAATATTTATTCCTTTTAATTGGATATTTAGGTTTCTTCTTTTGGGAACTATTTCTTTCCTTTGTCCATTTTTGAATTATTATAAATTCCAAATTATAGAAATATCAATGTTATAGGCTCTTATTTTTTATGACAAGAGGATGATCATTTAATCATGATATTTCAGCCTGCATAGAGTTACAGGGACTGGAGTTGCCTTTCCTTCGTAAAACAAGTAGCAAGACCAGATACAATATATGAAAGAATGGTTTTCAGATATTAGATACCAGGCATTTCAGGGCAGTGATCCTTTGAGATGGAAACAAATGAGGTAATTCCTATGATTGTACCAGTTAATTGCCTTGAGAGATTTCCTAGGCCCCAGCACAGGGAGGAGAACTCAGGTGAAAGTTGGAATTCTCTTAGGGTTGGTAAGACAGAGGTGGGAGAAAAAGGCGGTTAGAGTTTGTAGGACAGAGTACTGGAGAGAAGAACCTGAACAGAGAGAACTCTTAAATCCCTCAGCTCAGTACCAGTCAGCATTTGAAGAATCTATATAGAAAGTTGGAGAGATGATCATCTCAAAAGAACACAGGGAACAAACCTCAGAATTTACACAGGGCTGGGAATAATTCATGTTCCCATCAGCCAGAAACTGGAAAACCTCATAATTCATGAGGCATCAGATGGAATAATCAGGAGAATATTGCCCTAGCAGTGAAGCAAACTCAGGCCTAGATCAAAGGCTGCTCCAGTTCTGCCTAACGAAGTTTAAAAGCCAGCCTCTATAGGATTAGTTGTTCCCAAGTAACTTAACTGCATTCAAAAACAAAGCTTAAGGATGTTATAAGAATACCAGAATATCCAGTCCCCTAAAAGGTGGAAATCATAATGCTTGGAATACAATAAAAAAATTACTAGTTATGCAAAGCCAGGGAAATCATGACCCAAAATGAGAAAAATCAATCAATTTTTAAAAAGATACAGAAATGACATAAATGATAGAAATAGTGGCTGAAGCACAGAAACAGTTATTATTACATTTCATTTGTTCAAAAGAGTAGAGGAAAGATTGAATGTGTTAAGTAAAGAAATGGGAGATATGAAAAAGTCTCAAATCTAATTTCTAGAGAGGAATACCATGGTGTCCAAGATGAAAAATTTTCTGGATGCGTATATCACAGTTTAGACTCTGCAAAGAAAAAACAATGCATGAACTGGGCAGCATAGCAACAGAAACTACTCACAATGAACCACAGAGATGAACCACAGAAAGAATAATGACTGGGAAAAGAAAAGGATCCGTGATCTGTGGAACAATTTCAAGTGGCTCAATATACATGTTATTGGAATTCCTGAAAAGGAAGAGAGGGAGGGAGTTAGATATCAGTATTTGAAAAAATGGTGAGCAAAATAAAAAAAAATCATGAACACTATAAACTCAGATCCAAGAAACTCAAAGAACCTCAAGCACAAGAAAACTATGCAAAGGCACATCATAATCAAATTGCTTGATACCAATGATAAGGAGAAACTCTTAAGGCAGAAAAAAGAAATGTATCAGCTATAGAGGAACAAAAGATGGCAAGAGATGAATAATCCAACACAGATAATGGAATAACATTTTTAAAGTATTCAAAGGGAGAAATTATCCATGTGGAATTTTACATTTAGGGGAAATACCCTTCATAAATAAAGATGAAATAAAAACTTGTTTATATGTAGTAAAGCTGAAAGAATCACTGGCAGGACTGTAATGTAAGAAATGTTAAAAAAAAAAAAAGGCCTTCAGACAGAAGAAAAATGTTATCCATTGCAAACCTGGATTATACAAAGGAATAAGGAACATAGGAAATGGTAATTTTCTCCCCTCATAATCTTTTTAAAAGATATTTGACTGTTTAAAAAATAATGAAAATATATGGTGCACCTTATATAGAAGGAAAATTATAATATTCATGGTATAAAGGCAAGGAGAGGAAAAAATGTAAGTATACTGTTGTAAATTTTTTATATTATATGTGAAATGGTATAATACTACTTGAAGTCAGTTCATGATCAATTAAGGGTGCATACCATAAACTGTGAATCAACCACTACACCTAAAATAAAATTAATTATAGCTAATAAGTCAAGAAAGTAGATAAATAGAATAATGTAAGAGATGCAGTTAATCCAAGTGTTTCAGAAAATTCCCGGGACACCCTCCAAAAAATCCAAAAAAATCACCCTCCAAACTGAGATGTAACTCAGAGGCAAAGAATGAGTCTGACAAGTCCAGCTTGGTGAGTTAGATGAGTTTATTAGACATTACTTACTAGGGCACTTGCTCCTGGGAAGCACAGGAATTTGATCCACAGGATCTTCTTGCTAGCAAAATCTGCGTCTGGCTACCCTGTGGTATTGCTTGAAACCTCTTCCTGACGAGTAATGCAAAGTTTTTACATTGTATCTTTGCTTGTTCACAGTGAAACAAATCATGCTGGCCCAGTGCCATCATAATACTTTGTCATTATGCTAATGATATTGGAATTTTCCACCAGGTGGGGACTTTAATGTTAGAATTAGCTACGGGGCACTACATACTGGACAGCCAAAGCAGCTTTAAGCAGTCAGGACCAGTTTGTGCCAGCCATTTGAAGACAAGAAAGTGCTGAGGCACTAAAGGAAGTGCTGGGTACTTTCCCCCTAGCCCAGTAGTTATTTTGGTACCTGCCTAGTCTACTTTTTAACAATTTTGCTGAGCACTGCAGGGTAGCAGTGTTTCTGTTATGTTTTGGGGAACCTGCATTTTTTCCCTCCCCAAGGGAAGGCAGAAAAAGAGAAAAAAAGAGGGAGAGCAAATAACAGGTAGAAGGAACAGAAAACAAAAAGCAAGATAGTAAATTCAAACCCAATCATGATTGCATATATCCGGGGAAAAAGAGGATTGTCTCATAATGATAAAAAGGGTTAGTTCATCAAGAAGGCATAAAATACTAAACATCTATGTACCTAATAACAGCATCAAAATACATGAAGCAAAACATGACAGTGCTTCAAGGAACAATACAGAAATCCACATTTTGTTTTGTTGGAGACTTACATATTCCCTCTCAGTAACTGATGGACAGAGGAGGCAGAAATCAGTAAGGATATAAGAAGACTTGAACAGCACTATGTACCTAATGTTACTGACATCTTTAGAATACTCTGCCCAAAACATCAGAATGTACAGTCTTTTTAAGTACATGGAAAATTTACTATGACCATATTCTTGATGTAAAATAAAGATTCTTAAATATAAAAGATTCTATGTCATACAAAGTATGTTATCTAAGTTTAACGGAATTAAATTAGGAATCAATAACACAAAGATCTCTAGAAAATCTCCACATACTTGGAAATTAAATTACCCTACACTAAATAACCCATAGGTTAAAGAAGAAATAAAAAAAGAATAAAGTATTTTGAGCCAAATGGAAAGGAAAACACATCAAGATTTGTGGGATGTAGCTAAAGCAGTATTTGGTGGGAAATTTATAGCACCAATTTTATTAGCATGACTGTCCTACTTCATTACTTAAAGTTACTCATTAAGGAGTTAATTGTTTCCCTGTATTTTCCCAAGCAAGTTCTACCTGTGGAGAGAAATTTTTGCTACAGAGTAAACATAATATTTAATTTGAAAGATGGTACTACAAAGCAGTTGGTATGTAGAAATTATATTCTATATTTTGAATTGCTTAAATATTTGGACTTTCATTAGACATTGTTAACGGTATAGAATAATTAGTCTATTGATAGTTAGTTTCTAAGTTATTCCATATAAGTTGAATATTGATTTTAGGAGAATTGTCTTCTGTTGCCAAACTAGCACTAAACATCAACAAACACCAATGAAAGGCTGATCTGATACTAATCAAACAAATATTATATTTATAAATCTTTACTTCACAAATTTAAAATTCATATTTTGGAAATTAGTAACTTTTACACCCCAAATAAAAAATTATACATGATTTTTTTCTTTTCTTGGTTAAGGTTTTGAATAACCATTTTGTGTTATGATTATCTTTTTCATTAAGTTTAGAAATCATGTCAGTGAAATGATTATATAGTCAATTGATCAAATACCACTGCATTCATAGGGCTATTTTACCAAATTCTGACTTACTTTATGTTAGAGAGTATTTTGAACTTAAAGAGCAATTTAAAGTATTTATTTCATGGATTAAAATTTGATATTTTTAAAATGCAATCACATATTTTAATACATAAAATAGCTGAACAATCAATTATATAAGACCATTTGCACTAACAAGCTATTATTTTAAATATTAGAGGTTGTATTAATCATTCTGTGAAGGGATTACTTATTTAAAAAGTGGTTAACTTGCATGCATTGAATGTAATTTACATTCATTGGATAAGATGTACATTCATGTAGCAAAAATATTTATTGGGCATCTAAGATGAGTCAGGTTTAATGTTTTCACTGGGAATACAGAAATGAAAGACAAATTCTGTCCTGAAGCTGTTTACAGTCTAGTGTGGGTAGGTGGCAGCCTGACAAAGCAGAAATTGCCATACAGGGAGATATGTTCTGTGATGAAGTTATAAGCAGGATGCTTTGGGAGAA
This sequence comes from Lemur catta, assembly GCF_020740605.2. NCBI lineage: Eukaryota > Metazoa > Chordata > Mammalia > Primates > Lemuridae > Lemur > Lemur catta. The sequence continues at coordinate 33,690,468 of NC_059138.1, forward strand.
CAGCATAGTCATACTAATGCAGCCTGAAGAGTAAGGGAACTCCTTCCCAGAGGAGATGACTCTTTGAGAAGAGGATTCCAGGCACAGAATGGGTGGATATTCAGAATTGTCAGCTTATAGGGTATATGAATTAGAATGGTAGGTGGGGATGTAAAGGTAGCAGGGATAATTTATGGGGTTTAAATTTATCCTGTATGCAAAGAGAAACTATAGAGTAAGTGACCCAATCATGTTTTCATTTTGAGACTGTCATTCTGAAAGCTTTCTATAAAACAGAATGAAGGAGTAATTGATGAATGGGAGTAGGAAGAATGGTTTACAGAGTTCCTTAATAATTGTTATTGATCAGTACTTTTTCCATTTCAAGAGTCAAAAATCTAAGGTGGGTTAACAAAAAAAAAAAAAAAAAAAAAGGTAAAGAAAATGATTGGTTTGGGAAGTGGAAAATTTTCAAGTCAAATCAAGGTGACCTTAGGACTTATCTTTGTAGTCCATCTCTGGTGTCTGTGTAGTGGCTGAGTTGGGCTCACTGCAGGTTACGACTCCTGAGTTCACACATAACTAAATGATTTTTCTTTTAAAAACATCCCTCCAAAATGAATCAATACAGTGAATTAATTACACACTCCTGTGGGCTTTGTTGGCTATTTTTATTGGTGTTTGTGAATTCTTTAAATTGAAGATTCTTTACCTGTGACTCTAAACTGCTTCTGGAACCACACATATAGATATATTGACAAAAATTCTATATCCTGACTTTTCTCTAAAGTTTATAAGAGTAATTTTGTTGAAGTGTCATATGTAAATTCATGTTATATTTAAAATTGTGAAGAAAACAGTTGTAGAACTACCAAATATTTCTTTTTATTCATTCCACATTTATTATTTCTTTTGCTTCATGTGTGATATTAAATCTTTGTATGTGAACGTAATTTTGTTTAGTAAGGTCTTTATTATTGAGAACATTTTTCCTGTTTTCTATTTTGAATTATCTTAAAATTCAGATTGACTTCCTAGATAGCACGATGAAAGTTGGCAGTATTCCTTATAGAAAAAATTATTATACTTGACACTTGTATCATATGATATCTCTTGAGAAATTCTCAGAAGGGTGTTTCAGTTATTTTCAAAGTGCCTACACTTATAGAACTTTTTATGAAGATTATAATACTTATTCATTCATAGTTCTCTGGCTTTATCTTACTTCAGTATTCAGTTATCATTCATTCATTCACTTTCAGTCAAAAAATATTTACTAAGCCCCTGGGTTGTTCTTGGTACGTAAAATAGATGTGAATATTTTCCCTCATGGGACTTAACGCTGTGTTGGGGAAGACAGATTAAACTAATAAACACATTGAGTTGACAACTGGTATGAGGGAAGACAATAATGGGATATCAGAGAGGCAGCCTACTTTAGAGTGAGAAAGCAGGGAGGACCTCCCTGGGGAAGTAACATTTAGCAGAGATCTGTTGGATGATTAGGAGTTATTTAATATTTTTCTTGGTAAACATTTGGGAGAAAGCCTGTATGAATAACCTCAGGAGAGAAAGAGCTCAAAAGATTCAAAGAAGACCTGTGGCAGTTAGAGTGAAGGTTCAGTTGTACAAGATGGGATTTTGATATTTTATGATTTCCATTTCTCAAAAAGTATGAAGTTTGCTAAGCACTCATGCATTAATTATAGTAGAAAATATATGATGGTATAAAATATCAGAATAATGTAGCCATTTTTAAAATGGAGACAGATCAGTGTTTCACTTTGTTGTCAGTTACCAAGTGCTTGCAAAGGTAGGTCAAGTAATCTGATTGCTGATAGGACATCACAACAATGCTTGGTTTCAGTATTATAAATATTTTTCTTTTTTGTATATGTACACACACATACCCCATTTACTTATTTAGGTATGATCTTTAAAGAAATCTTACAATATGTTGATTAAAGTCAATATTTATTTACTTCATTCTCTTTATATTATAAAAAAGCAGGGTGAGGTCAATTTCCACTTTTCCGTTATTGAGTTGTCATCTTGCAAAATGAAAACCCGTAGTCTTTTTCAAGATGATTGTTCTAATCTGCTAATGTGAAGTGAAAGACATTTACTTATAGTTTTTTGGTGTGTAAACAGGTCTTATTGTTTCTGGGAACAGTGGGAAGAGTGTGATGCTTGAACTAAGAATTTGACCTAAATATTTTAGTCTAAATGAGCTGCTGGAAGCAAGCACATTTTTCATTTGTAACTTATGTGGTTCCTTTTGTATGTCATTATTTAAAACTACAACCTACTATATTATAGCACATTCTAGTTTGTTTCATTCATTTGTTAAACTAACTCCTCTGAAATTCTGCCTAGTGGTCCTGACTATTGTATTGAGAATGTTTTTATCTCTCAAGATAACCTGAATTCTCTCTTGCTTGAGTACTTTATTTTCCCCACCATTCTTCACTTGTTTGTTAAGTAACACTGACTAGGCTTAGTTTGGGAGTCTTAGGGTCAACTTCACATTGTATATGTCCCAGGGCCCGATTATAGTGCAAGGAGAACTGCACTCCGGAGATCCCTTGGTTCTTGTGTGATTCTCAGTACCCATGATTTGTCTTCAGCTGTGCCACCCATAACTCCCCCGACCCCTGTCTTTGTCTCTCCTCCTTTCTCCCTAGCCCCATAGATATATCCCTTACCTACACAGAAATCTTCCTTACCAGCAGTACAACTAAGACTGTGCTAATACTGGATCTACTTGTACAACTATGAAGGGTCTCACCAAGGGCCTTAGTCTGCCATATAAATGAAAGTGAACATCTTTTTTGGATTCTTTTGGAACTACTACCCACTTCACTATGTACATTCTGCTTTTATTGACTTCTTATTTTTGTACCTTGGTGATGTCTTATCCCCCTCCCACCCTGTCCCACGCACATTATATAGCTTCTGTACATTTTGCCTTTGTCAGAACTCATTCCTTTCCCATTAACTTGAACTCATTCTTTAGTTCTCAACTCAAGCATTTCTTTTTCAAAGTTTTTCTTGATCCCCTTTCCTCAGTAACCCCATGCCTAAAACAGGTTACTTTGTCACAAATATTCGTAGATCTGTGCTTCCTTTATTTAGATTATATCTCCATTAGTAATTACACACTTGTTACTGCTTGATTACTGTTTCTTGCTCTCATACCCACTCAGTAAACTGAAAGCTCCATGAGAGCAGGTATCCTTGTATTTTCAGATCTTCACAGCTTGGCACAGAGGCTGGCACTTGCATGATTCAATAAATATTTGGTGAAAAAAAAGGAATGAGTGAATGAATAACTAAGTGTATACTACCACCTCAGCTAAAATTTCCTATATAACAGAGCTAGTTTTGTCCCACATTTATTTTCTTCCAAGATAAACTATTTTATAGTGAAATGTCAAGTACCCTTCCTCACCTTAGTTCCAGAATTCTGTTTGCTATGCTTAAATCCTATTCCAGGCATGAGCGTGGAGATTGCTATTTAGGAAAATTAACTGGCCCAAGAGAAAAAACTAACAGAACCTGACAGTTGAGGGTCCCTTATTAAACAATGTTTCCACTTAATCACTTTTTGGGAGGCCAATGGGTAGACAGATCCACTCACAATACGTAGTCCTTCCTTCCGAACAGATTTTTTTTAATGGTTCACTCTTTACAGACAAAAGATTTCTAGATAGGGGAGTGGTTGGGGGGGGGGGGGGGCGGCAGAGAGAGAGAGAGAGAGAGAGAGAGAGAGAGATAGAGATATTTCTAGATACGTGAAGAAAGCCTCCTAGAAAAAAGCCAGAGACTAAAACAAACAAAAAAGAACTTGGAAGAAGAGAGGCAATTTAGGGAACAAAACTCCAAAAATATAATTAAAAACCTTAGAAATATAAGAGGAAATAATGAATCCAGGAAATAAAAGCAAGATCTATTTAAAAAAAGAAGAAAATTAGAGAATAAGAAAGACCTCTTAGAAAATTAAAATATGATAGGGGAAAAAAATCCATAGAAAATGGAGATGAGAAAATTGTTAAATAAATAATAATTTTTCAATTTCCCAGAGCTTAAGTTTCCAGCTTAACAGGGCCCATGAAATACCCAGCAGAATGAAGGAAAACAGACCCATTCTGAGATACACTATCACGAAGTTTCTGACTATCAGGGAAGAGAAGTACCTGAAAAATTCCAGAGTGGAAATAGCAATAGGCCTCATACAAAGGATGAGGACTCAAAATGGCACCAGACTCCTTAATAAGAAAAATGAAATTGGAAGATCATGCAGCAATGCCTTCGAAATGCTAAGGAATGATTTCCATCCTAGAATTCTATACCCAGCTTTACTTACAAATCAAGTGTTAAATGCAGTAAACACATTTTTAGACATGCGGCATCTCAGAAACTTCACTTCTGATGTACCCCTTCTCAGGAAACTACATGAGGTCCTGAAAGGGAATCCAATACAGGGAAGAGGCAAAGAAAATCTCAGGAAAACAGTGAAGAAAGTCTCAGGATTCTCTAGATCTACATATGAAATGACCTAGGAGCAGGAGTGAACCTGGAGGGATGGCTACCACAGAAAATAAATGGAATAGAGAAATTATCTGATTTTTTTACTATAATGAGAGAAGTTTTATGATTTTCAAAAATGCTTCAAAGCATTTGCAGATAGTGACATATACTAAGAAAACTAAGCATGTGCACACACACATACACCAAATTGAGGCAATTATTGTCCCCAGGAAAAATGAGAAGTTGTATGAAAAAGAAATGTAATCATATTACACTACATGACCCAGTTGTAAATAACATTTTCATGATCACAGGAATGTTAACACTGACTACTGATCTAAACAAAAGTGGATACATATTGGAAAGAAGGGGGTAGACAAAATGAGGGTATTGTGGCTAAGGAGTCTGGTAGGAAATCAATGGATAATAACAAAATATGGCCAGGCACAGTTGCTCATGCCTGTAACCCTATTGCTTTGGGGTGCCAAGGCAGAAGGATTGCTTGAGCCCAGGAGTTTAAGACTAGCCTGGGCAACATAACGAGACTATGTCTCTATAAAAAAATTTTTTTTACATCACCTGGGCATGGTAACACATGCCTGCAGTCTCAGCTACTCCTGAGGCTGAGGTGGGAAGATCACTTCAGCCCAGGAGTTTGAGGTTACTGTGAGCTTATGATTGGGCCACTCTAGTCTGGGTGACAGAGTGAGACCCTGTCTCTTAAAAAAAAAAAAAAAAGTAATAGAAGTATGTTACCCAGAAATGTGGAAATATATAGCAAAAGAAACAGAAATGGATCAAAAACGGTAGCCTACAGGAAATAAAAACCATGAACAAAGATGAGTTTTATTTTAAGCCTTGAAATACTATTTGTCTTTTAAAACCATTATTGTATACTACACTGATAAAAAATTAAATTTCAAAATTTGACTGGAGGTAGAATGAAGGAAAAAAATAAAAATTAAAAAATTTTTTTTTTTTAATTTGAGTTCTAGTTTTAGGAGTATTCAAAACAAGTATTACAGGAACTATAATGAAGAAGCAAATGCTAGATAAATGTATGCTCAGATATAAGCCTAATTCCTATAAGAATCCAAATGCCAAAAGCAAGTTATGCATTTTCACACTTGATCTTAGCCAAAAGCTGAGAAATGATGTCATGCATTTTTAAATGAACCACTCTGAAAAGTGTTTTGTTAACAAATGAAGAAAATGCTCCCTAACTATTCCCATTGCATAGTTAACACTTGTTTACTAATGATAGCAAGATAAAAATTTTCCCTGGCTAGTGAAAACACAAATATGCAAAGTCTTCAACTGCTGTAATTGCCAGAGCTGCCAACGCTGTCTTGCTGCAATCACTCCACCATATTGTAAAACATCTTCCAGTGTTCTGAAAGTCTTTGAGTTTTATTTGAGATTATTTGTTGAAATATACCAATGGCAAGAAAAAAGAAAATCAGGAAGATATTCTGAAGTGAGGAAACAAACAAAATAATAGAAGGAAAATAAAGACATAAAGAGACTCAGAAGTTGGTAGAAGAGAATATAGATAAATGAAGGCAGACTAGAAAAACATTTGGTAGGTAGTGAGCTCCAAAAACTTTTATTTATAAGGCTCCAAAGAGAATTCAACTTTCTGTGTCTCTATTCATTAGTAGATAGTTAATATTTCCATATTTTTCAAAGTTAAGTACTTACATTTGGTTTCCACAAGGTGATTCCTCCAGAAAAGGTATGTGATTTGTTGATCCAGGATTACGAGGAGTGCTTGTGTGAATATTTGAAGTCTCATGTGTTAATCTCTGACTACAGTCTTGGGGTGGTGTAGCAAAACTAGTCACAGAAGAACTATTAGATCCATTGCCTTTGCTCCCATTACACTGCTGGTTGAGCACTGATACCTCATTACCAAGGCTATCCATTCCAATATTTAATTCACCAAGCTTTTGAATGGACCTATAAAATTAAACAATGCAATTATTTTAAAATAAAAACTTCACTACATTCCTAATGTATAGAAGATTAAAAGCTTGAGAAGGTAAATATATACACATATAATTTATGGCAAATTTAGTGTTAAAAATTACCATCATCAGCTTAAGACATAACCAGGATACTAGAAGAAGATCCAAATTTTCCCATGGTGTAACACTGCAAAGGAGATAGGCATAAGGGGTATCATAGACTTTTTAGAGGTAGCTTTTATAATAAAAACAGAAAAAAAAAATCTGTTTCTTCCCCAGTATAACTTTGGTTAAATTTTCAATTTGAAATTAAGTTTTCAAAAATAGTCAATAACAGCATCACCACTACCAAAATTTTCACCAATAAAACAAAACAAGCCATTTTCATTCCATCTGTCTCGAGTAACATCACGTCAACTAAGAAATGGATGAGCAGGCCATGATGAAAAAAAGTCAAGTGGCATCACTTATTCACACATGCCCTTATGCATTCATTCTACAAATACCATTTGCCAGTCTCTGATCCAGGCACCAGGGAGATAAAACAGAGCATAACAAGTCAGCATCAGGGCCTCACCTTTAAAAAATAGTCTCTCCATCAGGCTAGCCTGACTCCTTATGTTGGGCTCAAGGCTACAAAGGGCATAAAGAGGAAACTGGAGAGGTGTCTTAAGACTTAGACCCAGAAATAGCCAGACATCACTTCATCCAGCTTAGATTCAATATAAGACAGGACTAACACAAGGATTATTGAGAGGTATTATGGTTCATTTTATTTTGTAATTTTCCTACATTAAACCTTGTATATGTGTATTTTTAGGGTATAAAAAAGACTTTAAAAATCAGTTTAAAAAAGCAGTTCAATATTATTAAAGGAATTGGCAGCCTTTACTAAATATCAGTTAAAAATTTTAATTAGGCAGCATTTTCCAAATTGTGTTCTGTTAAACATTAATCCTGTGAAATGCTCTCCATAAAAAAAGGGTCTGAGGTCAAGTAAATTTAGTAAATACTAAGTATAAAGAGTCTTTAAAATGCTAATACATCACTTTGACTTTCTTAAAGTGAGGTGGGATGGGGGAGGGGAAGAATATGCCTAAAACTAAATGTCAAATCAGTAATGCCAATTATTGTATTAATAAAAACAAAAGATCAAGAGGTATAAAATAATGATACAGAACTATTAATAAAAATCCTATCATGCTATAGTTGATTTTTTTCAGTAAGATCTATTATATAACATGACTTATTTCTCTTCTTTCTGTGCCTCTTGGAAGGAAGAAGTAAAATATAAATCTGGAAACGATGATCTGCTACAAGAATGATTTGGAAGGATAAGACATTTTAAAAAAAGTACTTTTTAATTATAAATTCTATCTCCATTCAATTTGTCCTTGATATTAGTCAGGCACTTTAAAGTCTTGGTACAGGCTCAAATATTAAAACTAAAGAGTCTAGAAAAAAAATATTGTAACACTAAACAGTTATTTACCTTTTAATGTAATTTGAAACTCTGCTAAAGAAATTGAAAACAGCTGTTTAACAATAAATATGTTCTAAACTGAACCTAAACTAAAAGAAAGAATTTTAATTCTATTTATAATTGTCTTTAAAGGAAAGATGAATCTTCTTGAGTAGTTTAACTTTTTTCCTGAGGAAGTACATCCCTACCACTATTGGAGTCACTGCTAGCTACTCTGCTTTCACTGAAAAATAAGTTGGTCAGGAAGTCAAATTGCAACCATGACTTTTATGGCTATGAAGAAGACATCCAAAAACCAGAAGTGGCAATTCATCAGATTAGGATAATTCTGACAAGCCACTGACTTGATCAGAAATAATAAGAAAACAATCCGCAAAGTGAATGTTGAGAAGCCTACTAGATTCTTGAGATCACCACTATAAACACTCTCTGTGTAAAGGTTTGAAGACAGGATCATTTTCAGGCTCATTGACTTGCACAATGCTCAGAGTGTCAAGCAGATTACTTCTAATATTATTGAATCAAGTGAAGAACTGACAGTCACCATCACAGTCACCTAATCATAATCATGATGATAGCCAATGTTTATGGCATGCTTCCTATGTGCCAGGAACTGTTCTAAGTACATTTACACAGTAATATATTAACTCATTTAATCTTCCAACAATCCTTGCTCATTTAAATATATATATTCTATTTTATTGATTTTAAAAAAATACACACATATATGTATATGTGTGTATACATTATCTCCTATAACTAAAAACAATATAGCTCATATTGCTTTGGCAGGAATCATAAGAAAGAACCATTTAAATATATTGAATCCCAAAGAATCTGTAGGCTTAAGCACTCATAATAACAATCAGTAACAACTGAGTGCTTACAATGTGCCAGTTACTATTCCAAGCACTTTACATAGACTAACTCAGTTAATTTTCGTGGTAACATTGTGAAGTAGATAAAGGAAACAGGCCAAAACAGAGTAACTTCCCCTAGGTCTTCAGCTACCCTAGGACAGAGCTGGATCTACCTGGCAGTCTTCTTCCATCCTGTGTACTGAACCACCACACTCTTCTGCTCTAGTTGCTTAGGAAAGAAGGACAAAACTAGATGAGCCCCAGAATGCTATGACTGGAAGACAACATGTAACCCCATGTTATCTGAAACACTTAAAAAGCCTTAAAATTTCAAACTATACATGAAAAGTAGCAATTATTGCATGCTTTAAATAGCTTTCAGATAATTCCTTATATTTTTAAAAAGTGACTTAAAGACCAACCTATTAAGAAACTGTTCAGTAAGATTTTGCTGCTGATCAGGACCATCCTCCTGATTGACACCTCCTTCGAGCAACATCTGTTGGTATATCTGTCGCTGTTGCTCCTTCTGTTCTAAATGCTGTTGATAGCGTAATCTTTGCCTGTAATATTCTTGAAATTGTTCTGTTGAATCTCGAAGCTTAAAAATATTAGAAAAAACAATATATTTGGGCAGACTATCACAATATATGTTTTTACTGAACAGGATCTTTTATAAATGCTGAATAAAATATACAATAGCTTACAAAATAATATAACACTCTTAGAAAAATATCATAAGTCTTAATACTCAAGTAGATCAGTTAATTTGCTTTATTCTATAGCAAAAAAATAACCAAAATGAATGACTGCCTTGTTTCATTGACTAATCCAAAATAAAAATAAAAATTATACGGGTTATAAGGGTGACATGGTCAAAGAATATGAAAGTGGATACATACTAATACAAATTTGGCATTTCTTTAAAAAAAACAAATACTGAGGTACTGCATTAATATTTAATAAACACATAAATGGCCTAACAGGTTTTTCTTTGTTCTTTTTTTGGAGACAGGGTCTCACTCTGTTGCCTGGGCTAGAGTGCAGTGACACAATCTTATCTCACTGCACCTCAAATTCCCAGGCTAAGGTGATCCTCCTGCCTCAGTGTCCTATGGAGCTGGAACTACAGGCATGCACCACCATGCCTGCCTAATTTTTTTTCTTTTTTGGTAGACACTAGTCTCGAACTACTGGTCTCAAGAAATCCTGCTACCTCGGACTCCCAGAGTGCTAGAGTTACAGGCGAGAGCCACCATGCCTGGCTTCTAATAGGTTTCCATAGAGAGAAACTAGATAGTGGAAATAGATAGCGGTGATGGTTGCACAATACTGTGAATGCAATTACAGGATCCGCACTTTTCACCGTTATTTTCAGAATCACTTGATTCATCACCTGGGAATCGTGATTGGTTCCCTAGACCAATCTAAGCCTTGGCCCAAGTAACTGGATTTTTCCAAGAGGTGTGCGGCAGAACTGTTGAAATAACTACAATGTTGAGAATTATTTGCCATTTTTTATGGCACTTTTCACCATAATTTTGATAAGGTTGGTCTCTGCATCCTTAAGACTGAGATAGTTTTCACAGACAAAACTATGCTGAAGCCCAGTAAACTTACCATTTCCAATAGGTGGTATTAGAGCCTTTGAAGAAATCATTGATTTAAGTATTATTTCACTATCCTTCCACCATTATTTTAAGAACCAGAGAAACTTTCACCCGTTAGCATAGGAATCCTTCGTTGTAGTTGAGATTTCTGTGTGGGGTGTAAGTGCAGAGCCTCTGTCAGTAATGTGTTTGATCTGATTATCTCCAGAGATGAGAAGTGCACATTTGTGTGAGATGTGAAAAGTCCAGATCAGGTATCAGATTGGAGCCTCACGCTTTTGAAATAACCAGTATGCTGATAATTATTTGCCATGTTTATTGCCTTTCTCACCATAATAGTGATAAGGTTGGTCTCTACATCTTTAAGCCTATGATGGTTTTCGCAGAGAAAACTCTACTGAGGCCCAGGTAACTTGGTATTTCCCATACTTGGTACAAGAGCCTTTGAAGAAACCATTGTTTTCAGTATTATTTCACCATCTTTTCACCATTATTTCAAGAACGGGAGGACTTTTCACCCTTTAGCATAAGAATCCTTCTTTGGAGATGAGATACATTTCTGGGGAGGCAAGTGCAGGGCCTCTGTCAGTCCCGGGTTTGTTGCACTAGCGCCAGAGCTGAGAAATGTGCCTTTGTGTGAGAGGTGAATAGTGCGGATCCTGTTTCAGTCTAAAGACTGAAACAGGATCCGCACTTTTCACTGTTCCTTTCAGAATCATTTGCTTCATCACGTAGGAATGGCAGTTCCTTCTCCAGACCAATGGAAGGCTAGGCCAAATTAACTGGATCTTCCCAAGAGGTGTGTGGCACCGCTTTTGAAATAAGCGCTAGGTTGAGAATTATTTGGTATGTTTCCCTAGCACTTTTCACCATAATTGTCATAAGGTTGGTCTCTGCATCCTGAAGCATAGGATAGTTTTCACAGACAGAAGCATGCTGAGGCCCAGGAAACGTGGCATTTCGAACAGCTGGTACTAGAGACTATCAAGAAAGTGTTCTTTTAAGTATTATTCCACTGTGGTTTCACCATTATTTTCAGAACCAGAGCCGGTTTCACGCATTAGCATAAGAATCCTCCCTCCCAGTTGAGGTTTCTGTGTGGGGTGTAAGGGCGGGCCTTCTGTCAGCCCTGTGTTTGATTTGTTTACCTCCGGAGCTGGTAAGTGCATATTTGCTTGAGATGGGAAAAGTGTGGATCGTGCTTCAGATTTGATCCTGACACTTTTGAAATCACCAGTATGTTGGTAATTATTTCCCATTTCCATGGCTTTTTGCATCGTAATGGTGACCAGGTTGGTCTCTGCATCCTGAAGCCCATGATGCTTTTCGCAGAGAAAACTCTACTGAGGCCCAGCTAACTTGGTGTTTCCCATACCTGGCACCAGAGCCTTTGGAGATACGATTGTTTTCAGTATTATTTCACCGTCCTTTCGCCACTGTTTGAAGAACGGGAGCACTTTTCAACCTTTAGCCTAGGAATCCTTCTTTGGAGATGAGATATTTTTCTGGGGTGGCAAGGGCAGGGCCTCTGTCAGTCCTGGGTTTGTTGCACTAGTGCCAGACATGAGAAGTACGCCTTTGCGTGACAGGTGAATAGTGCGGATCCTGTTTCAGTCTAAAGACTGAAACAGGATCCGCACTTTTCACCATTCCTTTCTGAATCATTTGCTTCATCAGCTAGGAATGGCGGTTCCTTCTCCAGACCAATGGAAGGCTAGGCCAAAGTAACTGGATCTTCCCAAGAGGTGTGTGGCACCGCTTTTGAAATAAGCGCTAGGTTGAGAACTATTTGGTATTTTTCCGTAGCACTTTTCACCATAATTGTCATAAGGTTGGTCTCTGCATCCTGAAGCATAGGATAGTTTTCACAGACAGAAGCATGCTGAGGCCCAGGAAACGTGGCATTTCCAACAGCTGGTACTAGAGACTATCAAGAAAGTGTTCTTTTAAGTATTATTCCACTGTGGTTTCACCATTATTTTCCGAACCAGAGCTGGTTTCACGCATTAGCATGAGAATCCTTCGTCCCAGTTGAGGTTTCTGTGTGGGGTGTAAGGGCGGGCCTTCTGTCAGCCCTGTGTTTGATTTGTTTACCTCCGGAGTTGGTAAGTGCATATTTGCTTGAGATGGGAAAAGTGTGGATCGTGCTTCAGATTTCATCCTGACACTTTTGAAATCACCAGTATGTTGGTAATTATTTCCCATTTCCATGGCTTTTTGCATCGTAATGGTGACCAGGTTGGTCTCTGCATCCTGAAGCCCATGATGCTTTTCGCAGAGAAAACTCTACTGAGGCCCAGCTAACTTGGTGTTTCCCATACCTGGCACCAGAGCCTTTGGAGATACGATTGTTTTCAGTATTATTTCACCATCCTTTCGCCACTGTTTGAAGAACGGGAGCACTTTTCAACCTTTAGCCTAGGAATCCTTCTTTGGAGATGAGATATTTTTCTGGGGTGGCAAGGGCAGGGCCTCTGTCAGTCCTGGGTTTGTTGCACTAGCGCCAGACATGAGAAGTACGCCTTTGCGTGACAGGTGAATAGTGCGGATCCTGTTTCAGTCTTTAGACTTTTCACCGTTCCTTTCAGAATCATTTGCTTCATCAGCTAGGAATGGCGGTTCCTTCTCCAGACCAATGGAAGGCTAGGCCAAAGTAACTGGATCTTCCCAAGAGGTGTGTGGCACCGCTTTTGAAATAAGCGCTAGGTTGAGAACTATTTGGTATTTTTCCGTAGCACTTTTCACCATAATTGTCATAAGGTTGGTCTCTGCATCCTGAAGCATAGGATAGTTTTCACAGACAGAAGCATGCTGAGGCCCAGGAAACGTGGCATTTCCAACAGCTGGTACTAGAGACTATCAAGAAAGTGTTCTTTTAAGTATTATTCCACTGTGGTTTCACCATTATTTTCAGAACCAGAGCCGGTTTCACGCATTAGCATGAGAATCCTCCCTCCCAGTTGAGGTTTCTGTGTGGGGTGTAAGGGCGGGCCTTCTGTCAGCCCTGTGTTTGATTTGTTTACCTCCGGAGCTGGTAAGTGCATATTTGCTTGAGATGGGAAAAGTGTGGATCGTGCTTCAGATTTCATCCTGACACTTTTGAAATCACCAGTATGTTGGTAATTATTTCCCATTTCCATGGCTTTTTGCATCGTAATGGTGACCAGGTTGGTCTCTGCATCCTGAAGCCCATGATGCTTTTCGCAGAGAAAACTCTACTGAGGCCCAGCTAACTTGGTGTTTCCCATACCTGGCAGCAGAGCCTTTGGAGATACGATTGTTTTCAGTATTATTTCACCGTCCTTTCGCCACTGTTTGAAGAACGGGAGCACTTTTCAACCGTTAGCCTAGGAATCCTTCTTTGGAGATGAGATATTTTTCTGGGGTGGCAAGGGCAGGGCCTCTGTCAGTCCTGGGTTTGTTGCACTAGCGCCAGACATGAGAAGTACGCCTTTGCGTGACAGGTGAATAGTGCGGATCCTGTTTCAGTCTAAAGACTGAAACAGGATCCGCACTTTTCACCGTTCCTTTCAGAATCATTTGCTTCATCAGCTAGGAATGGCGGTTCCTTCTCCAGACCAATGGAAGGCTAGGCCAAAGTAACTGGATCTTCCCAAGAGGTGTGTGGCACCGCTTTTCAAATAAGCGCTAGGTTGAGAACTATTTGGTATTTTTCCGTAGCACTTTTCACCATAATTGTCATAAGGTTGGTCTCTGCATCCTGAAGCATAGGATAGTTTTCACAGACAGAAGCATGCTGAGGCCCAGGAAACGTGGCATTTCCAACAGCTGGTACTAGAGACTATCAAGAAAGTGTTCTTTTAAGTATTATTCCACTGTGGTTTCACCATTATTTTCAGAACCAGAGCCGGTTTCACGCATTAGCATGAGAATCCTCCCTCCCAGTTGAGGTTTCTGTGTGGGGTGTAAGGGCGGGCCTTCTGTCAGCCCTGTGTTTGATTTGTTTACCTCCGGAGCTGGTAAGTGCATATTTGCTTGAGATGGGAAAAGTGTGGATAGTGCTTCAGATTTCATCCTGACACTTTTGAAATCACCAGTATGTTGGTAATTATTTCCCATTTCCATGGCTTTTTGCATCGTAATGGTGACCAGGTTGGTCTCTGCATCCTGAAGCCCATGATGCTTTTCGCAGAGAAAACTCTACTGAGGCCCAGCTAACTTGGTGTTTCCCATACCTGGCAGCAGAGCCTTTGGAGATACGATTGTTTTCAGTATTATTTCACCGTCCTTTCGCCCCTGTTTGAAGAACGGGAGCACTTTTCAACCTTTAGCCTAGGAATCCTTCTTTGGAGATGAGATATTTTTCTGGGGTGGCAAGGGCAGGGCCTCTGTCAGTCCTGGGTTTGTTGCACTAGCGCCAGACATGAGAAGTACGCCTTTGCGTGACAGGTGAATAGTGCGGATCCTGTTTCAGTCTAAAGACTGAAACAGGATCCGCACTTTTCACCGTTCCTTTCAGAATCATTTGCTTCATCAGCTAGGAATGGCGGTTCCTTCTCCAGACCAATGGAAGGCTAGGCCAAAGTAACTGGATCTTCCCAAGAGGTGTGTGGCACCGCTTTTGAAATAAGCGCTAGGTTGAGAACTATTTGGTATTTTTCCGTAGCACTTTTCACCATAATTGTCATAAGGTTGGTCTCTGCATCCTGAAGCATAGGATAGTTTTCACAGACAGAAGCATGCTGAGGCCCAGGAAACGTGGCATTTCCAACAGCTGGTACTAGAGACTATCAAGAAAGTGTTCTTTTAAGTATTATTCCACTGTGGTTTCACCATTATTTTCCGAACCAGAGCCGGTTTCACGCATTAGCATGAGAATCCTTCGTCCCAGTTGAGGTTTCTGTGTGGGGTGTAAGGGCGGGCCTTCTGTCAGCCCTGTGTTTGATTTGTTTACCTCCGGAGTTGGTAAGTGCATATTTGCTTGAGATGGGAAAAGTGTGGATCGTGCTTCAGATTTCATCCTGACACTTTTGAAATCACCAGTATGTTGGTAATTATTTCCCATTTCCATGGCTTTTTGCATCGTAATGGTGACCAGGTTGGTCTCTGCATCCTGAAGCCCATGATGCTTTTCGCAGAGAAAACTCTACTGAGGCCCAGCTAACTTGGTGTTTCCCATACCTGGCACCAGAGCCTTTGGAGATACGATTGTTTTCAGTATTATTTCACCGTCCTTTCGCCACTGTTTGAAGAACGGGAGCACTTTTCAACCTTTAGCCTAGGAATCCTTCTTTGGAGATGAGATATTTTTCTGGGGTGGCAAGGGCAGGGCCTCTGTCAGTCCTGGGTTTGTTGCACTAGCGCCGGACATGAGAAGTACGCCTTTGCGTGACAGGTGAATAGTGCGGATCCTGTTTCAGTCTAAAGACTGAAACAGGATCCGCACTTTTCACTGTTCCTTTCAGAATCATTTGCTTCATCAGCTAGGAATGGCGGTTCCTTCTCCAGACCAATGGAAGGCTAGGCCAAAGTAACTGGATCTTCCCAAGAGGTGTGTGGCACCGCTTTTGAAATAAGCGCTAGGTTGAGAACTATTTGGTATTTTTCCGTAGCACTTTTCACCATAATTGTCATAAGGTTGGTCTCTGCATCCTGAAGCATAGGATAGTTTTCACAGACAGAAGCATGCTGAGGCCCAGGAAACGTGGCATTTCCAACAGCTGGTACTAGAGACTATCAAGAAAGTGTTCTTTTAAGTATTATTCCACTGCGGTTTCACCATTATTTTCAGAACCAGAGCTGGTTTCACGCATTAGCATGAGAATCCTCCCTCCCAGTTGAGGTTTCTGTGTGGGGTGTAAGGGCGGGCCTTCTGTCAGCCCTGTGTTTGATTTGTTTACCTCCGGAGCTGGTAAGTGCATATTTGCTTGAGATGGGAAAAGTGTGGATCGTGCTTCAGATTTCATCCTGACACTTTTGAAATCACCAGTATGTTGGTAATTATTTCCCATTTCCATGGCTTTTTGCATCGTAATGGTGATCAGGTTGGTCTCTGCATCCTGAAGCCCATGATGCTTTTCGCAGAGAAAACTCTACTGAGGCCCAGCTAACTTGGTGTTTCCCATACCTGGCAGCAGAGCCTTTGGAGATACGATTGTTTTCAGTATTATTTCACCGTCCTTTCGCCCCTGTTTGAAGAACGGGAGCACTTTTCAACCTTTAGCCTAGGAATCCTTCTTTGGAGATGAGATATTTTTCTGGGGTGGCAAGGGCAGGGCCTCTGTCAGTCCTGGGTTTGTTGCACTAGCGCCAGACATGAGAAGTACGCCTTTGCGTGACAGGTGAATAGTGCGGATCCTGTTTCAGTCTTTAGACTTTTCACCGTTCCTTTCAGAATCATTTGCTTCATCAGCTAGGAATGGCGGTTCCTTCTCCAGACCAATGGAAGGCTAGGCCAAAGTAACTGGATCTTCCCAAGAGGTGTGTGGCACCGCTTTTGAAATAAGCGCTAGGTTGAGAACTATTTGGTATTTTTCCGTAGCACTTTTCACCATAATTGTCATAAGGTTGGTCTCTGCATCCTGAAGCATAGGATAGTTTTCATAGACAGAAGCATGCTGAGGCCCAGGAAACGTGGCATTTCCAACAGCTGGTACTAGAGACTATCAAGAAAGTGTACTTTTAAGTATTATTCCACTGCGGTTTCACCATTATTTTCAGAACCAGAGCCGGTTTCACGCATTAGCATAAGAATCCTCCCTCCCAGTTGAGGTTTCTGTGTGGGGTGTAAGGGCGGGCCTTCTGTCAGCCCTGTGTTTGATTTGTTTACCTCCGGAGTTGGTAAGTGCATATTTGCTTGAGATGGGAAAAGTGTGGATCGTGCTTCAGATTTCATCCTGACACTTTTGAAATCACCAGTATGTTGGTAATTATTTCCCATTTCCATGGCTTTTTGCATCGTAATGGTGACCAGGTTGGTCTCTGCATCCTGAAGCCCATGATGCTTTTCGCAGAGAAAACTCTACTGAGGCCCAGCTAACTTGGTGTTTCCCATACCTGGCACCAGAGCCTTTGGAGATACGATTGTTTTCAGTATTATTTCACCGTCCTTTCGCCCCTGTTTGAAGAACGGGAGCACTTTTCAACCTTTAGCCTAGGAATCCTTCTTTGGAGATGAGATATTTTTCTGGGGTGGCAAGGGCAGGGCCTCTGTCAGTCCTGGGTTTGTTGCACTAGCGCCAGACATGAGAAGTACGCCTTTGCGTGACAGGTGAATAGTGCGGATCCTGTTTCAGTCTAAAGACTGAAACAGGATCCGCACTTTTCACCGTTCCTTTCAGAATCATTTGCTTCATCAGCTAGGAATGGCGGTTCCTTCTCCAGACCAATGGAAGGCTAGGCCAAAGTAACTGGATCTTCCCAAGAGGTGTGTGGCACCGCTTTTGAAATAAGCGCTAGGTTGAGAACTATTTGATATTTTTCCGTAGCACTTTTCACCATAATTGTCATAAGGTTGGTCTCTGCATCCTGAAGCACAGGATAGTTTTCACAGACAGAAGCATGCTGAGGCCCAGGAAACGTGGCATTTCCAACAGCTGGTACTAGAGACTATCAAGAAAGTGTTCTTTTAAGTATTATTCCACTGCGGTTTCACCATTATTTTCAGAACCAGAGCCGGTTTCACGCATTAGCATAAGAATCCTCCCTCCCAGTTGAGGTTTCTGTGTGGGGTGTAAGGGCGGGCCTTCTGTCAGCCCTGTGTTTGATTTGTTTACCTCCGGAGCTGGTAAGTGCATATTTGCTTGAGATGGGAAATGTGTGGATCGTGCTTCAGATTTGATCCTGACACTTTTGAAATCACCAGTATGTTGGTAATTATTTCCCATTTCCATGGCTTTTTGCATCGTAATGGTGACCAGGTTGGTCTCTGCATCCTGAAGCCCATGATGCTTTTCGCAAAGAAAACTCTACTGAGGCCCAGCTAACTTGGTGTTTCCCATACCTGGGAGCAGAGCCTTTGGAGATACGATTGTTTTCAGTATTATTTCACCGTCCTTTCGCCACTGTTTGAAGAACGGGAGCACTTTTCAACCTTTAGCCTAGGAATCCTTCTTTGGAGATGAGATATTTTTCTGGGGTGGCAAGGGCAGGGCCTCTGTCAGTCCTGGGTTTGTTGCACTAGCGCCAGACATGAGAAGTACGCCTTTGCGTGACAGGTGAATAGTGCGGATCCTGTTTCAGTCTAAAGACTGAAACAGGATCCGCACTTTTCACCGTTCCTTTCAGAATCATTTGCTTCATCAGCTAGGAATGGCGGTTCCTTCTCCAGACCAATGGAAGGCTAGGCCAAAGTAACTGGATCTTCCCAAGAGGTGTGTGGCACCGCTTTTGAAATAAGCGCTAGGTTGAGAACTATTTGGTATTTTTCCGTAGCACTTTTCACCATAATTGTCATAAGGTTGGTCTCTGCATCCTGAGGCATAGGATAGTTTTCACAGACAGAAGCATGCTGAGGCCCAGGAAACGTGGCATTTCCAACAGCTGGTACTAGAGACTATCAAGAAAGTGTTCTTTTAAGTATTATTCCACTGTGGTTTCACCATTATTTTCCGAACCAGAGCTGGTTTCACGCATTAGCATAAGAATCCTCCCTCCCAGTTGAGGTTTCTGTGTGGGGTGTAAGGGCGGGCCTTCTGTCAGCCCTGTGTTTGATTGGTTTACCTCCGGAGCTGGTAAGTGCATATTTGCTTGAGATGGGAAAAGTGTGGATCGTGCTTCAGATTTCATCCTGACACTTTTGAAATCACCAGTATGTTGGTAATTATTTCCCATTTCCATGGCTTTTTGCATCGTAATGGTGACCAGGTTGGTCTCTGCATCCTGAAGCCCATGATGCTTTTCGCAGAGAAAACTCTACTGAGGCCCAGCTAACTTGGTGTTTCCCATACCTGGCAGCAGAGCCTTTGGAGATACGATTGTTTTCAGTATTATTTCACCGTCCTTTCGCCCCTGTTTGAAGAACGGGAGCACTTTTCAACCTTTAGCCTAGGAATCCTTCTTTGGAGATGAGATATTTTTCTGGGGTGGCAAGGGCAGGGCCTCTGTCAGTCCTGGGTTTGTTGCACTAGCGCCAGACATGAGAAGTACGCCTTTGCGTGACAGGTGAATAGTGCGGATCCTGTTTCAGTCTAAAGACTGAAACAGGATCCGCACTTTTCACCGTTCCTTTCAGAATCATTTGCTTCATCAGCTAGGAATGGCGGTTCCTTCTCCAGACCAATGGAAGGCTAGGCCAAAGTAACTGGATCTTCCCAAGAGGTGTGTGGCACCGCTTTTGAAATAAGCGCTAGGTTGAGAACTATTTGGTATTTTTCCGTAGCACTTTTCACCATAATTGTCATAAGGTTGGTCTCTGCATCCTGAAGCATAGGATAGTTTTCACAGACAGAAGCATGCTGAGGCCCAGGAAACGTGGCATTTCCAACAGCTGGTACTAGAGACTATCAAGAAAGTGTTCTTTTAAGTATTATTCCACTGCGGTTTCACCATTATTTTCAGAACCAGAGCCGGTTTCACGCATTAGCATAAGAATCCTCCCTCCCAGTTGAGGTTTCTGTGTGGGGTGTAAGGGCGGGCCTTCTGTCAGCCCTGTGTTTGATTTGTTTACCTCCGGAGCTGGTAAGTGCATATTTGCTTGAGATGGGAAATGTGTGGATCGTGCTTCAGATTTGATCCTGACACTTTTGAAATCACCAGTATGTTGGTAATTATTTCCCATTTCCATGGCTTTTTGCATCGTAATGGTGACCAGGTTGGTCTCTGCATCCTGAAGCCCATGATGCTTTTCGCAAAGAAAACTCTACTGAGGCCCAGCTAACTTGGTGTTTCCCATACCTGGGAGCAGAGCCTTTGGAGATACGATTGTTTTCAGTATTATTTCACCGTCCTTTCGCCACTGTTTGAAGAACGGGAGCACTTTTCAACCTTTAGCCTAGGAATCCTTCTTTGGAGATGAGATATTTTTCTGGGGTGGCAAGGGCAGGGCCTCTGTCAGTCCTGGGTTTGTTGCACTAGCGCCAGACATGAGAAGTACGCCTTTGCGTGACAGGTGAATAGTGCGGATCCTGTTTCAGTCTAAAGACTGAAACAGGATCCGCACTTTTCACCGTTCCTTTCAGAATCATTTGCTTCATCAGCTAGGAATGGCGGTTCCTTCTCCAGACCAATGGAAGGCTAGGCCAAAGTAACTGGATCTTCCCAAGAGGTGTGTGGCACCGCTTTTGAAATAAGCGCTAGGTTGAGAACTATTTGGTATTTTTCCGTAGCACTTTTCACCATAATTGTCATAAGGTTGGTCTCTGCATCCTGAGGCATAGGATAGTTTTCACAGACAGAAGCATGCTGAGGCCCAGGAAACGTGGCATTTCCAACAGCTGGTACTAGAGACTATCAAGAAAGTGTTCTTTTAAGTATTATTCCACTGTGGTTTCACCATTATTTTCCGAACCAGAGCTGGTTTCACGCATTAGCATAAGAATCCTCCCTCCCAGTTGAGGTTTCTGTGTGGGGTGTAAGGGCGGGCCTTCTGTCAGCCCTGTGTTTGATTGGTTTACCTCCGGAGCTGGTAAGTGCATATTTGCTTGAGATGGGAAAAGTGTGGATCGTGCTTCAGATTTCATCCTGACACTTTTGAAATCACCAGTATGTTGGTAATTATTTCCCATTTCCATGGCTTTTTGCATCGTAATGGTGACCAGGTTGGTCTCTGCATCCTGAAGCCCATGATGCTTTTCGCAGAGAAAACTCTACTGAGGCCCAGCTAACTTGGTGTTTCCCATACCTGGCAGCAGAGCCTTTGGAGATACGATTGTTTTCAGTATTATTTCACCGTCCTTTCGCCCCTGTTTGAAGAACGGGAGCACTTTTCAACCTTTAGCCTAGGAATCCTTCTTTGGAGATGAGATATTTTTCTGGGGTGGCAAGGGCAGGGCCTCTGTCAGTCCTGGGTTTGTTGCACTAGCGCCAGACATGAGAAGTACGCCTTTGCGTGACAGGTGAATAGTGCGGATCCTGTTTCAGTCTAAAGACTGAAACAGGATCCGCACTTTTCACCGTTCCTTTCAGAATCATTTGCTTCATCAGCTAGGAATGGCGGTTCCTTCTCCAGACCAATGGAAGGCTAGGCCAAAGTAACTGGATCTTCCCAAGAGGTGTGTGGCACCGCTTTTGAAATAAGCGCTAGGTTGAGAACTATTTGGTATTTTTCCGTAGCACTTTTCACCATAATTGTCATAAGGTTGGTCTCTGCATCCTGAAGCATAGGATAGTTTTCACAGACAGAAGCATGCTGAGGCCCAGGAAACGTGGCATTTCCAACAGCTGGTACTAGAGACTATCAAGAAAGTGTTCTTTTAAGTATTATTCCACTGCGGTTTCACCATTATTTTCAGAACCAGAGCCGGTTTCACGCATTAGCATAAGAATCCTCCCTCCCAGTTGAGGTTTCTGTGTGGGGTGTAAGGGCGGGCCTTCTGTCAGCCCTGTGTTTGATTTGTTTACCTCCGGAGCTGGTAAGTGCATATTTGCTTGAGATGGGAAATGTGTGGATCGTGCTTCAGATTTGATCCTGACACTTTTGAAATCACCAGTATGTTGGTAATTATTTCCCATTTCCATGGCTTTTTGCATCGTAATGGTGACCAGGTTGGTCTCTGCATCCTGAACCCCATGATGCTTTTCGCAGAGAAAACTCTACTGAGTCCCAGCTAACTTGGTATTTCCCATACCTGGCACCAGAGCCTTTGGAGATACGATTGTTTTCAGTATTATTTCACCGTCCTTTCGCCACTGTTTGAAGAACAGGAGCACTTTTCAACCTTTAGCCTAGGAATCCTTCTTTGGAGATGAGATATTTTTCTGGGGTGGCAAGGGCAGGGCCTCTGTCAGTCCTGGGTTTGTTGCACTAGCGCCAGACATGAGAAGTACGCCTTTGCGTGACAGGTGAATAGTGCGGATCCTGTTTCAGTCTAAAGACTGAAACAGGATCCGCACTTTTCACCGTTCCTTTCAGAATCATTTGCTTCATCAGCTAGGAATGGCGGTTCCTTCTCCAGACCAATGGAAGGCTAGGCCAAAGTAACTGGATCTTCCCAAGAGGTGTGTGGCACCGCTTTTGAAATAAGCGCTAGGTTGAGAACTATTTGGTATGTTTCCGTAGCACTTTTCACCATAATTGTCATAAGGTTGGTCTCTGCATCCTGAAGCATAGGATAGTTTTCACAGACAGAAGCATGCTGAGGCCCAGGAAACGTGGCATTTCCAACAGCTGGTACTAGAGACTATCAAGAAAGTGTTCTTTTAAGTATTATTCCACTGTGGTTTCACCATTATTTTCAGAACCAGAGCCGGTTTCACGCATTAGCATAAGAATCCTCCATCCCAGTTGAGGTTTCTGTGTGGGGTGTAAGGGCGGGCCTTCTGTCAGCCCTGTGTTTGATTTGTTTACCTCCGGAGCTGGTAAGTGCATATTTGCTTGAGATGGGAAAAGTGTGGATCGTGCTTCAGATTTCATCCTGACACTTTTGAAATCACCAGTATGTTGATAATTATTTCCCATTTCCATGTTTTTTTGCATCGTAATGGTGACCAGGTTGGTCTCTGCATCCTGAAGCCCATGATGCTTTTCGCAGAAAAACTCTACTGAGGCCCAGCTAACTTGGTATTTCCCATACCTGGCACCAGAGCCTTTGGAGATACGATTGTTTTCAGTATTATTTCACCGTCCTTTCGCCACTTTTTGAAGAACGGGAGCACTTTTCAACCTTTCGACTAAGAATCCTTCTTTGGAGATGAGATATTTTTCTGGGGTGGCAAGGGCAGGGCCTCTGTCAGTCCTGGGTTTGTTGCACTAGCGCCAGACATGAGAAGTACGCCTTTGCGTGACAGGTGAATAGTGCGGATCCTGTTTCAGTCTAAAGACTGAAACAGGATCCGCACTTTTCACCGTTCCTTTCAGAATCATTTGCTTCATCAGCTAGGAATGGCGGTTCCTTCTCCAGACCAATGCAAGGCTAGGCCAAAGTAACTGGATCTTCCCAAGAGGTGTGTGGCACCGCTTTTGAAATAAGCGCTAGGTTGAGAACTATTTGGTATTTTTCCGTAGCACTTTTCACCATAATTGTCATAAGGTTGGTCTCTGCATCCTGAAGCATAGGATAGTTTTCACAGACAGAAGCATGCTGAGGCCCAGGAAACGTGGCCTTTCCAACAGCTGGTACTAGAGACTATCAAGAAAGTGTTCTTTTAAGTATTATTCCACTGCAGTTTCACCATTATTTTCAGAACCAGAGCCGCTTTCACGCGTTAGCATAAGAATCCTCCGTCCCAGTTGAGGTTTCTGTGTGGGGTGTAAGGGCGGGCCTCCTGTCAGCCCTGTGTTTGATTTGTTTACCTCCGGAGTTGGTAAGTGCATATTTGCTTGAGATGGGAAAAGTGTGGATCGTGCTTCAGATTTCATCCTGACACTTTTGAAATCACCAGTATGTTGGTATTTATTTCCCATTTCCATGGCTTTTTGCATCGGAATGGTGATAAGGTTGGTCTCTGCATCGTGAAGCCCATGATGCTTTTCGCAGAGAAAACTCTACTGAGGCCCAGCTCACTTGGTGTTTCCCATACCTGGCACCAGAGCCTTTGGAGATACGATTGTTTTCAGTATTATTTCACCGTCCTTTCGCCACTTTTTGAAGAACGGGAGCACTTTTCAACCTTTCGACTAGGAATCCTTCTTTGGAGATGAGATATTTTTCTGGGGTGGCAAGGGCAGGGCCTCTGTCAGTCCTGGGTTTGTTGCACTAGCGCCAGACATGAGAAGTACGCCTTTGCGTGACATATGAATAGTGCGGATCCTGTTTCAGTCTAAAGACTGAAACAGGATCCGCACTATTCACCGTTCCTTTCAGAATCATTTGCTTCATCAGCTAGGAATGGCGGTTCCTTCTCCAGACCAATGGAAGGCTAGGCCAAAGTAACTGGATCTTCCCAAGAGGTGTGTGGCACCGCTTTTGAAATAAGCGCTAGGTTGAGAACTATTTGGTATTTTTCCGTAGCACTTTTCACCATAATTGTCATAAGGTTGGTCTCTGCATCCTGAAGCATAGGATAGTTTTCACAGACAGAAGCATGCTGAGGCCCAGGAAACGTGGCATTTCCAACAGCTGGTACTAGAGACTATCAAGAAAGTGTTCTTTTAAGTATTATTCCACTGTGGTTTCACCATTATTTTCAGAACCAGAGCCGGTTTCACGCAGTAGCATAAGAATTCTCCATCCCAGTTGAGGTTTCTGTGTGGGGTGTAAGGGCGGGCCTTCTGTCAGCCCTGTGTTTGATTTGTTTACCTCCGGAGCTGGTAAGTGCATATTTGCTTGAGATGGGATAAGTGTGGATCGTGCTTCAGATTTCATCCTGACACTTTTGAAATCACCAGTATGTTGGTAATTATTTCCCATTTCCATGGCTTTTTGCATCGTAATGGTGACCAGGTTGGTCTCTGCATCCTGAAGCCCATGATGCTTTTCGCAGAGAAAACTCTACTGAGGCCCAGCTAACTTGGTGTTTCCCATACCTGGCAGCAGAGCCTTTGGAGATACGATTGTTTTCAGTATTATTTCACCGTCCTTTCGCCCCTGTTTGAAGAACGGGAGCACTTTTCAACCTTTAGCCTAGGAATCCTTCTTTGGAGATGAGATATTTTTCTGGGGTGGCAAGGGCAGGGCCTCTGTCAGTCCTGGGTTTGTTGCACTAGCGCCAGACATGAGAAGTACGCCTTTGGGTGACAGGTGAATAGTGCGGATCCTGTTTCAGTCTAAAGACTGAAACAGGATCCGCACTTTTCACCGTTCCTTTCAGAATCATTTGCTTCATCAGCTAGGAATGGCGGTTCCTTCTCCAGACCAATGGAAGGCTAGGCCAAAGTAACTGGATCTTCCCAAGAGGTGTGTGGCACCGCTTTTGAAATAAGCGCTAGGTTGAGAACTATTTGGTATTTTTCCGTAGCACTTTTCACCATAATTGTCATAAGGTTGGTCTCTGCATCCTGAAGCATAGGATAGTTTTCACAGACAGAAGCATGCTGAGGCCCAGGAAACGTGGCATTTCCAACAGCTGGTACTAGAGACTTTCAAGAAAGTGTTCTTTTAAGTATTATTCCACTGTGGTTTCACCATTATTTTCCGAACCAGAGCTGGTTTCACGCATTAGCATAAGAATCCTCCCTCCGAGTTGAGGTTTCTGTGTGGGGTGTAAGGGCGGGCCTTCTGTCAGCCCTGTGTTTGATTTGTTTACCTCCGGAGCTGGTAAGTGCATATTTGCTTGAGATGGGAAAAGTGTGGATCGTGCTTCAGATTTCATCCTGACACTTTTGAAATCACCAGTATGTTGGTAATTATTTCCCATTTCCATGGCTTTTTGCATCGTAATGGTGACCAGGTTGGTCTCTGCATCCTGAAGCCCATGATGCTTTTCGCAGAGAAAACTCTACTGAGGCCCAGCTAACTTGGTGTTTCCCATACCTGGCACCAGAGCCTTTGGAGATACGATTGTTTTCAGTATTATTTCACCGTCCTTTCGCCCCTGTTTGAAGAACGGGAGCACTTTTCAACCTTTAGCCTAGGAATCCTTCTTTGGAGATGAGATATTTTTCTGGGGTGGCAAGGGCAGGGCCTCTGTCAGTCCTGGGTTTGTTGCACGAGCGCCAGACATGAGAAGTACGCCTTTGCGTGACAGGTGAATAGTGCGGATCCTGTTTCAGTCTAAAGACTGAAACAGGATCCGCACTTTTCACCGTTCCTTTCAGAATCATTTGCTTCATCAGCTAGGAATGGCGGTTCCTTCTCCAGACCAATGGAAGGCTAGGCCAAAGTAACTGGATCTTCCCAAGAGGTGTGTGGCACCGCTTTTGAAATAAGCGCTAGGTTGAGAACTATTTGGTATTTTTCCGTAGCACTTTTCACCATAATTGTCATAAGGTTGGTCTCTGCATCCTGAAGCATAGGATAGTTTTCACAGACAGAGGCATGCTGAGGCCCAGGAAACGTGGCATTTCCAACAGCTGGTACTATAGACTATCAAGAAAGTGTTCTTTTAAGTATTATTCCACTGCGGTTTCACCATTATTTTCAGAACCAGAGCCTGTTTCACGCACTAGCATAAGAATCCTCCCTCCCAGTTGAGGTTTCTGTGTGGGGTGTAAGGGCGGGCCTTCTGGCAGCCCTGTGTTTGATTTGTTTACCTCCGGAGCTGGTAAGTGCATATTTGCTTGAGATGGGAAAAGTGTGGATCGTGCTTCAGATTTCATCCTGACACTTTTCAAATCACCAGTATGTTGGTAATTATTTCCCATTTCCATGGCTTTTTGCATCGTAATGGTGATCAGGTTGGTCTCTGCATCCTGATGCCCATGATGCTTTTCGCAGAGAAAACTCTACTGAGGCCCAGCTAACTTGGTATTTCCCAAACCTGGCACGAGAGCCTTTGGACATACGATTGTTTTCAGTATTATTTCACCGTCCTTTCGCCACTGTTTGAAGAACGGGAGCACTTTTCAACCTTTAGCCTAGGATTCCTTCTTTGGAGATGAGATATTTTTCTGGGGTGGCAAGGGCAGGGCCTCTGTCAGTCCTGGGTTTGTTGCACTAGCGCCAGACATGAGAAGTACGCCTTTGTGTGACAGGTGAATAGACTGAAACAGGATCCGCACTTTTCACCGTTCCTTTCAGAATCATTTGCTTCATCAGCTAGGAATGGCGGTTCCTTCTCCAGACCAATGCAAGGCTAGGCCAAAGTAACTGGATCTTCCCAAGAGGTGTGTGGCACCGCTTTTGAAATAAGCGCTAGGTTGAGAACTATTTGGTATTTTTCCGTAGCACTTTTCACCATAATTGTCATAAGCTTGGTCTCTGCATCCTGAAGCATAGGATAGTTTTCACAGACAGAAGCATGCTGAGGCCCAGGAAACGTGGCATTTCCAACAGCTGGTACTAGAGACTATCAAGAAAGTGTTCTTTTAAGTATTATTCCACTGTGGTTTCACCATTATTTTCAGAACCAGAGCCGGTTTCACGCATTAGCATAAGAATCCTCCCTCCCAGTTGAGGTTTCTGTGTGGGGTGTAAGGGCGGGCCTTCTGTCAGCCCTGTGTTTGATTGGTTTACCTCCGGAGCTGGTAAGTGCATATTTGCTTGAGATGGGAAAAGTGTGGATCGTGCTTCAGATTTGATCCTGACACTTTTGAAATCACCAGTATGTTGGTAATTATTTCCCATTTCCATGGCTTTTTGCATCGTAATGGTGATCAGGTTGGTCTCTGCATCCTGAAGCCCATGATGCTTTTCGCAGAGAAAACTCTACTGAGGCCCAGCTAACTTGGTATTTCCGATACCTGGCACCAGAGCCTTTGGAGATACGATTGTTTTCAGTATTATTTCACCGTCCTTTCGCCACTGTTTGAAGAACGGGAGCACTTTTCCACCTTTAGCCTAGGAATCCTTCTTTGGAGATGAGATATTTTTCTGGGGTGGCAAGGGCAGGGCCTCTGTCAGTCCTGGGTTTGTTGCACTAGCGCCAGACATGAGAAGTACGCCTTTGCGTGACAGGTGAATAGTGCGGATCCTGTTTCAGTCTAAAGACTGAAACAGGATCCGCACTTTTCACCGTTCCTTTCAGAATCATTTGCTTCATCAGCTAGGAATGGCGGTTCCTTCTCCAGACCAATGGAAGGCTAGGCCAAAGTAACTGGATCTTCCCAAGAGGTGTGTGGCACCGCTTTTGAAATAAGCGCTAGGTTGAGAACTATTTGGTATGTTTCCGTAGCACTTTTCACCATAATTGTCATAAGGTTGGTCTCTGCATCCTGAAGCATAGGATAGTTTTCACAGACAGAAGCATGCTGAGGCCCAGGAAACGTGGCATTTCCAACAGCTGGTACTAGAGACTATCAAGAAAGTGTTCTTTTAAGTATTATTCCACTGTGGTTTCACCATTATTTTCCGAACCAGAGCCGGTTTCACGCATTAGCATGAGAATCCTTCGTCCCAGTTGAGGTTTCTGTGTGGGGTGTAAGGGCGGGCCTTCTGTCAGCCCTGTGTTTGATTTGTTTACCTCCGGAGTTGGTAAGTGCATATTTGCTTGAGATGGGAAAAGTGTGGATCGTGCTTCAGATTTCATCCTGACACTTTTGAAATCACCAGTATGTTGGTAATTATTTCCCATTTCCATGGCTTTTTGCATCGTAATGGTGACCAGGTTGGTCTCTGCATCCTGAAGCCCATGATGCTTTTCGCAGAGAAATCTCTACTGAGGCCCAGCTAACTTGGTGTTTCCCATACCTGGCACCAGAGCCTTTGGAGATACGATTGTTTTCAGTGTTATTTCACCGTCCTTTCGCCACTGTTTGAAGAACGGGAGCACTTTTCAACCTTTAGCCTAGGATTCCTTCTTTGGAGATGAGATATTTTTCTGGGGTGGCAAGGGCAGGGCCTCTGTCAGTCCTGGGTTTGTTGCACTAGCGCCAGACATGAGAAGTACGCCTTTGTGTGACAGGTGAATAGACTGAAACAGGATCCGCACTTTTCACCGTTCCTTTCAGAATCATTTGCTTCATCAGCTAGGAATGGCGGTTCCTTCTCCAGACCAATGGAAGGCTAGGCCAAAGTAACTGGATCTTCCCAAGAGGTGTGTGGCACCGCTTTTGAAATAAGCGCTAGGTTGAGAACTATTTGGTATTTTTCCGTAGCACTTTTCACCATAATTGTCATAAGGTTGGTCTCTGCATCCTGAAGCATAGGATAGTTTTCACAGACAGAAGCATGCTGAGGCCCAGGAAACGTGGCATTTCCAACAGCTGGTACTAGAGACTATCAAGAAAGTGTTCTTTTAAGTATTATTCCACTGCGGTTTCACCATTATTTTCAGAACCAGAGCCGGTTTCACGCATTATCATAAGAATCCTCCATCCCAGTTGAGGTTTCTGTGTGGGGTGTAAGGGCGGGCCTTCTGTCAGCCCTGTGTTTGATTGGTTTACCTCCGGAGCTGGTAAGTGCATATTTGCTTGAGATGGGAAAAGTGTGGATCGTGCTTCAGATTTCATCCTGACACTTGTGAAATCACCAGTATGTTGGTAATTATTTCCCATTTCCATGGCTTTTTGCATCGTAATGGTGACCAGGTTGGTCTCTGCATCCTGAAGCCCATGATGCTTTTCGCAGAGAAAACTCTACTGAGGCCCAGCTAACTTGGTGTTTCCCATACCTGGCACCAGAGCCTTTGTTGATACGATTGTTTTCAGTATTATTTCACCGTCCTTTCGCCACTGTTTGAAGAACGGGAGCACTTTTCAACCTTTAGCCTAGGAATCCTTCTTTGGAGATGAGATATTTTTCTGGGGTGGCAAGGGCAGGGCCTCTGTCAGTCCTGGGTTTGTTGCACTAGCGCCAGACATGAGAAGTACGCCTTTGCGTGACAGGTGAATAGTGCGGATCCTGTTTCAGTCTAAAGACTGAAACAGGATCCGCACTTTTCACCGTTCCTTTCAGAATCATTTGCTTCATCAGCTAGGAATGGCGGTTCCTTCTCCAGACCAATGGAAGGCTAGGCCAAAGTAACTGGATCTTCCCAAGAGGTGTGTGGCACCGCTTTTGAAATAAGCGCTAGGTTGAGAACTATTTGGTATTTTTCCGTAGCACTTTTCACCATAATTGTCATAAGGTTGGTCTCTGCATCCTGAAGCATAGGATAGTTTTCACAGACAGAGGCATGCTGAGGCCCAGGAAACGTGGCATTTCCAACAGCTGGTACTATAGACTATCAAGAAAGTGTTCTTTTAAGTATTATTCCACTGCGGTTTCACCATTATTTTCAGAACCAGAGCCTGTTTCACGCACTAGCATAAGAATCCTCCCTCCCAGTTGAGGTTTCTGTGTGGGGTGTAAGGGCGGGCCTTCTGGCAGCCCTGTGTTTGATTTGTTTACCTCCGGAGCTGGTAAGTGCATATTTGCTTGAGATGGGAAAAGTGTGGATCGTGCTTCAGATTTCATCCTGACACTTTTCAAATCACCAGTATGTTGGTAATTATTTCCCATTTCCATGGCTTTTTGCATCGTAATGGTGATCAGGTTGGTCTCTGCATCCTGATGCCCATGATGCTTTTCGCAGAGAAAACTCTACTGAGGCCCAGCTAACTTGGTATTTCCCAAACCTGGCACGAGAGCCTTTGGACATACGATTGTTTTCAGTATTATTTCACCGTCCTTTCGCCACTGTTTGAAGAACGGGAGCACTTTTCAACCTTTAGCCTAGGATTCCTTCTTTGGAGATGAGATATTTTTCTGGGGTGGCAAGGGCAGGGCCTCTGTCAGTCCTGGGTTTGTTGCACTAGCGCCAGACATGAGAAGTACGCCTTTGTGTGACAGGTGAATAGACTGAAACAGGATCCGCACTTTTCACCGTTCCTTTCAGAATCATTTGCTTCATCAGCTAGGAATGGCGGTTCCTTCTCCAGACCAATGCAAGGCTAGGCCAAAGTAACTGGATCTTCCCAAGAGGTGTGTGGCACCGCTTTTGAAATAAGCGCTAGGTTGAGAACTATTTGGTATTTTTCCGTAGCACTTTTCACCATAATTGTCATAAGCTTGGTCTCTGCATCCTGAAGCATAGGATAGTTTTCACAGACAGAAGCATGCTGAGGCCCAGGAAACGTGGCATTTCCAACAGCTGGTACTAGAGACTATCAAGAAAGTGTTCTTTTAAGTATTATTCCACTGTGGTTTCACCATTATTTTCAGAACCAGAGCCGGTTTCACGCATTAGCATAAGAATCCTCCCTCCCAGTTGAGGTTTCTGTGTGGGGTGTAAGGGCGGGCCTTCTGTCAGCCCTGTGTTTGATTGGTTTACCTCCGGAGCTGGTAAGTGCATATTTGCTTGAGATGGGAAAAGTGTGGATCGTGCTTCAGATTTGATCCTGACACTTTTGAAATCACCAGTATGTTGGTAATTATTTCCCATTTCCATGGCTTTTTGCATCGTAATGGTGATCAGGTTGGTCTCTGCATCCTGAAGCCCATGATGCTTTTCGCAGAGAAAACTCTACTGAGGCCCAGCTAACTTGGTATTTCCGATAC
Source organism: Lemur catta (assembly GCF_020740605.2). Classification (NCBI taxonomy): domain Eukaryota; kingdom Metazoa; phylum Chordata; class Mammalia; order Primates; family Lemuridae; genus Lemur; species Lemur catta. Next base: position 33,722,031 of record NC_059138.1, read on the forward strand.
CTGGCACCAGAGCCTTTGGAGATACGATTGTTTTCAGTATTATTTCACCGTCCTTTCGCCACTGTTTGAAGAACGGGAGCACTTTTCCACCTTTAGCCTAGGAATCCTTCTTTGGAGATGAGATATTTTTCTGGGGTGGCAAGGGCAGGGCCTCTGTCAGTCCTGGGTTTGTTGCACTAGCGCCAGACATGAGAAGTACGCCTTTGCGTGACAGGTGAATAGTGCGGATCCTGTTTCAGTCTAAAGACTGAAACAGGATCCGCACTTTTCACCGTTCCTTTCAGAATCATTTGCTTCATCAGCTAGGAATGGCGGTTCCTTCTCCAGACCAATGGAAGGCTAGGCCAAAGTAACTGGATCTTCCCAAGAGGTGTGTGGCACCGCTTTTGAAATAAGCGCTAGGTTGAGAACTATTTGGTATGTTTCCGTAGCACTTTTCACCATAATTGTCATAAGGTTGGTCTCTGCATCCTGAAGCATAGGATAGTTTTCACAGACAGAAGCATGCTGAGGCCCAGGAAACGTGGCATTTCCAACAGCTGGTACTAGAGACTATCAAGAAAGTGTTCTTTTAAGTATTATTCCACTGTGGTTTCACCATTATTTTCCGAACCAGAGCCGGTTTCACGCATTAGCATGAGAATCCTTCGTCCCAGTTGAGGTTTCTGTGTGGGGTGTAAGGGCGGGCCTTCTGTCAGCCCTGTGTTTGATTTGTTTACCTCCGGAGTTGGTAAGTGCATATTTGCTTGAGATGGGAAAAGTGTGGATCGTGCTTCAGATTTCATCCTGACACTTTTGAAATCACCAGTATGTTGGTAATTATTTCCCATTTCCATGGCTTTTTGCATCGTAATGGTGACCAGGTTGGTCTCTGCATCCTGAAGCCCATGATGCTTTTCGCAGAGAAATCTCTACTGAGGCCCAGCTAACTTGGTGTTTCCCATACCTGGCACCAGAGCCTTTGGAGATACGATTGTTTTCAGTGTTATTTCACCGTCCTTTCGCCACTGTTTGAAGAACGGGAGCACTTTTCAACCTTTAGCCTAGGATTCCTTCTTTGGAGATGAGATATTTTTCTGGGGTGGCAAGGGCAGGGCCTCTGTCAGTCCTGGGTTTGTTGCACTAGCGCCAGACATGAGAAGTACGCCTTTGTGTGACAGGTGAATAGACTGAAACAGGATCCGCACTTTTCACCGTTCCTTTCAGAATCATTTGCTTCATCAGCTAGGAATGGCGGTTCCTTCTCCAGACCAATGGAAGGCTAGGCCAAAGTAACTGGATCTTCCCAAGAGGTGTGTGGCACCGCTTTTGAAATAAGCGCTAGGTTGAGAACTATTTGGTATTTTTCCGTAGCACTTTTCACCATAATTGTCATAAGGTTGGTCTCTGCATCCTGAAGCATAGGATAGTTTTCACAGACAGAAGCATGCTGAGGCCCAGGAAACGTGGCATTTCCAACAGCTGGTACTAGAGACTATCAAGAAAGTGTTCTTTTAAGTATTATTCCACTGCGGTTTCACCATTATTTTCAGAACCAGAGCCGGTTTCACGCATTATCATAAGAATCCTCCATCCCAGTTGAGGTTTCTGTGTGGGGTGTAAGGGCGGGCCTTCTGTCAGCCCTGTGTTTGATTGGTTTACCTCCGGAGCTGGTAAGTGCATATTTGCTTGAGATGGGAAAAGTGTGGATCGTGCTTCAGATTTCATCCTGACACTTTTGAAATCACCAGTATGTTGGTAATTATTTCCCATTTCCATGGCTTTTTGCATCGTAATGGTGATCAGGTTGGTCTCTGCATCCTGAAGCCCATGATGCTTTTCGCAGAGAAAACTCTACTGAGGCCCAGCTAACTTGGTGTTTCCCATACCTGGCAGCAGAGCCTTTGGAGATACGATTGTTTTCAGTATTATTTCACCGTCCTTTCGCCCCTGTTTGAAGAACGGGAGCACTTTTCAACCTTTAGCCTAGGAATCCTTCTTTGGAGATGAGATATTTTTCTGGGGTGGCAAGGGCAGGGCCTCTGTCAGTCCTGGGTTTGTTGCACTAGCGCCAGACATGAGAAGTACGCCTTTGCGTGACAGGTGAATAGTGCGGATCCTGTTTCAGTCTTTAGACTTTTCACCGTTCCTTTCAGAATCATTTGCTTCATCAGCTAGGAATGGCGGTTCCTTCTCCAGACCAATGGAAGGCTAGGCCAAAGTAACTGGATCTTCCCAAGAGGTGTGTGGCACCGCTTTTGAAATAAGCGCTAGGTTGAGAACTATTTGGTATTTTTCCGTAGCACTTTTCACCATAATTGTCATAAGGTTGGTCTCTGCATCCTGAAGCATAGGATAGTTTTCATAGACAGAAGCATGCTGAGGCCCAGGAAACGTGGCATTTCCAACAGCTGGTACTAGAGACTATCAAGAAAGTGTACTTTTAAGTATTATTCCACTGCGGTTTCACCATTATTTTCAGAACCAGAGCCGGTTTCACGCATTAGCATAAGAATCCTCCCTCCCAGTTGAGGTTTCTGTGTGGGGTGTAAGGGCGGGCCTTCTGTCAGCCCTGTGTTTGATTTGTTTACCTCCGGAGTTGGTAAGTGCATATTTGCTTGAGATGGGAAAAGTGTGGATCGTGCTTCAGATTTCATCCTGACACTTTTGAAATCACCAGTATGTTGGTAATTATTTCCCATTTCCATGGCTTTTTGCATCGTAATGGTGACCAGGTTGGTCTCTGCATCCTGAAGCCCATGATGCTTTTCGCAGAGAAAACTCTACTGAGGCCCAGCTAACTTGGTGTTTCCCATACCTGGCACCAGAGCCTTTGGAGATACGATTGTTTTCAGTATTATTTCACCGTCCTTTCGCCCCTGTTTGAAGAACGGGAGCACTTTTCAACCTTTAGCCTAGGAATCCTTCTTTGGAGATGAGATATTTTTCTGGGGTGGCAAGGGCAGGGCCTCTGTCAGTCCTGGGTTTGTTGCACTAGCGCCAGACATGAGAAGTACGCCTTTGCGTGACAGGTGAATAGTGCGGATCCTGTTTCAGTCTAAAGACTGAAACAGGATCCGCACTTTTCACCGTTCCTTTCAGAATCATTTGCTTCATCAGCTAGGAATGGCGGTTCCTTCTCCAGACCAATGGAAGGCTAGGCCAAAGTAACTGGATCTTCCCAAGAGGTGTGTGGCACCGCTTTTGAAATAAGCGCTAGGTTGAGAACTATTTGATATTTTTCCGTAGCACTTTTCACCATAATTGTCATAAGGTTGGTCTCTGCATCCTGAAGCATAGGATAGTTTTCACAGACAGAAGCATGCTGAGGCCCAGGAAACGTGGCATTTCCAACAGCTGGTACTAGAGACTATCAAGAAAGTGTTCTTTTAAGTATTATTCCACTGCGGTTTCACCATTATTTTCAGAACCAGAGCCGGTTTCACGCATTAGCATAAGAATCCTCCCTCCCAGTTGAGGTTTCTGTGTGGGGTGTAAGGGCGGGCCTTCTGTCAGCCCTGTGTTTGATTTGTTTACCTCCGGAGCTGGTAAGTGCATATTTGCTTGAGATGGGAAATGTGTGGATCGTGCTTCAGATTTGATCCTGACACTTTTGAAATCACCAGTATGTTGGTAATTATTTCCCATTTCCATGGCTTTTTGCATCGTAATGGTGACCAGGTTGGTCTCTGCATCCTGAAGCCCATGATGCTTTTCGCAAAGAAAACTCTACTGAGGCCCAGCTAACTTGGTGTTTCCCATACCTGGGAGCAGAGCCTTTGGAGATACGATTGTTTTCAGTATTATTTCACCGTCCTTTCGCCACTGTTTGAAGAACGGGAGCACTTTTCAACCTTTAGCCTAGGAATCCTTCTTTGGAGATGAGATATTTTTCTGGGGTGGCAAGGGCAGGGCCTCTGTCAGTCCTGGGTTTGTTGCACTAGCGCCAGACATGAGAAGTACGCCTTTGCGTGACAGGTGAATAGTGCGGATCCTGTTTCAGTCTAAAGACTGAAACAGGATCCGCACTTTTCACCGTTCCTTTCAGAATCATTTGCTTCATCAGCTAGGAATGGCGGTTCCTTCTCCAGACCAATGGAAGGCTAGGCCAAAGTAACTGGATCTTCCCAAGAGGTGTGTGGCACCGCTTTTGAAATAAGCGCTAGGTTGAGAACTATTTGGTATTTTTCCGTAGCACTTTTCACCATAATTGTCATAAGGTTGGTCTCTGCATCCTGAGGCATAGGATAGTTTTCACAGACAGAAGCATGCTGAGGCCCAGGAAACGTGGCATTTCCAACAGCTGGTACTAGAGACTATCAAGAAAGTGTTCTTTTAAGTATTATTCCACTGTGGTTTCACCATTATTTTCCGAACCAGAGCTGGTTTCACGCATTAGCATAAGAATCCTCCCTCCCAGTTGAGGTTTCTGTGTGGGGTGTAAGGGCGGGCCTTCTGTCAGCCCTGTGTTTGATTGGTTTACCTCCGGAGCTGGTAAGTGCATATTTGCTTGAGATGGGAAAAGTGTGGATCGTGCTTCAGATTTCATCCTGACACTTTTGAAATCACCAGTATGTTGGTAATTATTTCCCATTTCCATGGCTTTTTGCATCGTAATGGTGACCAGGTTGGTCTCTGCATCCTGAAGCCCATGATGCTTTTCGCAGAGAAAACTCTACTGAGGCCCAGCTAACTTGGTGTTTCCCATACCTGGCAGCAGAGCCTTTGGAGATACGATTGTTTTCAGTATTATTTCACCGTCCTTTCGCCCCTGTTTGAAGAACGGGAGCACTTTTCAACCTTTAGCCTAGGAATCCTTCTTTGGAGATGAGATATTTTTCTGGGGTGGCAAGGGCAGGGCCTCTGTCAGTCCTGGGTTTGTTGCACTAGCGCCAGACATGAGAAGTACGCCTTTGCGTGACAGGTGAATAGTGCGGATCCTGTTTCAGTCTAAAGACTGAAACAGGATCCGCACTTTTCACCGTTCCTTTCAGAATCATTTGCTTCATCAGCTAGGAATGGCGGTTCCTTCTCCAGACCAATGGAAGGCTAGGCCAAAGTAACTGGATCTTCCCAAGAGGTGTGTGGCACCGCTTTTGAAATAAGCGCTAGGTTGAGAACTATTTGGTATTTTTCCGTAGCACTTTTCACCATAATTGTCATAAGGTTGGTCTCTGCATCCTGAAGCATAGGATAGTTTTCACAGACAGAAGCATGCTGAGGCCCAGGAAACGTGGCATTTCCAACAGCTGGTACTAGAGACTATCAAGAAAGTGTTCTTTTAAGTATTATTCCACTGCGGTTTCACCATTATTTTCAGAACCAGAGCCGGTTTCACGCATTAGCATAAGAATCCTCCCTCCCAGTTGAGGTTTCTGTGTGGGGTGTAAGGGCGGGCCTTCTGTCAGCCCTGTGTTTGATTTGTTTACCTCCGGAGCTGGTAAGTGCATATTTGCTTGAGATGGGAAATGTGTGGATCGTGCTTCAGATTTGATCCTGACACTTTTGAAATCACCAGTATGTTGGTAATTATTTCCCATTTCCATGGCTTTTTGCATCGTAATGGTGACCAGGTTGGTCTCTGCATCCTGAACCCCATGATGCTTTTCGCAGAGAAAACTCTACTGAGTCCCAGCTAACTTGGTATTTCCCATACCTGGCACCAGAGCCTTTGGAGATACGATTGTTTTCAGTATTATTTCACCGTCCTTTCGCCACTGTTTGAAGAACAGGAGCACTTTTCAACCTTTAGCCTAGGAATCCTTCTTTGGAGATGAGATATTTTTCTGGGGTGGCAAGGGCAGGGCCTCTGTCAGTCCTGGGTTTGTTGCACTAGCGCCAGACATGAGAAGTACGCCTTTGCGTGACAGGTGAATAGTGCGGATCCTGTTTCAGTCTAAAGACTGAAACAGGATCCGCACTTTTCACCGTTCCTTTCAGAATCATTTGCTTCATCAGCTAGGAATGGCGGTTCCTTCTCCAGACCAATGGAAGGCTAGGCCAAAGTAACTGGATCTTCCCAAGAGGTGTGTGGCACCGCTTTTGAAATAAGCGCTAGGTTGAGAACTATTTGGTATGTTTCCGTAGCACTTTTCACCATAATTGTCATAAGGTTGGTCTCTGCATCCTGAAGCATAGGATAGTTTTCACAGACAGAAGCATGCTGAGGCCCAGGAAACGTGGCATTTCCAACAGCTGGTACTAGAGACTATCAAGAAAGTGTTCTTTTAAGTATTATTCCACTGTGGTTTCACCATTATTTTCAGAACCAGAGCCGGTTTCACGCATTAGCATAAGAATCCTCCATCCCAGTTGAGGTTTCTGTGTGGGGTGTAAGGGCGGGCCTTCTGTCAGCCCTGTGTTTGATTTGTTTACCTCCGGAGCTGGTAAGTGCATATTTGCTTGAGATGGGAAAAGTGTGGATCGTGCTTCAGATTTCATCCTGACACTTTTGAAATCACCAGTATGTTGATAATTATTTCCCATTTCCATGTTTTTTTGCATCGTAATGGTGACCAGGTTGGTCTCTGCATCCTGAAGCCCATGATGCTTTTCGCAGAAAAACTCTACTGAGGCCCAGCTAACTTGGTATTTCCCATACCTGGCACCAGAGCCTTTGGAGATACGATTGTTTTCAGTATTATTTCACCGTCCTTTCGCCACTTTTTGAAGAACGGGAGCACTTTTCAACCTTTCGACTAAGAATCCTTCTTTGGAGATGAGATATTTTTCTGGGGTGGCAAGGGCAGGGCCTCTGTCAGTCCTGGGTTTGTTGCACTAGCGCCAGACATGAGAAGTACGCCTTTGCGTGACAGGTGAATAGTGCGGATCCTGTTTCAGTCTAAAGACTGAAACAGGATCCGCACTTTTCACCGTTCCTTTCAGAATCATTTGCTTCATCAGCTAGGAATGGCGGTTCCTTCTCCAGACCAATGCAAGGCTAGGCCAAAGTAACTGGATCTTCCCAAGAGGTGTGTGGCACCGCTTTTGAAATAAGCGCTAGGTTGAGAACTATTTGGTATTTTTCCGTAGCACTTTTCACCATAATTGTCATAAGGTTGGTCTCTGCATCCTGAAGCATAGGATAGTTTTCACAGACAGAAGCATGCTGAGGCCCAGGAAACGTGGCCTTTCCAACAGCTGGTACTAGAGACTATCAAGAAAGTGTTCTTTTAAGTATTATTCCACTGCAGTTTCACCATTATTTTCAGAACCAGAGCCGCTTTCACGCGTTAGCATAAGAATCCTCCGTCCCAGTTGAGGTTTCTGTGTGGGGTGTAAGGGCGGGCCTCCTGTCAGCCCTGTGTTTGATTTGTTTACCTCCGGAGTTGGTAAGTGCATATTTGCTTGAGATGGGAAAAGTGTGGATCGTGCTTCAGATTTCATCCTGACACTTTTGAAATCACCAGTATGTTGGTATTTATTTCCCATTTCCATGGCTTTTTGCATCGGAATGGTGATAAGGTTGGTCTCTGCATCGTGAAGCCCATGATGCTTTTCGCAGAGAAAACTCTACTGAGGCCCAGCTCACTTGGTGTTTCCCATACCTGGCACCAGAGCCTTTGGAGATACGATTGTTTTCAGTATTATTTCACCGTCCTTTCGCCACTTTTTGAAGAACGGGAGCACTTTTCAACCTTTCGACTAGGAATCCTTCTTTGGAGATGAGATATTTTTCTGGGGTGGCAAGGGCAGGGCCTCTGTCAGTCCTGGGTTTGTTGCACTAGCGCCAGACATGAGAAGTACGCCTTTGCGTGACATATGAATAGTGCGGATCCTGTTTCAGTCTAAAGACTGAAACAGGATCCGCACTATTCACCGTTCCTTTCAGAATCATTTGCTTCATCAGCTAGGAATGGCGGTTCCTTCTCCAGACCAATGGAAGGCTAGGCCAAAGTAACTGGATCTTCCCAAGAGGTGTGTGGCACCGCTTTTGAAATAAGCGCTAGGTTGAGAACTATTTGGTATTTTTCCGTAGCACTTTTCACCATAATTGTCATAAGGTTGGTCTCTGCATCCTGAAGCATAGGATAGTTTTCACAGACAGAAGCATGCTGAGGCCCAGGAAACGTGGCATTTCCAACAGCTGGTACTAGAGACTATCAAGAAAGTGTTCTTTTAAGTATTATTCCACTGTGGTTTCACCATTATTTTCAGAACCAGAGCCGGTTTCACGCAGTAGCATAAGAATTCTCCATCCCAGTTGAGGTTTCTGTGTGGGGTGTAAGGGCGGGCCTTCTGTCAGCCCTGTGTTTGATTTGTTTACCTCCGGAGCTGGTAAGTGCATATTTGCTTGAGATGGGATAAGTGTGGATCGTGCTTCAGATTTCATCCTGACACTTTTGAAATCACCAGTATGTTGGTAATTATTTCCCATTTCCATGGCTTTTTGCATCGTAATGGTGACCAGGTTGGTCTCTGCATCCTGAAGCCCATGATGCTTTTCGCAGAGAAAACTCTACTGAGGCCCAGCTAACTTGGTGTTTCCCATACCTGGCAGCAGAGCCTTTGGAGATACGATTGTTTTCAGTATTATTTCACCGTCCTTTCGCCCCTGTTTGAAGAACGGGAGCACTTTTCAACCTTTAGCCTAGGAATCCTTCTTTGGAGATGAGATATTTTTCTGGGGTGGCAAGGGCAGGGCCTCTGTCAGTCCTGGGTTTGTTGCACTAGCGCCAGACATGAGAAGTACGCCTTTGGGTGACAGGTGAATAGTGCGGATCCTGTTTCAGTCTAAAGACTGAAACAGGATCCGCACTTTTCACCGTTCCTTTCAGAATCATTTGCTTCATCAGCTAGGAATGGCGGTTCCTTCTCCAGACCAATGGAAGGCTAGGCCAAAGTAACTGGATCTTCCCAAGAGGTGTGTGGCACCGCTTTTGAAATAAGCGCTAGGTTGAGAACTATTTGGTATTTTTCCGTAGCACTTTTCACCATAATTGTCATAAGGTTGGTCTCTGCATCCTGAAGCATAGGATAGTTTTCACAGACAGAGGCATGCTGAGGCCCAGGAAACGTGGCATTTCCAACAGCTGGTACTATAGACTATCAAGAAAGTGTTCTTTTAAGTATTATTCCACTGCGGTTTCACCATTATTTTCAGAACCAGAGCCTGTTTCACGCACTAGCATAAGAATCCTCCCTCCCAGTTGAGGTTTCTGTGTGGGGTGTAAGGGCGGGCCTTCTGGCAGCCCTGTGTTTGATTTGTTTACCTCCGGAGCTGGTAAGTGCATATTTGCTTGAGATGGGAAAAGTGTGGATCGTGCTTCAGATTTCATCCTGACACTTTTCAAATCACCAGTATGTTGGTAATTATTTCCCATTTCCATGGCTTTTTGCATCGTAATGGTGATCAGGTTGGTCTCTGCATCCTGATGCCCATGATGCTTTTCGCAGAGAAAACTCTACTGAGGCCCAGCTAACTTGGTATTTCCCAAACCTGGCACGAGAGCCTTTGGACATACGATTGTTTTCAGTATTATTTCACCGTCCTTTCGCCACTGTTTGAAGAACGGGAGCACTTTTCAACCTTTAGCCTAGGATTCCTTCTTTGGAGATGAGATATTTTTCTGGGGTGGCAAGGGCAGGGCCTCTGTCAGTCCTGGGTTTGTTGCACTAGCGCCAGACATGAGAAGTACGCCTTTGTGTGACAGGTGAATAGACTGAAACAGGATCCGCACTTTTCACCGTTCCTTTCAGAATCATTTGCTTCATCAGCTAGGAATGGCGGTTCCTTCTCCAGACCAATGCAAGGCTAGGCCAAAGTAACTGGATCTTCCCAAGAGGTGTGTGGCACCGCTTTTGAAATAAGCGCTAGGTTGAGAACTATTTGGTATTTTTCCGTAGCACTTTTCACCATAATTGTCATAAGCTTGGTCTCTGCATCCTGAAGCATAGGATAGTTTTCACAGACAGAAGCATGCTGAGGCCCAGGAAACGTGGCATTTCCAACAGCTGGTACTAGAGACTATCAAGAAAGTGTTCTTTTAAGTATTATTCCACTGTGGTTTCACCATTATTTTCAGAACCAGAGCCGGTTTCACGCATTAGCATAAGAATCCTCCCTCCCAGTTGAGGTTTCTGTGTGGGGTGTAAGGGCGGGCCTTCTGTCAGCCCTGTGTTTGATTGGTTTACCTCCGGAGCTGGTAAGTGCATATTTGCTTGAGATGGGAAAAGTGTGGATCGTGCTTCAGATTTGATCCTGACACTTTTGAAATCACCAGTATGTTGGTAATTATTTCCCATTTCCATGGCTTTTTGCATCGTAATGGTGATCAGGTTGGTCTCTGCATCCTGAAGCCCATGATGCTTTTCGCAGAGAAAACTCTACTGAGGCCCAGCTAACTTGGTATTTCCGATACCTGGCACCAGAGCCTTTGGAGATACGATTGTTTTCAGTATTATTTCACCGTCCTTTCGCCACTGTTTGAAGAACGGGAGCACTTTTCCACCTTTAGCCTAGGAATCCTTCTTTGGAGATGAGATATTTTTCTGGGGTGGCAAGGGCAGGGCCTCTGTCAGTCCTGGGTTTGTTGCACTAGCGCCAGACATGAGAAGTACGCCTTTGCGTGACAGGTGAATAGTGCGGATCCTGTTTCAGTCTAAAGACTGAAACAGGATCCGCACTTTTCACCGTTCCTTTCAGAATCATTTGCTTCATCAGCTAGGAATGGCGGTTCCTTCTCCAGACCAATGGAAGGCTAGGCCAAAGTAACTGGATCTTCCCAAGAGGTGTGTGGCACCGCTTTTGAAATAAGCGCTAGGTTGAGAACTATTTGGTATGTTTCCGTAGCACTTTTCACCATAATTGTCATAAGGTTGGTCTCTGCATCCTGAAGCATAGGATAGTTTTCACAGACAGAAGCATGCTGAGGCCCAGGAAACGTGGCATTTCCAACAGCTGGTACTAGAGACTATCAAGAAAGTGTTCTTTTAAGTATTATTCCACTGTGGTTTCACCATTATTTTCCGAACCAGAGCCGGTTTCACGCATTAGCATGAGAATCCTTCGTCCCAGTTGAGGTTTCTGTGTGGGGTGTAAGGGCGGGCCTTCTGTCAGCCCTGTGTTTGATTTGTTTACCTCCGGAGTTGGTAAGTGCATATTTGCTTGAGATGGGAAAAGTGTGGATCGTGCTTCAGATTTCATCCTGACACTTTTGAAATCACCAGTATGTTGGTAATTATTTCCCATTTCCATGGCTTTTTGCATCGTAATGGTGACCAGGTTGGTCTCTGCATCCTGAAGCCCATGATGCTTTTCGCAGAGAAATCTCTACTGAGGCCCAGCTAACTTGGTGTTTCCCATACCTGGCACCAGAGCCTTTGGAGATACGATTGTTTTCAGTGTTATTTCACCGTCCTTTCGCCACTGTTTGAAGAACGGGAGCACTTTTCAACCTTTAGCCTAGGATTCCTTCTTTGGAGATGAGATATTTTTCTGGGGTGGCAAGGGCAGGGCCTCTGTCAGTCCTGGGTTTGTTGCACTAGCGCCAGACATGAGAAGTACGCCTTTGTGTGACAGGTGAATAGACTGAAACAGGATCCGCACTTTTCACCGTTCCTTTCAGAATCATTTGCTTCATCAGCTAGGAATGGCGGTTCCTTCTCCAGACCAATGGAAGGCTAGGCCAAAGTAACTGGATCTTCCCAAGAGGTGTGTGGCACCGCTTTTGAAATAAGCGCTAGGTTGAGAACTATTTGGTATTTTTCCGTAGCACTTTTCACCATAATTGTCATAAGGTTGGTCTCTGCATCCTGAAGCATAGGATAGTTTTCACAGACAGAAGCATGCTGAGGCCCAGGAAACGTGGCATTTCCAACAGCTGGTACTAGAGACTATCAAGAAAGTGTTCTTTTAAGTATTATTCCACTGCGGTTTCACCATTATTTTCAGAACCAGAGCCGGTTTCACGCATTATCATAAGAATCCTCCATCCCAGTTGAGGTTTCTGTGTGGGGTGTAAGGGCGGGCCTTCTGTCAGCCCTGTGTTTGATTGGTTTACCTCCGGAGCTGGTAAGTGCATATTTGCTTGAGATGGGAAAAGTGTGGATCGTGCTTCAGATTTCATCCTGACACTTGTGAAATCACCAGTATGTTGGTAATTATTTCCCATTTCCATGGCTTTTTGCATCGTAATGGTGACCAGGTTGGTCTCTGCATCCTGAAGCCCATGATGCTTTTCGCAGAGAAAACTCTACTGAGGCCCAGCTAACTTGGTGTTTCCCATACCTGGCACCAGAGCCTTTGTTGATACGATTGTTTTCAGTATTATTTCACCGTCCTTTCGCCACTGTTTGAAGAACGGGAGCACTTTTCAACCTTTAGCCTAGGAATCCTTCTTTGGAGATGAGATATTTTTCTGGGGTGGCAAGGGCAGGGCCTCTGTCAGTCCTGGGTTTGTTGCACTAGCGCCAGACATGAGAAGTACGCCTTTGCGTGACAGGTGAATAGTGCGGATCCTGTTTCAGTCTAAAGACTGAAACAGGATCCGCACTTTTCACCGTTCCTTTCAGAATCATTTGCTTCATCAGCTAGGAATGGCGGTTCCTTCTCCAGACCAATGGAAGGCTAGGCCAAAGTAACTGGATCTTCCCAAGAGGTGTGTGGCACCGCTTTTGAAATAAGCGCTAGGTTGAGAACTATTTGGTATTTTTCCGTAGCACTTTTCACCATAATTGTCATAAGGTTGGTCTCTGCATCCTGAAGCATAGGATAGTTTTCACAGACAGAGGCATGCTGAGGCCCAGGAAACGTGGCATTTCCAACAGCTGGTACTATAGACTATCAAGAAAGTGTTCTTTTAAGTATTATTCCACTGCGGTTTCACCATTATTTTCAGAACCAGAGCCTGTTTCACGCACTAGCATAAGAATCCTCCCTCCCAGTTGAGGTTTCTGTGTGGGGTGTAAGGGCGGGCCTTCTGGCAGCCCTGTGTTTGATTTGTTTACCTCCGGAGCTGGTAAGTGCATATTTGCTTGAGATGGGAAAAGTGTGGATCGTGCTTCAGATTTCATCCTGACACTTTTCAAATCACCAGTATGTTGGTAATTATTTCCCATTTCCATGGCTTTTTGCATCGTAATGGTGATCAGGTTGGTCTCTGCATCCTGATGCCCATGATGCTTTTCGCAGAGAAAACTCTACTGAGGCCCAGCTAACTTGGTATTTCCCAAACCTGGCACGAGAGCCTTTGGACATACGATTGTTTTCAGTATTATTTCACCGTCCTTTCGCCACTGTTTGAAGAACGGGAGCACTTTTCAACCTTTAGCCTAGGATTCCTTCTTTGGAGATGAGATATTTTTCTGGGGTGGCAAGGGCAGGGCCTCTGTCAGTCCTGGGTTTGTTGCACTAGCGCCAGACATGAGAAGTACGCCTTTGTGTGACAGGTGAATAGACTGAAACAGGATCCGCACTTTTCACCGTTCCTTTCAGAATCATTTGCTTCATCAGCTAGGAATGGCGGTTCCTTCTCCAGACCAATGCAAGGCTAGGCCAAAGTAACTGGATCTTCCCAAGAGGTGTGTGGCACCGCTTTTGAAATAAGCGCTAGGTTGAGAACTATTTGGTATTTTTCCGTAGCACTTTTCACCATAATTGTCATAAGCTTGGTCTCTGCATCCTGAAGCATAGGATAGTTTTCACAGACAGAAGCATGCTGAGGCCCAGGAAACGTGGCATTTCCAACAGCTGGTACTAGAGACTATCAAGAAAGTGTTCTTTTAAGTATTATTCCACTGTGGTTTCACCATTATTTTCAGAACCAGAGCCGGTTTCACGCATTAGCATAAGAATCCTCCCTCCCAGTTGAGGTTTCTGTGTGGGGTGTAAGGGCGGGCCTTCTGTCAGCCCTGTGTTTGATTGGTTTACCTCCGGAGCTGGTAAGTGCATATTTGCTTGAGATGGGAAAAGTGTGGATCGTGCTTCAGATTTGATCCTGACACTTTTGAAATCACCAGTATGTTGGTAATTATTTCCCATTTCCATGGCTTTTTGCATCGTAATGGTGATCAGGTTGGTCTCTGCATCCTGAAGCCCATGATGCTTTTCGCAGAGAAAACTCTACTGAGGCCCAGCTAACTTGGTATTTCCGATACCTGGCACCAGAGCCTTTGGAGATACGATTGTTTTCAGTATTATTTCACCGTCCTTTCGCCACTGTTTGAAGAACGGGAGCACTTTTCCACCTTTAGCCTAGGAATCCTTCTTTGGAGATGAGATATTTTTCTGGGGTGGCAAGGGCAGGGCCTCTGTCAGTCCTGGGTTTGTTGCACTAGCGCCAGACATGAGAAGTACGCCTTTGCGTGACAGGTGAATAGTGCGGATCCTGTTTCAGTCTAAAGACTGAAACAGGATCCGCACTTTTCACCGTTCCTTTCAGAATCATTTGCTTCATCAGCTAGGAATGGCGGTTCCTTCTCCAGACCAATGGAAGGCTAGGCCAAAGTAACTGGATCTTCCCAAGAGGTGTGTGGCACCGCTTTTGAAATAAGCGCTAGGTTGAGAACTATTTGGTATGTTTCCGTAGCACTTTTCACCATAATTGTCATAAGGTTGGTCTCTGCATCCTGAAGCATAGGATAGTTTTCACAGACAGAAGCATGCTGAGGCCCAGGAAACGTGGCATTTCCAACAGCTGGTACTAGAGACTATCAAGAAAGTGTTCTTTTAAGTATTATTCCACTGTGGTTTCACCATTATTTTCCGAACCAGAGCCGGTTTCACGCATTAGCATGAGAATCCTTCGTCCCAGTTGAGGTTTCTGTGTGGGGTGTAAGGGCGGGCCTTCTGTCAGCCCTGTGTTTGATTTGTTTACCTCCGGAGTTGGTAAGTGCATATTTGCTTGAGATGGGAAAAGTGTGGATCGTGCTTCAGATTTCATCCTGACACTTTTGAAATCACCAGTATGTTGGTAATTATTTCCCATTTCCATGGCTTTTTGCATCGTAATGGTGACCAGGTTGGTCTCTGCATCCTGAAGCCCATGATGCTTTTCGCAGAGAAATCTCTACTGAGGCCCAGCTAACTTGGTGTTTCCCATACCTGGCACCAGAGCCTTTGGAGATACGATTGTTTTCAGTGTTATTTCACCGTCCTTTCGCCACTGTTTGAAGAACGGGAGCACTTTTCAACCTTTAGCCTAGGATTCCTTCTTTGGAGATGAGATATTTTTCTGGGGTGGCAAGGGCAGGGCCTCTGTCAGTCCTGGGTTTGTTGCACTAGCGCCAGACATGAGAAGTACGCCTTTGTGTGACAGGTGAATAGACTGAAACAGGATCCGCACTTTTCACCGTTCCTTTCAGAATCATTTGCTTCATCAGCTAGGAATGGCGGTTCCTTCTCCAGACCAATGGAAGGCTAGGCCAAAGTAACTGGATCTTCCCAAGAGGTGTGTGGCACCGCTTTTGAAATAAGCGCTAGGTTGAGAACTATTTGGTATTTTTCCGTAGCACTTTTCACCATAATTGTCATAAGGTTGGTCTCTGCATCCTGAAGCATAGGATAGTTTTCACAGACAGAAGCATGCTGAGGCCCAGGAAACGTGGCATTTCCAACAGCTGGTACTAGAGACTATCAAGAAAGTGTTCTTTTAAGTATTATTCCACTGCGGTTTCACCATTATTTTCAGAACCAGAGCCGGTTTCACGCATTATCATAAGAATCCTCCATCCCAGTTGAGGTTTCTGTGTGGGGTGTAAGGGCGGGCCTTCTGTCAGCCCTGTGTTTGATTGGTTTACCTCCGGAGCTGGTAAGTGCATATTTGCTTGAGATGGGAAAAGTGTGGATCGTGCTTCAGATTTCATCCTGACACTTTTGAAATCACCAGTATGTTGGTAATTATTTCCCATTTCCATGGCTTTTTGCATCGTAATGGTGATCAGGTTGGTCTCTGCATCCTGAAGCCCATGATGCTTTTCGCAGAGAAAACTCTACTGAGGCCCAGCTAACTTGGTGTTTCCCATACCTGGCAGCAGAGCCTTTGGAGATACGATTGTTTTCAGTATTATTTCACCGTCCTTTCGCCCCTGTTTGAAGAACGGGAGCACTTTTCAACCTTTAGCCTAGGAATCCTTCTTTGGAGATGAGATATTTTTCTGGGGTGGCAAGGGCAGGGCCTCTGTCAGTCCTGGGTTTGTTGCACTAGCGCCAGACATGAGAAGTACGCCTTTGCGTGACAGGTGAATAGTGCGGATCCTGTTTCAGTCTTTAGACTTTTCACCGTTCCTTTCAGAATCATTTGCTTCATCAGCTAGGAATGGCGGTTCCTTCTCCAGACCAATGGAAGGCTAGGCCAAAGTAACTGGATCTTCCCAAGAGGTGTGTGGCACCGCTTTTGAAATAAGCGCTAGGTTGAGAACTATTTGGTATTTTTCCGTAGCACTTTTCACCATAATTGTCATAAGGTTGGTCTCTGCATCCTGAAGCATAGGATAGTTTTCATAGACAGAAGCATGCTGAGGCCCAGGAAACGTGGCATTTCCAACAGCTGGTACTAGAGACTATCAAGAAAGTGTACTTTTAAGTATTATTCCACTGCGGTTTCACCATTATTTTCAGAACCAGAGCCGGTTTCACGCATTAGCATAAGAATCCTCCCTCCCAGTTGAGGTTTCTGTGTGGGGTGTAAGGGCGGGCCTTCTGTCAGCCCTGTGTTTGATTTGTTTACCTCCGGAGTTGGTAAGTGCATATTTGCTTGAGATGGGAAAAGTGTGGATCGTGCTTCAGATTTCATCCTGACACTTTTGAAATCACCAGTATGTTGGTAATTATTTCCCATTTCCATGGCTTTTTGCATCGTAATGGTGACCAGGTTGGTCTCTGCATCCTGAAGCCCATGATGCTTTTCGCAGAGAAAACTCTACTGAGGCCCAGCTAACTTGGTGTTTCCCATACCTGGCACCAGAGCCTTTGGAGATACGATTGTTTTCAGTATTATTTCACCGTCCTTTCGCCCCTGTTTGAAGAACGGGAGCACTTTTCAACCTTTAGCCTAGGAATCCTTCTTTGGAGATGAGATATTTTTCTGGGGTGGCAAGGGCAGGGCCTCTGTCAGTCCTGGGTTTGTTGCACTAGCGCCAGACATGAGAAGTACGCCTTTGCGTGACAGGTGAATAGTGCGGATCCTGTTTCAGTCTAAAGACTGAAACAGGATCCGCACTTTTCACCGTTCCTTTCAGAATCATTTGCTTCATCAGCTAGGAATGGCGGTTCCTTCTCCAGACCAATGGAAGGCTAGGCCAAAGTAACTGGATCTTCCCAAGAGGTGTGTGGCACCGCTTTTGAAATAAGCGCTAGGTTGAGAACTATTTGGTATTTTTCCGTAGCACTTTTCACCATAATTGTCATAAGGTTGGTCTCTGCATCCTGAAGCATAGGATAGTTTTCACAGACAGAAGCATGCTGAGGCCCAGGAAACGTGGCATTTCCAACAGCTGGTACTAGAGACTATCAAGAAAGTGTTCTTTTAAGTATTATTCCACTGTGGTTTCACCATTATTTTCCGAACCAGAGCTGGTTTCACGCATTAGCATAAGAATCCTCCCTCCCAGTTGAGGTTTCTGTGTGGGGTGTAAGGGCGGGCCTTCTGTCAGCCCTGTGTTTGATTGGTTTACCTCCGGAGCTGGTAAGTGCATATTTGCTTGAGATGGGAAAAGTGTGGATCGTGCTTCAGATTTCATCCTGACACTTTTGAAATCACCAGTATGTTGGTAATTATTTCCCATTTCCATGGCTTTTTGCATCGTAATGGTGACCAGGTTGGTCTCTGCATCCTGAAGCCCATGATGCTTTTCGCAGAGAAAACTCTACTGAGGCCCAGCTAACTTGGTGTTTCCCATACCTGGCAGCAGAGCCTTTGGAGATACGATTGTTTTCAGTATTATTTCACCGTCCTTTCGCCCCTGTTTGAAGAACGGGAGCACTTTTCAACCTTTAGCCTAGGAATCCTTCTTTGGAGATGAGATATTTTTCTGGGGTGGCAAGGGCAGGGCCTCTGTCAGTCCTGGGTTTGTTGCACTAGCGCCAGACATGAGAAGTACGCCTTTGCGTGACAGGTGAATAGTGCGGATCCTGTTTCAGTCTAAAGACTGAAACAGGATCCGCACTTTTCACCGTTCCTTTCAGAATCATTTGCTTCATCAGCTAGGAATGGCGGTTCCTTCTCCAGACCAATGGAAGGCTAGGCCAAAGTAACTGGATCTTCCCAAGAGGTGTGTGGCACCGCTTTTGAAATAAGCGCTAGGTTGAGAACTATTTGGTATTTTTCCGTAGCACTTTTCACCATAATTGTCATAAGGTTGGTCTCTGCATCCTGAAGCATAGGATAGTTTTCACAGACAGAAGCATGCTGAGGCCCAGGAAACGTGGCATTTCCAACAGCTGGTACTAGAGACTATCAAGAAAGTGTTCTTTTAAGTATTATTCCACTGCGGTTTCACCATTATTTTCAGAACCAGAGCCGGTTTCACGCATTAGCATAAGAATCCTCCCTCCCAGTTGAGGTTTCTGTGTGGGGTGTAAGGGCGGGCCTTCTGTCAGCCCTGTGTTTGATTTGTTTACCTCCGGAGCTGGTAAGTGCATATTTGCTTGAGATGGGAAATGTGTGGATCGTGCTTCAGATTTGATCCTGACACTTTTGAAATCACCAGTATGTTGGTAATTATTTCCCATTTCCATGGCTTTTTGCATCGTAATGGTGACCAGGTTGGTCTCTGCATCCTGAACCCCATGATGCTTTTCGCAGAGAAAACTCTACTGAGTCCCAGCTAACTTGGTATTTCCCATACCTGGCACCAGAGCCTTTGGAGATACGATTGTTTTCAGTATTATTTCACCGTCCTTTCGCCACTGTTTGAAGAACAGGAGCACTTTTCAACCTTTAGCCTAGGAATCCTTCTTTGGAGATGAGATATTTTTCTGGGGTGGCAAGGGCAGGGCCTCTGTCAGTCCTGGGTTTGTTGCACTAGCGCCAGACATGAGAAGTACGCCTTTGCGTGACAGGTGAATAGTGCGGATCCTGTTTCAGTCTAAAGACTGAAACAGGATCCGCACTTTTCACCGTTCCTTTCAGAATCATTTGCTTCATCAGCTAGGAATGGCGGTTCCTTCTCCAGACCAATGGAAGGCTAGGCCAAAGTAACTGGATCTTCCCAAGAGGTGTGTGGCACCGCTTTTGAAATAAGCGCTAGGTTGAGAACTATTTGGTATGTTTCCGTAGCACTTTTCACCATAATTGTCATAAGGTTGGTCTCTGCATCCTGAAGCATAGGATAGTTTTCACAGACAGAAGCATGCTGAGGCCCAGGAAACGTGGCATTTCCAACAGCTGGTACTAGAGACTATCAAGAAAGTGTTCTTTTAAGTATTATTCCACTGTGGTTTCACCATTATTTTCAGAACCAGAGCCGGTTTCACGCATTAGCATAAGAATCCTCCATCCCAGTTGAGGTTTCTGTGTGGGGTGTAAGGGCGGGCCTTCTGTCAGCCCTGTGTTTGATTTGTTTACCTCCGGAGCTGGTAAGTGCATATTTGCTTGAGATGGGAAAAGTGTGGATCGTGCTTCAGATTTCATCCTGACACTTTTGAAATCACCAGTATGTTGATAATTATTTCCCATTTCCATGTTTTTTTGCATCGTAATGGTGACCAGGTTGGTCTCTGCATCCTGAAGCCCATGATGCTTTTCGCAGAAAAACTCTACTGAGGCCCAGCTAACTTGGTATTTCCCATACCTGGCACCAGAGCCTTTGGAGATACGATTGTTTTCAGTATTATTTCACCGTCCTTTCGCCACTTTTTGAAGAACGGGAGCACTTTTCAACCTTTCGACTAAGAATCCTTCTTTGGAGATGAGATATTTTTCTGGGGTGGCAAGGGCAGGGCCTCTGTCAGTCCTGGGTTTGTTGCACTAGCGCCAGACATGAGAAGTACGCCTTTGCGTGACAGGTGAATAGTGCGGATCCTGTTTCAGTCTAAAGACTGAAACAGGATCCGCACTTTTCACCGTTCCTTTCAGAATCATTTGCTTCATCAGCTAGGAATGGCGGTTCCTTCTCCAGACCAATGCAAGGCTAGGCCAAAGTAACTGGATCTTCCCAAGAGGTGTGTGGCACCGCTTTTGAAATAAGCGCTAGGTTGAGAACTATTTGGTATTTTTCCGTAGCACTTTTCACCATAATTGTCATAAGGTTGGTCTCTGCATCCTGAAGCATAGGATAGTTTTCACAGACAGAAGCATGCTGAGGCCCAGGAAACGTGGCCTTTCCAACAGCTGGTACTAGAGACTATCAAGAAAGTGTTCTTTTAAGTATTATTCCACTGCAGTTTCACCATTATTTTCAGAACCAGAGCCGCTTTCACGCGTTAGCATAAGAATCCTCCGTCCCAGTTGAGGTTTCTGTGTGGGGTGTAAGGGCGGGCCTCCTGTCAGCCCTGTGTTTGATTTGTTTACCTCCGGAGTTGGTAAGTGCATATTTGCTTGAGATGGGAAAAGTGTGGATCGTGCTTCAGATTTCATCCTGACACTTTTGAAATCACCAGTATGTTGGTATTTATTTCCCATTTCCATGGCTTTTTGCATCGGAATGGTGATAAGGTTGGTCTCTGCATCGTGAAGCCCATGATGCTTTTCGCAGAGAAAACTCTACTGAGGCCCAGCTCACTTGGTGTTTCCCATACCTGGCACCAGAGCCTTTGGAGATACGATTGTTTTCAGTATTATTTCACCGTCCTTTCGCCACTTTTTGAAGAACGGGAGCACTTTTCAACCTTTCGACTAGGAATCCTTCTTTGGAGATGAGATATTTTTCTGGGGTGGCAAGGGCAGGGCCTCTGTCAGTCCTGGGTTTGTTGCACTAGCGCCAGACATGAGAAGTACGCCTTTGCGTGACATATGAATAGTGCGGATCCTGTTTCAGTCTAAAGACTGAAACAGGATCCGCACTATTCACCGTTCCTTTCAGAATCATTTGCTTCATCAGCTAGGAATGGCGGTTCCTTCTCCAGACCAATGGAAGGCTAGGCCAAAGTAACTGGATCTTCCCAAGAGGTGTGTGGCACCGCTTTTGAAATAAGCGCTAGGTTGAGAACTATTTGGTATTTTTCCGTAGCACTTTTCACCATAATTGTCATAAGGTTGGTCTCTGCATCCTGAAGCATAGGATAGTTTTCACAGACAGAAGCATGCTGAGGCCCAGGAAACGTGGCATTTCCAACAGCTGGTACTAGAGACTATCAAGAAAGTGTTCTTTTAAGTATTATTCCACTGTGGTTTCACCATTATTTTCAGAACCAGAGCCGGTTTCACGCAGTAGCATAAGAATTCTCCATCCCAGTTGAGGTTTCTGTGTGGGGTGTAAGGGCGGGCCTTCTGTCAGCCCTGTGTTTGATTTGTTTACCTCCGGAGCTGGTAAGTGCATATTTGCTTGAGATGGGATAAGTGTGGATCGTGCTTCAGATTTCATCCTGACACTTTTGAAATCACCAGTATGTTGGTAATTATTTCCCATTTCCATGGCTTTTTGCATCGTAATGGTGACCAGGTTGGTCTCTGCATCCTGAAGCCCATGATGCTTTTCGCAGAGAAAACTCTACTGAGGCCCAGCTAACTTGGTGTTTCCCATACCTGGCAGCAGAGCCTTTGGAGATACGATTGTTTTCAGTATTATTTCACCGTCCTTTCGCCCCTGTTTGAAGAACGGGAGCACTTTTCAACCTTTAGCCTAGGAATCCTTCTTTGGAGATGAGATATTTTTCTGGGGTGGCAAGGGCAGGGCCTCTGTCAGTCCTGGGTTTGTTGCACTAGCGCCAGACATGAGAAGTACGCCTTTGGGTGACAGGTGAATAGTGCGGATCCTGTTTCAGTCTAAAGACTGAAACAGGATCCGCACTTTTCACCGTTCCTTTCAGAATCATTTGCTTCATCAGCTAGGAATGGCGGTTCCTTCTCCAGACCAATGGAAGGCTAGGCCAAAGTAACTGGATCTTCCCAAGAGGTGTGTGGCACCGCTTTTGAAATAAGCGCTAGGTTGAGAACTATTTGGTATTTTTCCGTAGCACTTTTCACCATAATTGTCATAAGGTTGGTCTCTGCATCCTGAAGCATAGGATAGTTTTCACAGACAGAAGCATGCTGAGGCCCAGGAAACGTGGCATTTCCAACAGCTGGTACTAGAGACTTTCAAGAAAGTGTTCTTTTAAGTATTATTCCACTGTGGTTTCACCATTATTTTCCGAACCAGAGCTGGTTTCACGCATTAGCATAAGAATCCTCCCTCCGAGTTGAGGTTTCTGTGTGGGGTGTAAGGGCGGGCCTTCTGTCAGCCCTGTGTTTGATTTGTTTACCTCCGGAGCTGGTAAGTGCATATTTGCTTGAGATGGGAAAAGTGTGGATCGTGCTTCAGATTTCATCCTGACACTTTTGAAATCACCAGTATGTTGGTAATTATTTCCCATTTCCATGGCTTTTTGCATCGTAATGGTGACCAGGTTGGTCTCTGCATCCTGAAGCCCATGATGCTTTTCGCAGAGAAAACTCTACTGAGGCCCAGCTAACTTGGTGTTTCCCATACCTGGCACCAGAGCCTTTGGAGATACGATTGTTTTCAGTATTATTTCACCGTCCTTTCGCCCCTGTTTGAAGAACGGGAGCACTTTTCAACCTTTAGCCTAGGAATCCTTCTTTGGAGATGAGATATTTTTCTGGGGTGGCAAGGGCAGGGCCTCTGTCAGTCCTGGGTTTGTTGCACGAGCGCCAGACATGAGAAGTACGCCTTTGCGTGACAGGTGAATAGTGCGGATCCTGTTTCAGTCTAAAGACTGAAACAGGATCCGCACTTTTCACCGTTCCTTTCAGAATCATTTGCTTCATCAGCTAGGAATGGCGGTTCCTTCTCCAGACCAATGGAAGGCTAGGCCAAAGTAACTGGATCTTCCCAAGAGGTGTGTGGCACCGCTTTTGAAATAAGCGCTAGGTTGAGAACTATTTGGTATTTTTCCGTAGCACTTTTCACCATAATTGTCATAAGGTTGGTCTCTGCATCCTGAAGCATAGGATAGTTTTCACAGACAGAGGCATGCTGAGGCCCAGGAAACGTGGCATTTCCAACAGCTGGTACTATAGACTATCAAGAAAGTGTTCTTTTAAGTATTATTCCACTGCGGTTTCACCATTATTTTCAGAACCAGAGCCTGTTTCACGCACTAGCATAAGAATCCTCCCTCCCAGTTGAGGTTTCTGTGTGGGGTGTAAGGGCGGGCCTTCTGGCAGCCCTGTGTTTGATTTGTTTACCTCCGGAGCTGGTAAGTGCATATTTGCTTGAGATGGGAAAAGTGTGGATCGTGCTTCAGATTTCATCCTGACACTTTTCAAATCACCAGTATGTTGGTAATTATTTCCCATTTCCATGGCTTTTTGCATCGTAATGGTGATCAGGTTGGTCTCTGCATCCTGATGCCCATGATGCTTTTCGCAGAGAAAACTCTACTGAGGCCCAGCTAACTTGGTATTTCCCAAACCTGGCACGAGAGCCTTTGGACATACGATTGTTTTCAGTATTATTTCACCGTCCTTTCGCCACTGTTTGAAGAACGGGAGCACTTTTCAACCTTTAGCCTAGGATTCCTTCTTTGGAGATGAGATATTTTTCTGGGGTGGCAAGGGCAGGGCCTCTGTCAGTCCTGGGTTTGTTGCACTAGCGCCAGACATGAGAAGTACGCCTTTGTGTGACAGGTGAATAGACTGAAACAGGATCCGCACTTTTCACCGTTCCTTTCAGAATCATTTGCTTCATCAGCTAGGAATGGCGGTTCCTTCTCCAGACCAATGCAAGGCTAGGCCAAAGTAACTGGATCTTCCCAAGAGGTGTGTGGCACCGCTTTTGAAATAAGCGCTAGGTTGAGAACTATTTGGTATTTTTCCGTAGCACTTTTCACCATAATTGTCATAAGCTTGGTCTCTGCATCCTGAAGCATAGGATAGTTTTCACAGACAGAAGCATGCTGAGGCCCAGGAAACGTGGCATTTCCAACAGCTGGTACTAGAGACTATCAAGAAAGTGTTCTTTTAAGTATTATTCCACTGTGGTTTCACCATTATTTTCAGAACCAGAGCCGGTTTCACGCATTAGCATAAGAATCCTCCCTCCCAGTTGAGGTTTCTGTGTGGGGTGTAAGGGCGGGCCTTCTGTCAGCCCTGTGTTTGATTGGTTTACCTCCGGAGCTGGTAAGTGCATATTTGCTTGAGATGGGAAAAGTGTGGATCGTGCTTCAGATTTGATCCTGACACTTTTGAAATCACCAGTATGTTGGTAATTATTTCCCATTTCCATGGCTTTTTGCATCGTAATGGTGATCAGGTTGGTCTCTGCATCCTGAAGCCCATGATGCTTTTCGCAGAGAAAACTCTACTGAGGCCCAGCTAACTTGGTATTTCCGATACCTGGCACCAGAGCCTTTGGAGATACGATTGTTTTCAGTATTATTTCACCGTCCTTTCGCCACTGTTTGAAGAACGGGAGCACTTTTCCACCTTTAGCCTAGGAATCCTTCTTTGGAGATGAGATATTTTTCTGGGGTGGCAAGGGCAGGGCCTCTGTCAGTCCTGGGTTTGTTGCACTAGCGCCAGACATGAGAAGTACGCCTTTGCGTGACAGGTGAATAGTGCGGATCCTGTTTCAGTCTAAAGACTGAAACAGGATCCGCACTTTTCACCGTTCCTTTCAGAATCATTTGCTTCATCAGCTAGGAATGGCGGTTCCTTCTCCAGACCAATGGAAGGCTAGGCCAAAGTAACTGGATCTTCCCAAGAGGTGTGTGGCACCGCTTTTGAAATAAGCGCTAGGTTGAGAACTATTTGGTATGTTTCCGTAGCACTTTTCACCATAATTGTCATAAGGTTGGTCTCTGCATCCTGAAGCATAGGATAGTTTTCACAGACAGAAGCATGCTGAGGCCCAGGAAACGTGGCATTTCCAACAGCTGGTACTAGAGACTATCAAGAAAGTGTTCTTTTAAGTATTATTCCACTGTGGTTTCACCATTATTTTCCGAACCAGAGCCGGTTTCACGCATTAGCATGAGAATCCTTCGTCCCAGTTGAGGTTTCTGTGTGGGGTGTAAGGGCGGGCCTTCTGTCAGCCCTGTGTTTGATTTGTTTACCTCCGGAGTTGGTAAGTGCATATTTGCTTGAGATGGGAAAAGTGTGGATCGTGCTTCAGATTTCATCCTGACACTTTTGAAATCACCAGTATGTTGGTAATTATTTCCCATTTCCATGGCTTTTTGCATCGTAATGGTGACCAGGTTGGTCTCTGCATCCTGAAGCCCATGATGCTTTTCGCAGAGAAATCTCTACTGAGGCCCAGCTAACTTGGTGTTTCCCATACCTGGCACCAGAGCCTTTGGAGATACGATTGTTTTCAGTGTTATTTCACCGTCCTTTCGCCACTGTTTGAAGAACGGGAGCACTTTTCAACCTTTAGCCTAGGATTCCTTCTTTGGAGATGAGATATTTTTCTGGGGTGGCAAGGGCAGGGCCTCTGTCAGTCCTGGGTTTGTTGCACTAGCGCCAGACATGAGAAGTACGCCTTTGTGTGACAGGTGAATAGACTGAAACAGGATCCGCACTTTTCACCGTTCCTTTCAGAATCATTTGCTTCATCAGCTAGGAATGGCGGTTCCTTCTCCAGACCAATGGAAGGCTAGGCCAAAGTAACTGGATCTTCCCAAGAGGTGTGTGGCACCGCTTTTGAAATAAGCGCTAGGTTGAGAACTATTTGGTATTTTTCCGTAGCACTTTTCACCATAATTGTCATAAGGTTGGTCTCTGCATCCTGAAGCATAGGATAGTTTTCACAGACAGAAGCATGCTGAGGCCCAGGAAACGTGGCATTTCCAACAGCTGGTACTAGAGACTATCAAGAAAGTGTTCTTTTAAGTATTATTCCACTGCGGTTTCACCATTATTTTCAGAACCAGAGCCGGTTTCACGCATTATCATAAGAATCCTCCATCCCAGTTGAGGTTTCTGTGTGGGGTGTAAGGGCGGGCCTTCTGTCAGCCCTGTGTTTGATTGGTTTACCTCCGGAGCTGGTAAGTGCATATTTGCTTGAGATGGGAAAAGTGTGGATCGTGCTTCAGATTTCATCCTGACACTTGTGAAATCACCAGTATGTTGGTAATTATTTCCCATTTCCATGGCTTTTTGCATCGTAATGGTGACCAGGTTGGTCTCTGCATCCTGAAGCCCATGATGCTTTTCGCAGAGAAAACTCTACTGAGGCCCAGCTAACTTGGTGTTTCCCATACCTGGCACCAGAGCCTTTGTTGATACGATTGTTTTCAGTATTATTTCACCGTCCTTTCGCCACTGTTTGAAGAACGGGAGCACTTTTCAACCTTTAGCCTAGGAATCCTTCTTTGGAGATGAGATATTTTTCTGGGGTGGCAAGGGCAGGGCCTCTGTCAGTCCTGGGTTTGTTGCACTAGCGCCAGACATGAGAAGTACGCCTTTGCGTGACAGGTGAATAGTGCGGATCCTGTTTCAGTCTAAAGACTGAAACAGGATCCGCACTTTTCACCGTTCCTTTCAGAATCATTTGCTTCATCAGCTAGGAATGGCGGTTCCTTCTCCAGACCAATGGAAGGCTAGGCCAAAGTAACTGGATCTTCCCAAGAGGTGTGTGGCACCGCTTTTGAAATAAGCGCTAGGTTGAGAACTATTTGGTATTTTTCCGTAGCACTTTTCACCATAATTGTCATAAGGTTGGTCTCTGCATCCTGAAGCATAGGATAGTTTTCACAGACAGAGGCATGCTGAGGCCCAGGAAACGTGGCATTTCCAACAGCTGGTACTATAGACTATCAAGAAAGTGTTCTTTTAAGTATTATTCCACTGCGGTTTCACCATTATTTTCAGAACCAGAGCCTGTTTCACGCACTAGCATAAGAATCCTCCCTCCCAGTTGAGGTTTCTGTGTGGGGTGTAAGGGCGGGCCTTCTGGCAGCCCTGTGTTTGATTTGTTTACCTCCGGAGCTGGTAAGTGCATATTTGCTTGAGATGGGAAAAGTGTGGATCGTGCTTCAGATTTCATCCTGACACTTTTCAAATCACCAGTATGTTGGTAATTATTTCCCATTTCCATGGCTTTTTGCATCGTAATGGTGATCAGGTTGGTCTCTGCATCCTGATGCCCATGATGCTTTTCGCAGAGAAAACTCTACTGAGGCCCAGCTAACTTGGTATTTCCCAAACCTGGCACGAGAGCCTTTGGACATACGATTGTTTTCAGTATTATTTCACCGTCCTTTCGCCACTGTTTGAAGAACGGGAGCACTTTTCAACCTTTAGCCTAGGATTCCTTCTTTGGAGATGAGATATTTTTCTGGGGTGGCAAGGGCAGGGCCTCTGTCAGTCCTGGGTTTGTTGCACTAGCGCCAGACATGAGAAGTACGCCTTTGTGTGACAGGTGAATAGACTGAAACAGGATCCGCACTTTTCACCGTTCCTTTCAGAATCATTTGCTTCATCAGCTAGGAATGGCGGTTCCTTCTCCAGACCAATGCAAGGCTAGGCCAAAGTAACTGGATCTTCCCAAGAGGTGTGTGGCACCGCTTTTGAAATAAGCGCTAGGTTGAGAACTATTTGGTATTTTTCCGTAGCACTTTTCACCATAATTGTCATAAGCTTGGTCTCTGCATCCTGAAGCATAGGATAGTTTTCACAGACAGAAGCATGCTGAGGCCCAGGAAACGTGGCATTTCCAACAGCTGGTACTAGAGACTATCAAGAAAGTGTTCTTTTAAGTATTATTCCACTGTGGTTTCACCATTATTTTCAGAACCAGAGCCGGTTTCACGCATTAGCATAAGAATCCTCCCTCCCAGTTGAGGTTTCTGTGTGGGGTGTAAGGGCGGGCCTTCTGTCAGCCCTGTGTTTGATTGGTTTACCTCCGGAGCTGGTAAGTGCATATTTGCTTGAGATGGGAAAAGTGTGGATCGTGCTTCAGATTTGATCCTGACACTTTTGAAATCACCAGTATGTTGGTAATTATTTCCCATTTCCATGGCTTTTTGCATCGTAATGGTGATCAGGTTGGTCTCTGCATCCTGAAGCCCATGATGCTTTTCGCAGAGAAAACTCTACTGAGGCCCAGCTAACTTGGTATTTCCGATACCTGGCACCAGAGCCTTTGGAGATACGATTGTTTTCAGTATTATTTCACCGTCCTTTCGCCACTGTTTGAAGAACGGGAGCACTTTTCCACCTTTAGCCTAGGAATCCTTCTTTGGAGATGAGATATTTTTCTGGGGTGGCAAGGGCAGGGCCTCTGTCAGTCCTGGGTTTGTTGCACTAGCGCCAGACATGAGAAGTACGCCTTTGCGTGACAGGTGAATAGTGCGGATCCTGTTTCAGTCTAAAGACTGAAACAGGATCCGCACTTTTCACCGTTCCTTTCAGAATCATTTGCTTCATCAGCTAGGAATGGCGGTTCCTTCTCCAGACCAATGGAAGGCTAGGCCAAAGTAACTGGATCTTCCCAAGAGGTGTGTGGCACCGCTTTTGAAATAAGCGCTAGGTTGAGAACTATTTGGTATGTTTCCGTAGCACTTTTCACCATAATTGTCATAAGGTTGGTCTCTGCATCCTGAAGCATAGGATAGTTTTCACAGACAGAAGCATGCTGAGGCCCAGGAAACGTGGCATTTCCAACAGCTGGTACTAGAGACTATCAAGAAAGTGTTCTTTTAAGTATTATTCCACTGTGGTTTCACCATTATTTTCCGAACCAGAGCCGGTTTCACGCATTAGCATGAGAATCCTTCGTCCCAGTTGAGGTTTCTGTGTGGGGTGTAAGGGCGGGCCTTCTGTCAGCCCTGTGTTTGATTTGTTTACCTCCGGAGTTGGTAAGTGCATATTTGCTTGAGATGGGAAAAGTGTGGATCGTGCTTCAGATTTCATCCTGACACTTTTGAAATCACCAGTATGTTGGTAATTATTTCCCATTTCCATGGCTTTTTGCATCGTAATGGTGACCAGGTTGGTCTCTGCATCCTGAAGCCCATGATGCTTTTCGCAGAGAAATCTCTACTGAGGCCCAGCTAACTTGGTGTTTCCCATACCTGGCACCAGAGCCTTTGGAGATACGATTGTTTTCAGTGTTATTTCACCGTCCTTTCGCCACTGTTTGAAGAACGGGAGCACTTTTCAACCTTTAGCCTAGGATTCCTTCTTTGGAGATGAGATATTTTTCTGGGGTGGCAAGGGCAGGGCCTCTGTCAGTCCTGGGTTTGTTGCACTAGCGCCAGACATGAGAAGTACGCCTTTGTGTGACAGGTGAATAGACTGAAACAGGATCCGCACTTTTCACCGTTCCTTTCAGAATCATTTGCTTCATCAGCTAGGAATGGCGGTTCCTTCTCCAGACCAATGGAAGGCTAGGCCAAAGTAACTGGATCTTCCCAAGAGGTGTGTGGCACCGCTTTTGAAATAAGCGCTAGGTTGAGAACTATTTGGTATTTTTCCGTAGCACTTTTCACCATAATTGTCATAAGGTTGGTCTCTGCATCCTGAAGCATAGGATAGTTTTCACAGACAGAAGCATGCTGAGGCCCAGGAAACGTGGCATTTCCAACAGCTGGTACTAGAGACTATCAAGAAAGTGTTCTTTTAAGTATTATTCCACTGCGGTTTCACCATTATTTTCAGAACCAGAGCCGGTTTCACGCATTATCATAAGAATCCTCCATCCCAGTTGAGGTTTCTGTGTGGGGTGTAAGGGCGGGCCTTCTGTCAGCCCTGTGTTTGATTGGTTTACCTCCGGAGCTGGTAAGTGCATATTTGCTTGAGATGGGAAAAGTGTGGATCGTGCTTCAGATTTCATCCTGACACTTGTGAAATCACCAGTATGTTGGTAATTATTTCCCATTTCCATGGCTTTTTGCATCGTAATGGTGACCAGGTTGGTCTCTGCATCCTGAAGCCCATGATGCTTTTCGCAGAGAAAACTCTACTGAGGCCCAGCTAACTTGGTGTTTCCCATACCTGGCACCAGAGCCTTTGTTGATACGATTGTTTTCAGTATTATTTCACCGTCCTTTCGCCACTGTTTGAAGAACGGGAGCACTTTTCAACCTTTAGCCTAGGAATCCTTCTTTGGAGATGAGATATTTTTCTGGGGTGGCAAGGGCAGGGCCTCTGTCAGTCCTGGGTTTGTTGCACTAGCGCCAGACATGAGAAGTACGCCTTTGCGTGACAGGTGAATAGTGCGGATCCTGTTTCAGTCTAAAGACTGAAACAGGATCCGCACTTTTCACCGTTCCTTTCAGAATCATTTGCTTCATCAGCTAGGAATGGCGGTTCCTTCTCCAGACCAATGGAAGGCTAGGCCAAAGTAACTGGATCTTCCCAAGAGGTGTGTGGCACCGCTTTTGAAATAAGCGCTAGGTTGAGAACTATTTGGTATTTTTCCGTAGCACTTTTCACCATAATTGTCATAAGGTTGGTCTCTGCATCCTGAAGCATAGGATAGTTTTCACAGACAGAAGCATGCTGAGGCCCAGGAAACGTGGCATTTCCAACAGCTGGTACTAGAGACTATCAAGAAAGTGTACTTTTAAGTATTATTCCACTGCGGTTTCACCATTATTTTCAGAACCAGAGCCAGTTTCACGCATTAGCATAAGAATCCTCCCTCCCAGTTGAGGTTTCTGTGTGGGGTGTAAGGGCGGGCCTTGTGTCAGCCCTGTGTTTGATTGGTTTACCTCCGGAGTGGGTAAGTGCATATTTGCTTGAGATGGGAAAAGTGTGGATCGTGCTTCAGATTTCATCCTGACACTTGTGAAATCACCAGTATGTTGGTAATTATTTCCCATTTCCATGGCTTTTTGCATCGGAATGGTGACCAGGTTGGTCTCTGCATCCTGAAGCCCATGATGCTTTTCGCAGAGAAAACTCTACTGAGGCCCAGCTAACTTGGTGTTTCCCATACCTGGCACCAGAGCCTTTGGAGATACGATTGTTTTCAGTATTATTTCACCGTCCTTTCGCCACTGTTTGAAGAACGGGAGCACTTTTCAACCTTTAGCCTAGGAATCCTTCTTTGGAGATGAGATATTTTTCTGGTGTGGCAAGGGCAGGGCCTCTGTCAGTCCTGGGTTTGTTGCACTAGCACCAGACATGAGAAGTACGCCTTTGCGTGACAGGTGAATAGTGCGGATCCTGTTTCAGTCTAAAGACTGAAACAGGATCCGCACTTTTCACCGTTCCTTTAAGAATCATTTGCTTCATCAGCTAGGAATGGCGGTTCCTTCTCCAGACCAATGGAAGGCTAGGCCAAAGTAACTGGATCTTCCCAAGAGGTGTGTGGCACCGCTTTTGAAATAAGCGCTAGGTTGAGAACTATTTGGTATTTTTCCGTAGCACTTTTCACCATAATTGTCATAAGGTTGGTCTCTGCATCCTGAAGCATAGGATAGTTTTCACAGACAGAAGCATGCTGAGGCCCAGGAAACGTGGCATTTCCAACAGCTGGTACTAGAGACTATCAAGAAAGTGTTCTTTTAAGTATTATTCCACTGCGGTTTCACCATTATTTTCAGAACCAGAGCCGGTTTCACGCATTATCATAAGAATCCTCCATCCCAGTTGAGGTTTCTGTGTGGGGTGTAAGGGCGAGCCTTCTGTCAGCCCTGTGTTTGATTGGTTTACCTCCGGAGCTGGTAAGTGCATATTTGCTTGAGATGGGAAAAGTGTGGATCGTGCTTCAGATTTCATCCTGACACTTTTGAAATCACCAGTATGTTGGTAATTATTTCCCATTTCCATGGCTTTTTGCATCGGAATGGTGACCAGGTTGGTCTCTGCATCCTGAAGCCCATGATGCTTTTCGCAGAGAAAACTCTACTGAGGCCCAGCTAACTTGGTGTTTCCCATACCTGGCACCAGAGCCTTTGGAGATACGATTGTTTTCAGTATTATTTCACCGTCCTTTCGCCACTGTTTGAAGAACGGGAGCACTTTTCAACCTTTAGCCTAGGAATCCTTCTTTGGAGATGAGATATTTTTCTGGGGTGGCAAGGGCAGGGCCTCTGTCAGTCCTGGGTTTGTTGCACTAGCGCCAGACATGAGAAGTACGCCTTTGCGTGACAGGTGAATAGTGCGGATCCTGTTTCAGTCTAAAGACTGAAACAGGATCCGCACTTTTCACCGTTCCTTTCAGAATCATTTGCTTCATCAGCTAGGAATGGCGGTTCCTTCTCCAGACCAATGGAAGGCTAGGCCAAAGTAACTGGATCTTCCCAAGAGGTGTGTGGCACCGCTTTTGAAATAAGCGCTAGGTTGAGAACTATTTGGTATTTTTCCGTAGCACTTTTCACCATAATTGTCATAAGGTTGGTCTCTGCATCCTGAAGCATAGGATAGTTTTCACAGACAGAAGCATGCTGAGGCCCAGGAAACGTGGCATTTCCAACAGCTGGTACTAGAGACTATCAAGAAAGTGTACTTTTAAGTATTATTCCACTGCGGTTTCACCATTATTTTCAGAACCACAGCCAGTTTCACGCATTAGCATAAGAATCCTCCCTCCCAGATGAGGTCTCTGTGTGGGGTTTAAGGGCGGGCCTTCTGTCAGCCCTGTGTTTGATTTGTTTACCTCCGGAGCTGGTAAGTGCATATTTGCTTGAGATGGGAAAAGTGTGGATCGTGCTTCAGATTTCATCCTGACACTTTTGAAATCACCAGGATGTTGGTAATTATTTCCCATTTCCATGGCTTTTTGCATCGTAATGGTGACCAGGTTGGTCTCTGCATCCTGAAGCCCATGATGCTTTTCGCAGAGAAAACTCTACTGAGGCCCAGCTAACTTGGTATTTCCCATACCTGGCACCAGAGCCTTTGGAGATACGATTGTTTTCAGTATTATTTCACCGTCCTTTCGCCACTGTTTGAAGAACGGGAGCACTTTTCCACCTTTAGCCTAGGAATCCTTCTTTGGAGATGAGATATTTTTCTGGGGTGGCAAGGGCAGGGCCTCTGTCAGTCCTGGGTTTGTTGCACTAGCGCCAGACATGAGAAGTACGCCTTTGCGTGACAGGTGAATAGTGCGGATCCTGTTTCAGTCTAAAGACTGAAACAGGATCCGCACTTTTCACCGTTCCTTTCAGAATCATTTGCTTCATCAGCTAGGAATGGCGGTTCCTTCTCCAGACCAATGGAAGGCTAGGCCAAAGTAACTGGATCTTCCCAAGAGGTGTGTGGCACCGCTTTTGAAATAAGCGCTAGGTTGAGAACTATTTGGTATTTTTCCGTAGCACTTTTCACCATAATTGTCATAAGGTTGGTCTCTGCATCCTGAAGCATAGGATAGTTTTCACAGACAGAAGCATGCTGAGGCCCAGGAAACGTGGCATTTCCAACAGCTGGTACTAGAGACTATCAAGAAAGTGTACTTTTAAGTATTATTCCACTGCGGTTTCACCATTATTTTCAGAACCAGAGCCAGTTTCACGCATTAGCATAAGAATCCTCCGTCCCAGTTGAGGTTTCTGTGTGGGGTGTAAGGGCGGGCCTTCTGTCAGCCCTGTGTTTGATTTGTTTACCTCCGGAGCTGGTAAGTGCACATTTGCTTGAGATGGGAAAAGTGTGGATCGTGCTTCAGATTTCATCCTGACACTTTTGAAATCACCAGTATGTTGGTAATTATTTCCCATTTCCATGGCTTTTTGCATCGGAATGGTGACCAGGTTGGTCTCTGCATCCTGAAGCCCATGATGCTTTTCGCAGAGAAAACTCTACTGAGGCCCAGCTAACTTGGTGTTTCCCATACCTGGCACCAGAGCCTTTGGAGATACGATTGTTTTCAGTATTATTTCACCGTCCTTTCGCCACTGTTTGAAGAACGGGAGCACTTTTCAACCTTTAGCCCAGGAATCCTTCTTTGGAGATGAGATATTTTTCTGGGGTGGCAAGGGCAGGGCCTCTGTCAGTCCTGGGTTTGTTGCACTAGCGCCAGACATGAGAAGTACGCCTTTGCGTGACAGGTGAATAGTGCGGATCCTGTTTCAGTCTAAAGACTGAAACAGGATCCACACTTTTCACCGTTCCTTTCAGAATCATTTGCTTCATCAGCTAGGAATGGCGGTTCCTTCTCCAGACCAATGGAAGGCTAGGCCAAAGTAACTGGATCTTCCCAAGAGGTGTGTGGCACCGCTTTTGAAATAAGCGCTAGGTTGAGAACTATTTGGTATTTTTCCGTAGCACTTTTCACCATAATTGTCATAAGGTTGGTCTCTGCATCCTGAAGCATAGGATAGTTTTCACAGACAGAAGCATGCTGAGGCCCAGGAAACGTGGCATTTCCAACAGCTGGTACTAGAGACTATCAAGAAAGTGTTCTTTTAAGTATTATTCCACTGCGGTTTCACCATTATTTTCAGAACCAGAGCTGGTTTCACGCATTAGCATAAGAATCCTCCGTCCCAGATGAGGTCTCTGTGTGGGGTTTAAGGGCGGGCCTTCTGTCAGCCCTGTGTTTGATTTGTTTACCTCCGGAGCTGGTAAGTGCATATTTGCTTGAGATGGGAAAAGTGTGGATCGTGCTTCAGATTTCATCCTGACACTTTTGAAATCACCAGTATGTTGGTAATTATTTCCCATTTCCATGGCTTTTTGCATCGTAATGGTGACCAGGTTGGTCTCTGCATCCTGAAGCCCATGATGCTTTTCGCCGAGAAAACTCTACTGAGGCCCAGCTAACTTGGTGTTTCCCATACCTGGCACCAGAGCCTTTGGAGATACGATTGTTTTCAGTATTATTTCACCGTCCTTTCGCCACTGTTTGAAGAACGGGAGCACTTTTCAACCTTTAGCCTAGGAATCCTTCTTTGGAGATGAGATATTTTTCTGGGGTGGCAAGGGCAGGGCCTCTGTCAGTCCTGGGTTTGTTGCACTAGCGCCAGACATGAGAAGTACGCCTTTGCGTGACAGGTGAATAGTGCGGATCCTGTTTCAGTCTAAGGACTGAAACAGGATCCGCACTTTTCACCGTTCCTTTCAGAATCATTTGCTTCATCAGCTAGGAATGGCGGTTCCTTCTCCAGACCAATGGAAGGCTAGGCCAAAGTAACTGGATCTTCCCAAGAGGTGTGTGGCACCGCTTTTGAAATAAGCGCTAGGTTGAGAACTATTTGGTATTTTTCCGTAGCACTTTTCACCATAATTGTCATAAGGTTGGTCTCTGCATCCTGAAGCATAGGATAGTTTTCACAGACAGAAGCATGCTAAGGCCCAGGAAACGTGGCATTTCCAACAGCTGGTACTAGAGACTATCAAGAAAGTGTTCTTTTAAGTATTATTCCACTGCGGTTTCACCATTATTTTCAGAACCAGAGCCAGTTTCACGCATTAGCATAAGAATCCTCCCTCCCAGTTGAGGTTTCTGTGTGGGGTGTAAGGGCGGGCCTTCTGTCAGCCCTGTGTTTGATTGGTTTACCTCCGGAGCTGGTAAGTGCATATTTGCTTGAGATGGGAAAAGTGTGGATCGTGCTTCAGATTTCATCCTGACACTTTTGAAATCACCAGTATGTTGGTAATTATTTCCCATTTCCATGGCTTTTTGCATCGTAATGGTGACCAGGTTGGTCTCTGCATCCTGAAGCCCATGATGCTTTTCGCAGAGAAAACTCTACTGAGGCCCAGCTAACTTGGTATTTCCCATACCTGGCACCAGAGCCTTTGGAGATACGATTGTTTTCAGTATTATTTCACCGTCCTTTCGCCACTGTTTGAAGAACGGGAGCACTTTTCAACCTTTAGCCTAGGAATCCTTCTTTGGAGATGAGATATTTTTCTGGGGTGGCAAGGGCAGGGCCTCTGTCAGTCCTGGGTTTGTTGCAGTAGCGCCAGACATGAGAAGTACGCCTTTGCGTGACAGGTGAATAGTGCGGATCCTGTTTCAGTCTAAAGACTGAAACAGGATCCGCACTTTTCACCGTTCCTTTCAGAATCATTTGCTTCATCAGCTAGGAATGGCGGTTCCTTCTCCAGACCAATGGAAGGCTAGGCCAAAGTAACTGGATCTTCCCAAGAGGTGTGTGGCACCGCTTTTGAAATAAGCACTAGGTTGAGAACTATTTGGTATTTTTCCGTAGCACTTTTCACCATAATTGTCATAAGGTTGGTCTCTGCATCCTGAAGCATAGGATAGTTTTCACAGACAGAAGCATGCTGAGGCCCAGGAAACGTGGCATTTCCAACAGCTGGTACTAGAGACTATCAAGAAAGTGTTCTTTTAAGTATTATTCCACTGCGGTTTCACCATTATTTTCAGAACCAGAGCCGGTTTCACGCATTAGCATAAGAATCCTCCATCCCAGTTGAGGTTTCTGTGTGGGGTGTAAGGGCGGGCCTTCTGTCAGCCCTGTGTTTGATTGGTTTACCTCCGGAGCTGGTAAGTGCATATTTGCTTGAGATGGGAAAAGTGTGGATCGTGCTTCAGATTTCATCCTGACACTTTTGAAATCACCAGGATGTTGGTAATTATTTCCCATTTCCATGGCTTTTTGCATCGTAATGGTGACCAGGTTGGTCTCTGCATCCTGAAGCCCATGATGCTTTTCGCAGAGAAAACTCTACTGAGGCCCAGCTAACTTGGTGTTTCCCATACCTGGCACCAGAGCCTTTGGAGATACGATTGTTTTCAGTATTATTTCACCGTCCTTTCGCCACTGTTTGAAGAACGGGAGCACTTTTCAACCTTTAGCCTAGGAATCCTTCTTTGGAGATGAGATATTTTTCTGGGGTGGCAAGGGCAGGGCCTCTGTCAGTCCTGGGTTTGTTGCACTAGCGCCAGACATGAGAAGTACGCCTTTGCGTGACAGGTGAATAGTGCGGATCCTGTTTCAGTCTAAAGACTGAAACAGGATCCGCACTTTTCACCGTTCCTTTCAGAATCATTTGCTTCATCAGCTAGGAATGGCGGTTCCTTCTCCAGACCAATGGAAGGCTAGGCCAAAGTAACTGGATCTTCCCAAGAGGTGTGTGGCACCGCTTTTGAAATAAGCGCTAGGTTGAGAACTATTTGGTATTTTTCCGTAGCACTTTTCACCATAATTGTCATAAGGTTGGTCTCTGCATCCTGAAGCATAGGATAGTTTTCACAGACAGAAGCATGCTGAGGCCCAGGAAACGTGGCATTTCCAACAGCTGGTACTAGAGACTATCAAGAAAGTGTACTTTTAAGTATTATTCCACTGCGGTTTCACCATTATTTTCAGAACCAGAGCCAGTTTCACGCATTAGCATAAGAATCCTCCGTCCCAGTTGAGGTTTCTGTGTGGGGTGTAAGGGCGGGCCTTCTGTCAGCCCTGTGTTTGATTTGTTTACCTCCGGAGCTGGTAAGTGCACATTTGCTTGAGATGGGAAAAGTGTGGATCGTGCTTTAGATTTCATCCTGACACTTTTGAAATCACCAGTATGTTGGTAATTATTTCCCATTTCCATGGCTTTTTGCATCGTAATGGTGACCAGGTTGGTCTCTGCATCCTGAAGGCCATGATGCTTTTCGCAGAGAAAACTCTACTGAGGCCCAGCTAACTTGGTGTTTCCCATACCTGGCACCAGAGCCTTTGGAGATACGATTGTTTTCAGTATTATTTCACCGTCCTTTCGCCACTGTTTGAAGAACGGGAGCACTTTTCAACCTTTAGCCTAGGAATCCTTCTTTGGAGATGAGATATTTTTCTGGGGTGGCAAGGGCAGGGCCTCTGTCAGTCCTGGGTTTGTTGCACTAGCGCCAGACATGAGAAGTACGCCTTTGCGTGACAGGTGAATAGTGCGGATCCTGTTTCAGTCTAAAGACTGAAACAGGATCCGCACTTTTCACCGTTCCTTTCAGAATCATTTGCTTCATCAGCTAGGAATGGCGGTTCCTTCTCCAGACCAATGGAAGGCTAGGCCAAAGTAACTGGATCTTCCCAAGAGGTGTGTGGCACCGCTTTTGAAATAAGCGCTAGGTTGAGAACTATTTGGTATTTTTCCGTAGCACTTTTCACCATAATTGTCATAAGGTTGGTCTCTGCATCCTGAAGCATAGGATAGTTTTCACAGACAGAAGCATGCTGAGGCCCAGGAAACGTGGCATTTCCAACAGCTGGTACTAGAGACTATCAAGAAAGTGTTCTTTTAAGTATTATTCCACTGCGGTTTCACCATTATTTTCAGAACCAGAGCCGGTTTCACGCATTAGCATGAGAATCCTCCCTCCCAGTTGAGGTTTCTGTGTGGGGTGTAAGGGCGGGCCTTCTGTCAGCCCTGTGTTTGATTTGTTTACCTCCGGAGTGGGTAAGTGCATATTTGCTTGAGATGGGAAAAGTGTGGATCGTGCTTCAGATTTCATCCTGACACTTTTGAAATCACCAGTATGTTGGTAATTATTTCCCATTTCCATGGCTTTTTGCATCGTAATGGTGACCAGGTTGGTCTCTGCATCCTGAAGCCCATGATGCTTTTCGCAGAGAAAACTCTACTGAGGCCCAGCTAACTTGGTATTTCCCATACCTGGCACCAGAGCCTTTGGAGATACGATTGTTTTCAGTATTATTTCACCGTCCTTTCGCCACTGTTTGAAGAACGGGAGCACTTTTCAACCTTTAGCCTAGGAATCCTTCTTTGGAGATGAGATATTTTTCTGGGGTGGCAAGGGCAGGGCCTCTGTCAGTCCTGGGTTTGTTGCACTAGCGCCAGACATGAGAAGTACGCCTTTGCGTGACAGGTGAATAGTGCGGATCCTGTTTCAGTCTAAGGACTGAAACAGGATCCGCACTTTTCACCGTTCCTTTCAGAATCATTTGCTTCATCAGCTAGGAATGGCGGTTCCTTCTCCAGACCAATGGAAGGCTAGGCCAAAGTAACTGGATCTTCCCAAGAGGTGTGTGGCACCACTTTTGAAATAAGCGCTAGGTTGAGAACTATTTGGTATTTTTCCGTAGCACTTTTCACCATAATTGTCATAAGGTTGGTCTCTGCATCCTGAAGCATAGGATAGTTTTCACAGACAGAAGCATGCTGAGGCCCAGGAAACGTGGCATTTCCAACAGCTGGTACTAGAGACTATCAAGAAAGTGTTCTTCTAAGTATTATTCCACTGCGGTTTCACCATTATTTTCAGAACCAGAGCCGGTTTCACGCATTAGCATAAGAATCCTCCCTCCCAGATGAGGTCTCTGTGTGGGGTTTAAGGGCGGGCCTTCTGTCAGCCCTGTGTTTGATTTGTTTACCTCCGGAGCTGGTAAGTGCATATTTGCTTGAGATGGGAAAAGTGTGGATCGTGCTTCAGATTTCATCCTGACACTTTTGAAATCACCAGTATGTTGGTAATTATTTCCCATTTCCATGGCTTTTTGCATCGTAATGGTGACCAGGTTGGTCTCTGCATCGTGAAGCCCATGATGCTTTTCGCAGAGAAAACTCTACTGAGGCCCAGCTAACTTGGTGTTTCCCATACCTGGCACCAGAGCCTTTGGAGATACGATTGTTTTCAGTATTATTTCACCGTCCTTTCGCCACTGTTTGAAGAACGGGAGCACTTTTCAACCTTTAGCCTAGGAATCCTTCTTTGGAGATGAGATATTTTTCTGGGGTGGCAAGGGCAGGGCCTCTGTCAGTCCTGGGTTTTTTGCACTAGCGCCAGACATGAGAAGTACGCCTTTGCGTGACAGGTGAATAGTGCGGATCCTGTTTCAGTCTAAGGACTGAAACAGGATCCGCACTTTTCACCGTTCCTTTCAGAATCATTTGCTTCATCAGCTAGGAATGGCGGTTCCTTCTCCAGACCAATGGAAGGCTAGGCCAAAGTAACTGGATCTTCCCAAGAGGTGTGTGGCACCGCTTTTGAAATAAGCGCTAGGTTGAGAACTATTTGGTATTTTTCCGTAGCACTTTTCACCATAATTGTCATAAGGTTGGTCTCTGCATCCTGAAGCATAGGATAGTTTTCACAGACAGAAGCATGCTGAGGCCCAGGAAACGTGGCATTTCCAACAGCTGGTACTAGAGACTATCAAGAAAGTGTTCTTTTAAGTATTATTCCACTGCGGTTTCACCATTATTTTCAGAACCAGAGCCGGTTTCACGCATTATCATAAGAATCCTCCATCCCAGTTGAGGTTTCTGTGTGGGGCGTAAGGGCGAGCCTTCTGTCAGCCCTGTGTTTGATTGGTTTACCTCCGGAGCTGGTAAGTGCATATTTGCTTGAGATGGGAAAAGTGTGGATCGTGCTTCAGATTTCATCCTGACACTTTTGAAATCACCAGTATG
This sequence comes from Lemur catta, assembly GCF_020740605.2. Taxonomy (NCBI): domain Eukaryota; kingdom Metazoa; phylum Chordata; class Mammalia; order Primates; family Lemuridae; genus Lemur; species Lemur catta. Next base: position 33,762,323 of record NC_059138.1, read on the forward strand.
TTGGTAATTATTTCCCATTTCCATGGCTTTTTGCATCGGAATGGTGACCAGGTTGGTCTCTGCATCCTGAAGCCCATGATGCTTTTCGCAGAGAAAACTCTACTGAGGCCCAGCTAACTTGGTGTTTCCCATACCTGGCACCAGAGCCTTTGGAGATACGATTGTTTTCAGTATTATTTCACCGTCCTTTCGCCACTGTTTGAAGAACGGGAGCACTTTTCAACCTTTAGCCTAGGAATCCTTTTTTGGAGATGAGATATTTTTCTGGGGTGGCAAGGCAGGGCCTCTGTCAGTCCTGGGTTTGTTGCACTAGCGCCAGACATGAGAAGTACGCCTTTGCGTGACAGGTGAATAGTGCGGATCCTGTTTCAGTCTAAAGACTGAAACAGGATCCGCACTTTTCACTGTTCCTTTCAGAATCATTTGCTTCATCAGTTAGGAATGGCGGTTCCTTCTCCAGACCAATGGAAGGCTAGGCCAAAGTAACTGGATCTTCCCAAGAGGTGTGTGGCACCGCTTTTGAAATAAGCACTAGGTTGAGAACTATTTGGTATTTTTCCGTAGCACTTTTCACCATAATTGTCATAAGGTTGGTCTCTGCATCCTGAAGCATAGGATAGTTTTCACAGACAGAAGCATGCTGAGGCCCAGGAAACGTGGCATTTCCAACAGCTGGTACTAGAGACTATCAAGAAAGTGTTCTTTTAAGTATTATTCCACTGCGGTTTCACCATTATTTTCAGAACCAGAGCCGGTTTCACGCATTAGCATAAGAATCCTCCGTCCCAGATGAGGTCTCTGTGTGGGGTTTAAGGGCGGGCCTTCTGTCAGCCCTGTGTTTCATTGGTTTACCTCCGGAGCTGGTAAGTGCATATTTGCTTGAGATGGGAAAAGTGTGGATCGTGCTTCAGATTTCATCCTGACACTTGTGAAATCACCAGTATGTTGGTAATTATTTCCCATTTCCATGGCTTTTTGCATCGGAATGGTGACCAGGTTGGTCTCTGCATCCTGAAGCCCATGATGCTTTTCGCAGAGAAAACTCTACTGAGGCCCAGCTAACTTGGTGTTTCCCATACCTGGCACCAGAGCCTTTGGAGATACGATTGTTTTCAGTATTATTTCACCGTCCTTTCGCCACTGTTTGAAGAACGGGAGCACTTTTCAACCTTTAGCCTAGGAATCCTTCTTTGGAGATGAGATATTTTTCTGGGATGGCAAGGGCAGGGCCTCTGTCAGTCCTGGGTTTGTTGCACTAGCGCCAGACATGAGAAGTACGCCTTTGCGTGACAGGTGAATAGTGCGGATCCTGTTTCAGTCTAAAGACTGAAACAGGATCCGCACTTTTCACCGTTCCTTTCAGAATCATTTGCTTCATCAGCTAGGAATGGCGGTTCCTTCTCCAGACCAATGGAAGGCTAGGCCAAAGTAACTGGATCTTCCCAAGAGGTGTGTGGCACCGCTTTTGAAATAAGCGCTAGGTTGAGAACTATTTGGTATTTTTCCGTAGCACTTTTCACCATAATTGTCATAAGGTTGGTCTCTGCATCCTGAAGCATAGGATAGTTTTCACAGACAGAAGCATGCTGAGGCCCAGGAAACGTGGCATTTCCAACAGCTGGTACTAGAGACTATCAAGAAAGTGTTCTTTTAAGTATTATTCCACTGCGGTTTCACCATTATTTTCAGAACCAGAGCCGGTTTCACGCATTATCATAAGAATCCTCCATCCCAGTTGAGGTTTCTGTGTGGGGTATAAGGGCGGGCCTTCTGTCAGCCCTGTGTTTGATTTGTTTACCTCCGGAGCTGGTAAGTGCATATTTGCTTGAGATGGGAAAAGTGTGGATCGTGCTTCAGATTTCATCCTGACACTTTTGAAATCACCAGTATGTTGGTAATTATTTCCCATTTCCATGGCTTTTTGCATCGGAATGGTGACCAGGTTGGTCTCTGCATCCTGAAGCCCATGATGCTTTTCGCAGAGAAAACTCTACTGAGGCCCAGCTAACTTGGTATTTCCCATACCTGGCACCAGAGCCTTTGGAGATACGATTGTTTTCAGTATTATTTCACCGTCCTTTCGCCACTGTTTGAAGAACGGGAGCACTTTTCAACCTTTAGCCTAGGAATCCTTCTTTGGAGATGAGATATTTTTCTGGGGTGGCAAGGGCAGGGCCTCTGTCAGTCCTGGGTTTGTTGCACTAGCGCCAGACATGAGAAGTACGCCTTTGCGTGACAGGTGAATAGTGCGGATCCTGTTTCAGTCTAAAGACTGAAACAGGATCCGCACTTTTCACCGTTCCTTTCAGAATCATTTGCTTCATCAGCTAGGAATGGCGGTTCCTTCTCCAGACCAATGGAAGGCTAGGCCAAAGTAACTGGATCTTCCCAAGAGGTGTGTGGCACCGCTTTTGAAATAAGCGCTAGGTTGAGAACTATTTGGTATTTTTCCGTAGCACTTTTCACCATAATTGTCATAAGGTTGGTCTCTGCATCCTGAAGCATAGGATAGTTTTCACAGACAGAAGCATGCTGAGGCCCAGGAAACGTGGCATTTCCAACAGCTGGTACTAGAGACTATCAAGAAAGTGTTCTTTTAAGTATTATTCCACTGCTGTTTCACCATTATTTTCAGAACCAGAGCCGGTTTCACGCATTATCATAAGAATCCTCCATCCCAGTTGAGGTTTCTGTGTGGGGTATAAGGGCGGGCCTTCTGTCAGCCCTGTGTTTGATTGGTTTACCTCCGGAGCTGGTAAGTGCATATTTGCTTGAGATGGGAAAAGTGTGGATCGTGCTTCAGATTTCATCCTGACACTTTTGAAATCACCAGTATGTTGGTAATTATTTCCCATTTCCATGGCTTTTTGCATCGTAATGGTGACCAGGTTGGTCTCTGCATCCTGAAGCCCATGATGCTTTTCGCAGAGAAAACTCTACTGAGGCCCAGCTAACTTGGTGTTTCCCATACCTGGCACCAGAGCCTTTGGAGATACGATTGTTTTCAGTATTATTTCACCGTCCTTTCGCCACTGTTTGAAGAACGGGAGCACTTTTCAACCTTTAGCCTAGGAATCCTTCTTTGGAGATGAGATATTTTTCTGGGGTGGCAAGGGCAGGGCCTCTGTCAGTCCTGGGTTTGTTGCACTAGCGCCAGACATGAGAAGTACGCCTTTGCGTGACAGGTGAATAGTGCGGATCCTGTTTCAGTCTAAAGACTGAAACAGGATCCGCACTTTTCACCGTTCCTTTCAGAATCATTTGCTTCATCAGCTAGGAATGGCGGTTCCTTCTCCAGACCAATGGAAGGCTAGGCCAAAGTAACTGGATCTTCCCAAGAGGTGTGTGGCACCGCTTTTGAAATAAGCGCTAGGTTGAGAACTATTTGGTATTTTTCCGTAGCACTTTTCACCATAATTGTCATAAGGTTGGTCTCTGCATCCTGAAGCATAGGATAGTTTTCACAGACAGAAGCATGCTGAGGCCCAGGAAACGTGGCATTTCCAACAGCTGGTACTAGAGACTATCAAGAAAGTGTACTTTTAAGTATTATTCCACTGCAGTTTCACCATTATTTTCAGAACCACAGCCAGTTTCACGCATTAGCATAAGAATCCTCCGTCCCAGATGAGGTCTCTGTGTGGGGTTTAAGGGCGGGCCTTCTGTCAGCCCTGTGTTTGATTTGTTTACCTCCGGAGCTGGTAAGTGCATATTTGCTTGAGATGGGAAAAGTGTGGATCGTGCTTCAGATTTCATCCTGACACTTTTGAAATCACCAGTATGTTGGTAATTATTTCCCATTTCCATGGCTTTTTGCATCGGAATGGTGACCAGGTTGGTCTCTGCATCCTGAAGCCCATGATGCTTTTCGCAGAGAAAACTCTACTGAGGCCCAGCTAACTTGGTGTTTCCCATACCTGGCACCAGAGCCTTTGGAGATACGATTGTTTTCAGTATTATTTCACCGTCCTTTCGCCACTGTTTGAAGAACGGGAGCACTTTTCAACCTTTAGCCTAGGAATCCTTCTTTGGAGATGAGATATTTTTCTGGGGTGGCAAGGGCAGGGCCTCTGTCAGTCCTGGGTTTGTTGCACTAGCGCCAGACATGAGAAGTACGCCTTTGCGTGACAGGTGAATAGTGCGGATCCTGTTTCAGTCTAAAGACTGAAACAGGATCCGCACTTTTCACCGTTCCTTTCAGAATCATTTGCTTCATCAGCTAGGAATGGCGGTTCCTTCTCCAGACCAATGGAAGGCTAGGCCAAAGTAACTGGATCTTCCCAAGAGGTGTGTGGCACCGCTTTTGAAATAAGCGCTAGGTTGAGAACTATTTGGTATTTTTCCGTAGCACTTTTCACTATAATTGTCATAAGGTTGGTCTCTGCATCCTGAAGCATAGGATAGTTTTCACAGACAGAAGCATGCTGAGGCCCAGGAAACGTGGCATTTCCAACAGCTGGTACTAGAGACTATCAAGAAAGTGTACTTTTAAGTATTATTCCACTGCGGTTTCACCATTATTTTCAGAACCAGAGCCAGTTTCACGCATTAGCATAAGAATCCTCCCTCCCAGTTGAGGTTTCTGTGTGGGGTGTAAGGGCGGGCCTTCTGTCAGCCCTGTGTTTGATTTGTTTACCTCCGGAGCTGGTAAGTGCATATTTGCTTGAGATGGGAAAAGTGTGGATCGTGCTTCAGATTTCATCCTGACACTTGTGAATTCACCAGTATGTTGGTAATTATTTCCCATTTCCATGGCTTTTTGCATCAGAATGGTGACCAGGTTGGTCTCTGCATCCTGAAGCCCATGATGCTTTTCGCAGAGAAAACTCTACTGAGGCCCAGCTAACTTGGTGTTTCCCATACCTGGCACCAGAGCCTTTGGAGATACGATTGTTTTCAGTATTATTTCACCGTCCTTTCGCCACTGTTTGAAGAACGGGAGCACTTTTCAACCTTTAGCCTAGGAATCCTTCTTTGGAGATGAGATATTTTTCTGGGGTGGCAAGGGCAGGGCCTCTGTCAGTCCTGGGTTTGTTGCACTAGCGCCAGACATGAGAAGTACGCCTTTGCGTGACAGGTGAATAGTGCGGATCCTGTTTCAGTCTAAAGACTGAAACAGGATCCGCACTTTTCACCGTTCCTTTCAGAATCATTTGCTTCATCAGCTAGGAATGGCGGTTCCTTCTCCAGACCAATGGAAGGCTAGGCCAAAGTAACTGGATCTTCCCAAGAGGTGTGTGGCACCGCTTTTGAAATAAGCGCTAGGTTGAGAACTATTTGGTATTTTTCCGTAGCACTTTTCACCATAATTGTCATAAGGTTGGTCTCTGCATCCTGAAGCATAGGATAGTTTTCACAGACAGAAGCATGCTGAGGCCCAGGAAACGTGGCATTTCCAACAGCTGGTACTAGAGACTATCAAGAAAGTGTTCTTTTAAGTATTATTCCACTGCGGTTTCACCATTATTTTCAGAACCAGAGCCGGTTTCACGCATTATCATAAGAATCCTCCATCCCAGTTGAGGTTTCTGTGTGGGGTGTAAGGGCGGGCCTTCTGTCAGCCCTGTGTTTGATTGGTTTACCTCCGGAGCTGGTAAGTGCATATTTGCTTGAGATGGGAAAAGTGTGGATCGTGCTTCAGATTTCATCCTGACACTTGTGAATTCACCAGTATGTTGGTAATTATTTCCCATTTCCATGGCTTTTTGCATCGGAATGGTGACCAGGTTGGTCTCTGCATCCTGAAGCCCATGATGCTTTTCGCAGAGAAAACTCTACTGAGGCCCAGCTAACTTGGTGTTTCCCATACCTGGCACCAGAGCCTTTGGAGATACGATTGTTTTCAGTATTATTTCACCGTCCTTTCGCCACTGTTTGAAGAACGGGAGCACTTTTCAACCTTTAGCCTAGGAATCCTTCTTTGGAGATGAGATATTTTTCTGGGGTGGCAAGGGCAGGGCCTCTGTCAGTCCTGGGTTTGTTGCACTAGCGCCAGACATGAGAAGTACGCCTTTGCGTGACAGGTGAATAGTGCGGATCCTGTTTCAGTCTAAAGACTGAAACAGGATCCGCACTTTTCACCGTTCCTTTCAGAATCATTTGCTTCATCAGCTAGGAATGGCGGTTCCTTCTCCAGACCAATGGAAGGCTAGGCCAAAGTAACTGGATCTTCCCAAGAGGTGTGTGGCACCGCTTTTGAAATAAGCGCTAGGTTGAGAACTATTTGGTATTTTTCCGTAGCACTTTTCACCATAATTGTCATAAGGTTGGTCTCTGCATCCTGAAGCATAGGATAGTTTTCACAGACAGAAGCATGCTGAGGCCCAGGACACGTGGCATTTCCAACAGCTGGTACTAGAGACTATCAAGAAAGTGTTCTTTTAAGTATTATTCCACTGTGGTTTCACCATTATTTTCAGAACCAGAGCCGGTTTCACGCATTAGCATAAGAATCCTCCCTCCCAGTTGAGGTTTCTGTGTAGGGTGTAAGGGCGGGCCTTCTGTCAGCCCTGTGTTTGATTGGTTTACCTCCGGAGCTGGTAAGTGCATATTTGCTTGAGATGGGAAAAGTGTGGATCGTGCTTCAGATTTCATCCTGACACTTTTGAAATCACCAGTATGTTGGTAATTATTTCCCATTTCCATGGCTTTTTGCATCGTAATGGTGACCAGGTTGGTCTCTGCATCCTGAAGCCCATGATGCTTTTCGCAGAGAAAACTCTACTGAGGCCCAGCTAACTTGGTGTTTCCCATACCTGGCACCAGAGCCTTTGGAGATACGATTGTTTTCAGTATTATTTCACCGTCCTTTCGCCACTGTTTGAAGAACGGGAGCACTTTTCAACCTTTAGCCTAGGAATCCTTCTTTGGAGATGAGATATTTTTCTGGGGTGGCAAGGGCAGGGCCTCTGTCAGTCCTGGGTTTGTTGCACTAGCGCCAGACATGAGAAGTACGCCTTTGCGTGACAGGTGAATAGTGCGGATCCTGTTTCAGTCTAAAGACTGAAACAGGATCCGCACTTTTCACCGTTCCTTTCAGAATCATTTGCTTCATCAGCTAGGAATGGCGGTTCCTTCTCCAGACCAATGGAAGGCTAGGCCAAAGTAACTGGATCTTCCCAAGAGGTGTGTGGCACCGCTTTTGAAATAAGCGCTAGGTTGAGAACTATTTGGTATTTTTCCGTAGCACTTTTCACCATAATTGTCATAAGGTTGGTCTCTGCATCCTGAAGCATAGGATAGTTTTCACAGACAGAAGCATGCTGAGGCCCAGGAAACGTGGCATTTCCAACAGCTGGTACTAGAGACTATCAAGAAAGTGTACTTTTAAGTATTATTCCACTGCGGTTTCACCATTATTTTCAGAACCAGAGCCAGTTTCACGCATTAGCATAAGAATCCTCCGTCCCAGTTGAGGTTTCTGTGTGGGGTGTAAGGGCGGGCCTTCTGTCAGCCCTGTGTTTGATTTGTTTACCTCCGGAGCTGGTAAGTGCACATTTGCTTGAGATGGGAAAAGTGTGGATCGTGCTTCAGATTTCATCCTGACACTTTTGAAATCACCAGTATGTTGGTAATTATTTCCCATTTCCATGGCTTTTTGCATCGTAATGGTGACCAGGTTGGTCTCTGCATCCTGAAGCCCATGATGCTTTTCGCAGAGAAAACTCTACTGAGGCCCAGCTAACTTGGTGTTTCCCATACCTGGCACCAGAGCCTTTGGAGATACGATTGTTTTCAGTATTATTTCACCGTCCTTTCGCCACTGTTTGAAGAACGGGAGCACTTTTCAACCTTTAGCCTAGGAATCCTTCTTTGGAGATGAGATATTTTTCTGGGGTGGCAAGGGCAGGGCCTCTGTCAGTCCTGGGTTTGTTGCACTAGCGCCAGACATGAGAAGTACGCCTTTGTGTGACCGGTGAATAGTGCGGATCCTGTTTCAGTCTAAAGACTGAAACAGGATCCGCACTTTTCACCGTTCCTTTCAGAATCATTTGCTTCATCAGCTAGGAATGGCGGTTCCTTCTCCAGACCAATGGAAGGCTAGGCCAAAGTAACTGGATCTTACCAAGAGGTGTGTGGCACCGCTTTTGAAATAAGCGCTAGGTTGAGAACTATTTGGTATTTTTCCGTAGCACTTTTCACCATAATTGTCATAAGGTTGGTCTCTGCATCCTGAAGCATAGGATAGTTTTCACAGACAGAAGCATGCTGAGGCCCAGGAAACGTGGCATTTCCAACAGCTGGTACTAGAGACTATCAAGAAAGTGTACTTTTAAGTATTATTCCACTGCGGTTTCACCATTATTTTCAGAACCACAGCCAGTTTCACGCATTAGCATAAGAATCCTCCCTCCCAGTTGAGGTTTCTGTGTGGGGTGTAAGGGCGGGCCTTCTGTCAGCCCTGTGTTTGATTGGTTTACCTCCGGAGCTGGTAAGTGCATATTTGCTTGAGATGGGAAAAGTGTGGATCGTGCTTCAGATTTCATCCTGACACTTTTGAAATCACCAGTATGTTGGTAATTATTTCCCATTTCCATGGCTTTTTGCATCGTAATGGTGACCAGGTTGGTCTCTGCATCCTGAAGCCCATGATGCTTTTCGCAGAGAAAACTCTACTGAGGCCCAGCTAACTTGGTGTTTCCCATACCTGGCACCAGAGCCTTTGGAGATACGATTGTTTTCAGTATTATTTCACCGTCCTTTCGCCACTGTTTGAAGAACGGGAGCACTTTTCAACCTTTAGCCTAGGAATCCTTCTTTGGAGATGAGATATTTTTCTGGGGTGGCAAGGGCAGGGCCTCTGTCAGTCCTGGGTTTGTTGCACTAGCGCCAGACATGAGAAGTACGCCTTTGCGTGACAGGTGAATAGTGCGGATCCTGTTTCAGTCTAAAGACTGAAACAGGATCCGCACTTTTCACCGTTCCTTTCAGAATCATTTGCTTCATCAGCTAGGAATGGCGGTTCCTTCTCCAGACCAATGGAAGGCTAGGCCAAAGTAACTGGATCTTCCCAAGAGGTGTGTGGCACCGCTTTTGAAATAAGCGCTAGGTTGAGAACTATTTGGTATTTTTCCGTAGCACTTTTCACCATAATTGTCATAAGGTTGGTCTCTGCATCCTGAAGCATAGGATAGTTTTCACAGACAGAAGCATGCTGAGGCCCAGGAAACGTGGCATTTCCAACAGCTGGTACTAGAGACTATCAAGAAAGTGTACTTTTAAGTATTATTCCACTGCGGTTTCACCATTATTTTCAGAACCAGAGCCAGTTTCACGCATTAGCATAAGAATCCTCCGTCCCAGTTGAGGTTTCTGTGTGGGGTGTAAGGGCGGGCCTTCTGTCAGCCCTGTGTTTGATTTGTTTACCTCCGGAGCTGGTAAGTGCATATTTGCTTGAGATGGGAAAAGTGTGGATCGTGCTTCAGATTTCATCCTGACACTTTTGAAATCACCAGTATGTTGGTAATTATTTCCCATTTCCATGGCTTTTTGCATCGTAATGGTGACCAGGTTGGTCTCTGCATCCTGAAGCCCATGATGCTTTTCGCAGAGAAAACTCTACTGAGGCCCAGCTAACTTGGTGTTTCCCATACCTGGCACCAGAGCCTTTGGAGATACGATTGTTTTCAGTATTATTTCACCGTCCTTTCGCCACTGTTTGAAGAACGGGAGCACTTTTCAACCTTTAGCCTAGGAATCCTTCTTTGGAGATGAGATATTTTTCTGGGGTGGCAAGGGCAGGGCCTCTGTCAGTCCTGGGTTTGTTGCACTAGCGCCAGACATGAGAAGTACGCCTTTGTGTGACCGGTGAATAGTGCGGATCCTGTTTCAGTCTAAAGACTGAAACAGGATCCGCACTTTTCACCGTTCCTTTCAGAATCATTTGCTTCATCAGCTAGGAATGGCGGTTCCTTCTCCAGACCAATGGAAGGCTAGGCCAAAGTAACTGGATCTTCCCAAGAGGTGTGTGGCACCGCTTTTGAAATAAGCGCTAGGTTGAGAACTATTTGGTATTTTTCCGTAGCACTTTTCACCATAATTGTCATAAGGTTGGTCTCTGCATCCTGAAGCATAGGATAGTTTTCACAGACAGAAGCATGCTGAGGCCCAGGAAACGTGGCATTTCCAACAGCTGGTACTAGAGACTATCAAGAAAGTGTACTTTTAAGTATTATTCCACTGCGGTTTCACCATTATTTTCAGAACCAGAGCCAGTTTCACGCATTAGCATAAGAATCCTCCCTCCCAGTTGAGGTTTCTGTGTGGGGTGTAAGGGCGGGCCTTCTGTCAGCCCTGTGTTTGATTGGTTTACCTCCGGAGCTGGTAAGTGCATATTTGCTTGAGATGGGAAAAGTGTGGATCGTGCTTCAGATTTCATCCTGACACTTTTGAAATCACCAGTATGTTGGTAATTATTTCCCATTTCCATGGCTTTTTGCATCGTAATGGTGACCAGGTTGGTCTCTGCATCCTGAAGCCCATGATGCTTTTCGCAGAGAAAACTCTACTGAGGCCCAGCTAACTTGGTGTTTCCCATACCTGGCACCAGAGCCTTTGGAGATACGATTGTTTTCAGTATTATTTCACCGTCCTTTCGCCACTGTTTGAAGAACGGGAGCACTTTTCAACCTTTAGCCTAGGAATCCTTCTTTGGAGATGAGATATTTTTCTGGGGTGGCAAGGGCAGGGCCTCTGTCAGTCCTGGGTTTGTTGCACTAGCGCCAGACATGAGAAGTACGCCTTTGCGTGACAGGTGAATAGTGCGGATCCTGTTTCAGTCTAAAGACTGAAACAGGATCCGCACTTTTCACCGTTCCTTTCAGAATCATTTGCTTCATCAGCTAGGAATGGCGGTTCCTTCTCCAGACCAATGGAAGGCTAGGCCAAAGTAACTGGATCTTCCCAAGAGGTGTGTGGCACCGCTTTTGAAATAAGCGCTAGGTTGAGAACTATTTGGTATTTTTCCGTAGCACTTTTCACCATAATTGTCATAAGGTTGGTCTCTGCATCCTGAAGCATAGGATAGTTTTCACAGACAGAAGCATGCTGAGGCCCAGGAAACGTGGCATTTCCAACAGCTGGTACTAGAGACTATCAAGAAAGTGTACTTTTAAGTATTATTCCACTGCGGTTTCACCATTATTTTCAGAACCAGAGCCAGTTTCACGCATTAGCATAAGAATCCTCCGTCCCAGTTGAGGTTTCTGTGTGGGGTGTAAGGGCGGGCCTTCTGTCAGCCCTGTGTTTGATTTGTTTACCTCCGGAGCTGGTAAGTGCATATTTGCTTGAGATGGGAAAAGTGTGGATCGTGCTTCAGATTTCATCCTGACACTTTTGAAATCACCAGTATGTTGGTAATTATTTCCCATTTCCATGGCTTTTTGCATCGTAATGGTGACCAGGTTGGTCTCTGCATCCTGAAGCCCATGATGCTTTTCGCAGAGAAAACTCTACTGAGGCCCAGCTAACTTGGTGTTTCCCATACCTGGCACCAGAGCCTTTGGAGATACGATTGTTTTCAGTATTATTTCACCGTCCTTTCGCCACTGTTTGAAGAACGGGAGCACTTTTCAACCTTTAGCCTAGGAATCCTTCTTTGGAGATGAGATATTTTTCTGGGGTGGCAAGGGCAGGGCCTCTGTCAGTCCTGGGTTTGTTGCACTAGCGCCAGACATGAGAAGTACGCCTTTGTGTGACCGGTGAATAGTGCGGATCCTGTTTCAGTCTAAAGACTGAAACAGGATCCGCACTTTTCACCGTTCCTTTCAGAATCATTTGCTTCATCAGCTAGGAATGGCGGTTCCTTCTCCAGACCAATGGAAGGCTAGGCCAAAGTAACTGGATCTTCCCAAGAGGTGTGTGGCACCGCTTTTGAAATAAGCGCTAGGTTGAGAACTATTTGGTATTTTTCCGTAGCACTTTTCACCATAATTGTCATAAGGTTGGTCTCTGCATCCTGAAGCATAGGATAGTTTTCACAGACAGAAGCATGCTGAGGCCCAGGAAACGTGGCATTTCCAACAGCTGGTACTAGAGAGTATCAAGAAAGTGTACTTTTAAGTATTATTCCACTGCGGTTTCACCATTATTTTCAGAACCACAGCCAGTTTCACGCATTAGCATAAGAATCCTCCGTCCCAGATGAGGTCTCTGTGTGGGGTTTAAGGGCGGGCCTTCTGTCAGCCCTGTGTTTGATTTGTTTACCTCCGGAGCTGGTAAGTGCATATTTGCTTGAGATGGGAAAAGTGTGGATCGTGCTTCAGATTTCATCCTGACACTTGTGAATTCACCAGTATGTTGGTAATTATTTCCCATTTCCATGGCTTTTTGCATCGGAATGGTGACCAGGTTGGTCTCTGCATCCTGAAGCCCATGATGCTTTTCGCAGAGAAAACTCTACTGAGGCCCAGCTAACTTGGTATTTCCCATACCTGGCACCAGAGCCTTTGGAGATACGATTGTTTTCAGTATTATTTCACCGTCCTTTCGCCACTGTTTGAAGAACGGGAGCACTTTTCAACCTTTAGCCTAGGAATCCTTCTTTGGAGATGAGATATTTTTCTGGGGTGGCAAGGGCAGGGCCTCTGTCAGTCCTGGGTTTGTTGCACTAGCGCCAGACATGAGAAGTACGCCTTTGCGTAACAGGTGAATAGTGCGGATCCTGTTTCAGTCTAAAGACTGAAACAGGATCCGCACTTTTCACCGTTCCTTTCAGAATCATTTGCTTCATCAGCTAGGAATGGCGGTTCCTTCTCCAGACCAATGGAAGGCTAGGCCAAAGTAACTGGATCTTCCCAAGAGGTGTGTGGCACCGCTTTTGAAATAAGCGCTAGGTTGAGAACTATTTGGTATTTTTCCGTAGCACTTTTCACCATAATTGTCATAAGGTTGGTCTCTGCATCCTGAAGCATAGGATAGTTTTCACAGACAGAAGCATGCTGAGGCCCAGGAAACGTGGCATTTCCAACAGCTGGTACTAGAGACTATCAAGAAAGTGTACTTTTAAGTATTATTCCACTGCGGTTTCACCATTATTTTCAGAACCAGAGCCAGTTTCACGCATTAGCATAAGAATCCTCCCTCCCAGTTGAGGTTTCTGTGTGGGGTGTAAGGGCGGGCCTTCTGTCAGCCCTGTGTTTGATTTGTTTACCTCCGGAGCTGGTAAGTGCACATTTGCTTGAGATGGGAAAAGTGTGGATCGTGCTTCAGATTTCATCCTGACACTTTTGAAATCACCAGTATGTTGGTAATTATTTCCCATTTCCATGGCTTTTTGCATCGTAATGGTGACCAGGTTGGTCTCTGCATCCTGAAGCCCATGATGCTTTTCGCAGAGAAAACTCTACTGAGGCCCAGCTAACTTGGTGTTTCCCATACCTGGCACCAGAGCCTTTGGAGATACGATTGTTTTCAGTATTATTTCACCGTCCTTTCGCCACTGTTTGAAGAACGGGAGCACTTTTCAACCTTTAGCCTAGGAATCCTTCTTTGGAGATGAGATATTTTTCTGGGGTGGCAAGGGCAGGGCCTCTGTCAGTCCTGGGTTTGTTGCACTAGCGCCAGACATGAGAAGTACGCCTTTGTGTGACCGGTGAATAGTGCGGATCCTGTTTCAGTCTAAAGACTGAAACAGGATCCGCACTTTTCACCGTTCCTTTCAGAATCATTTGCTTCATCAGCTAGGAATGGCGGTTCCTTCTCCAGACCAATGGAAGGCTAGGCCAAAGTAACTGGATCTTACCAAGAGGTGTGTGGCACCGCTTTTGAAATAAGCGCTAGGTTGAGAACTATTTGGTATTTTTCCGTAGCACTTTTCACCATAATTGTCATAAGGTTGGTCTCTGCATCCTGAAGCATAGGATAGTTTTCACAGACAGAAGCATGCTGAGGCCCAGGAAACGTGGCATTTCCAACAGCTGGTACTAGAGACTATCAAGAAAGTGTACTTTTAAGTATTATTCCACTGCGGTTTCACCATTATTTTCAGAACCACAGCCAGTTTCACGCATTAGCATAAGAATCCTCCGTCCCAGATGAGGTCTCTGTGTGGGGTTTAAGGGCGGGCCTTCTGTCAGCCCTGTGTTTGATTTGTTTACCTCCGGAGCTGGTAAGTGCATATTTGCTTGAGATGGGAAAAGTGTGGATCGTGCTTCAGATTTCATCCTGACACTTGTGAATTCACCAGTATGTTGGTAATTATTTCCCATTTCCATGGCTTTTTGCATCGGAATGGTGACCAGGTTGGTCTCTGCATCCTGAAGCCCATGATGCTTTTCGCAGAGAAAACTCTACTGAGGCCCAGCTAACTTGGTGTTTCCCATACCTGGCACCAGAGCCTTTGGAGATACGATTGTTTTCAGTATTATTTCACCGTCCTTTCGCCACTGTTTGAAGAACGGGAGCACTTTTCAACCTTTAGCCTAGGAATCCTTCTTTGGAGATGAGATATTTTTCTGGGGTGGCAAGGGCAGGGCCTCTGTCAGTCCTGGGTTTGTTGCACTAGCGCCAGACATGAGAAGTACGCCTTTGCGTGACAGGTGAATAGTGCGGATCCTGTTTCAGTCTAAAGACTGAAACAGGATCCGCACTTTTCACCGTTCCTTTCAGAATCATTTGCTTCATCAGCTAGGAATGGCGGTTCCTTCTCCAGACCAATGGAAGGCTAGGCCAAAGTAACTGGATCTTCCCAAGAGGTGTGTGGCACCGCTTTTGAAATAAGCGCTAGGTTGAGAACTATTTGGTATTTTTCCGTAGCACTTTTCACCATAATTGTCATAAGGTTGGTCTCTGCATCCTGAAGCATAGGATAGTTTTCACAGACAGAAGCATGCTGAGGCCCAGGAAACGTGGCATTTCCAACAGCTGGTACTAGAGACTATCAAGAAAGTGTACTTTTAAGTATTATTCCACTGCGGTTTCACCATTATTTTCAGAACGACAGCCGGTTTCACGCATTAGCATAAGAATCCTCCGTCCCAGATGAGGTCTCTGTGTGGGGTTTAAGGGCGGGCCTTCTGTCAGCCCTGTGTTTGATTGGTTTACCTCCGGAGCTGGTAAGTGCATATTTGCTTGAGATGGGAAAAGTGTGGATCGTGCTTCAGATTTCATCCTGACACTTTTGAAATCACCAGTATGTTGGTAATTATTTCCCATTTCCATGGCTTTTTGCATCGGAATGGTGACCAGGTTGGTCTCTGCATCCTGAAGCCCATGATGCTTTTCGCAGAGAAAACTCTACTGAGGCCCAGCTAACTTGGTGTTTCCCATACCTGGCACCAGAGCCTTTGGAGATACGATTGTTTTCAGTATTATTTCACCGTCCTTTCGCCACTGTTTGAAGAACGGGAGCACTTTTCAACCTTTAGCCTAGGAATCCTTCTTTGGAGATGAGATATTTTTCTGGGGTGGCAAGGGCAGGGCCTCTGTCAGTCCTGGGTTTGTTGCACTAGCGCCAGACATGAGAAGTACGCCTTTGCGTGACAGGTGAATAGTGCGGATCCTGTTTCAGTCTAAAGACTGAAACAGGATCCGCACTTTTCACCGTTCCTTTCAGAATCATTTGCTTCATCAGCTAGGAATGGCGGTTCCTTCTCCAGACCAATGGAAGGCTAGGCCAAAGTAACTGGATCTTCCCAAGAGGTGTGTGGCACCGCTTTTGAAATAAGCGCTAGGTTGAGAACTATTTGGTATTTTTCCGTAGCACTTTTCACCATAATTGTCATAAGGTTGGTCTCTGCATCCTGAAGCATAGGATAGTTTTCACAGACAGAAGCATGCTGAGGCCCAGGAAACGTGGCATTTCCAACAGCTGGTACTAGAGACTATCAAGAAAGTGTACTTTTAAGTATTATTCCACTGTGGTTTCACCATTATTTTCAGAACCAGAGCCGGTTTCACGCATTAGCATAAGAATCCTCCCTCCCAGTTGAGGTTTCTGTGTGGGGTGTAAGGGCGGGCCTTCTGTCAGCCCTGTGTTTGATTTGTTTACCTCCGGAGCTGGTAAGTGCATATTTGCTTGAGATGGGAAAAGTGTGGATCGTGCTTCAGATTTCATCCTGACACTTTTGAAATCACCAGTATGTTGGTAATTATTTCCCATTTCCATGGCTTTTTGCATCGTAATGGTGACCAGGTTGGTCTCTGCATCCTGAAGCCCATGATGCTTTTCGCAGAGAAAACTCTACTGAGGCCCAGCTAACTTGGTGTTTCCCATACCTGGCACCAGAGCCTTTGGAGATACGATTGTTTTCAGTATTATTTCACCGTCCTTTCGCCACTGTTTGAAGAACGGGAGCACTTTTCAACCTTTAGCCTAGGAATCCTTCTTTGGAGATGAGATATTTTTCTGGGGTGGCAAGGGCAGGGCCTCTGTCAGTCCTGGGTTTGTTGCACTAGCGCCAGACATGAGAAGTACGCCTTTGCGTGACAGGTGAATAGTGCGGATCCTGTTTCAGTCTAAAGACTGAAACAGGATCCGCACTTTTCACCGTTCCTTTCAGAATCATTTGCTTCATCAGCTAGGAATGGCGGTTCCTTCTCCAGACCAATGGAAGGCTAGGCCAAAGTAACTGGATCTTCCCAAGAGGTGTGTGGCACCGCTTTTGAAATAAGCGCTAGGTTGAGAACTATTTGGTATTTTTCCGTAGCACTTTTCACCATAATTGTCATAAGGTTGGTCTCTGCATCCTGAAGCATAGGATAGTTTTCACAGACAGAAGCATGCTGAGGCCCAGGAAACGTGGCATTTCCAACAGCTGGTACTAGAGACTATCAAGAAAGTGTTCTTTTAAGTATTATTCCACTGCGGTTTCACCATTATTTTCAGAACCAGAGCCAGTTTCACGCATTAGCATAAGAATCTTCCGTCCCAGTTGAGGTTTCTGTGTGGGGTGTAAGGGCGGGCCTTCTGTCAGCCCTGTGTTTGATTTGTTTACCTCCGGAGCTGGTAAGTGCACATTTGCTTGAGATGGGAAAAGTGTGGATCGTGCTTCAGATTTCATCCTGACACTTTTGAAATCACCAGTATGTTGGTAATTATTTCCCATTTCCATGGCTTTTTGCATCGTAATGGTGACCAGGTTGGTCTCTGCATCCTGAAGCCCATGATGCTTTTCGCAGAGAAAACTCTACTGAGGCCCAGCTAACTTGGTGTTTCCCATACCTGGCACCAGAGCCTTTGGAGATACGATTGTTTTCAGTATTATTTCACCGTCCTTTCGCCACTGTTTGAAGAACGGGAGCACTTTTCAACCTTTAGCCTAGGAATCCTTCTTTGGAGATGAGATATTTTTCTGGGGTGGCAAGGGCAGGGCCTCTGTCAGTCCTGGGTTTGTTGCACTAGCGCCAGACATGAGAAGTACGCCTTTGTGTGACCGGTGAATAGTGCGGATCCTGTTTCAGTCTAAAGACTGAAACAGGATCCGCACTTTTCACCGTTCCTTTCAGAATCATTTGCTTCATCAGCTAGGAATGGCGGTTCCTTCTCCAGACCAATGGAAGGCTAGGCCAAAGTAACTGGATCTTCCCAAGAGGTGTGTGGCACCGCTTTTGAAATAAGCGCTAGGTTGAGAACTATTTGGTATTTTTCCGTAGCACTTTTCACCATAATTGTCATAAGGTTGGTCTCTGCATCCTGAAGCATAGGATAGTTTTCACAGACAGAAGCATGCTGAGGCCCAGGAAACGTGGCATTTCCAACAGCTGGTACTAGAGACTATCAAGAAAGTGTACTTTTAAGTATTATTCCACTGCGGTTTCACCATTATTTTCAGAACCACAGCCAGTTTCACGCATTAGCATAAGAATCCTCCGTCCCAGATGAGGTCTCTGTGTGGGGTTTAAGGGCGGGCCTTCTGTCAGCCCTGTGTTTGATTTGTTTACCTCCGGAGCTGGTAAGTGCATATTTGCTTGAGATGGGAAAAGTGTGGATCGTGCTTCAGATTTCATCCTGACACTTTTGAAATCACCAGTATGTTGGTAATTATTTCCCATTTCCATGGCTTTTTGCATCGGAATGGTGACCAGGTTGGTCTCTGCATCCTGAAGCCCATGATGCTTTTCGCAGAGAAAACTCTACTGAGGCCCAGCTAACTTGGTGTTTCCCATACCTGGCACCAGAGCCTTTGGAGATACGATTGTTTTCAGTATTATTTCACCGTCCTTTCGCCACTGTTTGAAGAACGGGAGCACTTTTCAACCTTTAGCCTAGGAATCCTTCTTTGGAGATGAGATATTTTTCTGGGGTGGCAAGGGCAGGGCCTCTGTCAGTCCTGGGTTTGTTGCACTAGCGCCAGACATGAGAAGTACGCCTTTGCGTGACAGGTGAATAGTGCGGATCCTGTTTCAGTCTAAAGACTGAAACAGGATCCGCACTTTTCACCGTTCCTTTCAGAATCATTTGCTTCATCAGCTAGGAATGGCGGTTCCTTCTCCAGACCAATGGAAGGCTAGGCCAAAGTAACTGGATCTTCCCAAGAGGTGTGTGGCACCGCTTTTGAAATAAGCGCTAGGTTGAGAACTATTTGGTATTTTTCCGTAGCACTTTTCACCATAATTGTCATAAGGTTGGTCTCTGCATCCTGAAGCATAGGATAGTTTTCACAGACAGAAGCATGCTGAGGCCCAGGAAACGTGGCATTTCCAACAGCTGGTACTAGAGACTATCAAGAAAGTGTACTTTTAAGTATTATTCCACTGCGGTTTCACCATTATTTTCAGAACCAGAGCCAGTTTCACGCATTAGCATAAGAATCCTCCCTCCCAGTTGAGGTTTCTGTGTGGGGTGTAAGGGCGGGCCTTCTGTCAGCCCTGTGTTTGATTTGTTTACCTCCGGAGCTGGTAAGTGCATATTTGCTTGAGATGGGAAAAGTGTGGATCGTGCTTCAGATTTCATCCTGACACTTGTGAATTCACCAGTATGTTGGTAATTATTTCCCATTTCCATGGCTTTTTGCATCGGAATGGTGACCAGGTTGGTCTCTGCATCCTGAAGCCCATGATGCTTTTCGCAGAGAAAACTCTACTGAGGCCCAGCTAACTTGGTGTTTCCCATACCTGGCACCAGAGCCTTTGGAGATACGATTGTTTTCAGTATTATTTCACCGTCCTTTCGCCACTGTTTGAAGAACGGGAGCACTTTTCAACCTTTAGCCTAGGAATCCTTCTTTGGAGATGAGATATTTTTCTGGGGTGGCAAGGGCAGGGCCTCTGTCAGTCCTGGGTTTGTTGCACTAGCGCCAGACATGAGAAGTACGCCTTTGCGTGACAGGTGAATAGTGCGGATCCTGTTTCAGTCTAAAGACTGAAACAGGATCCGCACTTTTCACCGTTCCTTTCAGAATCATTTGCTTCATCAGCTAGGAATGGCGGTTCCTTCTCCAGACCAATGGAAGGCTAGGCCAAAGTAACTGGATCTTCCCAAGAGGTGTGTGGCACCGCTTTTGAAATAAGCGCTAGGTTGAGAACTATTTGGTATTTTTCCGTAGCACTTTTCACCATAATTGTCATAAGGTTGGTCTCTGCATCCTGAAGCATAGGATAGTTTTCACAGACAGAAGCATGCTGAGGCCCAGGAAACGTGGCATTTCCAACAGCTGGTACTAGAGACTATCAAGAAAGTGTACTTTTAAGTATTATTCCACTGCGGTTTCACCATTATTTTCAGAACCAGAGCCAGTTTCACGCATTAGCATAAGAATCCTCCCTCCCAGTTGAGGTTTCTGTGTGGGGTGTAAGGGCGGGCCTTCTGTCAGCCCTGTGTTTGATTTGTTTACCTCCGGAGCTGGTAAGTGCATATTTGCTTGAGATGGGAAAAGTGTGGATCGTGCTTCAGATTTCATCCTGACACTTGTGAATTCACCAGTATGTTGGTAATTATTTCCCATTTCCATGGCTTTTTGCATCGGAATGGTGACCAGGTTGGTCTCTGCATCCTGAAGCCCATGATGCTTTTCGCAGAGAAAACTCTACTGAGGCCCAGCTAACTTGGTGTTTCCCATACCTGGCACCAGAGCCTTTGGAGATACGATTGTTTTCAGTATTATTTCACCGTCCTTTCGCCACTGTTTGAAGAACGGGAGCACTTTTCAACCTTTAGCCTAGGAATCCTTCTTTGGAGATGAGATATTTTTCTGGGGTGGCAAGGGCAGGGCCTCTGTCAGTCCTGGGTTTGTTGCACTAGCGCCAGACATGAGAAGTACGCCTTTGCGTGACAGGTGAATAGTGCGGATCCTGTTTCAGTCTAAAGACTGAAACAGGATCCGCACTTTTCACCGTTCCTTTCAGAATCATTTGCTTCATCAGCTAGGAATGGCGGTTCCTTCTCCAGACCAATGGAAGGCTAGGCCAAAGTAACTGGATCTTCCCAAGAGGTGTGTGGCACCGCTTTTGAAATAAGCGCTAGGTTGAGAACTATTTGGTATTTTTCCGTAGCACTTTTCACCATAATTGTCATAAGGTTGGTCTCTGCATCCTGAAGCATAGGATAGTTTTCACAGACAGAAGCATGCTGAGGCCCAGGAAACGTGGCATTTCCAACAGCTGGTACTAGAGACTATCAAGAAAGTGTACTTTTAAGTATTATTCCACTGCGGTTTCACCATTATTTTCAGAACCAGAGCCAGTTTCACGCATTAGCATAAGAATCCTCCCTCCCAGTTGAGGTTTCTGTGTGGGGTGTAAGGGCGGGCCTTCTGTCAGCCCTGTGTTTGATTTGTTTACCTCCGGAGCTGGTAAGTGCATATTTGCTTGAGATGGGAAAAGTGTGGATCGTGCTTCAGATTTCATCCTGACACTTGTGAATTCACCAGTATGTTGGTAATTATTTCCCATTTCCATGGCTTTTTGCATCGGAATGGTGACCAGGTTGGTCTCTGCATCCTGAAGCCCATGATGCTTTTCGCAGAGAAAACTCTACTGAGGCCCAGCTAACTTGGTATTTCCCATACCTGGCACCAGAGCCTTTGGAGATACGATTGTTTTCAGTATTATTTCACCGTCCTTTCGCCACTGTTTGAAGAACGGGAGCACTTTTCAACCTTTAGCCTAGGAATCCTTCTTTGGAGATGAGATATTTTTCTGGGGTGGCAAGGGCAGGGCCTCTGTCAGTCCTGGGTTTGTTGCACTAGCGCCAGACATGAGAAGTACGCCTTTGCGTGACAGGTGAATAGTGCGGATCCTGTTTCAGTCTAAAGACTGAAACAGGATCCGCACTTTTCACCGTTCCTTTCAGAATCATTTGCTTCATCAGCTAGGAATGGCGGTTCCTTCTCAAGACCAATGGAAGGCTAGGCCAAAGTAACTGGATCTTCCCAAGAGGTGTGTGGCACCGCTTTTGAAATAAGCGCTAGGTTGAGAACTATTTGGTATTTTTCCGTAGCACTTTTCACCATAATTGTCATAAGGTTGGTCTCTGCATCCTGAAGCATAGGATAGTTTTCACAGACAGAAGCATGCTGAGGCCCAGGAAACGTGGCATTTCCAACAGCTGGTACTAGAGACTATCAAGAAAGTGTTCTTTTAAGTATTATTCCACTGCGGTTTCACCATTATTTTCAGAACCAGAGCCGGTTTCACGCATTATCATAAGAATCCTCCATCCCAGTTGAGGTTTCTGTGTGGGGTATAAGGGCGGGCCTTCTGTCAGCCCTGTGTTTGATTGGTTTACCTCCGGAGCTGGTAAGTGCATATTTGCTTGAGATGGGAAAAGTGTGGATCGTGCTTCAGATTTCATCCTGACACTTTTGAAATCACCAGTATGTTGGTAATTATTTCCCATTTCCATGGCTTTTTGCATCGTAATGGTGACCAGGTTGGTCTCTGCATCCTGAAGCCCATGATGCTTTTCGCAGAGAAAACTCTACTGAGGCCCAGCTAACTTGGTGTTTCCCATACCTGGCACCAGAGCCTTTGGAGATACGATTGTTTTCAGTATTATTTCACCGTCCTTTCGCCACTGTTTGAAGAACGGGAGCACTTTTCAACCTTTAGCCTAGGAATCCTTCTTTGGAGATGAGATATTTTTCTGGGGTGGCAAGGGCAGGGCCTCTGTCAGTCCTGGGTTTGTTGCACTAGCGCCAGACATGAGAAGTACGCCTTTGCGTGACAGGTGAATAGTGCGGATCCTGTTTCAGTCTAAAGACTGAAACAGGATCCGCACTTTTCACCGTTCCTTTCAGAATCATTTGCTTCATCAGCTAGGAATGGCGGTTCCTTCTCCAGACCAATGGAAGGCTAGGCCAAAGTAACTGGATCTTCCCAAGAGGTGTGTGGCACCGCTTTTGAAATAAGCGCTAGGTTGAGAACTATTTGGTATTTTTCCGTAGCACTTTTCACCATAATTGTCATAAGGTTGGTCTCTGCATCCTGAAGCATAGGATAGTTTTCACAGACAGAAGCATGCTGAGGCCCAGGAAACGTGGCATTTCCAACAGCTGGTACTAGAGACTATCAAGAAAGTGTTCTTTTAAGTATTATTCCACTGCGGTTTCACCATTATTTTCAGAACCAGAGCCGGTTTCACGCATTAGCATAAGAATCCTCCCTCCCAGTTGAGGTTTCTGTGTAGGGTGTAAGGGCGGGCCTTCTGTCAGCCCTGTGTTTGATTGGTTTACCTCCGGAGCTGGTAAGTGCACATTTGCTTGAGATGGGAAAAGTGTGGATCGTGCTTCAGATTTCATCCTGACACTTTTGAAATCACCAGTATGTTGGTAATTATTTCCCATTTCCATGGCTTTTTGCATCGTAATGGTGACCAGGTTGGTCTCTGCATCCTGAAGCCCATGATGCTTTTCGCAGAGAAAACTCTACTGAGGCCCAGCTAACTTGGTGTTTCCCATACCTGGCACCAGAGCCTTTGGAGATACGATTGTTTTCAGTATTATTTCACCGTCCTTTCGCCACTGTTTGAAGAACGGGAGCACTTTTCAACCTTTAGCCTAGGAATCCTTCTTTGGAGATGAGATATTTTTCTGGGGTGGCAAGGGCAGGGCCTCTGTCAGTCCTGGGTTTGTTGCACTAGCGCCAGACATGAGAAGTACGCCTTTGCGTGACAGGTGAATAGTGCGGATCCTGTTTCAGTCTAAAGACTGAAACAGGATCCGCACTTTTCACCGTTCCTTTCAGAATCATTTGCTTCATCAGCTAGGAATGGCGGTTCCTTCTCCAGACCAATGGAAGGCTAGGCCAAAGTAACTGGATCTTCCCAAGAGGTGTGTGGCACCGCTTTTGAAATAAGCGCTAGGTTGAGAACTATTTGGTATTTTTCCATAGCACTTTTCACCATAATTGTCATAAGGTTGGTCTCTGCATCCTGAAGCATAGGATAGTTTTCACAGACAGAAGCATGCTGAGGCCCAGGAAACGTGGCATTTCCAACAGCTGGTACTAGAGACTATCAAGAAAGTGTTCTTTTAAGTATTATTCCACTGCGGTTTCACCATTATTTTCAGAACCAGAGCCGGTTTCACGCATTAGCATAAGAATCCTCCCTCCCAGTTGAGGTTTCTGTGTGGGGTGTAAGGGCGGGCCTTCTGTCAGCCCTGTGTTTGATTGGTTTACCTCCGGAGCTGGTAAGTGCACATTTGCTTGAGATGGGAAAAGTGTGGATCGTGCTTCAGATTTCATCCTGACACTTTTGAAATCACCAGTATGTTGGTAATTATTTCCCATTTCCATGGCTTTTTGCATCGTAATGGTGACCAGGTTGGTCTCTGCATCCTGAAGCCCATGATGCTTTTCGCAGAGAAAACTCTACTGAGGCCCAGCTAACTTGGTGTTTCCCATACCTGGCACCAGAGCCTTTGGAGATACGATTGTTTTCAGTATTATTTCACCGTCCTTTCGCCACTGTTTGAAGAACGGGAGCACTTTTCAACCTTTAGCCTAGGAATCCTTCTTTGGAGATGAGATATTTTTCTGGGGTGGCAAGGGCAGGGCCTCTGTCAGTCCTGGGTTTGTTGCACTAGCGCCAGACATGAGAAGTACGCCTTTGCGTGACAGGTGAATAGTGCGGATCCTGTTTCAGTCTAAAGACTGAAACAGGATCCGCACTTTTCACCGTTCCTTTCAGAATCATTTGCTTCATCAGCTAGGAATGGCGGTTCCTTCTCCAGACCAATGGAAGGCTAGGCCAAAGTAACTGGATCTTCCCAAGAGGTGTGTGGCACCGCTTTTGAAATAAGCGCTAGGTTGAGAACTATTTGGTATTTTTCCGTAGCACTTTTCACCATAATTGTCATAAGGTTGGTCTCTGCATCCTGAAGCATAGGATAGTTTTCACAGACAGAAGCATGCTGAGGCCCAGGAAACGTGGCATTTCCAACAGCTGGTACTAGAGACTATCAAGAAAGTGTACTTTTAAGTATTATTCCACTGCGGTTTCACCATTATTTTCAGAACCAGAGCCAGTTTCACGCATTAGCATAAGAATCCTCCCTCCCAGTTGAGGTTTCTGTGTGGGGTGTAAGGGCGGGCCTTCTGTCAGCCCTGTGTTTGATTTGTTTACCTCCGGAGCTGGTAAGTGCATATTTGCTTGAGATGGGAAAAGTGTGGATCGTGCTTCAGATTTCATCCTGACACTTGTGAATTCACCAGTATGTTGGTAATTATTTCCCATTTCCATGGCTTTTTGCATCGGAATGGTGACCAGGTTGGTCTCTGCATCCTGAAGCCCATGATGCTTTTCGCAGAGAAAACTCTACTGAGGCCCAGCTAACTTGGTGTTTCCCATACCTGGCACCAGAGCCTTTGGAGATACGATTGTTTTCAGTATTATTTCACCGTCCTTTCGCCACTGTTTGAAGAACGGGAGCACTTTTCAACCTTTAGCCTAGGAATCCTTCTTTGGAGATGAGATATTTTTCTGGGGTGGCAAGGGCAGGGCCTCTGTCAGTCCTGGGTTTGTTGCACTAGCGCCAGACATGAGAAGTACGCCTTTGCGTGACAGGTGAATAGTGCGGATCCTGTTTCAGTCTAAAGACTGAAACAGGATCCGCACTTTTCACCGTTCCTTTCAGAATCATTTGCTTCATCAGCTAGGAATGGCGGTTCCTTCTCCAGACCAATGGAAGGCTAGGCCAAAGTAACTGGATCTTCCCAAGAGGTGTGTGGCACCGCTTTTGAAATAAGCGCTAGGTTGAGAACTATTTGGTATTTTTCCGTAGCACTTTTCACCATAATTGTCATAAGGTTGGTCTCTGCATCCTGAAGCATAGGATAGTTTTCACAGACAGAAGCATGCTGAGGCCCAGGAAACGTGGCATTTCCAACAGCTGGTACTAGAGACTATCAAGAAAGTGTACTTTTAAGTATTATTCCACTGCGGTTTCACCATTATTTTCAGAACCAGAGCCAGTTTCACGCATTAGCATAAGAATCCTCCCTCCCAGTTGAGGTTTCTGTGTGGGGTGTAAGGGCGGGCCTTCTGTCAGCCCTGTGTTTGATTTGTTTACCTCCGGAGCTGGTAAGTGCATATTTGCTTGAGATGGGAAAAGTGTGGATCGTGCTTCAGATTTCATCCTGACACTTGTGAATTCACCAGTATGTTGGTAATTATTTCCCATTTCCATGGCTTTTTGCATCGGAATGGTGACCAGGTTGGTCTCTGCATCCTGAAGCCCATGATGCTTTTCGCAGAGAAAACTCTACTGAGGCCCAGCTAACTTGGTGTTTCCCATACCTGGCACCAGAGCCTTTGGAGATACGATTGTTTTCAGTATTATTTCACCGTCCTTTCGCCACTGTTTGAAGAACGGGAGCACTTTTCAACCTTTAGCCTAGGAATCCTTCTTTGGAGATGAGATATTTTTCTGGGGTGGCAAGGGCAGGGCCTCTGTCAGTCCTGGGTTTGTTGCACTAGCGCCAGACATGAGAAGTAGGCCTTTGCGTGACAGGTGAATAGTGCGGATCCTGTTTCAGTCTAAAGACTGAAACAGGATCCGCACTTTTCACCGTTCCTTTCAGAATCATTTGCTTCATCAGCTAGGAATGGCGGTTCCTTCTCCAGACCAATGGAAGGCTAGGCCAAAGTAACTGGATCTTCCCAAGAGGTGTGTGGCACCGCTTTTGAAATAAGCGCTAGGTTGAGAACTATTTGGTATTTTTCCGTAGCACTTTTCACCATAATTGTCATAAGGTTGGTCTCTGCATCCTGAAGCATAGGATAGTTTTCACAGACAGAAGCATGCTGAGGCCCAGGAAACGTGGCATTTCCAACAGCTGGTACTAGAGACTATCAAGAAAGTGTACTTTTAAGTATTATTCCACTGCGGTTTCACCATTATTTTCAGAACCAGAGCCAGTTTCACGCATTAGCATAAGAATCCTCCCTCCCAGTTGAGGTTTCTGTGTGGGGTGTAAGGGCGGGCCTTCTGTCAGCCCTGTGTTTGATTGGTTTACCTCCGGAGCTGGTAAGTGCATATTTGCTTGAGATGGGAAAAGTGTGGATCGTGCTTCAGATTTCATCCTGACACTTGTGAATTCACCAGTATGTTGGTAATTATTTCCCATTTCCATGGCTTTTTGCATCGGAATGGTGACCAGGTTGGTCTCTGCATCCTGAAGCCCATGATGCTTTTCGCAGAGAAAACTCTACTGAGGCCCAGCTAACTTGGTGTTTCCCATACCTGGCACCAGAGCCTTTGGAGATACGATTGTTTTCAGTATTATTTCACCGTCCTTTCGCCACTGTTTGAAGAACGGGAGCACTTTTCAACCTTTAGCCTAGGAATCCTTCTTTGGAGATGAGATATTTTTCTGGGGTGGCAAGGGCAGGGCCTCTGTCAGTCCTGGGTTTGTTGCACTAGCGCCAGACATGAGAAGTACGCCTTTGCGTGACAGGTGAATAGTGCGGATCCTGTTTCAGTCTAAAGACTGAAACAGGATCCGCACTTTTCACCGTTCCTTTCAGAATCATTTGCTTCATCAGCTAGGAATGGCGGTTCCTTCTCCAGACCAATGGAAGGCTAGGCCAAAGTAACTGGATCTTCCCAAGAGGTGTGTGGCACCGCTTTTGAAATAAGCGCTAGGTTGAGAACTATTTGGTATTTTTCCGTAGCACTTTTCACCATAATTGTCATAAGGTTGGTCTCTGCATCCTGAAGCATAGGATAGTTTTCACAGACAGAAGCATGCTGAGGCCCAGGAAACGTGGCATTTCCAACAGCTGGTACTAGAGACTATCAAGAAAGTGTACTTTTAAGTATTATTCCACTGCGGTTTCACCATTATTTTCAGAACCAGAGCCAGTTTCACGCATTAGCATAAGAATCCTCCCTCCCAGTTGAGGTTTCTGTGTGGGGTGTAAGGGCGGGCCTTCTGTCAGCCCTGTGTTTGATTTGTTTACCTCCGGAGCTGGTAAGTGCATATTTGCTTGAGATGGGAAAAGTGTGGATCGTGCTTCAGATTTCATCCTGACACTTGTGAATTCACCAGTATGTTGGTAATTATTTCCCATTTCCATGGCTTTTTGCATCGGAATGGTGACCAGGTTGGTCTCTGCATCCTGAAGCCCATGATGCTTTTCGCAGAGAAAACTCTACTGAGGCCCAGCTAACTTGGTATTTCCCATACCTGGCACCAGAGCCTTTGGAGATACGATTGTTTTCAGTATTATTTCACCGTCCTTTCGCCACTGTTTGAAGAACGGGAGCACTTTTCAACCTTTAGCCTAGGAATCCTTCTTTGGAGATGAGATATTTTTCTGGGGTGGCAAGGGCAGGGCCTCTGTCAGTCCTGGGTTTGTTGCACTAGCGCCAGACATGAGAAGTACGCCTTTGCGTGACAGGTGAATAGTGCGGATCCTGTTTCAGTCTAAAGACTGAAACAGGATCCGCACTTTTCACCGTTCCTTTCAGAATCATTTGCTTCATCAGCTAGGAATGGCGGTTCCTTCTCAAGACCAATGGAAGGCTAGGCCAAAGTAACTGGATCTTCCCAAGAGGTGTGTGGCACCGCTTTTGAAATAAGCGCTAGGTTGAGAACTATTTGGTATTTTTCCGTAGCACTTTTCACCATAATTGTCATAAGGTTGGTCTCTGCATCCTGAAGCATAGGATAGTTTTCACAGACAGAAGCATGCTGAGGCCCAGGAAACGTGGCATTTCCAACAGCTGGTACTAGAGACTATCAAGAAAGTGTTCTTTTAAGTATTATTCCACTGCGGTTTCACCATTATTTTCAGAACCAGAGCCGGTTTCACGCATTATCATAAGAATCCTCCATCCCAGTTGAGGTTTCTGTGTGGGGTATAAGGGCGGGCCTTCTGTCAGCCCTGTGTTTGATTGGTTTACCTCCGGAGCTGGTAAGTGCATATTTGCTTGAGATGGGAAAAGTGTGGATCGTGCTTCAGATTTCATCCTGACACTTTTGAAATCACCAGTATGTTGGTAATTATTTCCCATTTCCATGGCTTTTTGCATCGTAATGGTGACCAGGTTGGTCTCTGCATCCTGAAGCCCATGATGCTTTTCGCAGAGAAAACTCTACTGAGGCCCAGCTAACTTGGTGTTTCCCATACCTGGCACCAGAGCCTTTGGAGATACGATTGTTTTCAGTATTATTTCACCGTCCTTTCGCCACTGTTTGAAGAACGGGAGCACTTTTCAACCTTTAGCCTAGGAATCCTTCTTTGGAGATGAGATATTTTTCTGGGGTGGCAAGGGCAGGGCCTCTGTCAGTCCTGGGTTTGTTGCACTAGCGCCAGACATGAGAAGTACGCCTTTGCGTGACAGGTGAATAGTGTGGATCCTGTTTCAGTCTAAAGACTGAAACAGGATCCGCACTTTTCACCGTTCCTTTCAGAATCATTTGCTTCATCAGCTAGGAATGGCGGTTCCTTCTCCAGACCAATGGAAGGCTAGGCCAAAGTAACTGGATCTTCCCAAGAGGTGTGTGGCACCGCTTTTGAAATAAGCGCTAGGTTGAGAACTATTTGGTATTTTTCCGTAGCACTTTTCACCATAATTGTCATAAGGTTGGTCTCTGCATCCTGAAGCATAGGATAGTTTTCACAGACAGAAGCATGCTGAGGCCCAGGAAACGTGGCATTTCCAACAGCTGGTACTAGAGACTATCAAGAAAGTGTTCTTTTAAGTATTATTCCACTGTGGTTTCACCATTATTTTCAGATCCAGAGCCGGTTTCACGCATTAGCATAAGAATCCTCCATCCCAGTTGAGGTTTCTGTGTGGGGTGTAAGGGCGGGCCTTCTGTCAGCCCTGTGTTTGATTGGTTTACCTCCGGAGCTGGTAAGTGCATATTTGCTTGAGATGGGAAAAGTGTGGATCGTGCTTCAGATTTCATCCTGACACTTTTGAAATCACCAGTATGTTGGTAATTATTTCCCATTTCCATGGCTTTTTGCATCGTAATGGTGACCAGGTTGGTCTCTGCATCCTGAAGCCCATGATGCTTTTCGCAGAGAAAACTCTACTGAGGCCCAGCTAACTTGGTGTTTCCCATACCTGGCACCAGAGCCTTTGGAGATACGATTGTTTTCAGTATTATTTCACCGTCCTTTCGCCACTGTTTGAAGAACGGGAGCACTTTTCAACCTTTAGCCTAGGAATCCTTCTTTGGAGATGAGATATTTTTCTGGGGTGGCAAGGGCAGGGCCTCTGTCAGTCCTGGGTTTGTTGCACTAGCGCCAGACATGAGAAGTACGCCTTTGCGTGACAGGTGAATAGTGCGGATCCTGTTTCAGTCTAAAGACTGAAACAGGATCCGCACTTTTCACCGTTCCTTTCAGAATCATTTGCTTCATCAGCTAGGAATGGCGGTTCCTTCTCCAGACCAATGGAAGGCTAGGCCAAAGTAACTGGATCTTCCCAAGAGGTGTGTGGCACCGCTTTTGAAATAAGCGCTAGGTTGAGAACTATTTGGTATTTTTCCGTAGCACTTTTCACCATAATTGTCATAAGGTTGGTCTCTGCATCCTGAAGCATAGGATAGTTTTCACAGACAGAAGCATGCTAAGGCCCAGGAAACGTGGCATTTCCAACAGCTGGTACTAGAGACTATCAAGAAAGTGTACTTTTAAGTATTATTCCACTGCGGTTTCACCATTATTTTCAGAACCACAGCCAGTTTCACGCATTAGCATAAGAATCCTCCCTCCCAGATGAGGTCTCTGTGTGGGGTTTAAGGGCGGGCCTTCTGTCAGCCCTGTGTTTGATTTGTTTACCTCCGGAGCTGGTAAGTGCATATTTGCTTGAGATGGGAAAAGTGTGGATCGTGCTTCAGATTTCATCCTGACACTTTTGAAATCACCAGTATGTTGGTAATTATTTCCCATTTCCATGGCTTTTTGCATCGGAATGGTGACCAGGTTGGTCTCTGCATCCTGAAGCCCATGATGCTTTTCGCAGAGAAAACTCTACTGAGGCCCAGCTAACTTGGTGTTTCCCATACCTGGCACCAGAGCCTTTGGAGATACGATTGTTTTCAGTATTATTTCACCGTCCTTTCGCCACTGT
Source organism: Lemur catta (assembly GCF_020740605.2). Classification (NCBI taxonomy): domain Eukaryota; kingdom Metazoa; phylum Chordata; class Mammalia; order Primates; family Lemuridae; genus Lemur; species Lemur catta. The sequence continues at coordinate 33,792,793 of NC_059138.1, forward strand.
TTGAAGAACGGGAGCACTTTTCAACCTTTAGCCTAGGAATCCTTCTTTGGAGATGAGATATTTTTCTGGGGTGGCAAGGGCAGGGCCTCTGTCAGTCCTGGGTTTGTTGCACTAGCGCCAGACATGAGAAGTATGCCTTTGCGTGACAGGTGAATAGTGCGGATCCTGTTTCAGTCTAAAGACTGAAACAGGATCCGCACTTTTCACCGTTCCTTTCAGAATCATTTGCTTCATCAGCTAGGAATGGCGGTTCCTTCTCCAGACCAATGGAAGGCTAGGCCAAAGTAACTGGATCTTCCCAAGAGGTGTGTGGCACCGCTTTTGAAATAAGCGCTAGGTTGAGAACTATTTGGTATTTTTCCGTAGCACTTTTCACCATAATTGTCATAAGGTTGGTCTCTGCATCCTGAAGCATAGGATAGTTTTCACAGACAGAAGCATGCTGAGGCCCAGGAAACGTGGCATTTCCAACAGCTGGTACTAGAGACTATCAAGAAAGTGTACTTTTAAGTATTATTCCACTGCGGTTTCACCATTATTTTCAGAACCAGAGCCGGTTTCACGCATTAGCATAAGAATCCTCCCTCCCAGTTGAGGTTTCTGTGTGGGGTGTAAGGGCGGGCCTTCTGTCAGCCCTGTGTTTGATTGGTTTACCTCCGGAGCTGGTAAGTGCATATTTGCTTGAGATGGGAAAAGTGTGGATCGTGCTTCAGATTTCATCCTGACACTTGTGAATTCACCAGTATGTTGGTAATTATTTCCCATTTCCATGGCTTTTTGCATCGGAATGGTGACCAGGTTGGTCTCTGCATCCTGAAGCCCATGATGCTTTTCGCAGAGAAAACTCTACTGAGGCCCAGCTAACTTGGTGTTTCCCATACCTGGCACCAGAGCCTTTGGAGATACGATTGTTTTCAGTATTATTTCACCGTCCTTTCGCCACTGTTTGAAGAACGGGAGCACTTTTCAACCTTTAGCCTAGGAATCCTTCTTTGGAGATGAGATATTTTTCTGGGGTGGCAAGGGCAGGGCCTCTGTCAGTCCTGGGTTTGTTGCACTAGCGCCAGACATGAGAAGTACGCCTTTGCGTGACAGGTGAATAGTGCGGATCCTGTTTCAGTCTAAAGACTGAAACAGGATCCGCACTTTTCACCGTTCCTTTCAGAATCATTTGCTTCATCAGCTAGGAATGGCGGTTCCTTCTCCAGACCAATGGAAGGCTAGGCCAAAGTAACTGGATCTTCCCAAGAGGTGTGTGGCACCGCTTTTGAAATAAGCGCTAGGTTGAGAACTATTTGGTATTTTTCCGTAGCACTTTTCACCATAATTGTCATAAGGTTGGTCTCTGCATCCTGAAGCATAGGATAGTTTTCACAGACAGAAGCATGCTGAGGCCCAGGAAACGTGGCATTTCCAACAGCTGGTACTAGAGACTATCAAGAAAGTGTACTTTTAAGTATTATTCCACTGCGGTTTCACCATTATTTTCAGAACCACAGCCAGTTTCACGCATTAGCATAAGAATCCTCCGTCCCAGATGAGGTCTCTGTGTGGGGTTTAAGGGCGGGCCTTCTGTCAGCCCTGTGTTTGATTTGTTTACCTCCGGAGCTGGTAAGTGCATATTTGCTTGAGATGGGAAAAGTGTGGATCGTGCTTCAGATTTCATCCTGACACTTTTGAAATCACCAGTATGTTGGTAATTATTTCCCATTTCCATGGCTTTTTGCATCGGAATGGTGACCAGGTTGGTCTCTGCATCCTGAAGCCCATGATGCTTTTCGCAGAGAAAACTCTACTGAGGCCCAGCTAACTTGGTGTTTCCCATACCTGGCACCAGAGCCTTTGGAGATACGATTGTTTTCAGTATTATTTCACCGTCCTTTCGCCACTGTTTGAAGAACGGGAGCACTTTTCAACCTTTAGCCTAGGAATCCTTCTTTGGAGATGAGATATTTTTCTGGGGTGGCAAGGGCAGGGCCTCTGTCAGTCCTGGGTTTGTTGCACTAGCGCCAGACATGAGAAGTATGCCTTTGCGTGACAGGTGAATAGTGCGGATCCTGTTTCAGTCTAAAGACTGAAACAGGATCCGCACTTTTCACCGTTCCTTTCAGAATCATTTGCTTCATCAGCTAGGAATGGCGGTTCCTTCTCCAGACCAATGGAAGGCTAGGCCAAAGTAACTGGATCTTCCCAAGAGGTGTGTGGCACCGCTTTTGAAATAAGCGCTAGGTTGAGAACTATTTGGTATTTTTCCGTAGCACTTTTCACCATAATTGTCATAAGGTTGGTCTCTGCATCCTGAAGCATAGGATAGTTTTCACAGACAGAAGCATGCTGAGGCCCAGGAAACGTGGCATTTCCAACAGCTGGTACTAGAGACTATCAAGAAAGTGTACTTTTAAGTATTATTCCACTGCGGTTTCACCATTATTTTCAGAACCACAGCCAGTTTCACGCATTAGCATAAGAATCCTCCGTCCCAGATGAGGTCTCTGTGTGGGCTTTAAGGGCGGGCCTTCTGTCAGCCCTGTGTTTGATTTGTTTACCTCCGGAGCTGGTAAGTGCATATTTGCTTGAGATGGGAAAAGTGTGGATCGTGCTTCAGATTTCATCCTGACACTTTTGAAATCACCAGTATGTTGGTAATTATTTCCCATTTCCATGGCTTTTTGCATCGTAATGGTGACCAGGTTGGTCTCTGCATCCTGAAGCCCATGATGCTTTTCGCAGAGAAAACTCTACTGAGGCCCAGCTAACTTGGTGTTTCCCATACCTGGCACCAGAGCCTTTGGAGATACGATTGTTTTCAGTATTATTTCACCGTCCTTTCGCCACTGTTTGAAGAACGGGAGCACTTTTCAACCTTTAGCCTAGGAATCCTTCTTTGGAGATGAGATATTTTTCTGGGGTGGCAAGGGCAGGGCCTCTGTCAGTCCTGGGTTTGTTGCACTAGCGCCAGACATGAGAAGTACGCCTTTGCGTGACAGGTGAATAGTGCGGATCCTGTTTCAGTCTAAAGACTGAAACAGGATCCGCACTTTTCACCGTTCCTTTCAGAATCATTTGCTTCATCAGCTAGGAATGGCGGTTCCTTCTCCAGACCAATGGAAGGCTAGGCCAAAGTAACTGGATCTTCCCAAGAGGTGTGTGGCACCGCTTTTGAAATAAGCGCTAGGTTGAGAACTATTTGGTATTTTTCCGTAGCACTTTTCACCATAATTGTCATAAGGTTGGTCTCTGCATCCTGAAGCATAGGATAGTTTTCACAGACAGAAGCATGCTGAGGCCCAGGAAACGTGGCATTTCCAACAGCTGGTACTAGAGACTATCAAGAAAGTGTACTTTTAAGTATTATTCCACTGCAGTTTCACCATTATTTTCAGAACCACAGCCAGTTTCACGCATTAGCATAAGAATCCTCCGTCCCAGATGAGGTCTCTGTGTGGGGTTTAAGGGCGGGCCTTCTGTCAGCCCTGTGTTTGATTTGTTTACCTCCGGAGCTGGTAAGTGCATATTTGCTTGAGATGGGAAAAGTGTGGATCGTGCTTCAGATTTCATCCTGACACTTTTGAAATCACCAGTATGTTGGTAATTATTTCCCATTTCCATGGCTTTTTGCATCGGAATGGTGACCAGGTTGGTCTCTGCATCCTGAAGCCCATGATGCTTTTCGCAGAGAAAACTCTACTGAGGCCCAGCTAACTTGGTGTTTCCCATACCTGGCACCAGAGCCTTTGGAGATACGATTGTTTTCAGTATTATTTCACCGTCCTTTCGCCACTGTTTGAAGAACGGGAGCACTTTTCAACCTTTAGCCTAGGAATCCTTCTTTGGAGATGAGATATTTTTCTGGGGTGGCAAGGGCAGGGCCTCTGTCAGTCCTGGGTTTGTTGCACTAGCGCCAGACATGAGAAGTACGCCTTTGCGTGACAGGTGAATAGTGCGGATCCTGTTTCAGTCTAAAGACTGAAACAGGATCCGCACTTTTCACCGTTCCTTTCAGAATCATTTGCTTCATCAGCTAGGAATGGCGGTTCCTTCTCCAGACCAATGGAAGGCTAGGCCAAAGTAACTGGATCTTCCCAAGAGGTGTGTGGCACCGCTTTTGAAATAAGCGCTAGGTTGAGAACTATTTGGTATTTTTCCGTAGCACTTTTCACCATAATTGTCATAAGGTTGGTCTCTGCATCCTGAAGCATAGGATAGTTTTCACAGACAGAAGCATGCTGAGGCCCAGGAAACGTGGCATTTCCAACAGCTGGTACTAGAGACTATCAAGAAAGTGTACTTTTAAGTATTATTCCACTGCGGTTTCACCATTATTTTCAGAACCAGAGCCAGTTTCACGCATTAGCATAAGAATCCTCCCTCCCAGTTGAGGTTTCTGTGTGGGGTGTAAGGGCGGGCCTTCTGTCAGCCCTGTGTTTGATTGGTTTACCTCCGGAGCTGGTAAGTGCATATTTGCTTGAGATGGGAAAAGTGTGGATCGTGCTTCAGATTTCATCCTGACACTTGTGAATTCACCAGTATGTTGGTAATTATTTCCCATTTCCATGGCTTTTTGCATCGGAATGGTGACCAGGTTGGTCTCTGCATCCTGAAGCCCATGATGCTTTTCGCAGAGAAAACTCTACTGAGGCCCAGCTAACTTGGTATTTCCCATACCTGGCACCAGAGCCTTTGGAGATACGATTGTTTTCAGTATTATTTCACCGTCCTTTCGCCACTGTTTGAAGAACGGGAGCACTTTTCAACCTTTAGCCTAGGAATCCTTCTTTGGAGATGAGATATTTTTCTGGGATGGCAAGGGCAGGGCCTCTGTCAGTCCTGGGTTTGTTGCACTAGCGCCAGACATGAGAAGTACGCCTTTGCGTGACAGGTGAATAGTGCGGATCCTGTTTCAGTCTAAAGACTGAAACAGGATCCGCACTTTTCACCGTTCCTTTCAGAATCATTTGCTTCATCAGCTAGGAATGGCGGTTCCTTCTCCAGACCAATGGAAGGCTAGGCCAAAGTAACTGGATCTTCCCAAGAGGTGTGTGGCACCGCTTTTGAAATAAGCGCTAGGTTGAGAACTATTTGGTATTTTTCCGTAGCACTTTTCACCATAATTGTCATAAGGTTGGTCTCTGCATCCTGAAGCATAGGATAGTTTTCACAGACAGAAGCATGCTGAGGCCCAGGAAACGTGGCATTTCCAACAGCTGGTACTAGAGACTATCAAGAAAGTGTTCTTTTAAGTATTATTCCACTGCGGTTTCACCATTATTTTCAGAACCAGAGCCGGTTTCACGCATTATCATAAGAATCCTCCATCCCAGTTGAGGTTTCTCTGTGGGGTATAAGGGCGGGCCTTCTGTCAGCCCTGTGTTTGATTTGTTTACCTCCGGAGCTGGTAAGTGCATATTTGCTTGAGATGGGAAAAGTGTGGATCGTGCTTCAGATTTCATCCTGACACTTTTGAAATCACCAGTATGTTGGTAATTATTTCCCATTTCCATGGCTTTTTGCATCGGAATGGTGACCAGGTTGGTCTCTGCATCCTGAAGCCCATGATGCTTTTCGCAGAGAAAACTCTACTGAGGCCCAGCTAACTTGGTATTTCCCATACCTGGCACCAGAGCCTTTGGAGATACGATTGTTTTCAGTATTATTTCACCGTCCTTTCGCCACTGTTTGAAGAACGGGAGCACTTTTCAACCTTTAGCCTAGGAATCCTTCTTTGGAGATGAGATATTTTTCTGGGGTGGCAAGGGCAGGGCCTCTGTCAGTCCTGGGTTTGTTGCACTAGCGCCAGACATGAGAAGTACGCCTTTGCGTGACAGGTGAATAGTGCGGATCCTGTTTCAGTCTAAAGACTGAAACAGGATCCGCACTTTTCACCGTTCCTTTCAGAATCATTTGCTTCATCAGCTAGGAATGGCGGTTCCTTCTCCAGACCAATGGAAGGCTAGGCCAAAGTAACTGGATCTTCCCAAGAGGTGTGTGGCACCGCTTTTGAAATAAGCGCTAGGTTGAGAACTATTTGGTATTTTTCCGTAGCACTTTTCACCATAATTGTCATAAGGTTGGTCTCTGCATCCTGAAGCATAGGATAGTTTTCACAGACAGAAGCATGCTGAGGCCCAGGAAACGTGGCATTTCCAACAGCTGGTACTAGAGACTATCAAGAAAGTGTTCTTTTAAGTATTATTCCACTGCTGTTTCACCATTATTTTCAGAACCAGAGCCGGTTTCACGCATTAGCATAAGAATCCTCCATCCCAGTTGAGGTTTCTGTGTGGGGTGTAAGGGCGGGCCTTCTGTCAGCCCTGTGTTTGATTGGTTTACCTCCGGAGCTGGTAAGTGCATATTTGCTTGAGATGGGAAAAGTGTGGATCGTGCTTCAGATTTCATCCTGACACTTTTGAAATCACCAGTATGTTGGTAATTATTTCCCATTTCCATGGCTTTTTGCATCGGAATGGTGACCAGGTTGGTCTCTGCATCCTGAAGCCCATGATGCTTTTCGCAGAGAAAACTCTACTGAGGCCCAGCTAACTTGGTGTTTCCCATACCTGGCACCAGAGCCTTTGGAGATACGATTGTTTTCAGTATTATTTCACCGTCCTTTCGCCACTGTTTGAAGAACGGGAGCACTTTTCAACCTTTAGCCTAGGAATCCTTCTTTGGAGATGAGATATTTTTCTGGGGTGGCAAGGGCAGGGCCTCTGTCAGTCCTGGGTTTGTTGCACTAGCGCCAGACATGAGAAGTACGCCTTTGCGTGACAGGTGAATAGTGCGGATCCTGTTTCAGTCTAAAGACTGAAACAGGATCCGCACTTTTCACCGTTCCTTTCAGAATCATTTGCTTCATCAGCTAGGAATGGCGGTTCCTTCTCCAGACCAATGGAAGGCTAGGCCAAAGTAACTGGATCTTCCCAAGAGGTGTGTGGCACCGCTTTTGAAATAAGCGCTAGGTTGAGAACTATTTGGTATTTTTCCGTAGCACTTTTCACCATAATTGTCATAAGGTTGGTCTCTGCATCCTGAAGCATAGGATAGTTTTCACAGACAGAAGCATGCTGAGGCCCAGGAAACGTGGCATTTCCAACAGCTGGTACTAGAGACTATCAAGAAAGTGTTCTTTTAAGTATTATTCCACTGTGGTTTCACCATTATTTTCAGAACCAGAGCCGGTTTCACGCATTAGCATAAGAATCCTCCCTCCCAGTTGAGGTTTCTGTGTGGGGTGTAAGGGCGGGCCTTCTGTCAGCCCTGTGTTTGATTTGTTTACCTCCGGAGCTGGTAAGTGCATATTTGCTTGAGATGGGAAAAGTGTGGATCGTGCTTCAGATTTCATCCTGACACTTGTGAATTCACCAGTATGTTGGTAATTATTTCCCATTTCCATGGCTTTTTGCATCGGAATGGTGACCAGGTTGGTCTCTGCATCCTGAAGCCCATGATGCTTTTCGCAGAGAAAACTCTACTGAGGCCCAGCTAACTTGGTGTTTCCCATACCTGGCACCAGAGCCTTTGGAGATACGATTGTTTTCAGTATTATTTCACCGTCCTTTCGCCACTGTTTGAAGAACGGGAGCACTTTTCAACCTTTAGCCTAGGAATCCTTCTTTGGAGATGAGATATTTTTCTGGGGTGGCAAGGGCAGGGCCTCTGTCAGTCCTGGGTTTGTTGCACTAGCGCCAGACATGAGAAGTACGCCTTTGCGTGACAGGTGAATAGTGCGGATCCTGTTTCAGTCTAAAGACTGAAACAGGATCCGCACTTTTCACCGTTCCTTTCAGAATCATTTGCTTCATCAGCTAGGAATGGCGGTTCCTTCTCCAGACCAATGGAAGGCTAGGCCAAAGTAACTGGATCTTCCCAAGAGGTGTGTGGCACCGCTTTTGAAATAAGCGCTAGGTTGAGAACTATTTGGTATTTTTCCGTAGCACTTTTCACCATAATTGTCATAAGGTTGGTCTCTGCATCCTGAAGCATAGGATAGTTTTCACAGACAGAAGCATGCTGAGGCCCAGGAAACGTGGCATTTCCAACAGCTGGTACTAGAGACTATCAAGAAAGTGTACTTTTAAGTATTATTCCACTGCGGTTTCACCATTATTTTCAGAACCAGAGCCAGTTTCACGCATTAGCATAAGAATCCTCCCTCCCAGTTGAGGTTTCTGTGTGGGGTGTAAGGGCGGGCCTTCTGTCAGCCCTGTGTTTGATTTGTTTACCTCCGGAGCTGGTAAGTGCATATTTGCTTGAGATGGGAAAAGTGTGGATCGTGCTTCAGATTTCATCCTGACACTTGTAAATTCACCAGTATGTTGGTAATTATTTCCCATTTCCATGGCTTTTTGCATCGGAATGGTGACCAGGTTGGTCTCTGCATCCTGAAGCCCATGATGCTTTTCGCAGAGAAAACTCTACTGAGGCCCAGCTAACTTGGTGTTTCCCATACCTGGCACCAGAGCCTTTGGAGATACGATTGTTTTCAGTATTATTTCACCGTCCTTTCGCCACTGTTTGAAGAACGGGAGCACTTTTCAACCTTTAGCCTAGGAATCCTTCTTTGGAGATGAGATATTTTTCTGGGGTGGCAAGGGCAGGGCCTCTGTCAGTCCTGGGTTTGTTGCACTAGCGCCAGACATGAGAAGTAGGCCTTTGCGTGACAGGTGAATAGTGCGGATCCTGTTTCAGTCTAAAGACTGAAACAGGATCCGCACTTTTCACCGTTCCTTTCAGAATCATTTGCTTCATCAGCTAGGAATGGCGGTTCCTTCTCCAGACCAATGGAAGGCTAGGCCAAAGTAACTGGATCTTCCCAAGAGGTGTGTGGCACCGCTTTTGAAATAAGCGCTAGGTTGAGAACTATTTGGTATTTTTCCGTAGCACTTTTCACCATAATTGTCATAAGGTTGGTCTCTGCATCCTGAAGCATAGGATAGTTTTCACAGACAGAAGCATGCTGAGGCCCAGGAAACGTGGCATTTCCAACAGCTGGTACTAGAGACTATCAAGAAAGTGTACTTTTAAGTATTATTCCACTGCGGTTTCACCATTATTTTCAGAACCAGAGCCAGTTTCACGCATTAGCATAAGAATCCTCCCTCCCAGTTGAGGTTTCTGTGTGGGGTGTAAGGGCGGGCCTTCTGTCAGCCCTGTGTTTGATTTGTTTACCTCCGGAGCTGGTAAGTGCATATTTGCTTGAGATGGGAAAAGTGTGGATCGTGCTTCAGATTTCATCCTGACACTTGTGAATTCACCAGTATGTTGGTAATTATTTCCCATTTCCATGGCTTTTTGCATCGGAATGGTGACCAGGTTGGTCTCTGCATCCTGAAGCCCATGATGCTTTTCGCAGAGAAAACTCTACTGAGGCCCAGCTAACTTGGTGTTTCCCATACCTGGCACCAGAGCCTTTGGAGATACGATTGTTTTCAGTATTATTTCACCGTCCTTTCGCCACTGTTTGAAGAACGGGAGCACTTTTCAACCTTTAGCCTAGGAATCCTTCTTTGGAGATGAGATATTTTTCTGGGGTGGCAAGGGCAGGGCCTCTGTCAGTCCTGGGTTTGTTGCACTAGCGCCAGACATGAGAAGTACGCCTTTGCGTGACAGGTGAATAGTGCGGATCCTGTTTCAGTCTAAAGACTGAAACAGGATCCGCACTTTTCACCGTTCCTTTCAGAATCATTTGCTTCATCAGCTAGGAATGGCGGTTCCTTCTCCAGACCAATGGAAGGCTAGGCCAAAGTAACTGGATCTTCCCAAGAGGTGTGTGGCACCGCTTTTGAAATAAGCGCTAGGTTGAGAACTATTTGGTATTTTTCCGTAGCACTTTTCACCATAATTGTCATAAGGTTGGTCTCTGCATCCTGAAGCATAGGATAGTTTTCACAGACAGAAGCATGCTGAGGCCCAGGAAACGTGGCATTTCCAACAGCTGGTACTAGAGACTATCAAGAAAGTGTACTTTTAAGTATTATTCCACTGCGGTTTCACCATTATTTTCAGAACCAGAGCCAGTTTCACGCATTAGCATAAGAATCCTCCCTCCCAGATGAGGTCTCTGTGTGGGGTTTAAGGGCGGGCCTTCTGTCAGCCCTGTGTTTGATTTGTTTACCTCCGGAGCTGGTAAGTGCATATTTGCTTGAGATGGGAAAAGTGTGGATCGTGCTTCAGATTTCATCCTGACACTTTTGAAATCACCAGTATGTTGGTAATTATTTCCCATTTCCATGGCTTTTTGCATCGGAATGGTGACCAGGTTGGTCTCTGCATCCTGAAGCCCATGATGCTTTTCGCAGAGAAAACTCTACTGAGGCCCAGCTAACTTGGTGTTTCCCATACCTGGCACCAGAGCCTTTGGAGATACGATTGTTTTCAGTATTATTTCACCGTCCTTTCGCCACTGTTTGAAGAACGGGAGCACTTTTCAACCTTTAGCCTAGGAATCCTTCTTTGGAGATGAGATATTTTTCTGGGGTGGCAAGGGCAGGGCCTCTGTCAGTCCTGGGTTTGTTGCACTAGCGCCAGACATGAGAAGTATGCCTTTGCGTGACAGGTGAATAGTGCGGATCCTGTTTCAGTCTAAAGACTGAAACAGGATCCGCACTTTTCACCGTTCCTTTCAGAATCATTTGCTTCATCAGCTAGGAATGGCGGTTCCTTCTCCAGACCAATGGAAGGCTAGGCCAAAGTAACTGGATCTTCCCAAGAGGTGTGTGGCACCGCTTTTGAAATAAGCGCTAGGTTGAGAACTATTTGGTATTTTTCCGTAGCACTTTTCACCATAATTGTCATAAGGTTGGTCTCTGCATCCTGAAGCATAGGATAGTTTTCACAGACAGAAGCATGCTGAGGCCCAGGAAACGTGGCATTTCCAACAGCTGGTACTAGAGACTATCAAGAAAGTGTACTTTTAAGTATTATTCCACTGCGGTTTCACCATTATTTTCAGAACCAGAGCCGGTTTCACGCATTAGCATAAGAATCCTCCCTCCCAGTTGAGGTTTCTGTGTGGGGTGTAAGGGCGGGCCTTCTGTCAGCCCTGTGTTTGATTGGTTTACCTCCGGAGCTGGTAAGTGCATATTTGCTTGAGATGGGAAAAGTGTGGATCGTGCTTCAGATTTCATCCTGACACTTGTGAATTCACCAGTATGTTGGTAATTATTTCCCATTTCCATGGCTTTTTGCATCGGAATGGTGACCAGGTTGGTCTCTGCATCCTGAAGCCCATGATGCTTTTCGCAGAGAAAACTCTACTGAGGCCCAGCTAACTTGGTGTTTCCCATACCTGGCACCAGAGCCTTTGGAGATACGATTGTTTTCAGTATTATTTCACCGTCCTTTCGCCACTGTTTGAAGAACGGGAGCACTTTTCAACCTTTAGCCTAGGAATCCTTCTTTGGAGATGAGATATTTTTCTGGGGTGGCAAGGGCAGGGCCTCTGTCAGTCCTGGGTTTGTTGCACTAGCGCCAGACATGAGAAGTACGCCTTTGCGTGACAGGTGAATAGTGCGGATCCTGTTTCAGTCTAAAGACTGAAACAGGATCCGCACTTTTCACCGTTCCTTTCAGAATCATTTGCTTCATCAGCTAGGAATGGCGGTTCCTTCTCCAGACCAATGGAAGGCTAGGCCAAAGTAACTGGATCTTCCCAAGAGGTGTGTGGCACCGCTTTTGAAATAAGCGCTAGGTTGAGAACTATTTGGTATTTTTCCGTAGCACTTTTCACCATAATTGTCATAAGGTTGGTCTCTGCATCCTGAAGCATAGGATAGTTTTCACAGACAGAAGCATGCTGAGGCCCAGGAAACGTGGCATTTCCAACAGCTGGTACTAGAGACTATCAAGAAAGTGTACTTTTAAGTATTATTCCACTGCGGTTTCACCATTATTTTCAGAACCACAGCCAGTTTCACGCATTAGCATAAGAATCCTCCCTCCCAGATGAGGTCTCTGTGTGGGGTTTAAGGGCGGGCCTTCTGTCAGCCCTGTGTTTGATTTGTTTACCTCCGGAGCTGGTAAGTGCATATTTGCTTGAGATGGGAAAAGTGTGGATCGTGCTTCAGATTTCATCCTGACACTTTTGAAATCACCAGTATGTTGGTAATTATTTCCCATTTCCATGGCTTTTTGCATCGGAATGGTGACCAGGTTGGTCTCTGCATCCTGAAGCCCATGATGCTTTTCGCAGAGAAAACTCTACTGAGGCCCAGCTAACTTGGTGTTTCCCATACCTGGCACCAGAGCCTTTGGAGATACGATTGTTTTCAGTATTATTTCACCGTCCTTTCGCCACTGTTTGAAGAACGGGAGCACTTTTCAACCTTTAGCCTAGGAATCCTTCTTTGGAGATGAGATATTTTTCTGGGGTGGCAAGGGCAGGGCCTCTGTCAGTCCTGGGTTTGTTGCACTAGCGCCAGACATGAGAAGTATGCCTTTGCGTGACAGGTGAATAGTGCGGATCCTGTTTCAGTCTAAAGACTGAAACAGGATCCGCACTTTTCACCGTTCCTTTCAGAATCATTTGCTTCATCAGCTAGGAATGGCGGTTCCTTCTCCAGACCAATGGAAGGCTAGGCCAAAGTAACTGGATCTTCCCAAGAGGTGTGTGGCACCGCTTTTGAAATAAGCGCTAGGTTGAGAACTATTTGGTATTTTTCCGTAGCACTTTTCACCATAATTGTCATAAGGTTGGTCTCTGCATCCTGAAGCATAGGATAGTTTTCACAGACAGAAGCATGCTGAGGCCCAGGAAACGTGGCATTTCCAACAGCTGGTACTAGAGACTATCAAGAAAGTGTACTTTTAAGTATTATTCCACTGCGGTTTCACCATTATTTTCAGAACCACAGCCAGTTTCACGCATTAGCATAAGAATCCTCCGTCCCAGATGAGGTCTCTGTGTGGGCTTTAAGGGCGGGCCTTCTGTCAGCCCTGTGTTTGATTTGTTTACCTCCGGAGCTGGTAAGTGCATATTTGCTTGAGATGGGAAAAGTGTGGATCGTGCTTCAGATTTCATCCTGACACTTTTGAAATCACCAGTATGTTGGTAATTATTTCCCATTTCCATGGCTTTTTGCATCGTAATGGTGACCAGGTTGGTCTCTGCATCCTGAAGCCCATGATGCTTTTCGCAGAGAAAACTCTACTGAGGCCCAGCTAACTTGGTGTTTCCCATACCTGGCACCAGAGCCTTTGGAGATACGATTGTTTTCAGTATTATTTCACCGTCCTTTCGCCACTGTTTGAAGAACGGGAGCACTTTTCAACCTTTAGCCTAGGAATCCTTCTTTGGAGATGAGATATTTTTCTGGGGTGGCAAGGGCAGGGCCTCTGTCAGTCCTGGGTTTGTTGCACTAGCGCCAGACATGAGAAGTACGCCTTTGCGTGACAGGTGAATAGTGCGGATCCTGTTTCAGTCTAAAGACTGAAACAGGATCCGCACTTTTCACCGTTCCTTTCAGAATCATTTGCTTCATCAGCTAGGAATGGCGGTTCCTTCTCCAGACCAATGGAAGGCTAGGCCAAAGTAACTGGATCTTCCCAAGAGGTGTGTGGCACCGCTTTTGAAATAAGCGCTAGGTTGAGAACTATTTGGTATTTTTCCGTAGCACTTTTCACCATAATTGTCATAAGGTTGGTCTCTGCATCCTGAAGCATAGGATAGTTTTCACAGACAGAAGCATGCTGAGGCCCAGGAAACGTGGCATTTCCAACAGCTGGTACTAGAGACTATCAAGAAAGTGTTCTTTTAAGTATTATTCCACTGTGGTTTCACCATTATTTTCAGAACCAGAGCCGGTTTCACGCATTAGCATAAGAATCCTCCCTCCCAGTTGAGGTTTCTGTGTGGGGTGTAAGGGCGGGCCTTCTGTCAGCCCTGTGTTTGATTTGTTTACCTCCGGAGCTGGTAAGTGCATATTTGCTTGAGATGGGAAAAGTGTGGATCGTGCTTCAGATTTCAATCTGACACTTTTGAAATCACCAGTATGTTGGTAATTATTTCCCATTTCCATGGCTTTTTGCATCGTAATGGTGACCAGGTTGGTCTCTGCATCCTGAAGCCCATGATGCTTTTCGCAGAGAAAACTCTACTGAGGCCCAGCTAACTTGGTGTTTCCCATACCTGGCACCAGAGCCTTTGGAGATACGATTGTTTTCAGTATTATTTCACCGTCCTTTCGCCACTGTTTGAAGAACGGGAGCACTTTTCAACCTTTAGCCTAGGAATCCTTCTTTGGAGATGAGATATTTTTCTGGGGTGGCAAGGGCAGGGCCTCTGTCAGTCCTGGGTTTGTTGCACTAGCGCCAGACATGAGAAGTACGCCTTTGTGTGACCGGTGAATAGTGCGGATCCTGTTTCAGTCTAAAGACTGAAACAGGATCCGCACTTTTCACCGTTCCTTTCAGAATCATTTGCTTCATCAGCTAGGAATGGCGGTTCCTTCTCCAGACCAATGGAAGGCTAGGCCAAAGTAACTGGATCTTCCCAAGAGGTGTGTGGCACCGCTTTTGAAATAAGCGCTAGGTTGAGAACTATTTGGTATTTTTCCGTAGCACTTTTCACCATAATTGTCATAAGGTTGGTCTCTGCATCCTGAAGCATAGGATAGTTTTCACAGACAGAAGCATGCTGAGGCCCAGGAAACGTGGCATTTCCAACAGCTGGTACTAGAGACTATCAAGAAAGTGTACTTTTAAGTATTATTCCACTGCGGTTTCACCATTATTTTCAGAACCACAGCCAGTTTCACGCATTAGCATAAGAATCCTCCGTCCGAGATGAGGTCTCTGTGTGGGGTTTAAGGGCGGGCCTTCTGTCAGCCCTGTGTTTGATTTGTTTACCTCCGGAGCTGGTAAGTGCATATTTGCTTGAGATGGGAAAAGTGTGGATCGTGCTTCAGATTTCATCCTGACACTTTTGAAATCACCAGTATGTTGGTAATTATTTCCCATTTCCATGGCTTTTTGCATCGGAATGGTGACCAGGTTGGTCTCTGCATCCTGAAGCCCATGATGCTTTTCGCAGAGAAAACTCTACTGAGGCCCAGCTAACTTGGTGTTTCCCATACCTGGCACCAGAGCCTTTGGAGATACGATTGTTTTCAGTATTATTTCACCGTCCTTTCGCCACTGTTTGAAGAACGGGAGCACTTTTCAACCTTTAGCCTAGGAATCCTTCTTTGGAGATGAGATATTTTTCTGGGGTGGCAAGGGCAGGGCCTCTGTCAGTCCTGGGTTTGTTGCACTAGCGCCAGACATGAGAAGTACGCCTTTGCGTGACAGGTGAATAGTGCGGATCCTGTTTCAGTCTAAAGACTGAAACAGGATCCGCACTTTTCACCGTTCCTTTCAGAATCATTTGCTTCATCAGCTAGGAATGGCGGTTCCTTCTCCAGACCAATGGAAGGCTAGGCCAAAGTAACTGGATCTTCCCAAGAGGTGTGTGGCACCGCTTTTGAAATAAGCGCTAGGTTGAGAACTATTTGGTATTTTTCCGTAGCACTTTTCACCATAATTGTCATAAGGTTGGTCTCTGCATCCTGAAGCATAGGATAGTTTTCACAGACAGAAGCATGCTGAGGCCCAGGAAACGTGGCATTTCCAACAGCTGGTACTAGAGACTATCAAGAAAGTGTACTTTTAAGTATTATTCCACTGCGGTTTCACCATTATTTTCAGAACCAGAGCCAGTTTCACGCATTAGCATAAGAATCCTCCCTCCCAGTTGAGGTTTCTGTGTGGGGTGTAAGGGCGGGCCTTCTGTCAGCCCTGTGTTTGATTGGTTTACCTCCGGAGCTGGTAAGTGCATATTTGCTTGAGATGGGAAAAGTGTGGATCGTGCTTCAGATTTCATCCTGACACTTGTGAATTCACCAGTATGTTGGTAATTATTTCCCATTTCCATGGCTTTTTGCATCGGAATGGTGACCAGGTTGGTCTCTGCATCCTGAAGCCCATGATGCTTTTCGCAGAGAAAACTCTACTGAGGCCCAGCTAACTTGGTATTTCCCATACCTGGCACCAGAGCCTTTGGAGATACGATTGTTTTCAGTATTATTTCACCGTCCTTTCGCCACTGTTTGAAGAACGGGAGCACTTTTCAACCTTTAGCCTAGGAATCCTTCTTTGGAGATGAGATATTTTTCTGGGATGGCAAGGGCAGGGCCTCTGTCAGTCCTGGGTTTGTTGCACTAGCGCCAGACATGAGAAGTACGCCTTTGCGTGACAGGTGAATAGTGCGGATCCTGTTTCAGTCTAAAGACTGAAACAGGATCCGCACTTTTCACCGTTCCTTTCAGAATCATTTGCTTCATCAGCTAGGAATGGCGGTTCCTTCTCCAGACCAATGGAAGGCTAGGCCAAAGTAACTGGATCTTCCCAAGAGGTGTGTGGCACCGCTTTTGAAATAAGCGCTAGGTTGAGAACTATTTGGTATTTTTCCGTAGCACTTTTCACCATAATTGTCATAAGGTTGGTCTCTGCATCCTGAAGCATAGGATAGTTTTCACAGACAGAAGCATGCTGAGGCCCAGGAAACGTGGCATTTCCAACAGCTGGTACTAGAGACTATCAAGAAAGTGTTCTTTTAAGTATTATTCCACTGCGGTTTCACCATTATTTTCAGAACCAGAGCCGGTTTCACGCATTATCATAAGAATCCTCCATCCCAGTTGAGGTTTCTCTGTGGGGTATAAGGGCGGGCCTTCTGTCAGCCCTGTGTTTGATTTGTTTACCTCCGGAGCTGGTAAGTGCATATTTGCTTGAGATGGGAAAAGTGTGGATCGTGCTTCAGATTTCATCCTGACACTTTTGAAATCACCAGTATGTTGGTAATTATTTCCCATTTCCATGGCTTTTTGCATCGGAATGGTGACCAGGTTGGTCTCTGCATCCTGAAGCCCATGATGCTTTTCGCAGAGAAAACTCTACTGAGGCCCAGCTAACTTGGTATTTCCCATACCTGGCACCAGAGCCTTTGGAGATACGATTGTTTTCAGTATTATTTCACCGTCCTTTCGCCACTGTTTGAAGAACGGGAGCACTTTTCAACCTTTAGCCTAGGAATCCTTCTTTGGAGATGAGATATTTTTCTGGGGTGGCAAGGGCAGGGCCTCTGTCAGTCCTGGGTTTGTTGCACTAGCGCCAGACATGAGAAGTACGCCTTTGCGTGACAGGTGAATAGTGCGGATCCTGTTTCAGTCTAAAGACTGAAACAGGATCCGCACTTTTCACCGTTCCTTTCAGAATCATTTGCTTCATCAGCTAGGAATGGCGGTTCCTTCTCCAGACCAATGGAAGGCTAGGCCAAAGTAACTGGATCTTCCCAAGAGGTGTGTGGCACCGCTTTTGAAATAAGCGCTAGGTTGAGAACTATTTGGTATTTTTCCGTAGCACTTTTCACCATAATTGTCATAAGGTTGGTCTCTGCATCCTGAAGCATAGGATAGTTTTCACAGACAGAAGCATGCTGAGGCCCAGGAAACGTGGCATTTCCAACAGCTGGTACTAGAGACTATCAAGAAAGTGTTCTTTTAAGTATTATTCCACTGCTGTTTCACCATTATTTTCAGAACCAGAGCCGGTTTCACGCATTAGCATAAGAATCCTCCATCCCAGTTGAGGTTTCTGTGTGGGGTGTAAGGGCGGGCCTTCTGTCAGCCCTGTGTTTGATTGGTTTACCTCCGGAGCTGGTAAGTGCATATTTGCTTGAGATGGGAAAAGTGTGGATCGTGCTTCAGATTTCATCCTGACACTTTTGAAATCACCAGTATGTTGGTAATTATTTCCCATTTCCATGGCTTTTTGCATCGGAATGGTGACCAGGTTGGTCTCTGCATCCTGAAGCCCATGATGCTTTTCGCAGAGAAAACTCTACTGAGGCCCAGCTAACTTGGTGTTTCCCATACCTGGCACCAGAGCCTTTGGAGATACGATTGTTTTCAGTATTATTTCACCGTCCTTTCGCCACTGTTTGAAGAACGGGAGCACTTTTCAACCTTTAGCCTAGGAATCCTTCTTTGGAGATGAGATATTTTTCTGGGGTGGCAAGGGCAGGGCCTCTGTCAGTCCTGGGTTTGTTGCACTAGCGCCAGACATGAGAAGTACGCCTTTGCGTGACAGGTGAATAGTGCGGATCCTGTTTCAGTCTAAAGACTGAAACAGGATCCGCACTTTTCACCGTTCCTTTCAGAATCATTTGCTTCATCAGCTAGGAATGGCGGTTCCTTCTCCAGACCAATGGAAGGCTAGGCCAAAGTAACTGGATCTTCCCAAGAGGTGTGTGGCACCGCTTTTGAAATAAGCGCTAGGTTGAGAACTATTTGGTATTTTTCCGTAGCACTTTTCACCATAATTGTCATAAGGTTGGTCTCTGCATCCTGAAGCATAGGATAGTTTTCACAGACAGAAGCATGCTGAGGCCCAGGAAACGTGGCATTTCCAACAGCTGGTACTAGAGACTATCAAGAAAGTGTTCTTTTAAGTATTATTCCACTGTGGTTTCACCATTATTTTCAGAACCAGAGCCGGTTTCACGCATTAGCATAAGAATCCTCCCTCCCAGTTGAGGTTTCTGTGTGGGGTGTAAGGGCGGGCCTTCTGTCAGCCCTGTGTTTGATTTGTTTACCTCCGGAGCTGGTAAGTGCATATTTGCTTGAGATGGGAAAAGTGTGGATCGTGCTTCAGATTTCATCCTGACACTTGTGAATTCACCAGTATGTTGGTAATTATTTCCCATTTCCATGGCTTTTTGCATCGGAATGGTGACCAGGTTGGTCTCTGCATCCTGAAGCCCATGATGCTTTTCGCAGAGAAAACTCTACTGAGGCCCAGCTAACTTGGTGTTTCCCATACCTGGCACCAGAGCCTTTGGAGATACGATTGTTTTCAGTATTATTTCACCGTCCTTTCGCCACTGTTTGAAGAACGGGAGCACTTTTCAACCTTTAGCCTAGGAATCCTTCTTTGGAGATGAGATATTTTTCTGGGGTGGCAAGGGCAGGGCCTCTGTCAGTCCTGGGTTTGTTGCACTAGCGCCAGACATGAGAAGTACGCCTTTGCGTGACAGGTGAATAGTGCGGATCCTGTTTCAGTCTAAAGACTGAAACAGGATCCGCACTTTTCACCGTTCCTTTCAGAATCATTTGCTTCATCAGCTAGGAATGGCGGTTCCTTCTCCAGACCAATGGAAGGCTAGGCCAAAGTAACTGGATCTTCCCAAGAGGTGTGTGGCACCGCTTTTGAAATAAGCGCTAGGTTGAGAACTATTTGGTATTTTTCCGTAGCACTTTTCACCATAATTGTCATAAGGTTGGTCTCTGCATCCTGAAGCATAGGATAGTTTTCACAGACAGAAGCATGCTGAGGCCCAGGAAACGTGGCATTTCCAACAGCTGGTACTAGAGACTATCAAGAAAGTGTACTTTTAAGTATTATTCCACTGCGGTTTCACCATTATTTTCAGAACCAGAGCCAGTTTCACGCATTAGCATAAGAATCCTCCCTCCCAGTTGAGGTTTCTGTGTGGGGTGTAAGGGCGGGCCTTCTGTCAGCCCTGTGTTTGATTTGTTTACCTCCGGAGCTGGTAAGTGCATATTTGCTTGAGATGGGAAAAGTGTGGATCGTGCTTCAGATTTCATCCTGACACTTGTGAATTCACCAGTATGTTGGTAATTATTTCCCATTTCCATGGCTTTTTGCATCGGAATGGTGACCAGGTTGGTCTCTGCATCCTGAAGCCCATGATGCTTTTCGCAGAGAAAACTCTACTGAGGCCCAGCTAACTTGGTGTTTCCCATACCTGGCACCAGAGCCTTTGGAGATACGATTGTTTTCAGTATTATTTCACCGTCCTTTCGCCACTGTTTGAAGAACGGGAGCACTTTTCAACCTTTAGCCTAGGAATCCTTCTTTGGAGATGAGATATTTTTCTGGGGTGGCAAGGGCAGGGCCTCTGTCAGTCCTGGGTTTGTTGCACTAGCGCCAGACATGAGAAGTAGGCCTTTGCGTGACAGGTGAATAGTGCGGATCCTGTTTCAGTCTAAAGACTGAAACAGGATCCGCACTTTTCACCGTTCCTTTCAGAATCATTTGCTTCATCAGCTAGGAATGGCGGTTCCTTCTCCAGACCAATGGAAGGCTAGGCCAAAGTAACTGGATCTTCCCAAGAGGTGTGTGGCACCGCTTTTGAAATAAGCGCTAGGTTGAGAACTATTTGGTATTTTTCCGTAGCACTTTTCACCATAATTGTCATAAGGTTGGTCTCTGCATCCTGAAGCATAGGATAGTTTTCACAGACAGAAGCATGCTGAGGCCCAGGAAACGTGGCATTTCCAACAGCTGGTACTAGAGACTATCAAGAAAGTGTACTTTTAAGTATTATTCCACTGCGGTTTCACCATTATTTTCAGAACCAGAGCCAGTTTCATGCATTAGCATAAGAATCCTCCCTCCCAGTTGAGGTTTCTGTGTGGGGTGTAAGGGCGGGCCTTCTGTCAGCCCTGTGTTTGATTTGTTTACCTCCGGAGCTGGTAAGTGCATATTTGCTTGAGATGGGAAAAGTGTGGATCGTGCTTCAGATTTCATCCTGACACTTGTGAATTCACCAGTATGTTGGTAATTATTTCCCATTTCCATGGCTTTTTGCATCGGAATGGTGACCAGGTTGGTCTCTGCATCCTGAAGCCCATGATGCTTTTCGCAGAGAAAACTCTACTGAGGCCCAGCTAACTTGGTGTTTCCCATACCTGGCACCAGAGCCTTTGGAGATACGATTGTTTTCAGTATTATTTCACCGTCCTTTCGCCACTGTTTGAAGAACGGGAGCACTTTTCAACCTTTAGCCTAGGAATCCTTCTTTGGAGATGAGATATTTTTCTGGGGTGGCAAGGGCAGGGCCTCTGTCAGTCCTGGGTTTGTTGCACTAGCGCCAGACATGAGAAGTACGCCTTTGCGTGACAGGTGAATAGTGCGGATCCTGTTTCAGTCTAAAGACTGAAACAGGATCCGCACTTTTCACCGTTCCTTTCAGAATCATTTGCTTCATCAGCTAGGAATGGCGGTTCCTTCTCCAGACCAATGGAAGGCTAGGCCAAAGTAACTGGATCTTCCCAAGAGGTGTGTGGCACCGCTTTTGAAATAAGCGCTAGGTTGAGAACTATTTGGTATTTTTCCGTAGCACTTTTCACCATAATTGTCATAAGGTTGGTCTCTGCATCCTGAAGCATAGGATAGTTTTCACAGACAGAAGCATGCTGAGGCCCAGGAAACGTGGCATTTCCAACAGCTGGTACTAGAGACTATCAAGAAAGTGTACTTTTAAGTATTATTCCACTGCGGTTTCACCATTATTTTCAGAACCAGAGCCAGTTTCACGCATTAGCATAAGAATCCTCCCTCCCAGTTGAGGTTTCTGTGTGGGGTGTAAGGGCGGGCCTTCTGTCAGCCCTGTGTTTGATTTGTTTACCTCCGGAGCTGGTAAGTGCATATTTGCTTGAGATGGGAAAAGTGTGGATCGTGCTTCAGATTTCATCCTGACACTTGTGAATTCACCAGTATGTTGGTAATTATTTCCCATTTCCATGGCTTTTTGCATCGGAATGGTGACCAGGTTGGTCTCTGCATCCTGAAGCCCATGATGCTTTTCGCAGAGAAAACTCTACTGAGGCCCAGCTAACTTGGTATTTCCCATACCTGGCACCAGAGCCTTTGGAGATACGATTGTTTTCAGTATTATTTCACCGTCCTTTCGCCACTGTTTGAAGAACGGGAGCACTTTTCAACCTTTAGCCTAGGAATCCTTCTTTGGAGATGAGATATTTTTCTGGGGTGGCAAGGGCAGGGCCTCTGTCAGTCCTGGGTTTGTTGCACTAGCGCCAGACATGAGAAGTACGCCTTTGCGTGACAGGTGAATAGTGCGGATCCTGTTTCAGTCTAAAGACTGAAACAGGATCCGCACTTTTCACCGTTCCTTTCAGAATCATTTGCTTCATCAGCTAGGAATGGCGGTTCCTTCTCAAGACCAATGGAAGGCTAGGCCAAAGTAACTGGATCTTCCCAAGAGGTGTGTGGCACCGCTTTTGAAATAAGCGCTAGGTTGAGAACTATTTGGTATTTTTCCGTAGCACTTTTCACCATAATTGTCATAAGGTTGGTCTCTGCATCCTGAAGCATAGGATAGTTTTCACAGACAGAAGCATGCTGAGGCCCAGGAAACGTGGCATTTCCAACAGCTGGTACTAGAGACTATCAAGAAAGTGTTCTTTTAAGTATTATTCCACTGCGGTTTCACCATTATTTTCAGAACCAGAGCCGGTTTCACGCATTATCATAAGAATCCTCCATCCCAGTTGAGGTTTCTGTGTGGGGTATAAGGGCGGGCCTTCTGTCAGCCCTGTGTTTGATTGGTTTACCTCCGGAGCTGGTAAGTGCATATTTGCTTGAGATGGGAAAAGTGTGGATCGTGCTTCAGATTTCATCCTGACACTTTTGAAATCACCAGTATGTTGGTAATTATTTCCCATTTCCATGGCTTTTTGCATCGTAATGGTGACCAGGTTGGTCTCTGCATCCTGAAGCCCATGATGCTTTTCGCAGAGAAAACTCTACTGAGGCCCAGCTAACTTGGTGTTTCCCATACCTGGCACCAGAGCCTTTGGAGATACGATTGTTTTCAGTATTATTTCACCGTCCTTTCGCCACTGTTTGAAGAACGGGAGCACTTTTCAACCTTTAGCCTAGGAATCCTTCTTTGGAGATGAGATATTTTTCTGGGGTGGCAAGGGCAGGGCCTCTGTCAGTCCTGGGTTTGTTGCACTAGCGCCAGACATGAGAAGTACGCCTTTGCGTGACAGGTGAATAGTGCGGATCCTGTTTCAGTCTAAAGACTGAAACAGGATCCGCACTTTTCACCGTTCCTTTCAGAATCATTTGCTTCATCAGCTAGGAATGGCGGTTCCTTCTCCAGACCAATGGAAGGCTAGGCCAAAGTAACTGGATCTTCCCAAGAGGTGTGTGGCACCGCTTTTGAAATA
The DNA here is from genome assembly GCF_020740605.2 of Lemur catta. Taxonomy (NCBI): domain Eukaryota; kingdom Metazoa; phylum Chordata; class Mammalia; order Primates; family Lemuridae; genus Lemur; species Lemur catta. The sequence continues at coordinate 33,815,826 of NC_059138.1, forward strand.
AGCGCTAGGTTGAGAACTATTTGGTATTTTTCCGTAGCACTTTTCACCATAATTGTCATAAGGTTGGTCTCTGCATCCTGAAGCATAGGATAGTTTTCACAGACAGAAGCATGCTGAGGCCCAGGAAACGTGGCATTTCCAACAGCTGGTACTAGAGACTATCAAGAAAGTGTTCTTTTAAGTATTATTCCACTGCGGTTTCACCATTATTTTCAGAACCAGAGCCGGTTTCACGCATTAGCATAAGAATCCTCCCTCCCAGTTGAGGTTTCTGTGTAGGGTGTAAGGGCGGGCCTTCTGTCAGCCCTGTGTTTGATTGGTTTACCTCCGGAGCTGGTAAGTGCACATTTGCTTGAGATGGGAAAAGTGTGGATCGTGCTTCAGATTTCATCCTGACACTTTTGAAATCACCAGTATGTTGGTAATTATTTCCCATTTCCATGGCTTTTTGCATCGGAATGGTGACCAGGTTGGTCTCTGCATCCTGAAGCCCATGATGCTTTTCGCAGAGAAAACTCTACTGAGGCCCAGCTAACTTGGTGTTTCCCATACCTGGCACCAGAGCCTTTGGAGATACGATTGTTTTCAGTATTATTTCACCGTCCTTTCGCCACTGTTTGAAGAACGGGAGCACTTTTCAACCTTTAGCCTAGGAATCCTTCTTTGGAGATGAGATATTTTTCTGGGGTGGCAAGGGCAGGGCCTCTGTCAGTCCTGGGTTTGTTGCACTAGCGCCAGACATGAGAAGTACGCCTTTGCGTGACAGGTGAATAGTGCGGATCCTGTTTCAGTCTAAAGACTGAAACAGGATCCGCACTTTTCACCGTTCCTTTCAGAATCATTTGCTTCATCAGCTAGGAATGGCGGTTCCTTCTCCAGACCAATGGAAGGCTAGGCCAAAGTAACTGGATCTTCCCAAGAGGTGTGTGGCACCGCTTTTGAAATAAGCGCTAGGTTGAGAACTATTTGGTATTTTTCCGTAGCACTTTTCACCATAATTGTCATAAGGTTGGTCTCTGCATCCTGAAGCATAGGATAGTTTTCACAGACAGAAGCATGCTGAGGCCCAGGAAACGTGGCATTTCCAACAGCTGGTACTAGAGACTATCAAGAAAGTGTTCTTTTAAGTATTATTCCACTGCGGTTTCACCATTATTTTCAGAACCAGAGCCGGTTTCACGCATTAGCATAAGAATCCTCCCTCCCAGTTGAGGTTTCTGTGTGGGGTGTAAGGGCGGGCCTTCTGTCAGCCCTGTGTTTGATTGGTTTACCTCCGGAGCTGGTAAGTGCACATTTGCTTGAGATGGGAAAAGTGTGGATCGTGCTTCAGATTTCATCCTGACACTTTTGAAATCACCAGTATGTTGGTAATTATTTCCCATTTCCATGGCTTTTTGCATCGTAATGGTGACCAGGTTGGTCTCTGCATCCTGAAGCCCATGATGCTTTTCGCAGAGAAAACTCTACTGAGGCCCAGCTAACTTGGTGTTTCCCATACCTGGCACCAGAGCCTTTGGAGATACGATTGTTTTCAGTATTATTTCACCGTCCTTTCGCCACTGTTTGAAGAACGGGAGCACTTTTCAACCTTTAGCCTAGGAATCCTTCTTTGGAGATGAGATATTTTTCTGGGGTGGCAAGGGCAGGGCCTCTGTCAGTCCTGGGTTTGTTGCACTAGCGCCAGACATGAGAAGTACGCCTTTGCGTGACAGGTGAATAGTGCGGATCCTGTTTCAGTCTAAAGACTGAAACAGGATCCGCACTTTTCACCGTTCCTTTCAGAATCATTTGCTTCATCAGCTAGGAATGGCGGTTCCTTCTCCAGACCAATGGAAGGCTAGGCCAAAGTAACTGGATCTTCCCAAGAGGTGTGTGGCACCGCTTTTGAAATAAGCGCTAGGTTGAGAACTATTTGGTATTTTTCCGTAGCACTTTTCACCATAATTGTCATAAGGTTGGTCTCTGCATCCTGAAGCATAGGATAGTTTTCACAGACAGAAGCATGCTGAGGCCCAGGAAACGTGGCATTTCCAACAGCTGGTACTAGAGACTATCAAGAAAGTGTACTTTTAAGTATTATTCCACTGCGGTTTCACCATTATTTTCAGAACCAGAGCCAGTTTCACGCATTAGCATAAGAATCCTCCCTCCCAGTTGAGGTTTCTGTGTGGGGTGTAAGGGCGGGCCTTCTGTCAGCCCTGTGTTTGATTTGTTTACCTCCGGAGCTGGTAAGTGCATATTTGCTTGAGATGGGAAAAGTGTGGATCGTGCTTCAGATTTCATCCTGACACTTGTGAATTCACCAGTATGTTGGTAATTATTTCCCATTTCCATGGCTTTTTGCATCGGAATGGTGACCAGGTTGGTCTCTGCATCCTGAAGCCCATGATGCTTTTCGCAGAGAAAACTCTACTGAGGCCCAGCTAACTTGGTGTTTCCCATACCTGGCACCAGAGCCTTTGGAGATACGATTGTTTTCAGTATTATTTCACCGTCCTTTCGCCACTGTTTGAAGAACGGGAGCACTTTTCAACCTTTAGCCTAGGAATCCTTCTTTGGAGATGAGATATTTTTCTGGGGTGGCAAGGGCAGGGCCTCTGTCAGTCCTGGGTTTGTTGCACTAGCGCCAGACATGAGAAGTACGCCTTTGCGTGACAGGTGAATAGTGCGGATCCTGTTTCAGTCTAAAGACTGAAACAGGATCCGCACTTTTCACCGTTCCTTTCAGAATCATTTGCTTCATCAGCTAGGAATGGCGGTTCCTTCTCCAGACCAATGGAAGGCTAGGCCAAAGTAACTGGATCTTCCCAAGAGGTGTGTGGCACCGCTTTTGAAATAAGCGCTAGGTTGAGAACTATTTGGTATTTTTCCGTAGCACTTTTCACCATAATTGTCATAAGGTTGGTCTCTGCATCCTGAAGCATAGGATAGTTTTCACAGACAGAAGCATGCTGAGGCCCAGGAAACGTGGCATTTCCAACAGCTGGTACTAGAGACTATCAAGAAAGTGTACTTTTAAGTATTATTCCACTGCGGTTTCACCATTATTTTCAGAACCAGAGCCAGTTTCACGCATTAGCATAAGAATCCTCCCTCCCAGTTGAGGTTTCTGTGTGGGGTGTAAGGGCGGGCCTTCTGTCAGCCCTGTGTTTGATTTGTTTACCTCCGGAGCTGGTAAGTGCATATTTGCTTGAGATGGGAAAAGTGTGGATCGTGCTTCAGATTTCATCCTGACACTTGTGAATTCACCAGTATGTTGGTAATTATTTCCCATTTCCATGGCTTTTTGCATCGGAATGGTGACCAGGTTGGTCTCTGCATCCTGAAGCCCATGATGCTTTTCGCAGAGAAAACTCTACTGAGGCCCAGCTAACTTGGTGTTTCCCATACCTGGCACCAGAGCCTTTGGAGATACGATTGTTTTCAGTATTATTTCACCGTCCTTTCGCCACTGTTTGAAGAACGGGAGCACTTTTCAACCTTTAGCCTAGGAATCCTTCTTTGGAGATGAGATATTTTTCTGGGGTGGCAAGGGCAGGGCCTCTGTCAGTCCTGGGTTTGTTGCACTAGCGCCAGACATGAGAAGTAGGCCTTTGCGTGACAGGTGAATAGTGCGGATCCTGTTTCAGTCTAAAGACTGAAACAGGATCCGCACTTTTCACCGTTCCTTTCAGAATCATTTGCTTCATCAGCTAGGAATGGCGGTTCCTTCTCCAGACCAATGGAAGGCTAGGCCAAAGTAACTGGATCTTCCCAAGAGGTGTGTGGCACCGCTTTTGAAATAAGCGCTAGGTTGAGAACTATTTGGTATTTTTCCGTAGCACTTTTCACCATAATTGTCATAAGGTTGGTCTCTGCATCCTGAAGCATAGGATAGTTTTCACAGACAGAAGCATGCTGAGGCCCAGGAAACGTGGCATTTCCAACAGCTGGTACTAGAGACTATCAAGAAAGTGTACTTTTAAGTATTATTCCACTGCGGTTTCACCATTATTTTCAGAACCAGAGCCAGTTTCACGCATTAGCATAAGAATCCTCCCTCCCAGTTGAGGTTTCTGTGTGGGGTGTAAGGGCGGGCCTTCTGTCAGCCCTGTGTTTGATTTGTTTACCTCCGGAGCTGGTAAGTGCATATTTGCTTGAGATGGGAAAAGTGTGGATCGTGCTTCAGATTTCATCCTGACACTTGTGAATTCACCAGTATGTTGGTAATTATTTCCCATTTCCATGGCTTTTTGCATCGGAATGGTGACCAGGTTGGTCTCTGCATCCTGAAGCCCATGATGCTTTTCGCAGAGAAAACTCTACTGAGGCCCAGCTAACTTGGTGTTTCCCATACCTGGCACCAGAGCCTTTGGAGATACGATTGTTTTCAGTATTATTTCACCGTCCTTTCGCCACTGTTTGAAGAACGGGAGCACTTTTCAACCTTTAGCCTAGGAATCCTTCTTTGGAGATGAGATATTTTTCTGGGGTGGCAAGGGCAGGGCCTCTGTCAGTCCTGGGTTTGTTGCACTAGCGCCAGACATGAGAAGTACGCCTTTGCGTGACAGGTGAATAGTGCGGATCCTGTTTCAGTCTAAAGACTGAAACAGGATCCGCACTTTTCACCGTTCCTTTCAGAATCATTTGCTTCATCAGCTAGGAATGGCGGTTCCTTCTCCAGACCAATGGAAGGCTAGGCCAAAGTAACTGGATCTTCCCAAGAGGTGTGTGGCACCGCTTTTGAAATAAGCGCTAGGTTGAGAACTATTTGGTATTTTTCCGTAGCACTTTTAACCATAATTGTCATAAGGTTGGTCTCTGCATCCTGAAGCATAGGATAGTTTTCACAGACAGAAGCATGCTGAGGCCCAGGAAACGTGGCATTTCCAACAGCTGGTACTAGAGACTATCAAGAAAGTGTTCTTTTAAGTATTATTCCACTGCGGTTTCACCATTATTTTCAGAACCAGAGCCGGTTTCACGCATTATCATAAGAATCCTCCATCCCAGTTGAGGTTTCTGTGTGGGGTATAAGGGCGGGCCTTCTGTCAGCCCTGTGTTTGATTGGTTTACCTCCGGAGCTGGTAAGTGCATATTTGCTTGAGATGGGAAAAGTGTGGATCGTGCTTCAGATTTCATCCTGACACTTTTGAAATCACCAGTATGTTGGTAATTATTTCCCATTTCCATGGCTTTTTGCATCGTAATGGTGACCAGGTTGGTCTCTGCATCCTGAAGCCCATGATGCTTTTCGCAGAGAAAACTCTACTGAGGCCCAGCTAACTTGGTGTTTCCCATACCTGGCACCAGAGCCTTTGGAGATACGATTGTTTTCAGTATTATTTCACCGTCCTTTCGCCACTGTTTGAAGAACGGGAGCACTTTTCAACCTTTAGCCTAGGAATCCTTCTTTGGAGATGAGATATTTTTCTGGGGTGGCAAGGGCAGGGCCTCTGTCAGTCCTGGGTTTGTTGCACTAGCGCCAGACATGAGAAGTACGCCTTTGCGTGACAGGTGAATAGTGTGGATCCTGTTTCAGTCTAAAGACTGAAACAGGATCCGCACTTTTCACCGTTCCTTTCAGAATCATTTGCTTCATCAGCTAGGAATGGCGGTTCCTTCTCCAGACCAATGGAAGGCTAGGCCAAAGTAACTGGATCTTCCCAAGAGGTGTGTGGCACCGCTTTTGAAATAAGCGCTAGGTTGAGAACTATTTGGTATTTTTCCGTAGCACTTTTCACCATAATTGTCATAAGGTTGGTCTCTGCATCCTGAAGCATAGGATAGTTTTCACAGACAGAAGCATGCTGAGGCCCAGGAAACGTGGCATTTCCAACAGCTGGTACTAGAGACTATCAAGAAAGTGTTCTTTTAAGTATTATTCCACTGTGGTTTCACCATTATTTTCAGATCCAGAGCCGGTTTCACGCATTAGCATAAGAATCCTCCATCCCAGTTGAGGTTTCTGTGTGGGGTGTAAGGGCGGGCCTTCTGTCAGCCCTGTGTTTGATTGGTTTACCTCCGGAGCTGGTAAGTGCATATTTGCTTGAGATGGGAAAAGTGTGGATCGTGCTTCAGATTTCATCCTGACACTTTTGAAATCACCAGTATGTTGGTAATTATTTCCCATTTCCATGGCTTTTTGCATCGTAATGGTGACCAGGTTGGTCTCTGCATCCTGAAGCCCATGATGCTTTTCGCAGAGAAAACTCTACTGAGGCCCAGCTAACTTGGTGTTTCCCATACCTGGCACCAGAGCCTTTGGAGATACGATTGTTTTCAGTATTATTTCACCGTCCTTTCGCCACTGTTTGAAGAACGGGAGCACTTTTCAACCTTTAGCCTAGGAATCCTTCTTTGGAGATGAGATATTTTTCTGGGGTGGCAAGGGCAGGGCCTCTGTCAGTCCTGGGTTTGTTGCACTAGCGCCAGACATGAGAAGTACGCCTTTGCGTGACAGGTGAATAGTGCGGATCCTGTTTCAGTCTAAAGACTGAAACAGGATCCGCACTTTTCACCGTTCCTTTCAGAATCATTTGCTTCATCAGCTAGGAATGGCGGTTCCTTCTCCAGACCAATGGAAGGCTAGGCCAAAGTAACTGGATCTTCCCAAGAGGTGTGTGGCACCGCTTTTGAAATAAGCGCTAGGTTGAGAACTATTTGGTATTTTTCCGTAGCACTTTTCACCATAATTGTCATAAGGTTGGTCTCTGCATCCTGAAGCATAGGATAGTTTTCACAGACAGAAGCATGCTGAGGCCCAGGAAACGTGGCATTTCCAACAGCTGGTACTAGAGACTATCAAGAAAGTGTACTTTTAAGTATTATTCCACTGCGGTTTCACCATTATTTTCAGAACCACAGCCAGTTTCACGCATTAGCATAAGAATCCTCCGTCCCAGATGAGGTCTCTGTGTGGGGTTTAAGGGCGGGCCTTCTGTCAGCCCTGTGTTTGATTTGTTTACCTCCGGAGCTGGTAAGTGCATATTTGCTTGAGATGGGAAAAGTGTGGATCGTGCTTCAGATTTCATCCTGACACTTTTGAAATCACCAGTATGTTGGTAATTATTTCCCATTTCCATGGCTTTTTGCATCGGAATGGTGACCAGGTTGGTCTCTGCATCCTGAAGCCCATGATGCTTTTCGCAGAGAAAACTCTACTGAGGCCCAGCTAACTTGGTGTTTCCCATACCTGGCACCAGAGCCTTTGGAGATACGATTGTTTTCAGTATTATTTCACCGTCCTTTCGCCACTGTTTGAAGAACGGGAGCACTTTTCAACCTTTAGCCTAGGAATCCTTCTTTGGAGATGAGATATTTTTCTGGGGTGGCAAGGGCAGGGCCTCTGTCAGTCCTGGGTTTGTTGCACTAGCGCCAGACATGAGAAGTATGCCTTTGCGTGACAGGTGAATAGTGCGGATCCTGTTTCAGTCTAAAGACTGAAACAGGATCCGCACTTTTCACCGTTCCTTTCAGAATCATTTGCTTCATCAGCTAGGAATGGCGGTTCCTTCTCCAGACCAATGGAAGGCTAGGCCAAAGTAACTGGATCTTCCCAAGAGGTGTGTGGCACCGCTTTTGAAATAAGCGCTAGGTTGAGAACTATTTGGTATTTTTCCGTAGCACTTTTCACCATAATTGTCATAAGGTTGGTCTCTGCATCCTGAAGCATAGGATAGTTTTCACAGACAGAAGCATGCTGAGGCCCAGGAAACGTGGCATTTCCAACAGCTGGTACTAGAGACTATCAAGAAAGTGTACTTTTAAGTATTATTCCACTGCGGTTTCACCATTATTTTCAGAACCACAGCCAGTTTCACGCATTAGCATAAGAATCCTCCGTCCCAGATGAGGTCTCTGTGTGGGCTTTAAGGGCGGGCCTTCTGTCAGCCCTGTGTTTGATTTGTTTACCTCCGGAGCTGGTAAGTGCATATTTGCTTGAGATGGGAAAAGTGTGGATCGTGCTTCAGATTTCATCCTGACACTTTTGAAATCACCAGTATGTTGGTAATTATTTCCCCTTTCCATGGCTTTTTGCATCGGAATGGTGACCAGGTTGGTCTCTGCATCCTGAAGCCCATGATGCTTTTCGCAGAGAAAACTCTACTGAGGCCCAGCTAACTTGGTGTTTCCCATACCTGGCACCAGAGCCTTTGGAGATACGATTGTTTTCAGTATTATTTCACCGTCCTTTCGCCACTGTTTGAAGAACGGGAGCACTTTTCAACCTTTAGCCTAGGAATCCTTCTTTGGAGATGAGATATTTTTCTGGGGTGGCAAGGGCAGGGCCTCTGTCAGTCCTGGGTTTGTTGCACTAGCGCCAGACATGAGAAGTACGCCTTTGCGTGACAGGTGAATAGTGCGGATCCTGTTTCAGTCTAAAGACTGAAACAGGATCCGCACTTTTCACCGTTCCTTTCAGAATCATTTGCTTCATCAGCTAGGAATGGCGGTTCCTTCTCCAGACCAATGGAAGGCTAGGCCAAAGTAACTGGATCTTCCCAAGAGGTGTGTGGCACCGCTTTTGAAATAAGCGCTAGGTTGAGAACTATTTGGTATTTTTCCGTAGCACTTTTCACCATAATTGTCATAAGGTTGGTCTCTGCATCCTGAAGCATAGGATAGTTTTCACAGACAGAAGCATGCTGAGGCCCAGGAAACGTGGCATTTCCAACAGCTGGTACTAGAGACTATCAAGAAAGTGTTCTTTTAAGTATTATTCCACTGTGGTTTCACCATTATTTTCAGAACCAGAGCCGGTTTCACGCATTAGCATAAGAATCCTCCCTCCCAGTTGAGGTTTCTGTGTGGGGTGTAAGGGCGGGCCTTCTGTCAGCCCTGTGTTTGATTTGTTTACCTCCGGAGCTGGTAAGTGCATATTTGCTTGAGATGGGAAAAGTGTGGATCGTGCTTCAGATTTCAATCTGACACTTTTGAAATCACCAGTATGTTGGTAATTATTTCCCATTTCCATGGCTTTTTGCATCGTAATGGTGACCAGGTTGGTCTCTGCATCCTGAAGCCCATGATGCTTTTCGCAGAGAAAACTCTACTGAGGCCCAGCTAACTTGGTGTTTCCCATACCTGGCACCAGAGCCTTTGGAGATACGATTGTTTTCAGTATTATTTCACCGTCCTTTCGCCACTGTTTGAAGAACGGGAGCACTTTTCAACCTTTAGCCTAGGAATCCTTCTTTGGAGATGAGATATTTTTCTGGGGTGGCAAGGGCAGGGCCTCTGTCAGTCCTGGGTTTGTTGCACTAGCGCCAGACATGAGAAGTACGCCTTTGTGTGACCGGTGAATAGTGCGGATCCTGTTTCAGTCTAAAGACTGAAACAGGATCCGCACTTTTCACCGTTCCTTTCAGAATCATTTGCTTCATCAGCTAGGAATGGCGGTTCCTTCTCCAGACCAATGGAAGGCTAGGCCAAAGTAACTGGATCTTCCCAAGAGGTGTGTGGCACCGCTTTTGAAATAAGCGCTAGGTTGAGAACTATTTGGTATTTTTCCGTAGCACTTTTCACCATAATTGTCATAAGGTTGGTCTCTGCATCCTGAAGCATAGGATAGTTTTCACAGACAGAAGCATGCTGAGGCCCAGGAAACGTGGCATTTCCAACAGCTGGTACTAGAGACTATCAAGAAAGTGTACTTTTAAGTATTATTCCACTGCGGTTTCACCATTATTTTCAGAACCACAGCCAGTTTCACGCATTAGCATAAGAATCCTCCCTCCCAGATGAGGTCTCTGTGTGGGGTTTAAGGGCGGGCCTTCTGTCAGCCCTGTGTTTGATTTGTTTACCTCCGGAGCTGGTAAGTGCATATTTGCTTGAGATGGGAAAAGTGTGGATCGTGCTTCAGATTTCATCCTGACACTTTTGAAATCACCAGTATGTTGGTAATTATTTCCCATTTCCATGGCTTTTTGCATCGGAATGGTGACCAGGTTGGTCTCTGCATCCTGAAGCCCATGATGCTTTTCGCAGAGAAAACTCTACTGAGGCCCAGCTAACTTGGTGTTTCCCATACCTGGCACCAGAGCCTTTGGAGATACGATTGTTTTCAGTATTATTTCACCGTCCTTTCGCCACTGTTTGAAGAACGGGAGCACTTTTCAACCTTTAGCCTAGGAATCCTTCTTTGGAGATGAGATATTTTTCTGGGGTGGCAAGGGCAGGGCCTCTGTCAGTCCTGGGTTTGTTGCACTAGCGCCAGACATGAGAAGTATGCCTTTGCGTGACAGGTGAATAGTGCGGATCCTGTTTCAGTCTAAAGACTGAAACAGGATCCGCACTTTTCACCGTTCCTTTCAGAATCATTTGCTTCATCAGCTAGGAATGGCGGTTCCTTCTCCAGACCAATGGAAGGCTAGGCCAAAGTAACTGGATCTTCCCAAGAGGTGTGTGGCACCGCTTTTGAAATAAGCGCTAGGTTGAGAACTATTTGGTATTTTTCCGTAGCACTTTTCACCATAATTGTCATAAGGTTGGTCTCTGCATCCTGAAGCATAGGATAGTTTTCACAGACAGAAGCATGCTGAGGCCCAGGAAACGTGGCATTTCCAACAGCTGGTACTAGAGACTATCAAGAAAGTGTACTTTTAAGTATTATTCCACTGCGGTTTCACCATTATTTTCAGAACCAGAGCCGGTTTCACGCATTAGCATAAGAATCCTCCCTCCCAGTTGAGGTTTCTGTGTGGGGTGTAAGGGCGGGCCTTCTGTCAGCCCTGTGTTTGATTGGTTTACCTCCGGAGCTGGTAAGTGCATATTTGCTTGAGATGGGAAAAGTGTGGATCGTGCTTCAGATTTCATCCTGACACTTGTGAATTCACCAGTATGTTGGTAATTATTTCCCATTTCCATGGCTTTTTGCATCGGAATGGTGACCAGGTTGGTCTCTGCATCCTGAAGCCCATGATGCTTTTCGCAGAGAAAACTCTACTGAGGCCCAGCTAACTTGGTGTTTCCCATACCTGGCACCAGAGCCTTTGGAGATACGATTGTTTTCAGTATTATTTCACCGTCCTTTCGCCACTGTTTGAAGAACGGGAGCACTTTTCAACCTTTAGCCTAGGAATCCTTCTTTGGAGATGAGATATTTTTCTGGGGTGGCAAGGGCAGGGCCTCTGTCAGTCCTGGGTTTGTTGCACTAGCGCCAGACATGAGAAGTACGCCTTTGCGTGACAGGTGAATAGTGCGGATCCTGTTTCAGTCTAAAGACTGAAACAGGATCCGCACTTTTCACCGTTCCTTTCAGAATCATTTGCTTCATCAGCTAGGAATGGCGGTTCCTTCTCCAGACCAATGGAAGGCTAGGCCAAAGTAACTGGATCTTCCCAAGAGGTGTGTGGCACCGCTTTTGAAATAAGCGCTAGGTTGAGAACTATTTGGTATTTTTCCGTAGCACTTTTCACCATAATTGTCATAAGGTTGGTCTCTGCATCCTGAAGCATAGGATAGTTTTCACAGACAGAAGCATGCTGAGGCCCAGGAAACGTGGCATTTCCAACAGCTGGTACTAGAGACTATCAAGAAAGTGTACTTTTAAGTATTATTCCACTGCGGTTTCACCATTATTTTCAGAACCACAGCCAGTTTCACGCATTAGCATAAGAATCCTCCCTCCCAGATGAGGTCTCTGTGTGGGGTTTAAGGGCGGGCCTTCTGTCAGCCCTGTGTTTGATTTGTTTACCTCCGGAGCTGGTAAGTGCATATTTGCTTGAGATGGGAAAAGTGTGGATCGTGCTTCAGATTTCATCCTGACACTTTTGAAATCACCAGTATGTTGGTAATTATTTCCCATTTCCATGGCTTTTTGCATCGGAATGGTGACCAGGTTGGTCTCTGCATCCTGAAGCCCATGATGCTTTTCGCAGAGAAAACTCTACTGAGGCCCAGCTAACTTGGTGTTTCCCATACCTGGCACCAGAGCCTTTGGAGATACGATTGTTTTCAGTATTATTTCACCGTCCTTTCGCCACTGTTTGAAGAACGGGAGCACTTTTCAACCTTTAGCCTAGGAATCCTTCTTTGGAGATGAGATATTTTTCTGGGGTGGCAAGGGCAGGGCCTCTGTCAGTCCTGGGTTTGTTGCACTAGCGCCAGACATGAGAAGTATGCCTTTGCGTGACAGGTGAATAGTGCGGATCCTGTTTCAGTCTAAAGACTGAAACAGGATCCGCACTTTTCACCGTTCCTTTCAGAATCATTTGCTTCATCAGCTAGGAATGGCGGTTCCTTCTCCAGACCAATGGAAGGCTAGGCCAAAGTAACTGGATCTTCCCAAGAGGTGTGTGGCACCGCTTTTGAAATAAGCGCTAGGTTGAGAACTATTTGGTATTTTTCCGTAGCACTTTTCACCATAATTGTCATAAGGTTGGTCTCTGCATCCTGAAGCATAGGATAGTTTTCACAGACAGAAGCATGCTGAGGCCCAGGAAACGTGGCATTTCCAACAGCTGGTACTAGAGACTATCAAGAAAGTGTACTTTTAAGTATTATTCCACTGCGGTTTCACCATTATTTTCAGAACCACAGCCAGTTTCACGCATTAGCATAAGAATCCTCCGTCCCAGATGAGGTCTCTGTGTGGGCTTTAAGGGCGGGCCTTCTGTCAGCCCTGTGTTTGATTTGTTTACCTCCGGAGCTGGTAAGTGCATATTTGCTTGAGATGGGAAAAGTGTGGATCGTGCTTCAGATTTCATCCTGACACTTTTGAAATCACCAGTATGTTGGTAATTATTTCCCATTTCCATGGCTTTTTGCATCGTAATGGTGACCAGGTTGGTCTCTGCATCCTGAAGCCCATGATGCTTTTCGCAGAGAAAACTCTACTGAGGCCCAGCTAACTTGGTGTTTCCCATACCTGGCACCAGAGCCTTTGGAGATACGATTGTTTTCAGTATTATTTCACCGTCCTTTCGCCACTGTTTGAAGAACGGGAGCACTTTTCAACCTTTAGCCTAGGAATCCTTCTTTGGAGATGAGATATTTTTCTGGGGTGGCAAGGGCAGGGCCTCTGTCAGTCCTGGGTTTGTTGCACTAGCGCCAGACATGAGAAGTACGCCTTTGCGTGACAGGTGAATAGTGCGGATCCTGTTTCAGTCTAAAGACTGAAACAGGATCCGCACTTTTCACCGTTCCTTTCAGAATCATTTGCTTCATCAGCTAGGAATGGCGGTTCCTTCTCCAGACCAATGGAAGGCTAGGCCAAAGTAACTGGATCTTCCCAAGAGGTGTGTGGCACCGCTTTTGAAATAAGCGCTAGGTTGAGAACTATTTGGTATTTTTCCGTAGCACTTTTCACCATAATTGTCATAAGGTTGGTCTCTGCATCCTGAAGCATAGGATAGTTTTCACAGACAGAAGCATGCTGAGGCCCAGGAAACGTGGCATTTCCAACAGCTGGTACTAGAGACTATCAAGAAAGTGTTCTTTTAAGTATTATTCCACTGTGGTTTCACCATTATTTTCAGAACCAGAGCCGGTTTCACGCATTAGCATAAGAATCCTCCCTCCCAGTTGAGGTTTCTGTGTGGGGTGTAAGGGCGGGCCTTCTGTCAGCCCTGTGTTTGATTTGTTTACCTCCGGAGCTGGTAAGTGCATATTTGCTTGAGATGGGAAAAGTGTGGATCGTGCTTCAGATTTCAATCTGACACTTTTGAAATCACCAGTATGTTGGTAATTATTTCCCATTTCCATGGCTTTTTGCATCGTAATGGTGACCAGGTTGGTCTCTGCATCCTGAAGCCCATGATGCTTTTCGCAGAGAAAACTCTACTGAGGCCCAGCTAACTTGGTGTTTCCCATACCTGGCACCAGAGCCTTTGGAGATACGATTGTTTTCAGTATTATTTCACCGTCCTTTCGCCACTGTTTGAAGAACGGGAGCACTTTTCAACCTTTAGCCTAGGAATCCTTCTTTGGAGATGAGATATTTTTCTGGGGTGGCAAGGGCAGGGCCTCTGTCAGTCCTGGGTTTGTTGCACTAGCGCCAGACATGAGAAGTACGCCTTTGTGTGACCGGTGAATAGTGCGGATCCTGTTTCAGTCTAAAGACTGAAACAGGATCCGCACTTTTCACCGTTCCTTTCAGAATCATTTGCTTCATCAGCTAGGAATGGCGGTTCCTTCTCCAGACCAATGGAAGGCTAGGCCAAAGTAACTGGATCTTCCCAAGAGGTGTGTGGCACCGCTTTTGAAATAAGCGCTAGGTTGAGAACTATTTGGTATTTTTCCGTAGCACTTTTCACCATAATTGTCATAAGGTTGGTCTCTGCATCCTGAAGCATAGGATAGTTTTCACAGACAGAAGCATGCTGAGGCCCAGGAAACGTGGCATTTCCAACAGCTGGTACTAGAGACTATCAAGAAAGTGTACTTTTAAGTATTATTCCACTGCGGTTTCACCATTATTTTCAGAACCACAGCCAGTTTCACGCATTAGCATAAGAATCCTCCGTCCCAGATGAGGTCTCTGTGTGGGGTTTAAGGGCGGGCCTTCTGTCAGCCCTGTGTTTGATTTGTTTACCTCTGGAGCTGGTAAGTGCATATTTGCTTGAGATGGGAAAAGTGTGGATCGTGCTTCAGATTTCATCCTGACACTTTTGAAATCACCAGTATGTTGGTAATTATTTCCCATTTCCATGGCTTTTTGCATCGGAATGGTGACCAGGTTGGTCTCTGCATCCTGAAGCCCATGATGCTTTTCGCAGAGAAAACTCTACTGAGGCCCAGCTAACTTGGTGTTTCCCATAACTGGCACCAGAGCCTTTGGAGATACGATTGTTTTCAGTATTATTTCACCGTCCTTTCGCCACTGTTTGAAGAACGGGAGCACTTTTCAACCTTTAGCCTAGGAATCCTTCTTTGGAGATGAGATATTTTTCTGGGGTGGCAAGGGCAGGGCCTCTGTCAGTCCTGGGTTTGTTGCACTAGCGCCAGACATGAGAAGTACGCCTTTGCGTGACAGGTGAATAGTGCGGATCCTGTTTCAGTCTAAAGACTGAAACAGGATCCGCACTTTTCACCGTTCCTTTCAGAATCATTTGCTTCATCAGCTAGGAATGGCGGTTCCTTCTCCAGACCAATGGAAGGCTAGGCCAAAGTAACTGGATCTTCCCAAGAGGTGTGTGGCACCGCTTTTGAAATAAGCGCTAGGTTGAGAACTATTTGGTATTTTTCCGTAGCACTTTTCACCATAATTGTCATAAGGTTGGTCTCTGCATCCTGAAGCATAGGATAGTTTTCACAGACAGAAGCATGCTGAGGCCCAGGAAACGTGGCATTTCCAACAGCTGGTACTAGAGACTATCAAGAAAGTGTACTTTTAAGTATTATTCCACTGCGGTTTCACCATTATTTTCAGAACCAGAGCCAGTTTCACGCATTAGCATAAGAATCCTCCCTCCCAGTTGAGGTTTCTGTGTGGGGTGTAAGGGCGGGCCTTCTGTCAGCCCTGTGTTTGATTGGTTTACCTCCGGAGCTGGTAAGTGCATATTTGCTTGAGATGGGAAAAGTGTGGATCGTGCTTCAGATTTCATCCTGACACTTGTGAATTCACCAGTATGTTGGTAATTATTTCCCATTTCCATGGCTTTTTGCATCGGAATGGTGACCAGGTTGGTCTCTGCATCCTGAAGCCCATGATGCTTTTCGCAGAGAAAACTCTACTGAGGCCCAGCTAACTTGGTATTTCCCATACCTGGCACCAGAGCCTTTGGAGATAGGATTGTTTTCAGTATTATTTCACCGTCCTTTCGCCACTGTTTGAAGAACGGGAGCACTTTTCAACCTTTAGCCTAGGAATCCTTCTTTGGAGATGAGATATTTTTCTGGGGTGGCAAGGGCAGGGCCTCTGTCAGTCCTGGGTTTGTTGCACTAGCGCCAGACATGAGAAGTACGCCTTTGCGTGACAGGTGAATAGTGCGGATCCTGTTTCAGTCTAAAGACTGAAACAGGATCCGCACTTTTCACCGTTCCTTTCAGAATCATTTGCTTCATCAGCTAGGAATGGCGGTTCCTTCTCCAGACCAATGGAAGGCTAGGCCAAAGTAACTGGATCTTCCCAAGAGGTGTGTGGCACCGCTTTTGAAATAAGCGCTAGGTTGAGAACTATTTGGTATTTTTCCGTAGCACTTTTCACCATAATTGTCATAAGGTTGGTCTCTGCATCCTGAAGCATAGGATAGTTTTCACAGACAGAAGCATGCTGAGGCCCAGGAAACGTGGCATTTCCAACAGCTGGTACTAGAGACTATCAAGAAAGTGTTCTTTTAAGTATTATTCCACTGTGGTTTCACCATTATTTTCAGAACCAGAGCCGGTTTCACGCATTAGCATAAGAATCCTCCCTCCCAGTTGAGGTTTCTGTGTGGGGTGTAAGGGCGGGCCTTCTGTCAGCCCTGTGTTTGATTTGTTTACCTCCGGAGCTGGTAAGTGCATATTTGCTTGAGATGGGAAAAGTGTGGATCGTGCTTCAGATTTCATCCTGACACTTTTGAAATCACCAGTATGTTGGTAATTATTTCCCATTTCCATGGCTTTTTGCATCGTAATGGTGACCAGGTTGGTCTCTGCATCCTGAAGCCCATGATGCTTTTCGCAGAGAAAACTCTACTGAGGCCCAGCTAACTTGGTATTTCCCATACCTGGCACCAGAGCCTTTGGAGATACGATTGTTTTCAGTATTATTTCACCGTCCTTTCACCACTGTTTGAAGAACGGGAGCACTTTTCAACCTTTAGCCTAGGAATCCTTCTTTGGAGATGAGATATTTTTCTGGGGTGGCAAGGGCAGGGCCTCTGTCAGTCCTGGGTTTGTTGCACTAGCGCCAGACATGAGAAGTACGCCTTTGCGTGACAGGTGAATAGTGTGGATCCTGTTTCAGTCTAAAGACTGAAACAGGATCCGCACTTTTCACGGTTCCTTTCAGAATCATTTGCTTCATCAGCTAGGAATGGCGGTTCCTTCTCCAGACCAATGGAAGGCTAGGCCAAAGTAACTGGATCTTCCCAAGAGGTGTGTGGCACCGCTTTTGAAATAAGCGCTAGGTTGAGAACTATTTGGTATTTTTCCGTAGCACTTTTCACCATAATTGTCATAAGGTTGGTCTCTGCATCCTGAAGCATAGGATAGTTTTCACAGAGAGAAGCATGCTGAGGCCCAGGAAACGTGGCATTTCCAACAGCTGGTACTAGAGACTATCAAGAAAGTGTACTTTTAAGTATTATTCCACTGCGGTTTCACCATTATTTTCAGAACCAGAGCCGGTTTCACGCATTAGCATAAGAATCCTCCATCCCAGTTGAGGTTTCTCTGTGGGGTATAAGGGCGGGCCTTCTGTCAGCCCTGTGTTTGATTTGTTTACCTCCGGAGCTGGTAAGTGCATATTTGCTTGAGATGGGAAAAGTGTGGATCGTGCTTCAGATTTCATCCTGACACTTTTGAAATCACCAGTATGTTGGTAATTATTTCCCATTTCCATGGCTTTTTGCATCGGAATGGTGACCAGGTTGGTCTCTGCATCCTGAAGCCCATGATGCTTTTCGCAGAGAAAACTCTACTGAGGCCCAGCTAACTTGGTATTTCCCATACCTGGCACCAGAGCCTTTGGAGATACGATTGTTTTCAGTATTATTTCACCGTCCTTTCGCCACTGTTTGAAGAACGGGAGCACTTTTCAACCTTTAGCCTAGGAATCCTTCTTTGGAGATGAGATATTTTTCTGGGGTGGCAAGGGCAGGGCCTCTGTCAGTCCTGGGTTTGTTGCACTAGCGCCAGACATGAGAAGTACGCCTTTGCGTGACAGGTGAATAGTGCGGATCCTGTTTCAGTCTAAAGACTGAAACAGGATCCGCACTTTTCACCGTTCCTTTCAGAATCATTTGCTTCATCAGCTAGGAATGGCGGTTCCTTCTCCAGACCAATGGAAGGCTAGGCCAAAGTAACTGGATCTTCCCAAGAGGTGTGTGGCACCGCTTTTGAAATAAGCGCTAGGTTGAGAACTATTTGGTATTTTTCCGTAGCACTTTTCACCATAATTGTCATAAGGTTGGTCTCTGCATCCTGAAGCATAGGATAGTTTTCACAGACAGAAGCATGCTGAGGCCCAGGAAACGTGGCATTTCCAACAGCTGGTACTAGAGACTATCAAGAAAGTGTTCTTTTAAGTATTATTCCACTGTGGTTTCACCATTATTTTCAGAACCAGAGCCGGTTTCACGCATTAGCATAAGAATCCTCCCTCCCAGTTGAGGTTTCTGTGTGGGGTGTAAGGGCGGGCCTTCTGTCAGCCCTGTGTTTGATTGGTTTACCTCCGGAGCTGGTAAGTGCATATTTGCTTGAGATGGGAAAAGTGTGGATCGTGCTTCAGATTTCATCCTGACACTTTTGAAATCACCAGTATGTTGGTAATTATTTCCCATTTCCATGGCTTTTTGCATCGGAATGGTGACCAGGTTGGTCTCTGCATCCTGAAGCCCATGATGCTTTTCGCAGAGAAAACTCTACTGAGGCCCAGCTAACTTGGTGTTTCCCATACCTGGCACCAGAGCCTTTGGAGATACGATTGTTTTCAGTATTATTTCACCGTCCTTTCGCCACTGTTTGAAGAACGGGAGCACTTTTCAACCTTTAGCCTAGGAATCCTTCTTTGGAGATGAGATATTTTTCTGGGGTGGCAAGGGCAGGGCCTCTGTCAGTCCTGGGTTTGTTGCACTAGCGCCAGACATGAGAAGTACGCCTTTGCGTGACAGGTGAATAGTGCGGATCCTGTTTCAGTCTAAAGACTGAAACAGGATCCGCACTTTTCACCGTTCCTTTCAGAATCATTTGCTTCATCAGCTAGGAATGGCGGTTCCTTCTCCAGACCAATGGAAGGCTAGGCCAAAGTAACTGGATCTTCCCAAGAGGTGTGTGGCACCGCTTTTGAAATAAGCGCTAGGTTGAGAACTATTTGGTATTTTTCCGTAGCACTTTTCACCATAATTGTCATAAGGTTGGTCTCTGCATCCTGAAGCATAGGATAGTTTTCACAGACAGAAGCATGCTGAGGCCCAGGAAACGTGGCATTTCCAACAGCTGGTACTAGAGACTATCAAGAAAGTGTTCTTTTAAGTATTATTCCACTGCGGTTTCACCATTATTTTCAGAACCACAGCCAGTTTCACGCATTAGCATAAGAATCCTCCCTCCCAGATGAGGTCTCTGTGTGGGGTTTAAGGGCGGGCCTTCTGTCAGCCCTGTGTTTGATTTGTTTACCTCCGGAGCTGGTAAGTGCATATTTGCTTGAGATGGGAAAAGTGTGGATCGTGCTTCAGATTTCATCCTGACACTTTTGAAATCACCAGTATGTTGGTAATTATTTCCCATTTCCATGGCTTTTTGCATCGGAATGGTGACCAGGTTGGTCTCTGCATCCTGAAGCCCATGATGCTTTTCGCAGAGAAAACTCTACTGAGGCCCAGCTAACTTGGTATTTCCCATACCTGGCACCAGAGCCTTTGGAGATACGATTGTTTTCAGTATTATTTCACCGTCCTTTCGCCACTGTTTGAAGAACGGGAGCACTTTTCAACCTTTAGCCTAGGAATCCTTCTTTGGAGATGAGATATTTTTCTGGGGTGGCAAGGGCAGGGCCTCTGTCAGTCCTGGGTTTGTTGCACTAGCGCCAGACATGAGAAGTACGCCTTTGCGTGACAGGTGAATAGTGCGGATCCTGTTTCAGTCTAAAGACTGAAACAGGATCCGCACTTTTCACCGTTCCTTTCAGAATCATTTGCTTCATCAGCTAGGAATGGCGGTTCCTTCTCCAGACCAATGGAAGGCTAGGCCAAAGTAACTGGATCTTCCCAAGAGGTGTGTGGCACCGCTTTTGAAATAAGCGCTAGGTTGAGAACTATTTGGTATTTTTCCGTAGCACTTTTCACCATAATTGTCATAAGGTTGGTCTCTGCATCCTGAAGCATAGGATAGTTTTCACAGACAGAAGCATGCTGAGGCCCAGGAAACGTGGCATTTCCAACAGCTGGTACTAGAGACTATCAAGAAAGTGTACTTTTAAGTATTATTCCACTGTGGTTTCACCATTATTTTCAGAACCAGAGCCAGTTTCACGCATTAGCATAAGAATCCTCCCTCCCAGTTGAGGTTTCTGTGTGGGGTGTAAGGGCGGGCCTTCTGTCAGCCCTGTGTTTGATTTGTTTACCTCCGGAGCTGGTAAGTGCATATTTGCTTGAGATGGGAAAAGTGTGGATCGTGCTTCAGATTTCATCCTGACACTTGTGAATTCACCAGTATGTTGGTAATTATTTCCCATTTCCATGGCTTTTTGCATCGGAATGGTGACCAGGTTGGTCTCTGCATCCTGAAGCCCATGATGCTTTTCGCAGAGAAAACTCTACTGAGGCCCAGCTAACTTGGTATTTCCCATACCTGGCACCAGAGCCGTTGGAGATACGATTGTTTTCAGTATTATTTCACCGTCCTTTCGCCACTGTTTGAAGAACGGGAGCACTTTTCAACCTTTAGCCTAGGAATCCTTCTTTGGAGATGAGATATTTTTCTGGGGTGGCAAGGGCAGGGCCTCTGTCAGTCCTGGGTTTGTTGCACTAGCGCCAGACATGAGAAGTACGCCTTTGCGTGACAGGTGAATAGTGCGGATCCTGTTTCAGTCTAAAGACTGAAACAGGATCCGCACTTTTCACCGTTCCTTTCAGAATCATTTGCTTCATCAGCTAGGAATGGCGGTTCCTTCTCCAGACCAATGGAAGGCTAGGCCAAAGTAACTGGATCTTCCCAAGAGGTGTGTGGCACCGCTTTTGAAATAAGCGCTAGGTTGAGAACTATTTGGTATTTTTCCGTAGCACTTTTCACCATAATTGTCATAAGGTTGGTCTCTGCATCCTGAAGCATAGGATAGTTTTCACAGACAGAAGCATGCTGAGGCCCAGGAAACGTGGCATTTCCAACAGCTGGTACTAGAGACTATCAAGAAAGTGTTCTTTTAAGTATTATTCCACTGTGGTTTCACCATTATTTTCAGAACCAGAGCCGGTTTCACGCATTAGCATAAGAATCCTCCCTCCCAGTTGAGGTTTCTGTGTGGGGTGTAAGGGCGGGCCTTCTGTCAGCCCTGTGTTTGATTGGTTTACCTCCGGAGCTGGTAAGTGCATATTTGCTTGAGATGGGAAAAGTGTGGATCGTGCTTCAGATTTCATCCTGACACTTGTGAATTCACCAGTATGTTGGTAATTATTTCCCATTTCCATGGCTTTTTGCATCGTAATGGTGACCAGGTTGGTCTCTGCATCCTGAAGCCCATGATGCTTTTCGCAGAGAAAACTCTACTGAGGCCCAGCTAACTTGGTGTTTCCCATACCTGGCACCAGAGCCTTTGGAGATACGATTGTTTTCAGTATTATTTCACCGTCCTTTCGCCACTGTTTGAAGAACGGGAGCACTTTTCAACCTTTAGCCTAGGAATCCTTCTTTGGAGATGAGATATTTTTCTGGGGTGGCAAGGGCAGGGCCTCTGTCAGTCCTGGGTTTGTTGCACTAGCGCCAGACATGAGAAGTACGCCTTTGCGTGACAGGTGAATAGTGCGGATCCTGTTTCAGTCTAAAGACTGAAACAGGATCCGCACTTTTCACCGTTCCTTTCAGAATCATTTGCTTCATCAGCTAGGAATGGCGGTTCCTTCTCCAGACCAATGGAAGGCTAGGCCAAAGTAACTGGATCTTCCCAAGAGGTGTGTGGCACCGCTTTTGAAATAAGCGCTAGGTTGAGAACTATTTGGTATTTTTCCGTAGCACTTTTCACCATAATTGTCATAAGGTTGGTCTCTGCATCCTGAAGCATAGGATAGTTTTCACAGACAGAAGCATGCTGAGGCCCAGGAAACGTGGCATTTCCAACAGCTGGTACTAGAGACTATCAAGAAAGTGTACTTTTAAGTATTATTCCACTGCGGTTTCACCATTATTTTCAGAACCACAGCCAGTTTCACGCATTAGCATAAGAATCCTCCCTCCCAGATGAGGTCTCTGTGTGGGGTTTAAGGGCGGGCCTTCTGTCAGCCCTGTGTTTGATTTGTTTACCTCCGGAGCTGGTAAGTGCATATTTGCTTGAGATGGGAAAAGTGTGGATCGTGCTTCAGATTTCATCCTGACACTTTTGAAATCACCAGTATGTTGGTAATTATTTCCCATTTCCATGGCTTTTTGCATCGGAATGGTGACCAGGTTGGTCTCTGCATCCTGAAGCCCATGATGCTTTTCGCAGAGAAAACTCTACTGAGGCCCAGCTAACTTGGTGTTTCCCATACCTGGCACCAGAGCCTTTGGAGATACGATTGTTTTCAGTATTATTTCACCGTCCTTTCGCCACTGTTTGAAGAACGGGAGCACTTTTCAACCTTTAGCCTAGGAATCCTTCTTTGGAGATGAGATATTTTTCTGGGGTGGCAAGGGCAGGGCCTCTGTCAGTCCTGGGTTTGTTGCACTAGCGCCAGACATGAGAAGTACGCCTTTGCGTGACAGGTGAATAGTGCGGATCCTGTTTCAGTCTAAAGACTGAAACAGGATCCGCACTTTTCACCGTTCCTTTCAGAATCATTTGCTTCATCAGCTAGGAATGGCGGTTCCTTCTCCAGACCAATGGAAGGCTAGGCCAAAGTAACTGGATCTTCCCAAGAGGTGTGTGGCACCGCTTTTGAAATAAGCGCTAGGTTGAGAACTATTTGGTATTTTTCCGTAGCACTTTTCACCATAATTGTCATAAGGTTGGTCTCTGCATCCTGAAGCATAGGATAGTTTTCACAGACAGAAGCATGCTGAGGCCCAGGAAACGTGGCATTTCCAACAGCTGGTACTAGAGACTATCAAGAAAGTGTTCTTTTAAGTATTATTCCACTGTGGTTTCACCATTATTTTCAGAACCAGAGCCGGTTTCACGCATTAGCATAAGAATCCTCCCTCCCAGTTGAGGTTTCTGTGTGGGGTGTAAGGGCGGGCCTTCTGTCAGCCCTGTGTTTGATTGGTTTACCTCCGGAGCTGGTAAGTGCATATTTGCTTGAGATGGGAAAAGTGTGGATCGTGCTTCAGATTTCATCCTGACACTTGTGAAATCACCAGTATGTTGGTAATTATTTCCCATTTCCATGGCTTTTTGCATCGGAATGGTGACCAGGTTGGTCTCTGCATCCTGAAGCCCATGATGCTTTTCGCAGAGAAAACTCTACTGAGGCCCAGCTAACTTGGTGTTTCCCATACCTGGCACCAGAGCCTTTGGAGATACGATTGTTTTCAGTATTATTTCACCGTCCTTTCGCCACTGTTTGAAGAACGGGAGCACTTTTCAACCTTTAGCCTAGGAATCCTTCTTTGGAGATGAGATATTTTTCTGGGGTGGCAAGGGCAGGGCCTCTGTCAGTCCTGGGTTTGTTGCACTAGCGCCAGACATGAGAAGTACGCCTTTGCGTGACAGGTGAATAGTGCGGATCCTGTTTCAGTCTAAAGACTGAAACAGGATCCGCACTTTTCACCGTTCCTTTCAGAATCATTTGCTTCATCAGCTAGGAATGGCGATTCCTTCTCCAGACCAATGGAAGGCTAGGCCAAAGTAACTGGATCTTCCCAAGAGGTGTGTGGCACCGCTTTTGAAATAAGCGCTAGGTTGAGAACTATTTGGTATTTTTCCGTAGCACTTTTCACCATAATTGTCATAAGGTTGGTCTCTGCATCCTGAAGCATAGGATAGTTTTCACAGACAGAAGCATGCTGAGGCCCAGGAAACGTGGCATTTCCAACAGCTGGTACTAGAGAGTATCAAGAAAGTGTACTTTTAAGTATTATTCCACTGCAGTTTCACCATTATTTTCAGAACCAGAGCCGGTTTCACGCATTAGCATAAGAATCCTCCCTCCCAGTTGAGGTTTCTGTGTGGGGTGTAAGGGCGGGCCTTCTGTCAGCCCTGTGTTTGATTGGTTTACCTCCGGAGCTGGTAAGTGCATATTTGCTTGAGATGGGAACAGTGTGGATCGTGCTTCAGATTTCATCCTGACACTTTTGAAATCACCAGTATGTTGGTAGTTATTTCCCATTTCCATGGCTTTTTGCATCGTAATGGTGACCAGGTTGGTCTCTGCATCCTGAAGCCCATGATGCTTTTCGCAGAGAAAAATCTACTGAGGCCCAGCTAACTTGGTATTTCCCATACCTGGCACCAGAGCCTTTGGAGATACGATTGTTTTCAGTATTATTTCACCGTCCTTTCGCCACTGTTTGAAGAACGGGAGCACTTTTCAACCTTTAGCCTAGGAATCCTTCTTTGGAGATGAGATATTTTTCTGGGGTGGCAAGGGCAGGGCCTCTGTCAGTCCTGGGTTTGTTGCACTAGCGCCAGACATGAGAAGTACGCCTTTGCGTGACAGGTGAATAGTGCGGATCCTGTTTCAGTCTAAAGACTGAAACAGGATCCGCACTTTTCACCGTTCCTTTCAGAATCATTTGCTTCATCAGCTAGGAATGGCGGTTCCTTCTCCAGACCAATGGAAGGCTAGGCCAAAGTAACTGGATCTTCCCAAGAGGTGTGTGGCACCGCTTTTGAAATAAGTGCTAGGTTGAGAACTATTTGGTATTTTTCCGTAGCACTTTTCACCATAATTGTCATAAGGTTGGTCTCTGCATCCTGAAGCATAGGATAGTTTTCACAGACAGAAGCATGCTGAGGCCCAGGAAACGTGGCATTTCCAACAGCTGGTACTAGAGACTATCAAGAAAGTGTACTTTTAAGTATTATTCCACTGCGGTTTCACCATTATTTTCAGAACCAGAGCCAGTTTCACGCATTAGCATAAGAATCCTCCGTCCCAGATGAGGTTTCTGTGTGGGGTGTAAGGGCGGGCCTTCTGTCAGCCCTGTGTTTGATTGGTTTACCTCCGGAGCTGGTAAGTGCATATTTGCTTGAGACGGGAAAAGTGTGGATCGTGCTTCAGATTTCATCCTGACACTTTTGAAATCACCAGTATGTTGGTAATTATTTCCCATTTCCATGGCTTCTTGCATCGGAATGGTGACCAGGTTGGTCTCTGCATCCTGAAGCCCATGATGCTTTTCGCAGAGAAAACTCTACTGAGGCCCAGCTAACTTGGTATTTCCCATACCTGGCACCAGAGCCTTTGGAGATAGGATTGTTTTCAGTATTATTTCACCGTCCTTTCGCCACTGTTTGAAGAACGGGAGCACTTTTCAACCTTTAGCCTAGGAATCCTTCTTTGGAGATGAGATATTTTTCTGGGGTGGCAAGGGCAGGGCCTCTGTCAGTCCTGGGTTTGTTGCACTAGCGCCAGACATGAGAAGTACGCCTTTGCGTGACAGGTGAATAGTGCGGATCCTGTTTCAGTCTAAAGACTGAAACAGGATCCGCACTTTTCACCGTTCCTTTCAGAATCATTTGCTTCATCAGCTAGGAATGGCGGTTCCTTCTCCAGACCAATGGAAGGCTAGGCCAAAGTAACTGGATCTTCCCAAGAGGTGTGTGGCACCGCTTTTGAAATAAGCGCTAGGTTGAGAACTATTTGGTATTTTTCCGTAGCACTTTTCACCATAATTGTCATAAGGTTGGTCTCTGCATCCTGAAGCATAGGATAGTTTTCACAGACAGAAGCATGCTGAGGCCCAGGAAACGTGGCATTTCCAACAGCTGGTACTAGAGACTATCAAGAAAGTGTTCTTTTAAGTATTATTCCACTGTGGTTTCACCATTATTTTCAGAACCAGAGCCGGTTTCACGCATTAGCATAAGAATCCTCCCTCCCAGTTGAGGTTTCTGTGTGGGGTGTAAGGGCGGGCCTTCTGTCAGCCCTGTGTTTGATTTGTTTACCTCCGGAGCTGGTAAGTGCATATTTGCTTGAGATGGGAAAAGTGTGGATCGTGCTTCAGATTTCATCCTGACACTTTTGAAATCACCAGTATGTTGGTAATTATTTCCCATTTCCATGGCTTTTTGCATCGTAATGGTGACCAGGTTGGTCTCTGCATCCTGAAGCCCATGATGCTTTTCGCAGAGAAAACTCTACTGAGGCCCAGCTAACTTGGTATTTCCCATACCTGGCACCAGAGCCTTTGGAGATACGATTGTTTTCAGTATTATTTCACCGTCCTTTCGCCACTGTTTGAAGAACGGGAGCACTTTTCAACCTTTAGCCTAGGAATCCTTCTTTGGAGATGAGATATTTTTCTGGGGTGGCAAGGGCAGGGCCTCTGTCAGTCCTGGGTTTGTTGCACTAGCGCCAGACATGAGAAGTACGCCTTTGCGTGACAGGTGAATAGTGTGGATCCTGTTTCAGTCTAAAGACTGAAACAGGATCCGCACTTTTCACGGTTCCTTTCAGAATCATTTGCTTCATCAGCTAGGAATGGCGGTTCCTTCTCCAGACCAATGGAAGGCTAGGCCAAAGTAACTGGATCTTCCCAAGAGGTGTGTGGCACCGCTTTTGAAATAAGCGCTAGGTTGAGAACTATTTGGTATTTTTCCGTAGCACTTTTCACCATAATTGTCATAAGGTTGGTCTCTGCATCCTGAAGCATAGGATAGTTTTCACAGAGAGAAGCATGCTGAGGCCCAGGAAACGTGGCATTTCCAACAGCTGGTACTAGAGACTATCAAGAAAGTGTACTTTTAAGTATTATTCCACTGCGGTTTCACCATTATTTTCAGAACCAGAGCCAGTTTCACGCATTAGCATAAGAATCCTCCGTCCCAGATGAGGTCTCTGTGTGGGGTTTAAGGGCGGGCCTTCTGTCAGCCCTGTGTTTGATTTGTTTACCTCCGGAGCTGGTAAGTGCATATTTGCTTGAGATGGGAAAAGTGTGGATCGTGCTTTAGATTTCATCCTGACACTTTTGAAATCACCAGTATGTTGGTAATTATTTCCCATTTCCATGGCTTTTTGCATCGGAATGGTGACCAGGTTGGTCTCTGCATCCTGAAGCCCATGATGCTTTTCGCAGAGAAAACTCTACTGAGGCCCAGCTAACTTGGTGTTTCCCATACCTGGCACCAGAGCCTTTGGAGATACGATTGTTTTCAGTATTATTTCACCGTCCTTTCGCCACTGTTTGAAGAACGGGAGCACTTTTCAACCTTTAGCCTAGGAATCCTTCTTTGGAGATGAGATATTTTTCTGGGGTGGCAAGGGCAGGGCCTCTGTCAGTCCTGGGTTTGTTGCACTAGCGCCAGACATGAGAAGTACGCCTTTGCGTGACAGGTGAATAGTGCGGATCCTGTTTCAGTCTAAAGACTGAAACAGGATCCGCACTTTTCACCGTTCCTTTCAGAATCATTTGCTTCATCAGCTAGGAATGGCGGTTCCTTCTCCAGACCAATGGAAGGCTAGGCCAAAGTAACTGGATCTTCCCAAGAGGTGTGTGGCACCGCTTTTGAAATAAGCGCTAGGTTGAGAACTATTTGGTATTTTTCCGTAGCACTTTTCACCATAATTGTCATAAGGTTGGTCTCTGCATCCTGAAGCATAGGATAGTTTTCACAGACAGAAGCATGCTGAGGCCCAGGAAACGTGGCATTTCCAACAGCTGGTACTAGAGACTATCAAGAAAGTGTACTTTTAAGTATTATTCCACTGCGGTTTCACCATTATTTTCAGAACCAGAGCCAGTTTCACGCATTAGCATAAGAATCCTCCCTCCCAGTTGAGGTTTCTGTGTGGGGTGTAAGGGCGGGCCTTCTGTCAGCCCTGTGTTTGATTGGTTTACCTCCGGAGCTGGTAAGTGCATATTTGCTTGAGATGGGAAAAGTGTGGATCGTGCTTCAGATTTCATCCTGACACTTGTGAATTCACCAGTATGTTGGTAATTATTTCCCATTTCCATGGCTTTTTGCATCGGAATGGTGACCAGGTTGGTCTCTGCATCCTGAAGCCCATGATGCTTTTCGCAGAGAAAACTCTACTGAGGCCCAGCTAACTTGGTATTTCCCATACCTGGCACCAGAGCCTTTGGAGATACGATTGTTTTCAGTATTATTTCACCGTCCTTTCGCCACTGTTTGAAGAACGGGAGCACTTTTCAACCTTTAGCCTAGGAATCCTTCTTTGGAGATGAGATATTTTTCTGGGATGGCAAGGTCAGGGCCTCTGTCAGTCCTGGGTTTGTTGCACTAGCGCCAGACATGAGAAGTACGCCTTTGCGTGACAGGTGAATAGTGCGGATCCTGTTTCAGTCTAAAGACTGAAACAGGATCCGCACTTTTCACCGTTCCTTTCAGAATCATTTGCTTCATCAGCTAGGAATGGCGGTTCCTTCTCCAGACCAATGGAAGGCTAGGCCAAAGTAACTGGATCTTCCCAAGAGGTGTGTGGCACCGCTTTTGAAATAAGCGCTAGGTTGAGAACTATTTGGTATTTTTCCGTAGCACTTTTCACCATAATTGTCATAAGGTTGGTCTCTGCATCCTGAAGCATAGGATAGTTTTCACAGACAGAAGCATGCTGAGGCCCAGGAAACGTGGCATTTCCAACAGCTGGTACTAGAGACTATCAAGAAAGTGTTCTTTTAAGTATTATTCCACTGCGGTTTCACCATTATTTTCAGAACCAGAGCCGGTTTCACGCATTATCATAAGAATCCTCCATCCCAGTTGAGGTTTCTCTGTGGGGTATAAGGGCGGGCCTTCTGTCAGCCCTGTGTTTGATTTGTTTACCTCCGGAGCTGGTAAGTGCATATTTGCTTGAGATGGGAAAAGTGTGGATCGTGCTTCAGATTTCATCCTGACACTTTTGAAATCACCAGTATGTTGGTAATTATTTCCCATTTCCATGGCTTTTTGCATCGGAATGGTGACCAGGTTGGTCTCTGCATCCTGAAGCCCATGATGCTTTTCGCAGAGAAAACTCTACTGAGGCCCAGCTAACTTGGTATTTCCCATACCTGGCACCAGAGCCTTTGGAGATACGATTGTTTTCAGTATTATTTCACCGTCCTTTCGCCACTGTTTGAAGAACGGGAGCACTTTTCAACCTTTAGCCTAGGAATCCTTCTTTGGAGATGAGATATTTTTCTGGGGTGGCAAGGGCAGGGCCTCTGTCAGTCCTGGGTTTGTTGCACTAGCGCCAGACATGAGAAGTACGCCTTTGCGTGACAGGTGAATAGTGCGGATCCTGTTTCAGTCTAAAGACTGAAACAGGATCCGCACTTTTCACCGTTCCTTTCAGAATCATTTGCTTCATCAGCTAGGAATGGCGGTTCCTTCTCCAGACCAATGGAAGGCTAGGCCAAAGTAACTGGATCTTCCCAAGAGGTGTGTGGCACCGCTTTTGAAATAAGCGCTAGGTTGAGAACTATTTGGTATTTTTCCGTAGCACTTTTCACCATAATTGTCATAAGGTTGGTCTCTGCATCCTGAAGCATAGGATAGTTTTCACAGACAGAAGCATGCTGAGGCCCAGGAAACGTGGCATTTCCAACAGCTGGTACTAGAGACTATCAAGAAAGTGTTCTTTTAAGTATTATTCCACTGCTGTTTCACCATTATTTTCAGAACCAGAGCCGGTTTCACGCATTAGCATAAGAATCCTCCATCCCAGTTGAGGTTTCTGTGTGGGGT
The DNA here is from genome assembly GCF_020740605.2 of Lemur catta. Classification (NCBI taxonomy): domain Eukaryota; kingdom Metazoa; phylum Chordata; class Mammalia; order Primates; family Lemuridae; genus Lemur; species Lemur catta. The sequence continues at coordinate 33,845,434 of NC_059138.1, forward strand.
GTAAGGGCGGGCCTTCTGTCAGCCCTGTGTTTGATTGGTTTACCTCCGGAGCTGGTAAGTGCATATTTGCTTGAGATGGGAAAAGTGTGGATCGTGCTTCAGATTTCATCCTGACACTTTTGAAATCACCAGTATGTTGGTAATTATTTCCCATTTCCATGGCTTTTTGCATCGGAATGGTGACCAGGTTGGTCTCTGCATCCTGAAGCCCATGATGCTTTTCGCAGAGAAAACTCTACTGAGGCCCAGCTAACTTGGTGTTTCCCATACCTGGCACCAGAGCCTTTGGAGATACGATTGTTTTCAGTATTATTTCACCGTCCTTTCGCCACTGTTTGAAGAACGGGAGCACTTTTCAACCTTTAGCCTAGGAATCCTTCTTTGGAGATGAGATATTTTTCTGGGATGGCAAGGGCAGGGCCTCTGTCAGTCCTGGGTTTGTTGCACTAGCGCCAGACATGAGAAGTACGCCTTTGCGTGACAGGTGAATAGTGCGGATCCTGTTTCAGTCTAAAGACTGAAACAGGATCCGCACTTTTCACCGTTCCTTTCAGAATCATTTGCTTCATCAGCTAGGAATGGCGGTTCCTTCTCCAGACCAATGGAAGGCTAGGCCAAAGTAACTGGATCTTCCCAAGAGGTGTGTGGCACCGCTTTTGAAATAAGCGCTAGGTTGAGAACTATTTGGTATTTTTCCGTAGCACTTTTCACCATAATTGTCATAAGGTTGGTCTCTGCATCCTGAAGCATAGGATAGTTTTCACAGACAGAAGCATGCTGAGGCCCAGGAAACGTGGCATTTCCAACAGCTGGTACTAGAGACTATCAAGAAAGTGTTCTTTTAAGTATTATTCCACTGTGGTTTCACCATTATTTTCAGAACCAGAGCCGGTTTCACGCATTAGCATAAGAATCCTCCCTCCCAGTTGAGGTTTCTGTGTGGGGTGTAAGGGCAGGCCTTCTGTCAGCCCTGTGTTTGATTTGTTTACCTCCGGAGCTGGTAAGTGCATATTTGCTTGAGATGGGAAAAGTGTGGATCGTGCTTCAGATTTCATCCTGACACTTGTGAATTCACCAGTATGTTGGTAATTATTTCCCATTTCCATGGCTTTTTGCATCGGAATGGTGACCAGGTTGGTCTCTGCATCCTGAAGCCCATGATGCTTTTCGCAGCGAAAACTCTACTGAGGCCCAGCTAACTTGGTGTTTCCCATACCTGGCACCAGAGCCTTTGGAGATACGATTGTTTTCAGTATTATTTCACCGTCCTTTCGCCACTGTTTGAAGAACGGGAGCACTTTTCAACCTTTAGCCTAGGAATCCTTCTTTGGAGATGAGATATTTTTCTGGGGTGGCAAGGGCAGGGCCTCTGTCAGTCCTGGGTTTGTTGCACTAGCGCCAGACATGAGAAGTACGCCTTTGCGTGACAGGTGAATAGTGCGGATCCTGTTTCAGTCTAAAGACTGAAACAGGATCCGCACTTTTCACCGTTCCTTTCAGAATCATTTGCTTCATCAGCTAGGAATGGCGGTTCCTTCTCCAGACCAATGGAAGGCTAGGCCAAAGTAACTGGATCTTCCCAAGAGGTGTGTGGCACCGCTTTTGAAATAAGCGCTAGGTTGAGAACTATTTGGTATTTTTCCGTAGCACTTTTCACCATAATTGTCATAAGGTTGGTCTCTGCATCCTGAAGCATAGGATAGTTTTCACAGACAGAAGCATGCTGAGGCCCAGGAAACGTGGCATTTCCAACAGCTGGTACTAGAGACTATCAAGAAAGTGTTCTTTTAAGTATTATTCCACTGCGGTTTCACCATTATTTTCAGAACCAGAGCCGGTTTCACGCATTAGCATAAGAATCCTCCCTCCCAGTTGAGGTTTCTGTGTGGGGTGTAAGGGCGGGCCTTCTGTCAGCCCTGTGTTTGATTTGTTTACCTCCGGAGCTGGTAAGTGCATATTTGCTTGAGATGGGAAAAGTGTGGATCGTGCTTCAGATTTCATCCTGACACTTGTGAATTCACCAGTATGTTGGTAATTATTTCCCATTTCCATGGCTTTTTGCATCGGAATGGTGACCAGGTTGGTCTCTGCATCCTGAAGCCCATGATGCTTTTCGCAGAGAAAACTCTACTGAGGCCCAGCTAACTTGGTGTTTCCCATACCTGGCACCAGAGCCTTTGGAGATACGATTGTTTTCAGTATTATTTCACCGTCCTTTCGCCCCTGTTTGAAGAACGGGAGCACTTTTCAACCTTTAGCCTAGGAATCCTTCTTTGGAGATGAGATATTTTTCTGGGGTGGCAAGGGCAGGGCCTCTGTCAGTCCTGGGTTTGTTGCACTAGCGCCAGACATGAGAAGTACGCCTTTGCGTGACAGGTGAATAGTGCGGATCCTGTTTCAGTCTAAAGACTGAAACAGGATCCGCACTTTTCACCGTTCCTTTCAGAATCATTTGCTTCATCAGCTAGGAATGGCGGTTCCTTCTCCAGACCAATGGAAGGCTAGGCCAAAGTAACTGGATCTTCCCAAGAGGTGTGTGGCACCGCTTTTGAAATAAGCGCTAGGTTGAGAACTATTTGATATTTTTCCGTAGCACTTTTCACCATAATTGTCATAAGGTTGGTCTCTGCATCCTGAAGCATAGGATAGTTTTCACAGACAGAAGCATGCTGAGGCCCAGGAAACGTGGCATTTCCAACAGCTGGTACTAGAGACTATCAAGAAAGTGTTCTTTTAAGTATTATTCCACTGCGGTTTCACCATTATTTTCAGAACCAGAGCCGGTTTCACGCATTAGCATAAGAATCCTCCCTCCCAGTTGAGGTTTCTGTGTGGGGTGTAAGGGCGGGCCTTCTGTCAGCCCTGTGTTTGATTTGTTTACCTCCGGAGCTGGTAAGTGCATATTTGCTTGAGATGGGAAATGTGTGGATCGTGCTTCAGATTTGATCCTGACACTTTTGAAATCACCAGTATGTTGGTAATTATTTCCCATTTCCATGGCTTTTTGCATCGTAATGGTGACCAGGTTGGTCTCTGCATCCTGAAGCCCATGATGCTTTTCGCAAAGAAAACTCTACTGAGGCCCAGCTAACTTGGTGTTTCCCATACCTGGGAGCAGAGCCTTTGGAGATACGATTGTTTTCAGTATTATTTCACCGTCCTTTCGCCACTGTTTGAAGAACGGGAGCACTTTTCAACCTTTAGCCTAGGAATCCTTCTTTGGAGATGAGATATTTTTCTGGGGTGGCAAGGGCAGGGCCTCTGTCAGTCCTGGGTTTGTTGCACTAGCGCCAGACATGAGAAGTACGCCTTTGCGTGACAGGTGAATAGTGCGGATCCTGTTTCAGTCTAAAGACTGAAACAGGATCCGCACTTTTCACCGTTCCTTTCAGAATCATTTGCTTCATCAGCTAGGAATGGCGGTTCCTTCTCCAGACCAATGGAAGGCTAGGCCAAAGTAACTGGATCTTCCCAAGAGGTGTGTGGCACCGCTTTTGAAATAAGCGCTAGGTTGAGAACTATTTGGTATTTTTCCGTAGCACTTTTCACCATAATTGTCATAAGGTTGGTCTCTGCATCCTGAAGCATAGGATAGTTTTCACAGACAGAAGCATGCTGAGGCCCAGGAAACGTGGCATTTCCAACAGCTGGTACTAGAGACTATCAAGAAAGTGTTCTTTTAAGTATTATTCCACTGTGGTTTCACCATTATTTTCCGAACCAGAGCTGGTTTCACGCATTAGCATAAGAATCCTCCCTCCCAGTTGAGGTTTCTGTGTGGGGTGTAAGGGCGGGCCTTCTGTCAGCCCTGTGTTTGATTGGTTTACCTCCGGAGCTGGTAAGTGCATATTTGCTTGAGATGGGAAAAGTGTGGATCGTGCTTCAGATTTCATCCTGACACTTTTGAAATCACCAGTATGTTGGTAATTATTTCCCATTTCCATGGCTTTTTGCATCGTAATGGTGACCAGGTTGGTCTCTGCATCCTGAAGCCCATGATGCTTTTCGCAGAGAAAACTCTACTGAGGCCCAGCTAACTTGGTGTTTCCCATACCTGGCAGCAGAGCCTTTGGAGATACGATTGTTTTCAGTATTATTTCACCGTCCTTTCGCCCCTGTTTGAAGAACGGGAGCACTTTTCAACCTTTAGCCTAGGAATCCTTCTTTGGAGATGAGATATTTTTCTGGGGTGGCAAGGGCAGGGCCTCTGTCAGTCCTGGGTTTGTTGCACTAGCGCCAGACATGAGAAGTACGCCTTTGCGTGACAGGTGAATAGTGCGGATCCTGTTTCAGTCTAAAGACTGAAACAGGATCCGCACTTTTCACCGTTCCTTTCAGAATCATTTGCTTCATCAGCTAGGAATGGCGGTTCCTTCTCCAGACCAATGGAAGGCTAGGCCAAAGTAACTGGATCTTCCCAAGAGGTGTGTGGCACCGCTTTTGAAATAAGCGCTAGGTTGAGAACTATTTGGTATTTTTCCGTAGCACTTTTCACCATAATTGTCATAAGGTTGGTCTCTGCATCCTGAAGCATAGGATAGTTTTCACAGACAGAAGCATGCTGAGGCCCAGGAAACGTGGCATTTCCAACAGCTGGTACTAGAGACTATCAAGAAAGTGTTCTTTTAAGTATTATTCCACTGCAGTTTCACCATTATTTTCAGAACCAGAGCCGCTTTCACGCGTTAGCATAAGAATCCTCCGTCCCAGTTGAGGTTTCTGTGTGGGGTGTAAGGGCGGGCCTCCTGTCAGCCCTGTGTTTGATTTGTTTACCTCCGGAGCTGGTAAGTGCATATTTGCTTGAGATGGGAAAAGTGTGGATCGTGCTTCAGATTTCATCCTGACACTTGTGAATTCACCAGTATGTTGGTAATTATTTCCCATTTCCATGGCTTTTTGCATCGGAATGGTGACCAGGTTGGTCTCTGCATCCTGAAGCCCATGATGCTTTTCGCAGAGAAAACTCTACTGAGGCCCAGCTAACTTGGTGTTTCCCATACCTGGCACCAGAGCCTTTGGAGATACGATTGTTTTCAGTATTATTTCACCGTCCTTTCGCCACTGTTTGAAGAACGGGAGCACTTTTCAACCTTTAGCCTAGGAATCCTTCTTTGGAGATGAGATATTTTTCTGGGGTGGCAAGGGCAGGGCCTCTGTCAGTCCTGGGTTTGTTGCACTAGCGCCAGACATGAGAAGTACGCCTTTGCGTGACAGGTGAATAGTGCGGATCCTGTTTCAGTCTAAAGACTGAAACAGGATCCGCACTTTTCACCGTTCCTTTCAGAATCATTTGCTTCATCAGCTAGGAATGGCGGTTCCTTCTCCAGACCAATGGAAGGCTAGGCCAAAGTAACTGGATCTTCCCAAGAGGTGTGTGGCACCGCTTTTGAAATAAGCGCTAGGTTGAGAACTATTTGGTATTTTTCCGTAGCACTTTTCACCATAATTGTCATAAGGTTGGTCTCTGCATCCTGAAGCATAGGATAGTTTTCACAGACAGAAGCATGCTGAGGCCCAGGAAACGTGGCATTTCCAACAGCTGGTACTAGAGACTATCAAGAAAGTGTACTTTTAAGTATTATTCCACTGCGGTTTCACCATTATTTTCAGAACCAGAGCCAGTTTCACGCATTAGCATAAGAATCCTCCCTCCCAGTTGAGGTTTCTGTGTGGGGTGTAAGGGCGGGCCTTCTGTCAGCCCTGTGTTTGATTTGTTTACCTCCGGAGCTGGTAAGTGCATATTTGCTTGAGATGGGAAAAGTGTGGATCGTGCTTCAGATTTCATCCTGACACTTGTGAATTCACCAGTATGTTGGTAATTATTTCCCATTTCCATGGCTTTTTGCATCGGAATGGTGACCAGGTTGGTCTCTGCATCCTGAAGCCCATGATGCTTTTCGCAGAGAAAACTCTACTGAGGCCCAGCTAACTTGGTGTTTCCCATACCTGGCACCAGAGCCTTTGGAGATACGATTGTTTTCAGTATTATTTCACCGTCCTTTCGCCACTGTTTGAAGAACGGGAGCACTTTTCAACCTTTAGCCTAGGAATCCTTCTTTGGAGATGAGATATTTTTCTGGGGTGGCAAGGGCAGGGCCTCTGTCAGTCCTGGGTTTGTTGCACTAGCGCCAGACATGAGAAGTAGGCCTTTGCGTGACAGGTGAATAGTGCGGATCCTGTTTCAGTCTAAAGACTGAAACAGGATCCGCACTTTTCACCGTTCCTTTCAGAATCATTTGCTTCATCAGCTAGGAATGGCGGTTCCTTCTCCAGACCAATGGAAGGCTAGGCCAAAGTAACTGGATCTTCCCAAGAGGTGTGTGGCACCGCTTTTGAAATAAGCGCTAGGTTGAGAACTATTTGGTATTTTTCCGTAGCACTTTTCACCATAATTGTCATAAGGTTGGTCTCTGCATCCTGAAGCATAGGATAGTTTTCACAGACAGAAGCATGCTGAGGCCCAGGAAACGTGGCATTTCCAACAGCTGGTACTAGAGACTATCAAGAAAGTGTACTTTTAAGTATTATTCCACTGCGGTTTCACCATTATTTTCAGAACCAGAGCCAGTTTCACGCATTAGCATAAGAATCCTCCCTCCCAGTTGAGGTTTCTGTGTGGGGTGTAAGGGCGGGCCTTCTGTCAGCCCTGTGTTTGATTGGTTTACCTCCGGAGCTGGTAAGTGCATATTTGCTTGAGATGGGAAAAGTGTGGATCGTGCTTCAGATTTCATCCTGACACTTGTGAATTCACCAGTATGTTGGTAATTATTTCCCATTTCCATGGCTTTTTGCATCGGAATGGTGACCAGGTTGGTCTCTGCATCCTGAAGCCCATGATGCTTTTCGCAGAGAAAACTCTACTGAGGCCCAGCTAACTTGGTGTTTCCCATACCTGGCACCAGAGCCTTTGGAGATACGATTGTTTTCAGTATTATTTCACCGTCCTTTCGCCACTGTTTGAAGAACGGGAGCACTTTTCAACCTTTAGCCTAGGAATCCTTCTTTGGAGATGAGATATTTTTCTGGGGTGGCAAGGGCAGGGCCTCTGTCAGTCCTGGGTTTGTTGCACTAGCGCCAGACATGAGAAGTACGCCTTTGCGTGACAGGTGAATAGTGCGGATCCTGTTTCAGTCTAAAGACTGAAACAGGATCCGCACTTTTCACCGTTCCTTTCAGAATCATTTGCTTCATCAGCTAGGAATGGCGGTTCCTTCTCCAGACCAATGGAAGGCTAGGCCAAAGTAACTGGATCTTCCCAAGAGGTGTGTGGCACCGCTTTTGAAATAAGCGCTAGGTTGAGAACTATTTGGTATTTTTCCGTAGCACTTTTCACCATAATTGTCATAAGGTTGGTCTCTGCATCCTGAAGCATAGGATAGTTTTCACAGACAGAAGCATGCTGAGGCCCAGGAAACGTGGCATTTCCAACAGCTGGTACTAGAGACTATCAAGAAAGTGTACTTTTAAGTATTATTCCACTGCGGTTTCACCATTATTTTCAGAACCAGAGCCAGTTTCACGCATTAGCATAAGAATCCTCCCTCCCAGTTGAGGTTTCTGTGTGGGGTGTAAGGGCGGGCCTTCTGTCAGCCCTGTGTTTGATTGGTTTACCTCCGGAGCTGGTAAGTGCATATTTGCTTGAGATGGGAAAAGTGTGGATCGTGCTTCAGATTTCATCCTGACACTTTTGAAATCACCAGTATGTTGGTAATTATTTCCCATTTCCATGGCTTTTTGCATCGGAATGGTGACCAGGTTGGTCTCTGCATCCTGAAGCCCATGATGCTTTTCGCAGAGAAAACTCTACTGAGGCCCAGCTAACTTGGTGTTTCCCATACCTGGCACCAGAGCCTTTGGAGATACGATTGTTTTCAGTATTATTTCACCGTCCTTTCGCCACTGTTTGAAGAACGGGAGCACTTTTCAACCTTTAGCCTAGGAATCCTTCTTTGGAGATGAGATATTTTTCTGGGGTGGCAAGGGCAGGGCCTCTGTCAGTCCTGGGTTTGTTGCACTAGCGCCAGACATGAGAAGTACGCCTTTGCGTGACAGGTGAATAGTGCGGATCCTGTTTCAGTCTAAAGACTGAAACAGGATCCGCACTTTTCACCGTTCCTTTCAGAATCATTTGCTTCATCAGCTAGGAATGGCGGTTCCTTCTCCAGACCAATGGAAGGCTAGGCCAAAGTAACTGGATCTTCCCAAGAGGTGTGTGGCACCGCTTTTGAAATAAGCGCTAGGTTGAGAACTATTTGGTATTTTTCCGTAGCACTTTTCACCATAATTGTCATAAGGTTGGTCTCTGCATCCTGAAGCATAGGATAGTTTTCACAGACAGAAGCATGCTGAGGCCCAGGAAACGTGGCATTTCCAACAGCTGGTACTAGAGACTATCAAGAAAGTGTTCTTTTAAGTATTATTCCACTGCGGTTTCACCATTATTTTCAGAACCACAGCCAGTTTCACGCATTAGCATAAGAATCCTCCCTCCCAGATGAGGTCTCTGTGTGGGGTTTAAGGGCGGGCCTTCTGTCAGCCCTGTGTTTGATTTGTTTACCTCCGGAGCTGGTAAGTGCATATTTGCTTGAGATGGGAAAAGTGTGGATCGTGCTTCAGATTTCATCCTGACACTTTTGAAATCACCAGTATGTTGGTAATTATTTCCCATTTCCATGGCTTTTTGCATCGGAATGGTGACCAGGTTGGTCTCTGCATCCTGAAGCCCATGATGCTTTTCGCAGAGAAAACTCTACTGAGGCCCAGCTAACTTGGTGTTTCCCATACCTGGCACCAGAGCCTTTGGAGATACGATTGTTTTCAGTATTATTTCACCGTCCTTTCGCCACTGTTTGAAGAACGGGAGCACTTTTCAACCTTTAGCCTAGGAATCCTTCTTTGGAGATGAGATATTTTTCTGGGGTGGCAAGGGCAGGGCCTCTGTCAGTCCTGGGTTTGTTGCACTAGCGCCAGACATGAGAAGTACGCCTTTGCGTGACAGGTGAATAGTGCGGATCCTGTTTCAGTCTAAAGACTGAAACAGGATCCGCACTTTTCACCGTTCCTTTCAGAATCATTTGCTTCATCAGCTAGGAATGGCGGTTCCTTCTCCAGACCAATGGAAGGCTAGGCCAAAGTAACTGGATCTTCCCAAGAGGTGTGTGGCACCGCTTTTGAAATAAGCGCTAGGTTGAGAACTATTTGGTATTTTTCCGTAGCACTTTTCACCATAATTGTCATAAGGTTGGTCTCTGCATCCTGAAGCATAGGATAGTTTTCACAGACAGAAGCATGCTGAGGCCCAGGAAACGTGGCATTTCCAACAGCTGGTACTAGAGACTATCAAGAAAGTGTTCTTTTAAGTATTATTCCACTGCGGTTTCACCATTATTTTCAGAACCACAGCCAGTTTCACGCATTAGCGTAAGAATCCTCCCTCCCAGATGAGGTCTCTGTGTGGGGTTTAAGGGCGGGCCTTCTGTCAGCCCTGTGTTTGATTGGTTTACCTCCGGAGCTGGTAAGTGCACATTTGCTTGAGATGGGAAAAGTGTGGATCGTGCTTCAGATTTCATCCTGACACTTTTGAAATCACCAGTATGTTGGTAATTATTTCCCATTTCCATGGCTTTTTGCATCGGAATGGTGACCAGGTTGGTCTCTGCATCCTGAAGCCCATGATGCTTTTCGCAGAGAAAACTCTACTGAGGCCCAGCTAACTTGGTGTTTCCCATACCTGGCACCAGAGCCTTTGGAGATACGATTGTTTTCAGTATTATTTCACCGTCCTTTCGCCACTGTTTGAAGAACGGGAGCACTTTTCAACCTTTAGCCTAGGAATCCTTCTTTGGAGATGAGATATTTTTCTGGGGTGGCAAGGGCAGGGCCTCTGTCAGTCCTGGGTTTGTTGCACTAGCGCCAGACATGAGAAGTACGCCTTTGCGTGACAGGTGAATAGTGCGGATCCTGTTTCAGTCTAAAGACTGAAACAGGATCCGCACTTTTCACCGTTCCTTTCAGAATCATTTGCTTCATCAGCTAGGAATGGCGGTTCCTTCTCCAGACCAATGGAAGGCTAGGCCAAAGTAACTGGATCTTCCCAAGAGGTGTGTGGCACCGCTTTTGAAATAAGCGCTAGGTTGAGAACTATTTGGTATTTTTCCGTAGCACTTTTCACCATAATTGTCATAAGGTTGGTCTCTGCATCCTGAAGCATAGGATAGTTTTCACAGACAGAAGCATGCTGAGGCCCAGGAAACGTGGCATTTCCAACAGCTGGTACTAGAGACTATCAAGAAAGTGTACTTTTAAGTATTATTCCACTGTGGTTTCACCATTATTTTCAGAACCAGAGCCAGTTTCACGCATTAGCATAAGAATCCTCCCTCCCAGTTGAGGTTTCTGTGTGGGGTGTAAGGGCGGGCCTTCTGTCAGCCCTGTGTTTGATTTGTTTACCTCCGGAGCTGGTAAGTGCATATTTGCTTGAGATGGGAAAAGTGTGGATCGTGCTTCAGATTTCATCCTGACACTTGTGAATTCACCAGTATGTTGGTAATTATTTCCCATTTCCATGGCTTTTTGCATCGGAATGGTGACCAGGTTGGTCTCTGCATCCTGAAGCCCATGATGCTTTTCGCAGAGAAAACTCTACTGAGGCCCAGCTAACTTGGTGTTTCCCATACCTGGCACCAGAGCCGTTGGAGATACGATTGTTTTCAGTATTATTTCACCGTCCTTTCGCCACTGTTTGAAGAACGGGAGCACTTTTCAACCTTTAGCCTAGGAATCCTTCTTTGGAGATGAGATATTTTTCTGGGGTGGCAAGGGCAGGGCCTCTGTCAGTCCTGGGTTTGTTGCACTAGCGCCAGACATGAGAAGTACGCCTTTGCGTGACAGGTGAATAGTGCGGATCCTGTTTCAGTCTAAAGACTGAAACAGGATCCGCACTTTTCACCGTTCCTTTCAGAATCATTTGCTTCATCAGCTAGGAATGGCGGTTCCTTCTCCAGACCAATGGAAGGCTAGGCCAAAGTAACTGGATCTTCCCAAGAGGTGTGTGGCACCGCTTTTGAAATAAGCGCTAGGTTGAGAACTATTTGGTATTTTTCCGTAGCACTTTTCACCATAATTGTCATAAGGTTGGTCTCTGCATCCTGAAGCATAGGATAGTTTTCACAGACAGAAGCATGCTGAGGCCCAGGAAACGTGGCATTTCCAACAGCTGGTACTAGAGACTATCAAGAAAGTGTTCTTTTAAGTATTATTCCACTGTGGTTTCACCATTATTTTCAGAACCAGAGCCGGTTTCACGCATTAGCATAAGAATCCTCCCTCCCAGTTGAGGTTTCTGTGTGGGGTGTAAGGGCGGGCCTTCTGTCAGCCCTGTGTTTGATTTGTTTACCTCCGGAGCTGGTAAGTGCATATTTGCTTGAGATGGGAAAAGTGTGGATCGTGCTTCAGATTTCATCCTGACACTTGTGAATTCACCAGTATGTTGGTAATTATTTCCCATTTCCATGGCTTTTTGCATCGTAATGGTGACCAGGTTGGTCTCTGCATCCTGAAGCCCATGATGCTTTTCGCAGAGAAAACTCTACTGAGGCCCAGCTAACTTGGTGTTTCCCATACCTGGCACCAGAGCCTTTGGAGATACGATTGTTTTCAGTATTATTTCACCGTCCTTTCGCCACTGTTTGAAGAACGGGAGCACTTTTCAACCTTTAGCCTAGGAATCCTTCTTTGGAGATGAGATATTTTTCTGGGGTGGCAAGGGCAGGGCCTCTGTCAGTCCTGGGTTTGTTGCACTAGCGCCAGACATGAGAAGTACGCCTTTGCGTGACAGGTGAATAGTGCGGATCCTGTTTCAGTCTAAAGACTGAAACAGGATCCGCACTTTTCACCGTTCCTTTCAGAATCATTTGCTTCATCAGCTAGGAATGGCGGTTCCTTCTCCAGACCAATGGAAGGCTAGGCCAAAGTAACTGGATCTTCCCAAGAGGTGTGTGGCACCGCTTTTGAAATAAGCGCTAGGTTGAGAACTATTTGGTATTTTTCCGTAGCACTTTTCACCATAATTGTCATAAGGTTGGTCTCTGCATCCTGAAGCATAGGATAGTTTTCACAGACAGAAGCATGCTGAGGCCCAGGAAACGTGGCATTTCCAACAGCTGGTACTAGAGACTATCAAGAAAGTGTACTTTTAAGTATTATTCCACTGCGGTTTCACCATTATTTTCAGAACCAGAGCCAGTTTCACGCATTAGCATAAGAATCCTCCCTCCCAGTTGAGGTTTCTGTGTGGGGTGTAAGGGCGGGCCTTCTGTCAGCCCTGTGTTTGATTTGTTTACCTCCGGAGCTGGTAAGTGCATATTTGCTTGAGATGGGAAAAGTGTGGATCGTGCTTCAGATTTCATCCTGACACTTGTGAATTCACCAGTATGTTGGTAATTATTTCCCATTTCCATGGCTTTTTGCATCGGAATGGTGACCAGGTTGGTCTCTGCATCCTGAAGCCCATGATGCTTTTCGCAGAGAAAACTCTACTGAGGCCCAGCTAACTTGGTGTTTCCCATACCTGGCACCAGAGCCTTTGGAGATACGATTGTTTTCAGTATTATTTCACCGTCCTTTCGCCACTGTTTGAAGAACGGGAGCACTTTTCAACCTTTAGCCTAGGAATCCTTCTTTGGAGATGAGATATTTTTCTGGGGTGGCAAGGGCAGGGCCTCTGTCAGTCCTGGGTTTGTTGCACTAGCGCCAGACATGAGAAGTAGGCCTTTGCGTGACAGGTGAATAGTGCGGATCCTGTTTCAGTCTAAAGACTGAAACAGGATCCGCACTTTTCACCGTTCCTTTCAGAATCATTTGCTTCATCAGCTAGGAATGGCGGTTCCTTCTCCAGACCAATGGAAGGCTAGGCCAAAGTAACTGGATCTTCCCAAGAGGTGTGTGGCACCGCTTTTGAAATAAGCGCTAGGTTGAGAACTATTTGGTATTTTTCCGTAGCACTTTTCACCATAATTGTCATAAGGTTGGTCTCTGCATCCTGAAGCATAGGATAGTTTTCACAGACAGAAGCATGCTGAGGCCCAGGAAACGTGGCATTTCCAACAGCTGGTACTAGAGACTATCAAGAAAGTGTACTTTTAAGTATTATTCCACTGCGGTTTCACCATTATTTTCAGAACCAGAGCCGGTTTCACGCATTAGCATAAGAATCCTCCCTCCCAGTTGAGGTTTCTGTGTGGGGTGTAAGGGCGGGCCTTCTGTCAGCCCTGTGTTTGATTTGTTTACCTCCGGAGCTGGTAAGTGCATATTTGCTTGAGATGGGAAAAGTGTGGATCGTGCTTCAGATTTCATCCTGACACTTGTGAATTCACCAGTATGTTGGTAATTATTTCCCATTTCCATGGCTTTTTGCATCGGAATGGTGACCAGGTTGGTCTCTGCATCCTGAAGCCCATGATGCTTTTCGCAGAGAAAACTCTACTGAGGCCCAGCTAACTTGGTGTTTCCCATACCTGGCACCAGAGCCTTTGGAGATACGATTGTTTTCAGTATTATTTCACCGTCCTTTCGCCACTGTTTGAAGAACGGGAGCACTTTTCAACCTTTAGCCTAGGAATCCTTCTTTGGAGATGAGATATTTTTCTGGGGTGGCAAGGGCAGGGCCTCTGTCAGTCCTGGGTTTGTTGCACTAGCGCCAGACATGAGAAGTATGCCTTTGCGTGACAGGTGAATAGTGCGGATCCTGTTTCAGTCTAAAGACTGAAACAGGATCCGCACTTTTCACCGTTCCTTTCAGAATCATTTGCTTCATCAGCTAGGAATGGCGGTTCCTTCTCCAGACCAATGGAAGGCTAGGCCAAAGTAACTGGATCTTCCCAAGAGGTGTGTGGCACCGCTTTTGAAATAAGCGCTAGGTTGAGAACTATTTGGTATTTTTCCGTAGCACTTTTCACCATAATTGTCATAAGGTTGGTCTCTGCATCCTGAAGCATAGGATAGTTTTCACAGACAGAAGCATGCTGAGGCCCAGGAAACGTGGCATTTCCAACAGCTGGTACTAGAGACTATCAAGAAAGTGTACTTTTAAGTATTATTCCACTGCGGTTTCACCATTATTTTCAGAACCAGAGCCGGTTTCACGCATTAGCATAAGAATCCTCCCTCCCAGTTGAGGTTTCTGTGTGGGGTGTAAGGGCGGGCCTTCTGTCAGCCCTGTGTTTGATTTGTTTACCTCCGGAGCTGGTAAGTGCATATTTGCTTGAGATGGGAAAAGTGTGGATCGTGCTTCAGATTTCATCCTGACACTTGTGAATTCACCAGTATGTTGGTAATTATTTCCCATTTCCATGGCTTTTTGCATCGGAATGGTGACCAGGTTGGTCTCTGCATCCTGAAGCCCATGATGCTTTTCGCAGAGAAAACTCTACTGAGGCCCAGCTAACTTGGTGTTTCCCATACCTGGCACCAGAGCCTTTGGAGATACGATTGTTTTCAGTATTATTTCACCGTCCTTTCGCCACTGTTTGAAGAACGGGAGCACTTTTCAACCTTTAGCCTAGGAATCCTTCTTTGGAGATGAGATATTTTTCTGGGGTGGCAAGGGCAGGGCCTCTGTCAGTCCTGGGTTTGTTGCACTAGCGCCAGACATGAGAAGTACGCCTTTGCGTGACAGGTGAATAGTGCGGATCCTGTTTCAGTCTAAAGACTGAAACAGGATCCGCACTTTTCACCGTTCCTTTCAGAATCATTTGCTTCATCAGCTAGGAATGGCGGTTCCTTCTCCAGACCAATGGAAGGCTAGGCCAAAGTAACTGGATCTTCCCAAGAGGTGTGTGGCACCGCTTTTGAAATAAGCGCTAGGTTGAGAACTATTTGGTATTTTTCCGTAGCACTTTTCACCATAATTGTCATAAGGTTGGTCTCTGCATCCTGAAGCATAGGATAGTTTTCACAGACAGAAGCATGCTGAGGCCCAGGAAACGTGGCATTTCCAACAGCTGGTACTAGAGACTATCAAGAAAGTGTACTTTTAAGTATTATTCCACTGCGGTTTCACCATTATTTTCAGAACCACAGCCAGTTTCACGCATTAGCATAAGAATCCTCCGTCCCAGATGAGGTCTCTGTGTGGGGTTTAAGGGCGGGCCTTCTGTCAGCCCTGTGTTTGATTTGTTTACCTCCGGAGCTGGTAAGTGCATATTTGCTTGAGATGGGAAAAGTGTGGATCGTGCTTCAGATTTCATCCTGACACTTTTGAAATCACCAGTATGTTGGTAATTATTTCCCATTTCCATGGCTTTTTGCATCGGAATGGTGACCAGGTTGGTCTCTGCATCCTGAAGCCCATGATGCTTTTCGCAGAGAAAACTCTACTGAGGCCCAGCTAACTTGGTGTTTCCCATACCTGGCACCAGAGCCTTTGGAGATACGATTGTTTTCAGTATTATTTCACCGTCCTTTCGCCACTGTTTGAAGAACGGGAGCACTTTTCAACCTTTAGCCTAGGAATCCTTCTTTGGAGATGAGATATTTTTCTGGGGTGGCAAGGGCAGGGCCTCTGTCAGTCCTGGGTTTGTTGCACTAGCGCCAGACATGAGAAGTATGCCTTTGCGTGACAGGTGAATAGTGCGGATCCTGTTTCAGTCTAAAGACTGAAACAGGATCCGCACTTTTCACCGTTCCTTTCAGAATCATTTGCTTCATCAGCTAGGAATGGCGGTTCCTTCTCCAGACCAATGGAAGGCTAGGCCAAAGTAACTGGATCTTCCCAAGAGGTGTGTGGCACCGCTTTTGAAATAAGCGCTAGGTTGAGAACTATTTGGTATTTTTCCGTAGCACTTTTCACCATAATTGTCATAAGGTTGGTCTCTGCATCCTGAAGCATAGGATAGTTTTCACAGACAGAAGCATGCTGAGGCCCAGGAAACGTGGCATTTCCAACAGCTGGTACTAGAGACTATCAAGAAAGTGTACTTTTAAGTATTATTCCACTGCGGTTTCACCATTATTTTCAGAACCAGAGCCAGTTTCACGCATTAGCATAAGAATCCTCCCTCCCAGTTGAGGTCTCTGTGTGGGGTGTAAGGGCGGGCCTTCTGTCAGCCCTGTGTTTGATTGGTTTACCTCCGGAGCTGGTAAGTGCATATTTGCTTGAGATGGGAAAAGTGTGGATCGTGCTTCAGATTTCATCCTGACACTTGTGAATTCACCAGTATGTTGGTAATTATTTCCCATTTCCATGGCTTTTTGCATCGGAATGGTGACCAGGTTGGTCTCTGCATCCTGAAGCCCATGATGCTTTTCGCAGAGAAAACTCTACTGAGGCCCAGCTAACTTGGTATTTCCCATACCTGGCACCAGAGCCTTTGGAGATACGATTGTTTTCAGTATTATTTCACCGTCCTTTCGCCACTGTTTGAAGAACGGGAGCACTTTTCAACCTTTAGCCTAGGAATCCTTCTTTGGAGATGAGATATTTTTCTGGGATGGCAAGGGCAGGGCCTCTGTCAGTCCTGGGTTTGTTGCACTAGCGCCAGACATGAGAAGTACGCCTTTGCGTGACAGGTGAATAGTGCGGATCCTGTTTCAGTCTAAAGACTGAAACAGGATCCGCACTTTTCACCGTTCCTTTCAGAATCATTTGCTTCATCAGCTAGGAATGGCGGTTCCTTCTCCAGACCAATGGAAGGCTAGGCCAAAGTAACTGGATCTTCCCAAGAGGTGTGTGGCACCGCTTTTGAAATAAGCGCTAGGTTGAGAACTATTTGGTATTTTTCCGTAGCACTTTTCACCATAATTGTCATAAGGTTGGTCTCTGCATCCTGAAGCATAGGATAGTTTTCACAGACAGAAGCATGCTGAGGCCCAGGAAACGTGGCATTTCCAACAGCTGGTACTAGAGACTATCAAGAAAGTGTACTTTTAAGTATTATTCCACTGCGGTTTCACCATTATTTTCAGAACCAGAGCCAGTTTCACGCATTAGCATAAGAATCCTCCCTCCCAGTTGAGGTTTCTGTGTGGGGTGTAAGGGCGGGCCTTCTGTCAGCCCTGTGTTTGATTGGTTTACCTCCGGAGCTGGTAAGTGCATATTTGCTTGAGATGGGAAAAGTGTGGATCGTGCTTCAGATTTCATCCTGACACTTGTGAATTCACCAGTATGTTGGTAATTATTTCCCATTTCCATGGCTTTTTGCATCGGAATGGTGACCAGGTTGGTCTCTGCATCCTGAAGCCCATGATGCTTTTCGCAGAGAAAACTCTACTGAGGCCCAGCTAACTTGGTATTTCCCATACCTGGCACCAGAGCCTTTGGAGATACGATTGTTTTCAGTATTATTTCACCGTCCTTTCGCCACTGTTTGAAGAACGGGAGCACTTTTCAACCTTTAGCCTAGGAATCCTTCTTTGGAGATGAGATATTTTTCTGGGATGGCAAGGGCAGGGCCTCTGTCAGTCCTGGGTTTGTTGCACTAGCGCCAGACATGAGAAGTACGCCTTTGCGTGACAGGTGAATAGTGCGGATCCTGTTTCAGTCTAAAGACTGAAACAGGATCCGCACTTTTCACCGTTCCTTTCAGAATCATTTGCTTCATCAGCTAGGAATGGCGGTTCCTTCTCCAGACCAATGGAAGGCTAGGCCAAAGTAACTGGATCTTCCCAAGAGGTGTGTGGCACCGCTTTTGAAATAAGCGCTAGGTTGAGAACTATTTGGTATTTTTCCGTAGCACTTTTCACCATAATTGTCATAAGGTTGGTCTCTGCATCCTGAAGCATAGGATAGTTTTCACAGACAGAAGCATGCTGAGGCCCAGGAAACGTGGCATTTCCAACAGCTGGTACTAGAGACTATCAAGAAAGTGTTCTTTTAAGTATTATTCCACTGCGGTTTCACCATTATTTTCAGAACCAGAGCCGGTTTCACGCATTATCATAAGAATCCTCCATCCCAGTTGAGGTTTCTCTGTGGGGTATAAGGGCGGGCCTTCTGTCAGCCCTGTGTTTGATTTGTTTACCTCCGGAGCTGGTAAGTGCATATTTGCTTGAGATGGGAAAAGTGTGGATCGTGCTTCAGATTTCATCCTGACACTTTTGAAATCACCAGTATGTTGGTAATTATTTCCCATTTCCATGGCTTTTTGCATCGGAATGGTGACCAGGTTGGTCTCTGCATCCTGAAGCCCATGATGCTTTTCGCAGAGAAAACTCTACTGAGGCCCAGCTAACTTGGTATTTCCCATACCTGGCACCAGAGCCTTTGGAGATACGATTGTTTTCAGTATTATTTCACCGTCCTTTCGCCACTGTTTGAAGAACGGGAGCACTTTTCAACCTTTAGCCTAGGAATCCTTCTTTGGAGATGAGATATTTTTCTGGGGTGGCAAGGGCAGGGCCTCTGTCAGTCCTGGGTTTGTTGCACTAGCGCCAGACATGAGAAGTACGCCTTTGCGTGACAGGTGAATAGTGCGGATCCTGTTTCAGTCTAAAGACTGAAACAGGATCCGCACTTTTCACCGTTCCTTTCAGAATCATTTGCTTCATCAGCTAGGAATGGCGGTTCCTTCTCCAGACCAATGGAAGGCTAGGCCAAAGTAACTGGATCTTCCCAAGAGGTGTGTGGCACCGCTTTTGAAATAAGCGCTAGGTTGAGAACTATTTGGTATTTTTCCGTAGCACTTTTCACCATAATTGTCATAAGGTTGGTCTCTGCATCCTGAAGCATAGGATAGTTTTCACAGACAGAAGCATGCTGAGGCCCAGGAAACGTGGCATTTCCAACAGCTGGTACTAGAGACTATCAAGAAAGTGTTCTTTTAAGTATTATTCCACTGCTGTTTCACCATTATTTTCAGAACCAGAGCCGGTTTCACGCATTAGCATAAGAATCCTCCATCCCAGTTGAGGTTTCTGTGTGGGGTGTAAGGGCGGGCCTTCTGTCAGCCCTGTGTTTGATTGGTTTACCTCCGGAGCTGGTAAGTGCATATTTGCTTGAGATGGGAAAAGTGTGGATCGTGCTTCAGATTTCATCCTGACACTTTTGAAATCACCAGTATGTTGGTAATTATTTCCCCTTTCCATGGCTTTTTGCATCGGAATGGTGACCAGGTTGGTCTCTGCATCCTGAAGCCCATGATGCTTTTCGCAGAGAAAACTCTACTGAGGCCCAGCTAACTTGGTGTTTCCCATACCTGGCACCAGAGCCTTTGGAGATACGATTGTTTTCAGTATTATTTCACCGTCCTTTCGCCACTGTTTGAAGAACGGGAGCACTTTTCAACCTTTAGCCTAGGAATCCTTCTTTGGAGATGAGATATTTTTCTGGGGTGGCAAGGGCAGGGCCTCTGTCAGTCCTGGGTTTGTTGCACTAGCGCCAGACATGAGAAGTACGCCTTTGCGTGACAGGTGAATAGTGCGGATCCTGTTTCAGTCTAAAGACTGAAACAGGATCCGCACTTTTCACCGTTCCTTTCAGAATCATTTGCTTCATCAGCTAGGAATGGCGGTTCCTTCTCCAGACCAATGGAAGGCTAGGCCAAAGTAACTGGATCTTCCCAAGAGGTGTGTGGCACCGCTTTTGAAATAAGCGCTAGGTTGAGAACTATTTGGTATTTTTCCGTAGCACTTTTCACCATAATTGTCATAAGGTTGGTCTCTGCATCCTGAAGCATAGGATAGTTTTCACAGACAGAAGCATGCTGAGGCCCAGGAAACGTGGCATTTCCAACAGCTGGTACTAGAGACTATCAAGAAAGTGTTCTTTTAAGTATTATTCCACTGTGGTTTCACCATTATTTTCAGAACCAGAGCCGGTTTCACGCATTAGCATAAGAATCCTCCCTCCCAGTTGAGGTTTCTGTGTGGGGTGTAAGGGCGGGCCTTCTGTCAGCCCTGTGTTTGATTGGTTTACCTCCGGAGCTGGTAAGTGCATATTTGCTTGAGATGGGAAAAGTGTGGATCGTGCTTCAGATTTCATCCTGACACTTTTGAAATCACCAGTATGTTGGTAATTATTTCCCATTTCCATGGCTTTTTGCATCGGAATGGTGACCAGGTTGGTCTCTGCATCCTGAAGCCCATGATGCTTTTCGCAGAGAAAACTCTACTGAGGCCCAGCTAACTTGGTGTTTCCCATACCTGGCACCAGAGCCTTTGGAGATACGATTGTTTTCAGTATTATTTCACCGTCCTTTCGCCACTGTTTGAAGAACGGGAGCACTTTTCAACCTTTAGCCTAGGAATCCTTCTTTGGAGATGAGATATTTTTCTGGGGTGGCAAGGGCAGGGCCTCTGTCAGTCCTGGGTTTGTTGCACTAGCGCCAGACATGAGAAGTACGCCTTTGCGTGACAGGTGAATAGTGCGGATCCTGTTTCAGTCTAAAGACTGAAACAGGATCCGCACTTTTCACCGTTCCTTTCAGAATCATTTGCTTCATCAGCTAGGAATGGCGGTTCCTTCTCCAGACCAATGGAAGGCTAGGCCAAAGTAACTGGATCTTCCCAAGAGGTGTGTGGCACCGCTTTTGAAATAAGCGCTAGGTTGAGAACTATTTGGTATTTTTCCGTAGCACTTTTCACCATAATTGTCATAAGGTTGGTCTCTGCATCCTGAAGCATAGGATAGTTTTCACAGACAGAAGCATGCTGAGGCCCAGGAAACGTGGCATTTCCAACAGCTGGTACTAGAGACTATCAAGAAAGTGTTCTTTTAAGTATTATTCCACTGCGGTTTCACCATTATTTTCAGAACCACAGCCAGTTTCACGCATTAGCATAAGAATCCTCCCTCCCAGATGAGGTCTCTGTGTGGGGTTTAAGGGCGGGCCTTCTGTCAGCCCTGTGTTTGATTTGTTTACCTCCGGAGCTGGTAAGTGCATATTTGCTTGAGATGGGAAAAGTGTGGATCGTGCTTCAGATTTCATCCTGACACTTTTGAAATCACCAGTATGTTGGTAATTATTTCCCATTTCCATGGCTTTTTGCATCGGAATGGTGACCAGGTTGGTCTCTGCATCCTGAAGCCCATGATGCTTTTCGCAGAGAAAACTCTACTGAGGCCCAGCTAACTTGGTGTTTCCCATACCTGGCACCAGAGCCTTTGGAGATACGATTGTTTTCAGTATTATTTCACCGTCCTTTCGCCACTGTTTGAAGAACGGGAGCACTTTTCAACCTTTAGCCTAGGAATCCTTCTTTGGAGATGAGATATTTTTCTGGGGTGGCAAGGGCAGGGCCTCTGTCAGTCCTGGGTTTGTTGCACTAGCGCCAGACATGAGAAGTACGCCTTTGCGTGACAGGTGAATAGTGCGGATCCTGTTTCAGTCTAAAGACTGAAACAGGATCCGCACTTTTCACCGTTCCTTTCAGAATCATTTGCTTCATCAGCTAGGAATGGCGGTTCCTTCTCCAGACCAATGGAAGGCTAGGCCAAAGTAACTGGATCTTCCCAAGAGGTGTGTGGCACCGCTTTTGAAATAAGCGCTAGGTTGAGAACTATTTGGTATTTTTCCGTAGCACTTTTCACCATAATTGTCATAAGGTTGGTCTCTGCATCCTGAAGCATAGGATAGTTTTCACAGACAGAAGCATGCTGAGGCCCAGGAAACGTGGCATTTCCAACAGCTGGTACTAGAGACTATCAAGAAAGTGTTCTTTTAAGTATTATTCCACTGCGGTTTCACCATTATTTTCAGAACCACAGCCAGTTTCACGCATTAGCGTAAGAATCCTCCCTCCCAGATGAGGTCTCTGTGTGGGGTTTAAGGGCGGGCCTTCTGTCAGCCCTGTGTTTGATTTGTTTACCTCCGGAGCTGGTAAGTGCACATTTGCTTGAGATGGGAAAAGTGTGGATCGTGCTTCAGATTTCATCCTGACACTTTTGAAATCACCAGTATGTTGGTAATTATTTCCCATTTCCATGGCTTTTTGCATCGGAATGGTGACCAGGTTGGTCTCTGCATCCTGAAGCCCATGATGCTTTTCGCAGAGAAAACTCTACTGAGGCCCAGCTAACTTGGTGTTTCCCATACCTGGCACCAGAGCCTTTGGAGATACGATTGTTTTCAGTATTATTTCACCGTCCTTTCGCCACTGTTTGAAGAACGGGAGCACTTTTCAACCTTTAGCCTAGGAATCCTTCTTTGGAGATGAGATATTTTTCTGGGGTGGCAAGGGCAGGGCCTCTGTCAGTCCTGGGTTTGTTGCACTAGCGCCAGACATGAGAAGTACGCCTTTGCGTGACAGGTGAATAGTGCGGATCCTGTTTCAGTCTAAAGACTGAAACAGGATCCGCACTTTTCACCGTTCCTTTCAGAATCATTTGCTTCATCAGCTAGGAATGGCGGTTCCTTCTCCAGACCAATGGAAGGCTAGGCCAAAGTAACTGGATCTTCCCAAGAGGTGTGTGGCACCGCTTTTGAAATAAGCGCTAGGTTGAGAACTATTTGGTATTTTTCCGTAGCACTTTTCACCATAATTGTCATAAGGTTGGTCTCTGCATCCTGAAGCATAGGATAGTTTTCACAGACAGAAGCATGCTGAGGCCCAGGAAACGTGGCATTTCCAACAGCTGGTACTAGAGACTATCAAGAAAGTGTACTTTTAAGTATTATTCCACTGTGGTTTCACCATTATTTTCAGAACCAGAGCCAGTTTCACGCATTAGCATAAGAATCCTCCCTCCCAGTTGAGGTTTCTGTGTGGGGTGTAAGGGCGGGCCTTCTGTCAGCCCTGTGTTTGATTTGTTTACCTCCGGAGCTGGTAAGTGCATATTTGCTTGAGATGGGAAAAGTGTGGATCGTGCTTCAGATTTCATCCTGACACTTGTGAATTCACCAGTATGTTGGTAATTATTTCCCATTTCCATGGCTTTTTGCATCGGAATGGTGACCAGGTTGGTCTCTGCATCCTGAAGCCCATGATGCTTTTCGCAGAGAAAACTCTACTGAGGCCCAGCTAACTTGGTGTTTCCCATACCTGGCACCAGAGCCGTTGGAGATACGATTGTTTTCAGTATTATTTCACCGTCCTTTCGCCACTGTTTGAAGAACGGGAGCACTTTTCAACCTTTAGCCTAGGAATCCTTCTTTGGAGATGAGATATTTTTCTGGGGTGGCAAGGGCAGGGCCTCTGTCAGTCCTGGGTTTGTTGCACTAGCGCCAGACATGAGAAGTACGCCTTTGCGTGACAGGTGAATAGTGCGGATCCTGTTTCAGTCTAAAGACTGAAACAGGATCCGCACTTTTCACCGTTCCTTTCAGAATCATTTGCTTCATCAGCTAGGAATGGCGGTTCCTTCTCCAGACCAATGGAAGGCTAGGCCAAAGTAACTGGATCTTCCCAAGAGGTGTGTGGCACCGCTTTTGAAATAAGCGCTAGGTTGAGAACTATTTGGTATTTTTCCGTAGCACTTTTCACCATAATTGTCATAAGGTTGGTCTCTGCATCCTGAAGCATAGGATAGTTTTCACAGACAGAAGCATGCTGAGGCCCAGGAAACGTGGCATTTCCAACAGCTGGTACTAGAGACTATCAAGAAAGTGTTCTTTTAAGTATTATTCCACTGTGGTTTCACCATTATTTTCAGAACCAGAGCCGGTTTCACGCATTAGCATAAGAATCCTCCCTCCCAGTTGAGGTTTCTGTGTGGGGTGTAAGGGCGGGCCTTCTGTCAGCCCTGTGTTTGATTTGTTTACCTCCGGAGCTGGTAAGTGCATATTTGCTTGAGATGGGAAAAGTGTGGATCGTGCTTCAGATTTCATCCTGACACTTGTGAATTCACCAGTATGTTGGTAATTATTTCCCATTTCCATGGCTTTTTGCATCGTAATGGTGACCAGGTTGGTCTCTGCATCCTGAAGCCCATGATGCTTTTCGCAGAGAAAACTCTACTGAGGCCCAGCTAACTTGGTGTTTCCCATACCTGGCACCAGAGCCTTTGGAGATACGATTGTTTTCAGTATTATTTCACCGTCCTTTCGCCACTGTTTGAAGAACGGGAGCACTTTTCAACCTTTAGCCTAGGAATCCTTCTTTGGAGATGAGATATTTTTCTGGGGTGGCAAGGGCAGGGCCTCTGTCAGTCCTGGGTTTGTTGCACTAGCGCCAGACATGAGAAGTACGCCTTTGCGTGACAGGTGAATAGTGCGGATCCTGTTTCAGTCTAAAGACTGAAACAGGATCCGCACTTTTCACCGTTCCTTTCAGAATCATTTGCTTCATCAGCTAGGAATGGCGGTTCCTTCTCCAGACCAATGGAAGGCTAGGCCAAAGTAACTGGATCTTCCCAAGAGGTGTGTGGCACCGCTTTTGAAATAAGCGCTAGGTTGAGAACTATTTGGTATTTTTCCGTAGCACTTTTCACCATAATTGTCATAAGGTTGGTCTCTGCATCCTGAAGCATAGGATAGTTTTCACAGACAGAAGCATGCTGAGGCCCAGGAAACGTGGCATTTCCAACAGCTGGTACTAGAGACTATCAAGAAAGTGTACTTTTAAGTATTATTCCACTGCGGTTTCACCATTATTTTCAGAACCAGAGCCAGTTTCACGCATTAGCATAAGAATCCTCCCTCCCAGATGAGGTCTCTGTGTGGGGTTTAAGGGCGGGCCTTCTGTCAGCCCTGTGTTTGATTTGTTTACCTCCGGAGCTGGTAAGTGCATATTTGCTTGAGATGGGAAAAGTGTGGATCGTGCTTCAGATTTCATCCTGACACTTTTGAAATCACCAGTATGTTGGTAATTATTTCCCATTTCCATGGCTTTTTGCATCGGAATGGTGACCAGGTTGGTCTCTGCATCCTGAAGCCCATGATGCTTTTCGCAGAGAAAACTCTACTGAGGCCCAGCTAACTTGGTGTTTCCCATACCTGGCACCAGAGCCTTTGGAGATACGATTGTTTTCAGTATTATTTCACCGTCCTTTCGCCACTGTTTGAAGAACGGGAGCACTTTTCAACCTTTAGCCTAGGAATCCTTCTTTGGAGATGAGATATTTTTCTGGGGTGGCAAGGGCAGGGCCTCTGTCAGTCCTGGGTTTGTTGCACTAGCGCCAGACATGAGAAGTACGCCTTTGCGTGACAGGTGAATAGTGCGGATCCTGTTTCAGTCTAAAGACTGAAACAGGATCCGCACTTTTCACCGTTCCTTTCAGAATCATTTGCTTCATCAGCTAGGAATGGCGGTTCCTTCTCCAGACCAATGGAAGGCTAGGCCAAAGTAACTGGATCTTCCCAAGAGGTGTGTGGCACCGCTTTTGAAATAAGCGCTAGGTTGAGAACTATTTGGTATTTTTCCGTAGCACTTTTCACCATAATTGTCATAAGGTTGGTCTCTGCATCCTGAAGCATAGGATAGTTTTCACAGACAGAAGCATGCTGAGGCCCAGGAAACGTGGCATTTCCAACAGCTGGTACTAGAGACTATCAAGAAAGTGTTCTTTTAAGTATTATTCCACTGTGGTTTCACCATTATTTTCAGAACCAGAGCCGGTTTCACGCATTAGCATAAGAATCCTCCCTCCCAGTTGAGGTTTCTGTGTGGGGTGTAAGGGCGGGCCTTCTGTCAGCCCTGTGTTTGATTGGTTTACCTCCGGAGCTGGTAAGTGCATATTTGCTTGAGATGGGAAAAGTGTGGATCGTGCTTCAGATTTCATCCTGACACTTGTGAAATCACCAGTATGTTGGTAATTATTTCCCATTTCCATGGCTTTTTGCATCGGAATGGTGACCAGGTTGGTCTCTGCATCCTGAAGCCCATGATGCTTTTCGCAGAGAAAACTCTACTGAGGCCCAGCTAACTTGGTGTTTCCCATACCTGGCACCAGAGCCTTTGGAGATACGATTGTTTTCAGTATTATTTCACCGTCCTTTCGCCACTGTTTGAAGAACGGGAGCACTTTTCAACCTTTAGCCTAGGAATCCTTCTTTGGAGATGAGATATTTTTCTGGGGTGGCAAGGGCAGGGCCTCTGTCAGTCCTGGGTTTGTTGCACTAGCGCCAGACATGAGAAGTACGCCTTTGCGTGACAGGTGAATAGTGCGGATCCTGTTTCAGTCTAAAGACTGAAACAGGATCCGCACTTTTCACCGTTCCTTTCAGAATCATTTGCTTCATCAGCTAGGAATGGCGATTCCTTCTCCAGACCAATGGAAGGCTAGGCCAAAGTAACTGGATCTTCCCAAGAGGTGTGTGGCACCGCTTTTGAAATAAGCGCTAGGTTGAGAACTATTTGGTATTTTTCCGTAGCACTTTTCACCATAATTGTCATAAGGTTGGTCTCTGCATCCTGAAGCATAGGATAGTTTTCACAGACAGAAGCATGCTGAGGCCCAGGAAACGTGGCATTTCCAACAGCTGGTACTAGAGAGTATCAAGAAAGTGTACTTTTAAGTATTATTCCACTGCAGTTTCACCATTATTTTCAGAACCAGAGCCGGTTTCACGCATTAGCATAAGAATCCTCCCTCCCAGTTGAGGTTTCTGTGTGGGGTGTAAGGGCGGGCCTTCTGTCAGCCCTGTGTTTGATTGGTTTACCTCCGGAGCTGGTAAGTGCATATTTGCTTGAGATGGGAACAGTGTGGATCGTGCTTCAGATTTCATCCTGACACTTTTGAAATCACCAGTATGTTGGTAGTTATTTCCCATTTCCATGGCTTTTTGCATCGTAATGGTGACCAGGTTGGTCTCTGCATCCTGAAGCCCATGATGCTTTTCGCAGAGAAAACTCTACTGAGGCCCAGCTAACTTGGTATTTCCCATACCTGGCACCAGAGCCTTTGGAGATACGATTGTTTTCAGTATTATTTCACCGTCCTTTCGCCACTGTTTGAAGAACGGGAGCACTTTTCAACCTTTAGCCTAGGAATCCTTCTTTGGAGATGAGATATTTTTCTGGGGTGGCAAGGGCAGGGCCTCTGTCAGTCCTGGGTTTGTTGCACTAGCGCCAGACATGAGAAGTACGCCTTTGCGTGACAGGTGAATAGTGCGGATCCTGTTTCAGTCTAAAGTCTGAAACAGGATCCGCACTTTTCACCGTTCCTTTCAGAATCATTTGCTTCATCAGCTAGGAATGGCGGTTCCTTCTCCAGACCAATGGAAGGCTAGGCCAAAGTAACTGGATCTTCCCAAGAGGTGTGTGGCACCGCTTTTGAAATAAGTGCTAGGTTGAGAACTATTTGGTATTTTTCCGTAGCACTTTTCACCATAATTGTCATAAGGTTGGTCTCTGCATCCTGAAGCATAGGATAGTTTTCACAGACAGAAGCATGCTGAGGCCCAGGAAACGTGGCATTTCCAACAGCTGGTACTAGAGACTATCAAGAAAGTGTACTTTTAAGTATTATTCCACTGCGGTTTCACCATTATTTTCAGAACCAGAGCCAGTTTCACGCATTAGCATAAGAATCCTCCGTCCCAGATGAGGTTTCTGTGTGGGGTGTAAGGGCGGGCCTTCTGTCAGCCCTGTGTTTGATTGGTTTACCTCCGGAGCTGGTAAGTGCATATTTGCTTGAGATGGGAAAAGTGTGGATCGTGCTTCAGATTTCATCCTGACACTTTTGAAATCACCAGTATGTTGGTAATTATTTCCCATTTCCATGGCTTCTTGCATCGGAATGGTGACCAGGTTGGTCTCTGCATCCTGAAGCCCATGATGCTTTTCGCAGAGAAAACTCTACTGAGGCCCAGCTAACTTGGTATTTCCCATACCTGGCACCAGAGCCTTTGGAGATAGGATTGTTTTCAGTATTATTTCACCGTCCTTTCGCCACTGTTTGAAGAACGGGAGCACTTTTCAACCTTTAGCCTAGGAATCCTTCTTTGGAGATGAGATATTTTTCTGGGGTGGCAAGGGCAGGGCCTCTGTCAGTCCTGGGTTTGTTGCACTAGCGCCAGACATGAGAAGTACGCCTTTGCGTGACAGGTGAATAGTGCGGATCCTGTTTCAGTCTAAAGACTGAAACAGGATCCGCACTTTTCACCGTTCCTTTCAGAATCATTTGCTTCATCAGCTAGGAATGGCGGTTCCTTCTCCAGACCAATGGAAGGCTAGGCCAAAGTAACTGGATCTTCCCAAGAGGTGTGTGGCACCGCTTTTGAAATAAGCGCTAGGTTGAGAACTATTTGGTATTTTTCCGTAGCACTTTTCACCATAATTGTCATAAGGTTGGTCTCTGCATCCTGAAGCATAGGATAGTTTTCACAGACAGAAGCATGCTGAGGCCCAGGAAACGTGGCATTTCCAACAGCTGGTACTAGAGACTATCAAGAAAGTGTTCTTTTAAGTATTATTCCACTGTGGTTTCACCATTATTTTCAGAACCAGAGCCGGTTTCACGCATTAGCATAAGAATCCTCCCTCCCAGTTGAGGTTTCTGTGTGGGGTGTAAGGGCGGGCCTTCTGTCAGCCCTGTGTTTGATTTGTTTACCTCCGGAGCTGGTAAGTGCATATTTGCTTGAGATGGGAAAAGTGTGGATCGTGCTTCAGATTTCATCCTGACACTTTTGAAATCACCAGTATGTTGGTAATTATTTCCCATTTCCATGGCTTTTTGCATCGTAATGGTGACCAGGTTGGTCTCTGCATCCTGAAGCCCATGATGCTTTTCGCAGAGAAAACTCTACTGAGGCCCAGCTAACTTGGTATTTCCCATACCTGGCACCAGAGCCTTTGGAGATACGATTGTTTTCAGTATTATTTCACCGTCCTTTCGCCACTGTTTGAAGAACGGGAGCACTTTTCAACCTTTAGCCTAGGAATCCTTCTTTGGAGATGAGATATTTTTCTGGGGTGGCAAGGGCAGGGCCTCTGTCAGTCCTGGGTTTGTTGCACTAGCGCCAGACATGAGAAGTACGCCTTTGCGTGACAGGTGAATAGTGTGGATCCTGTTTCAGTCTAAAGACTGAAACAGGATCCGCACTTTTCACGGTTCCTTTCAGAATCATTTGCTTCATCAGCTAGGAATGGCGGTTCCTTCTCCAGACCAATGGAAGGCTAGGCCAAAGTAACTGGATCTTCCCAAGAGGTGTGTGGCACCGCTTTTGAAATAAGCGCTAGGTTGAGAACTATTTGGTATTTTTCCGTAGCACTTTTCACCATAATTGTCATAAGGTTGGTCTCTGCATCCTGAAGCATAGGATAGTTTTCACAGAGAGAAGCATGCTGAGGCCCAGGAAACGTGGCATTTCCAACAGCTGGTACTAGAGACTATCAAGAAAGTGTACTTTTAAGTATTATTCCACTGCGGTTTCACCATTATTTTCAGAACCAGAGCCAGTTTCACGCATTAGCATAAGAATCCTCCGTCCCAGATGAGGTCTCTGTGTGGGGTTTAAGGGCGGGCCTTCTGTCAGCCCTGTGTTTGATTTGTTTACCTCCGGAGCTGGTAAGTGCATATTTGCTTGAGATGGGAAAAGTGTGGATCGTGCTTTAGATTTCATCCTGACACTTTTGAAATCACCAGTATGTTGGTAATTATTTCCCATTTCCATGGCTTTTTGCATCGGAATGGTGACCAGGTTGGTCTCTGCATCCTGAAGCCCATGATGCTTTTCGCAGAGAAAACTCTACTGAGGCCCAGCTAACTTGGTGTTTCCCATACCTGGCACCAGAGCCTTTGGAGATACGATTGTTTTCAGTATTATTTCACCGTCCTTTCGCCACTGTTTGAAGAACGGGAGCACTTTTCAACCTTTAGCCTAGGAATCCTTCTTTGGAGATGAGATATTTTTCTGGGGTGGCAAGGGCAGGGCCTCTGTCAGTCCTGGGTTTGTTGCACTAGCGCCAGACATGAGAAGTACGCCTTTGCGTGACAGGTGAATAGTGCGGATCCTGTTTCAGTCTAAAGACTGAAACAGGATCCGCACTTTTCACCGTTCCTTTCAGAATCATTTGCTTCATCAGCTAGGAATGGCGGTTCCTTCTCCAGACCAATGGAAGGCTAGGCCAAAGTAACTGGATCTTCCCAAGAGGTGTGTGGCACCGCTTTTGAAATAAGCGCTAGGTTGAGAACTATTTGGTATTTTTCCGTAGCACTTTTCACCATAATTGTCATAAGGTTGGTCTCTGCATCCTGAAGCATAGGATAGTTTTCACAGACAGAAGCATGCTGAGGCCCAGGAAACGTGGCATTTCCAACAGCTGGTACTAGAGACTATCAAGAAAGTGTTCTTTTAAGTATTATTCCACTGTGGTTTCACCATTATTTTCAGAACCAGAGCCGGTTTCACGCATTAGCATAAGAATCCTCCCTCCCAGTTGAGGTTTCTGTGTGGGGTGTAAGGGCGGGCCTTCTGTCAGCCCTGTGTTTGATTTGTTTACCTCCGGAGCTGGTAAGTGCATATTTGCTTGAGATGGGAAAAGTGTGGATCGTGCTTCAGATTTCATCCTGACACTTTTGAAATCACCAGTATGTTGGTAATTATTTCCCATTTCCATGGCTTTTTGCATCGTAATGGTGACCAGGTTGGTCTCTGCATCCTGAAGCCCATGATGCTTTTCGCAGAGAAAACTCTACTGAGGCCCAGCTAACTTGGTGTTTCCCATACCTGGCACCAGAGCCTTTGGAGATACGATTGTTTTCAGTATTATTTCACCGTCCTTTCGCCACTGTTTGAAGAACGGGAGCACTATTCAACCTTTAGCCTAGGAATCCTTCTTTGGAGATGAGATATTTTTCTGGGGTGGCAAGGGCAGGGCCTCTGTCAGTCCTGGGTTTGTTGCACTAGCGCCAGACATGAGAAGTACGCCTTTGCGTGACAGGTGAATAGTGCGGATCCTGTTTCAGTCTAAAGACTGAAACAGGATCCGCACTTTTCACCGTTCCTTTCAGAATCATTTGCTTCATCAGCTAGGAATGGCGGTTCCTTCTCCAGACCAATGGAAGGCTAGGCCAAAGTAACTGGATCTTCCCAAGAGGTGTGTGGCACCGCTTTTGAAATAAGCGCTAGGTTGAGAACTATTTGGTATTTTTCCGTAGCACTTTTCACCATAATTGTCATAAGGTTGGTCTCTGCATCCTGAAGCATAGGATAGTTTTCACAGACAGAAGCATGCTGAGGCCCAGGAAACGTGGCATTTCCAACAGCTGGTACTAGAGACTATCAAGAAAGTGTACTTTTAAGTATTATTCCACTGCGGTTTCACCATTATTTTCAGAACCAGAGCCAGTTTCACGCATTAGCATAAGAATCCTCCCTCCCAGTTGAGGTTTCTGTGTGGGGTGTAAGGGCGGGCCTTCTGTCAGCCCTGTGTTTGATTTGTTTACCTCCGGAGCTGGTAAGTGCATATTTGCTTGAGATGGGAAAAGTGTGGATCGTGCTTCAGATTTCATCCTGACACTTGTGAATTCACCAGTATGTTGGTAATTATTTCCCATTTCCATGGCTTTTTGCATCGGAATGGTGACCAGGTTGGTCTCTGCATCCTGAAGCCCATGATGCTTTTCGCAGAGAAAACTCTACTGAGGCCCAGCTAACTTGGTATTTCCCATACCTGGCACCAGAGCCTTTGGAGATACGATTGTTTTCAGTATTATTTCACCGTCCTTTCGCCACTGTTTGAAGAACGGGAGCACTTTTCAACCTTTAGCCTAGGAATCCTTCTTTGGAGATGAGATATTTTTCTGGGATGGCAAGGGCAGGGCCTCTGTCAGTCCTGGGTTTGTTGCACTAGCGCCAGACATGAGAAGTACGCCTTTGCGTGACAGGTGAATAGTGCGGATCCTGTTTCAGTCTAAAGACTGAAACAGGATCCGCACTTTTCACCGTTCCTTTCAGAATCATTTGCTTCATCAGCTAGGAATGGCGGTTCCTTCTCCAGACCAATGGAAGGCTAGGCCAAAGTAACTGGATCTTCCCAAGAGGTGTGTGGCACCGCTTTTGAAATAAGCGCTAGGTTGAGAACTATTTGGTATTTTTCCGTAGCACTTTTCACCATAATTGTCATAAGGTTGGTCTCTGCATCCTGAAGCATAGGATAGTTTTCACAGACAGAAGCATGCTGAGGCCCAGGAAACGTGGCATTTCCAACAGCTGGTACTAGAGACTATCAAGAAAGTGTTCTTTTAAGTATTATTCCACTGCGGTTTCACCATTATTTTCAGAACCAGAGCCGGTTTCACGCATTATCATAAGAATCCTCCATCCCAGTTGAGGTTTCTGTGTGGGGTATAAGGGCGGGCCTTCTGTCAGCCCTGTGTTTGATTTGTTTACCTCCGGAGCTGGTAAGTGCATATTTGCTTGAGATGGGAAAAGTGTGGATCGTGCTTCAGATTTCATCCTGACACTTTTGAAATCACCAGTATGTTGGTAATTATTTCCCATTTCCATGGCTTTTTGCATCGGAATGGTGACCAGGTTGGTCTCTGCATCCTGAAGCCCATGATGCTTTTCGCAGAGAAAACTCTACTGAGGCCCAGCTAACTTGGTATTTCCCATACCTGGCACCAGAGCCTTTGGAGATACGATTGTTTTCAGTATTATTTCACCGTCCTTTCGCCACTGTTTGAAGAACGGGAGCACTTTTCAACCTTTAGCCTAGGAATCCTTCTTTGGAGATGAGATATTTTTCTGGGGTGGCAAGGGCAGGGCCTCTGTCAGTCCTGGGTTTGTTGCACTAGCGCCAGACATGAGAAGTACGCCTTTGCGTGACAGGTGAATAGTGCGGATCCTGTTTCAGTCTAAAGACTGAAACAGGATCCGCACTTTTCACCGTTCCTTTCAGAATCATTTGCTTCATCAGCTAGGAATGGCGGTTCCTTCTCCAGACCAATGGAAGGCTAGGCCAAAGTAACTGGATCTTCCCAAGAGGTGTGTGGCACCGCTTTTGAAATAAGCGCTAGGTTGAGAACTATTTGGTATTTTTCCGTAGCACTTTTCACCATAATTGTCATAAGGTTGGTCTCTGCATCCTGAAGCATAGGATAGTTTTCACAGACAGAAGCATGCTGAGGCCCAGGAAACGTGGCATTTCCAACAGCTGGTACTAGAGACTATCAAGAAAGTGTTCTTTTAAGTATTATTCCACTGCTGTTTCACCATTATTTTCAGAACCAGAGCCGGTTTCACGCATTATCATAAGAATCCTCCATCCCAGTTGAGGTTTCTGTGTGGGGTATAAGGGCGGGCCTTCTGTCAGCCCTGTGTTTGATTGGTTTACCTCCGGAGCTGGTAAGTGCATATTTGCTTGAGATGGGAAAAGTGTGGATCGTGCTTCAGATTTCATCCTGACACTTTTGAAATCACCAGTATGTTGGTAATTATTTCCCATTTCCATGGCTTTTTGCATCGTAATGGTGACCAGGTTGGTCTCTGCATCCTGAAGCCCATGATGCTTTTCGCAGAGAAAACTCTACTGAGGCCCAGCTAACTTGGTGTTTCCCATACCTGGCACCAGAGCCTTTGGAGATACGATTGTTTTCAGTATTATTTCACCGTCCTTTCGCCACTGTTTGAAGAACGGGAGCACTTTTCAACCTTTAGCCTAGGAATCCTTCTTTGGAGATGAGATATTTTTCTGGGGTGGCAAGGGCAGGGCCTCTGTCAGTCCTGGGTTTGTTGCACTAGCGCCAGACATGAGAAGTACGCCTTTGCGTGACAGGTGAATAGTGCGGATCCTGTTTCAGTCTAAAGACTGAAACAGGATCCGCACTTTTCACCGTTCCTTTCAGAATCATTTGCTTCATCAGCTAGGAATGGCGGTTCCTTCTCCAGACCAATGGAAGGCTAGGCCAAAGTAACTGGATCTTCCCAAGAGGTGTGTGGCACCGCTTTTGAAATAAGCGCTAGGTTGAGAACTATTTGGTATTTTTCCGTAGCACTTTTCACCATAATTGTCATAAGGTTGGTCTCTGCATCCTGAAGCATAGGATAGTTTTCACAGACAGAAGCATGCTGAGGCCCAGGAAACGTGGCATTTCCAACAGCTGGTACTAGAGACTATCAAGAAAGTGTACTTTTAAGTATTATTCCACTGCGGTTTCACCATTATTTTCAGAACCAGAGCCGGTTTCACGCATTAGCATAAGAATCCTCCCTCCCAGTTGAGGTTTCTGTGTGGGGTGTAAGGGCGGGCCTTCTGTCAGCCCTGTGTTTGATTGGTTTACCTCCGGAGCTGGTAAGTGCATATTTGCTTGAGATGGGAAAAGTGTGGATCGTGCTTCAGATTTCATCCTGACACTTTTGAAATCACCAGTATGTTGGTAATTATTTCCCATTTCCATGGCTTTTTGCATCGTAATGGTGACCAGGTTGGTCTCTGCATCCTGAAGCCCATGATGCTTTTCGCAGAGAAAACTCTACTGAGGCCCAGCTAACTTGGTGTTTCCCATACCTGGCACCAGAGCCTTTGGAGATACGATTGTTTTCAGTATTATTTCACCGTCCTTTCGCCACTGTTTGAAGAACGGGAGCACTTTTCAACCTTTAGCCTAGGAATCCTTCTTTGGAGATGAGATATTTTTCTGGGGTGGCAAGGGCAGGGCCTCTGTCAGTCCTGGGTTTGTTGCACTAGCGCCAGACATGAGAAGTACGCCTTTGCGTGACAGGTGAATAGTGCGGATCCTGTTTCAGTCTAAAGACTGAAACAGGATCCGCACTTTTCACCGTTCCTTTCAGAATCATTTGCTTCATCAGCTAGGAATGGCGGTTCCTTCTCCAGACCAATGGAAGGCTAGGCCAAAGTAACTGGATCTTCCCAAGAGGTGTGTGGCACCGCTTTTGAAATAAGCGCTAGGTTGAGAACTATTTGGTATTTTTCCGTAGCACTTTTCACCATAATTGTCATAAGGTTGGTCTCTGCATCCTGAAGCATAGGATAGTTTTCACAGACAGAAGCATGCTGAGGCCCAGGAAACGTGGCATTTCCAACAGCTGGTACTAGAGACTATCAAGAAAGTGTACTTTTAAGTATTATTCCACTGTGGTTTCACCATTATTTTCAGAACCAGAGCCAGTTTCACGCATTAGCATAAGAATCCTCCCTCCCAGTTGAGGTTTCTGTGTGGGGTGTAAGGGCGGGCCTTCTGTCAGCCCTGTGTTTGATTTGTTTACCTCCGGAGCTGGTAAGTGCATATTTGCTTGAGATGGGAAAAGTGTGGATCGTGCTTCAGATTTCATCCTGACACTTGTGAAATCACCAGTATGTTGGTAATTATTTCCCATTTCCATGGCTTTTTGCATCGGAATGGTGACCAGGTTGGTCTCTGCATCCTGAAGCCCATGATGCTTTTCGCAGAGAAAACTCTACTGAGGCCCAGCTAACTTGGTATTTCCCATACCTGGCACCAGAGCCTTTGGAGATACGATTGTTTTCAGTATTATTTCACCGTCCTTTCGCCACTGTTTGAAGAACGGGAGCACTTTTCAACCTTTAGCCTAGGAATCCTTCTTTGGAGATGAGATATTTTTCTGGGGTGGCAAGGGCAGGGCCTCTGTCAGTCCTGGGTTTGTTGCACTAGCGCCAGACATGAGAAGTACGCCTTTGCGTGACAGGTGAATAGTGCGGATCCTGTTTCAGTCTAAAGACTGAAACAGGATCCGCACTTTTCACCGTTCCTTTCAGAATCATTTGCTTCATCAGCTAGGAATGGCGGTTCCTTCTCCAGACCAATGGAAGGCTAGGCCAAAGTAACTGGATCTTCCCAAGAGGTGTGTGGCACCGCTTTTGAAATAAGCGCTAGGTTGAGAACTATTTGGTATTTTTCCGTAGCACTTTTCACCATAATTGTCATAAGGTTGGTCTCTGCATCCTGAAGCATAGGATAGTTTTCACAGACAGAAGCATGCTGAGGCCCAGGAAACGTGGCATTTCCAACAGCTGGTACTAGAGACTATCAAGAAAGTGTACTTTTAAGTATTATTCCACTGCAGTTTCACCATTATTTTCAGAACCAGAGCCGGTTTCACGCATTATCATAAGAATCCTCCCTCCCAGTTGAGGTTTCTGTGTGGGGTGTAAGGGCGGGCCTTCTGTCAGCCCTGTGTTTGATTTGTTTACCTCCGGAGCTGGTAAGTGCATATTTGCTTGAGATGGGAAAAGTGTGGATCGTGCTTCAGATTTCATCCTGACACTTGTGAAATCACCAGTATGTTGGTAATTATTTCCCATTTCCATGGCTTTTTGCATCGTAATGGTGACCAGGTTGGTCTCTGCATCCTGAAGCCTATGATGCTTTTCGCAGAGAAAACTCTACTGAGGCCCAGCTAACTTGGTATTTCCCATACCTGGCACCAGAGCCTTTGGAGATACGATTGTTTTCAGTATTATTTCACCGTCCTTTCGCCACTGTTTGAAGAACGGGAGCACTTTTCAACCTTTAGCCTAGGAATCCTTCTTTGGAGATGAGATATTTTTCTGGGGTGGCAAGGGCAGGGCCTCTGTCAGTCCTGGGTTTGTTGCACTAGCGCCAGACATGAGAAGTACGCCTTTGCGTGACAGGTGAATAGTGCGGATCCTGTTTCAGTCTAAAGACTGAAACAGGATCCGCACTTTTCACCGTTCCTTTCAGAATCATTTGCTTCATCAGCTAGGAATGGCGGTTCCTTCTCCAGACCAATGGAAGGCTAGGCCAAAGTAACTGGATCTTCCCAAGAGGTGTGTGGCACCGCTTTTGAAATAAGCGCTAGGTTGAGAACTATTTGGTATTTTTCCGTAGCACTTTTCACCATAATTGTCATAAGGTTGGTCTCTGCATCCTGAAGCATAGGATAGTTTTCACAGACAGAAGCATGCTGAGGCCCAGGAAACGTGGCATTTCCAACAGCTGGTACTAGAGACTATCAAGAAAGTGTACTTTTAAGTATTATTCCACTGCAGTTTCACCATTATTTTCAGAACCAGAGCCGGTTTCACGCATTATCATAAGAATCCTCCCTCCCAGTTGAGGTTTCTGTGTGGGGTGTAAGGGCGGGCCTTCTGTCAGCCCTGTGTTTGATTTGTTTACCTCCGGAGCTGGTAAGTGCATATTTGCTTGAGATGGGAAAAGTGTGGATCGTGCTTCAGATTTCATCCTGACACTTGTGAAATCACCAGTATGTTGGTAATTATTTCCCATTTCCATGGCTTTTTGCATCGTAATGGTGACCAGGTTGGTCTCTGCATCCTGAAGCCTATGATGCTTTTCGCAGAGAAAACTCTACTGAGGCCCAGCTAACTTGGTATTTCCCATACCTGGCACCAGAGCCGTTGGAGATACGATTGTTTTCAGTATTATTTCACCGTCCTTTCGCCACTGTTTGAAGAACGGGAGCACTTTTCAACCTTTAGCCTAGGAATCCTTCTTTGGAGATGAGATATTTTTCTGGGGTGGCAAGGGCAGGGCCTCTGTCAGTCCTGGGTTTGTTGCACTAGCGCCAGACATGAGAAGTACGCCTTTGCGTGACAGGTGAATAGTGCGGATCCTGTTTCAGTCTAAAGACTGAAACAGGATCCGCACTTTTCACCGTTCCTTTCAGAATCATTTGCTTCATCAGCTAGGAATGGCGGTTCCTTCTCCAGACCAATGGAAGGCTAGGCCAAAGTAACTGGATCTTCCCAAGAGGTGTGTGGCACCGCTTTTGAAATAAGCGCTAGGTTGAGAACTATTTGGTATTTTTCCGTAGCACTTTTCACCATAATTGTCATAAGGTTGGTCTCTGCATCCTGAAGCATAGGATAGTTTTCACAGACAGAAGCATGCTGAGGCCCAGGAAACGTGGCATTTCCAACAGCTGGTACTAGAGACTATCAAGAAAGTGTTCTTTTAAGTATTATTCCACTGTGGTTTCACCATTATTTTCAGAACCAGAGCCGGTTTCACGCATTAGCATAAGAATCCTCCCTCCCAGTTGAGGTTTCTGTGTGGGGTGTAAGGGCGGGCCTTCTGTCAGCCCTGTGTTTGATTGGTTTACCTCCGGAGCTGGTAAGTGCATATTTGCTTGAGATGGGAAAAGTGTGGATCGTGCTTCAGATTTCATCCTGACACTTGTGAAATCACCAGTATGTTGGTAATTATTTCCCATTTCCATGGCTTTTTGCATCGGAATGGTGACCAGGTTGGTCTCTGCATCCTGAAGCCCATGATGCTTTTCGCAGAGAAAACTCTACTGAGGCCCAGCTAACTTGGTGTTTCCCATACCTGGCACCAGAGCCTTTGGAGATACGATTGTTTTCAGTATTATTTCACCGTCCTTTCGCCACTGTTTGAAGAACGGGAGCACTTTTCAACCTTTAGCCTAGGAATCCTTCTTTGGAGATGAGATATTTTTCTGGGGTGGCAAGGGCAGGGCCTCTGTCAGTCCTGGGTTTGTTGCACTAGCGCCAGACATGAGAAGTACGCCTTTGCGTGACAGGTGAATAGTGCGGATCCTGTTTCAGTCTAAAGACTGAAACAGGATCCGCACTTTTCACCGTTCCTTTCAGAATCATTTGCTTCATCAGCTAGGAATGGCGGTTCCTTCTCCAGACCAATGGAAGGCTAGGCCAAAGTAACTGGATCTTCCCAAGAGGTGTGTGGCACCGCTTTTGAAATAAGCGCTAGGTTGAGAACTATTTGGTATTTTTCCGTAGCACTTTTCACCATAATTGTCATAAGGTTGGTCTCTGCATCCTGAAGCATAGGATAGTTTTCACAGACAGAAGCATGCTGAGGCCCAGGAAACGTGGCATTTCCAACAGCTGGTACTAGAGACTATCAAGAAAGTGTTCTTTTAAGTATTATTCCACTGCTGTTTCACCATTATTTTCAGAACCAGAGCCGGTTTCACGCATTATCATAAGAATCCTCCATCCCAGTTGAGGTTTCTGTGTGGGGTATAAGGGCGGGCCTTCTGTCAGCCCTGTGTTTGATTGGTTTACCTCCGGAGCTGGTAAGTGCATATTTGCTTGAGATGGGAAAAGTGTGGATCGTGCTTCAGATTTCATCCTGACACTTTTGAAATCACCAGTATGTTGGTAATTATTTCCCATTTCCATGGCTTTTTGCATCGTAATGGTGACCAGGTTGGTCTCTGCATCCTGAAGCCCATGATGCTTTTCGCAGAGAAAACTCTACTGAGGCCCAGCTAACTTGGTGTTTCCCATACCTGGCACCAGAGCCTTTGGAGATACGATTGTTTTCAGTATTATTTCACCGTCCTTTCGCCACTGTTTGAAGAACGGGAGCACTTTTCAACCTTTAGCCTAGGAATCCTTCTTTGGAGATGAGATATTTTTCTGGGGTGGCAAGGGCAGGGCCTCTGTCAGTCCTGGGTTTGTTGCACTAGCGCCAGACATGAGAAGTACGCCTTTGCGTGACAGGTGAATAGTGCGGATCCTGTTTCAGTCTAAAGACTGAAACAGGATCCGCACTTTTCACCGTTCCTTTCAGAATCATTTGCTTCATCAGCTAGGAATGGCGGTTCCTTCTCCAGACCAATGGAAGGCTAGGCCAAAGTAACTGGATCTTCCCAAGAGGTGTGTGGCACCGCTTTTGAAATAAGCGCTAGGTTGAGAACTATTTGGTATTTTTCCGTAGCACTTTTCACCATAATTGTCATAAGGTTGGTCTCTGCATCCTGAAGCATAGGATAGTTTTCACAGACAGAAGCATGCTGAGGCCCAGGAAACGTGGCATTTCCAACAGCTGGTACTAGAGACTATCAAGAAAGTGTACTTTTAAGTATTATTCCACTGCGGTTTCACCATTATTTTCAGAACCAGAGCCGGTTTCACGCATTAGCATAAGAATCCTCCCTCCCAGTTGAGGTTTCTGTGTGGGGTGTAAGGGCGGGCCTTCTGTCAGCCCTGTGTTTGATTGGTTTACCTCCGGAGCTGGTAAGTGCATATTTGCTTGAGATGGGAAAAGTGTGGATCGTGCTTCAGATTTCATCCTGACACTTTTGAAATCACCAGTATGTTGGTAATTATTTCCCATTTCCATGGCTTTTTGCATCGTAATGGTGACCAGGTTGGTCTCTGCATCCTGAAGCCCATGATGCTTTTCGCAGAGAAAACTCTACTGAGGCCCAGCTAACTTGGTGTTTCCCATACCTGGCACCAGAGCCTTTGGAGATACGATTGTTTTCAGTATTATTTCACCGTCCTTTCGCCACTGTTTGAAGAACGGGAGCACTTTTCAACCTTTAGCCTAGGAATCCTTCTTTGGAGATGAGATATTTTTCTGGGGTGGCAAGGGCAGGGCCTCTGTCAGTCCTGGGTTTGTTGCACTAGCGCCAGACATGAGAAGTACGCCTTTGCGTGACAGGTGAATAGTGCGGATCCTGTTTCAGTCTAAAGACTGAAACAGGATCCGCACTTTTCACCGTTCCTTTCAGAATCATTTGCTTCATCAGCTAGGAATGGCGGTTCCTTCTCCAGACCAATGGAAGGCTAGGCCAAAGTAACTGGATCTTCCCAAGAGGTGTGTGGCACCGCTTTTGAAATAAGCGCTAGGTTGAGAACTATTTGGTATTTTTCCGTAGCACTTTTCACCATAATTGTCATAAGGTTGGTCTCTGCATCCTGAAGCATAGGATAGTTTTCACAGACAGAAGCATGCTGAGGCCCAGGAAACGTGGCATTTCCAACAGCTGGTACTAGAGACTATCAAGAAAGTGTACTTTTAAGTATTATTCCACTGTGGTTTCACCATTATTTTCAGAACCAGAGCCAGTTTCACGCATTAGCATAAGAATCCTCCCTCCCAGTTGAGGTTTCTGTGTGGGGTGTAAGGGCGGGCCTTCTGTCAGCCCTGTGTTTGATTTGTTTACCTCCGGAGCTGGTAAGTGCATATTTGCTTGAGATGGGAAAAGTGTGGATCGTGCTTCAGATTTCATCCTGACACTTGTGAAATCACCAGTATGTTGGTAATTATTTCCCATTTCCATGGCTTTTTGCATCGGAATGGTGACCAGGTTGGTCTCTGCATCCTGAAGCCCATGATGCTTTTCGCAGAGAAAACTCTACTGAGGCCCAGCTAACTTGGTATTTCCCATACCTGGCACCAGAGCCTTTGGAGATACGATTGTTTTCAGTATTATTTCACCGTCCTTTCGCCACTGTTTGAAGAACGGGAGCACTTTTCAACCTTTAGCCTAGGAATCCTTCTTTGGAGATGAGATATTTTTCTGGGGTGGCAAGGGCAGGGCCTCTGTCAGTCCTGGGTTTGTTGCACTAGCGCCAGACATGAGAAGTACGCCTTTGCGTGACAGGTGAATAGTGCGGATCCTGTTTCAGTCTAAAGACTGAAACAGGATCCGCACTTTTCACCGTTCCTTTCAGAATCATTTGCTTCATCAGCTAGGAATGGCGGTTCCTTCTCCAGACCAATGGAAGGCTAGGCCAAAGTAACTGGATCTTCCCAAGAGGTGTGTGGCACCGCTTTTGAAATAAGCGCTAGGTTGAGAACTATTTGGTATTTTTCCGTAGCACTTTTCACCATAATTGTCATAAGGTTGGTCTCTGCATCCTGAAGCATAGGATAGTTTTCACAGACAGAAGCATGCTGAGGCCCAGGAAACGTGGCATTTCCAACAGCTGGTACTAGAGACTATCAAGAAAGTGTACTTTTAAGTATTATTCCACTGCAGTTTCACCATTATTTTCAGAACCAGAGCCGGTTTCACGCATTATCATAAGAATCCTCCCTCCCAGTTGAGGTTTCTGTGTGGGGTGTAAGGGCGGGCCTTCTGTCAGCCCTGTGTTTGATTTGTTTACCTCCGGAGCTGGTAAGTGCATATTTGCTTGAGATGGGAAAAGTGTGGATCGTGCTTCAGATTTCATCCTGACACTTGTGAAATCACCAGTATGTTGGTAATTATTTCCCATTTCCATGGCTTTTTGCATCGTAATGGTGACCAGGTTGGTCTCTGCATCCTGAAGCCTATGATGCTTTTCGCAGAGAAAACTCTACTGAGGCCCAGCTAACTTGGTATTTCCCATACCTGGCACCAGAGCCGTTGGAGATACGATTGTTTTCAGTATTATTTCACCGTCCTTTCGCCACTGTTTGAAGAACGGGAGCACTTTTCAACCTTTAGCCTAGGAATCCTTCTTTGGAGATGAGATATTTTTCTGGGGTGGCAAGGGCAGGGCCTCTGTCAGTCCTGGGTTTGTTGCACTAGCGCCAGACATGAGAAGTACGCCTTTGCGTGACAGGTGAATAGTGCGGATCCTGTTTCAGTCTAAAGACTGAAACAGGATCCGCACTTTTCACCGTTCCTTTCAGAATCATTTGCTTCATCAGCTAGGAATGGCGGTTCCTTCTCCAGACCAATGGAAGGCTAGGCCAAAGTAACTGGATCTTCCCAAGAGGTGTGTGGCACCGCTTTTGAAATAAGCGCTAGGTTGAGAACTATTTGGTATTTTTCCGTAGCACTTTTCACCATAATTGTCATAAGGTTGGTCTCTGCATCCTGAAGCATAGGATAGTTTTCACAGACAGAAGCATGCTGAGGCCCAGGAAACGTGGCATTTCCAACAGCTGGTACTAGAGACTATCAAGAAAGTGTTCTTTTAAGTATTATTCCACTGTGGTTTCACCATTATTTTCAGAACCAGAGCCGGTTTCACGCATTAGCATAAGAATCCTCCCTCCCAGTTGAGGTTTCTGTGTGGGGTGTAAGGGCGGGCCTTCTGTCAGCCCTGTGTTTGATTGGTTTACCTCCGGAGCTGGTAAGTGCATATTTGCTTGAGATGGGAAAAGTGTGGATCGTGCTTCAGATTTCATCCTGACACTTGTGAAATCACCAGTATGTTGGTAATTATTTCCCATTTCCATGGCTTTTTGCATCGTAATGGTGACCAGGTTGGTCTCTGCATCCTGAAGCCCATGATGCTTTTCGCAGAGAAAACTCTACTGAGGCCCAGCTAACTTGGTGTTTCCCATACCTGGCACCAGAGCCTTTGGAGATACGATTGTTTTCAGTATTATTTCACCGTCCTTTCGCCACTGTTTGAAGAACGGGAGCACTTTTCAACCTTTAGCCTAGGAATCCTTCTTTGGAGATGAGATATTTTTCTGGGGTGGCAAGGGCAGGGCCTCTGTCAGTCCTGGGTTTGTTGCACTAGCGCCAGACATGAGAAGTACGCCTTTGCGTGACAGGTGAATAGTGCGGATCCTGTTTCAGTCTAAAGACTGAAACAGGATCCGCACTTTTCACCGTTCCTTTCAGAATCATTTGCTTCATCAGCTAGGAATGGCGATTCCTTCTCCAGACCAATGGAAGGCTAGGCCAAAGTAACTGGATCTTCCCAAGAGGTGTGTGGCACCGCTTTTGAAATAAGCGCTAGGTTGAGAACTATTTGGTATTTTTCCGTAGCACTTTTCACCATAATTGTCATAAGGTTGGTCTCTGCATCCTGAAGCATAGGATAGTTTTCACAGACAGAAGCATGCTGAGGCCCAGGAAACGTGGCATTTCCAACAGCTGGTACTAGAGAGTATCAAGAAAGTGTACTTTTAAGTATTATTCCACTGCAGTTTCACCATTATTTTCAGAACCAGAGCCGGTTTCACGCATTAGCATAAGAATCCTCCCTCCCAGTTGAGGTTTCTGTGTGGGGTGTAAGGGCGGGCCTTCTGTCAGCCCTGTGTTTGATTGGTTTACCTCCGGAGCTGGTAAGTGCATATTTGCTTGAGATGGGAACAGTGTGGATCGTGCTTCAGATTTCATCCTGACACTTTTGAAATCACCAGTATGTTGGTAGTTATTTCCCATTTCCATGGCTTTTTGCATCGGAATGGTGACCAGGTTGGTCTCTGCATCCTGAAGCCTATGATGCTTTTCGCAGAGAAAACTCTACTGAGGCCCAGCTAACTTGGTATTTCCCATACCTGGCACCAGAGCCGTTGGAGATACGATTGTTTTCAGTATTATTTCACCGTCCTTTCGCCACTGTTTGAAGAACGGGAGCACTTTTCAACCTTTAGCCTAGGAATCCTTCTTTGGAGATGAGATATTTTTCTGGGGTGGCAAGGGCAGGGCCTCTGTCAGTCCTGGGTTTGTTGCACTAGCGCCAGACATGAGAAGTACGCCTTTGCGTGACAGGTGAATAGTGCGGATCCTGTTTCAGTCTAAAGACTGAAACAGGATCCGCACTTTTCACCGTTCCTTTCAGAATCATTTGCTTCATCAGCTAGGAATGGCGGTTCCTTCTCCAGACCAATGGAAGGCTAGGCCAAAGTAACTGGATCTTCCCAAGAGGTGTGTGGCACCGCTTTTGAAATAAGCGCTAGGTTGAGAACTATTTGGTATTTTTCCGTAGCACTTTTCACCATAATTGTCATAAGGTTGGTCTCTGCATCCTGAAGCATAGGATAGT
This sequence comes from Lemur catta, assembly GCF_020740605.2. Taxonomy (NCBI): domain Eukaryota; kingdom Metazoa; phylum Chordata; class Mammalia; order Primates; family Lemuridae; genus Lemur; species Lemur catta. The sequence goes on from NC_059138.1 coordinate 33,889,708, forward strand.
TTTCACAGACAGAAGCATGCTGAGGCCCAGGAAACGTGGCATTTCCAACAGCTGGTACTAGAGACTATCAAGAAAGTGTTCTTTTAAGTATTATTCCACTGTGGTTTCACCATTATTTTCAGAACCAGAGCCGGTTTCACGCATTAGCATAAGAATCCTCCCTCCCAGTTGAGGTTTCTGTGTGGGGTGTAAGGGCGGGCCTTCTGTCAGCCCTGTGTTTGATTGGTTTACCTCCGGAGCTGGTAAGTGCATATTTGCTTGAGATGGGAAAAGTGTGGATCGTGCTTCAGATTTCATCCTGACACTTGTGAAATCACCAGTATGTTGGTAATTATTTCCCATTTCCATGGCTTTTTGCATCGGAATGGTGACCAGGTTGGTCTCTGCATCCTGAAGCCCATGATGCTTTTCGCAGAGAAAACTCTACTGAGGCCCAGCTAACTTGGTGTTTCCCATACCTGGCACCAGAGCCTTTGGAGATACGATTGTTTTCAGTATTATTTCACCGTCCTTTCGCCACTGTTTGAAGAACGGGAGCACTTTTCAACCTTTAGCCTAGGAATCCTTCTTTGGAGATGAGATATTTTTCTGGGGTGGCAAGGGCAGGGCCTCTGTCAGTCCTGGGTTTGTTGCACTAGCGCCAGACATGAGAAGTACGCCTTTGCGTGACAGGTGAATAGTGCGGATCCTGTTTCAGTCTAAAGACTGAAACAGGATCCGCACTTTTCACCGTTCCTTTCAGAATCATTTGCTTCATCAGCTAGGAATGGCGATTCCTTCTCCAGACCAATGGAAGGCTAGGCCAAAGTAACTGGATCTTCCCAAGAGGTGTGTGGCACCGCTTTTGAAATAAGCGCTAGGTTGAGAACTATTTGGTATTTTTCCGTAGCACTTTTCACCATAATTGTCATAAGGTTGGTCTCTGCATCCTGAAGCATAGGATAGTTTTCACAGACAGAAGCATGCTGAGGCCCAGGAAACGTGGCATTTCCAACAGCTGGTACTAGAGAGTATCAAGAAAGTGTACTTTTAAGTATTATTCCACTGCAGTTTCACCATTATTTTCAGAACCAGAGCCGGTTTCACGCATTAGCATAAGAATCCTCCCTCCCAGTTGAGGTTTCTGTGTGGGGTGTAAGGGCGGGCCTTCTGTCAGCCCTGTGTTTGATTGGTTTACCTCCGGAGCTGGTAAGTGCATATTTGCTTGAGATGGGAACAGTGTGGATCGTGCTTCAGATTTCATCCTGACACTTTTGAAATCACCAGTATGTTGGTAGTTATTTCCCATTTCCATGGCTTTTTGCATCGGAATGGTGACCAGGTTGGTCTCTGCATCCTGAAGCCCATGATGCTTTTCGCAGAGAAAACTCTACTGAGGCCCAGCTAACTTGGTATTTCCCATACCTGGCACCAGAGCCTTTGGAGATACGATTGTTTTCAGTATTATTTCACCGTCCTTTCGCCACTGTTTGAAGAACGGGAGCACTTTTCAACCTTTAGCCTAGGAATCCTTCTTTGGAGATGAGATATTTTTCTGGGGTGGCAAGGGCAGGGCCTCTGTCAGTCCTGGGTTTGTTGCACTAGCGCCAGACATGAGAAGTACGCCTTTGCGTGACAGGTGAATAGTGCGGATCCTGTTTCAGTCTAAAGACTGAAACAGGATCCGCACTTTTCACCGTTCCTTTCAGAATCATTTGCTTCATCAGCTAGGAATGGCGGTTCCTTCTCCAGACCAATGGAAGGCTAGGCCAAAGTAACTGGATCTTCCCAAGAGGTGTGTGGCACCGCTTTTGAAATAAGTGCTAGGTTGAGAACTATTTGGTATTTTTCCGTAGCACTTTTCACCATAATTGTCATAAGGTTGGTCTCTGCATCCTGAAGCATAGGATAGTTTTCACAGACAGAAGCATGCTGAGGCCCAGGAAACGTGGCATTTCCAACAGCTGGTACTAGAGACTATCAAGAAAGTGTACTTTTAAGTATTATTCCACTGCGGTTTCACCATTATTTTCAGAACCAGAGCCAGTTTCACGCATTAGCATAAGAATCCTCCGTCCCAGATGAGGTTTCTGTGTGGGGTGTAAGGGCGGGCCTTCTGTCAGCCCTGTGTTTGATTGGTTTACCTCCGGAGCTGGTAAGTGCATATTTGCTTGAGATGGGAAAAGTGTGGATCGTGCTTCAGATTTCATCCTGACACTTGTGAAATCACCAGTATGTTGGTAATTATTTCCCATTTCCATGGCTTCTTGCATCGGAATGGTGACCAGGTTGGTCTCTGCATCCTGAAGCCCATGATGCTTTTCGCAGAGAAAACTCTACTGAGGCCCAGCTAACTTGGTATTTCCCATACCTGGCACCAGAGCCTTTGGAGATAGGATTGTTTTCAGTATTATTTCACCGTCCTTTCGCCACTGTTTGAAGAACGGGAGCACTTTTCAACCTTTAGCCTAGGAATCCTTCTTTGGAGATGAGATATTTTTCTGGGGTGGCAAGGGCAGGGCCTCTGTCAGTCCTGGGTTTGTTGCACTAGCGCCAGACATGAGAAGTACGCCTTTGCGTGACAGGTGAATAGTGCGGATCCTGTTTCAGTCTAAAGACTGAAACAGGATCCGCACTTTTCAGGGTTCCTTTCAGAATCATTTGTTTCATCAGCTAGGAATGGCGGTTCCTTCTCCAGACCAATGGAAGGCTAGGCCAAAGTAACTGGATCTTCCCAAGAGGTGTGTGGCACCGCTTTTGAAATAAGCGCTAGGTTGAGAACTATTTGGTATTTTTCCGTAGCACTTTTCACCATAATTGTCATAAGGTTGGTCTCTGCATCCTGAAGCATAGGATAGTTTTCACAGAGAGAAGCATGCTGAGGCCCAGGAAACGTGGCATTTCCAACAGCTGGTACTAGAGACTATCAAGAAAGTGTACTTTTAAGTATTATTCCACTGCGGTTTCACCATTATTTTCAGAACCAGAGCCAGTTTCACGCATTAGCATAAGAATCCTCCCTCCCAGTTGAGGTTTCTGTGTGGGGTGTAAGGGCGGGCCTTCTGTCAGCCCTGTGTTTGATTTGTTTACCTCCGGAGCTGATAAGTGCATATTTGCTTGAGATGGGAAAAGTGTGGATCGTGCTTCAGATTTCATCCTGACACTTTTGAAATCACCAGTATGTTGGTAATTATTTCCCATTTCCATGGCTTTTTGCATCGTAATGGTGACCAGGTTGGTCTCTGCATCCTGAAGCCCATGATGCTTTTCGCAGAGAAAACTCTACTGAGGCCCAGCTAACTTGGTATTTCCCATACCTGGCACCAGAGCCTTTGGAGATACGATTGTTTTCAGTATTATTTCACCGTCCTTTCGCCACTGTTTGAAGAACGGGAGCACTTTTCAACCTTTAGCCTAGGAATCCTTCTTTGGAGATGAGATATTTTTCTGGGGTGGCAAGGGCAGGGCCTCTGTCAGTCCTGGGTTTGTGGCACTAGCGCTAGACATGAGAAGTACGCCTTTGCGTGACAGGTGAATAGTGCGGATCCTGTTTCAGTCTAAAGACTGAAACAGGATCCGCACTTTTCACCGTTCCTTTCAGAATCATTTGCTTCATCAGCTAGGAATGGCGGTTCCTTCTCCAGACCAATGGAAGGCTAGGCCAAAGTAACTGGATCTTCCCAAGAGGTGTGTGGCACCGCTTTTGAAATAAGTGCTAGGTTGAGAACTATTTGGTATTTTTCCGTAGCACTTTTCACCATAATTGTCATAAGGTTGGTCTCTGCATCCTGAAGCATAGGATAGTTTTCACAGACAGAAGCATGCTGAGGCCCAGGAAACGTGGCATTTCCAACAGCTGGTACTAGAGACTATCAAGAAAGTGTACTTTTAAGTATTATTCCACTGCGGTTTCACCATTATTTTCAGAACCAGAGCCAGTTTCACGCATTAGCATAAGAATCCTCCGTCCCAGATGAGGTTTCTGTGTGGGGTGTAAGGGCGGGCCTTCTGTCAGCCCTGTGTTTGATTTGTTTACCTCCGGAGCTGGTAAGTGCATATTTGCTTGAGATGGGAAAAGTGTGGATCGTGCTTCAGATTTCATCCTGACACTTGTGAAATCACCAGTATGTTGGTAATTATTTCCCATTTCCATGGCTTCTTGCATCGGAATGGTGACCAGGTTGGTCTCTGCATCCTGAAGCCCATGATGCTTTTCGCAGAGAAAACTCTACTGAGGCCCAGCTAACTTGGTATTTCCCATACCTGGCACCAGAGCCTTTGGAGATAGGATTGTTTTCAGTATTATTTCACCGTCCTTTCGCCACTGTTTGAAGAACGGGAGCACTTTTCAACCTTTAGCCTAGGAATCCTTCTTTGGAGATGAGATATTTTTCTGGGGTGGCAAGGGCAGGGCCTCTGTCAGTCCTGGGTTTGTTGCACTAGCGCCAGACATGAGAAGTACGCCTTTGCGTGACAGGTGAATAGTGTGGATCCTGTTTCAGTCTAAAGACTGAAACAGGATCCGCACTTTTCACGGTTCCTTTCAGAATCATTTGCTTCATCAGCTAGGAATGGCGGTTCCTTCTCCAGACCAATGGAAGGCTAGGCCAAAGTAACTGGATCTTCCCAAGAGGTGTGTGGCACCGCTTTTGAAATAAGCGCTAGGTTGAGAACTATTTGGTATTTTTCCGTAGCACTTTTCACCATAATTGTCATAAGGTTGGTCTCTGCATCCTGAAGCATAGGATAGTTTTCACAGAGAGAAGCATGCTGAGGCCCAGGAAACGTGGCATTTCCAACAGCTGGTACTAGAGACTATCAAGAAAGTGTACTTTTAAGTATTATTCCACTGCGGTTTCACCATTATTTTCAGAACCAGAGCCAGTTTCACGCATTAGCATAAGAATCCTCCGTCCCAGATGAGGTTTCTGTGTGGGGTGTAAGGGCGGGCCTTCTGTCAGCCCTGTGTTTGATTTGTTTACCTCCGGAGCTGGTAAGTGCATATTTGCTTGAGATGGGAAAAGTGTGGATCGTGCTTCAGATTTCATCCTGACACTTGTGAAATCACCAGTATGTTGGTAATTATTTCCCATTTCCATGGCTTCTTGCATCGGAATGGTGACCAGGTTGGTCTCTGCATCCTGAAGCCCATGATGCTTTTCGCAGAGAAAACTCTACTGAGGCCCAGCTAACTTGGTATTTCCCATACCTGGCACCAGAGCCTTTGGAGATAGGATTGTTTTCAGTATTATTTCACCGTCCTTTCGCCACTGTTTGAAGAACGGGAGCACTTTTCAACCTTTAGCCTAGGAATCCTTCTTTGGAGATGAGATATTTTTCTGGGGTGGCAAGGGCAGGGCCTCTGTCAGTCCTGGGTTTGTTGCACTAGCGCCAGACATGAGAAGTACGCCTTTGCGTGACAGGTGAATAGTGTGGATCCTGTTTCAGTCTAAAGACTGAAACAGGATCCGCACTTTTCACGGTTCCTTTCAGAATCATTTGCTTCATCAGCTAGGAATGGCGGTTCCTTCTCCAGACCAATGGAAGGCTAGGCCAAAGTAACTGGATCTTCCCAAGAGGTGTGTGGCACCGCTTTTGAAATAAGCGCTAGGTTGAGAACTATTTGGTATTTTTCCGTAGCACTTTTCACCATAATTGTCATAAGGTTGGTCTCTGCATCCTGAAGCATAGGATAGTTTTCACAGACAGAAGCATGCTGAGGCCCAGGAAACGTGGCATTTCCAACAGCTGGTACTAGAGACTATCAAGAAAGTGTACTTTTAAGTATTATTCCACTGCGGTTTCACCATTATTTTCAGAACCAGAGCCAGTTTCACGCATTAGCATAAGAATCCTCCGTCCCAGATGAGGTTTCTGTGTGGGGTGTAAGGGCGGGCCTTCTGTCAGCCCTGTGTTTGATTTGTTTACCTCCGGAGCTGGTAAGTGCATATTTGCTTGAGATGGGAAAAGTGTGGATCGTGCTTCAGATTTCATCCTGACACTTGTGAAATCACCAGTATGTTGGTAATTATTTCCCATTTCCATGGCTTCTTGCATCGGAATGGTGACCAGGTTGGTCTCTGCATCCTGAAGCCCATGATGCTTTTCGCAGAGAAAACTCTACTGAGGCCCAGCTAACTTGGTATTTCCCATACCTGGCACCAGAGCCTTTGGAGATAGGATTGTTTTCAGTATTATTTCACCGTCCTTTCGCCACTGTTTGAAGAACGGGAGCACTTTTCAACCTTTAGCCTAGGAATCCTTCTTTGGAGATGAGATATTTTTCTGGGGTGGCAAGGGCAGGGCCTCTGTCAGTCCTGGGTTTGTTGCACTAGCGCCAGACATGAGAAGTACGCCTTTGCGTGACAGGTGAATAGTGTGGATCCTGTTTCAGTCTAAAGACTGAAACAGGATCCGCACTTTTCACGGTTCCTTTCAGAATCATTTGCTTCATCAGCTAGGAATGGCGGTTCCTTCTCCAGACCAATGGAAGGCTAGGCCAAAGTAACTGGATCTTCCCAAGAGGTGTGTGGCACCGCTTTTGAAATAAGCGCTAGGTTGAGAACTATTTGGTATTTTTCCGTAGCACTTTTCACCATAATTGTCATAAGGTTGGTCTCTGCATCCTGAAGCATAGGATAGTTTTCACAGAGAGAAGCATGCTGAGGCCCAGGAAACGTGGCATTTCCAACAGCTGGTACTAGAGACTATCAAGAAAGTGTACTTTTAAGTATTATTCCACTGCGGTTTCACCATTATTTTCAGAACCAGAGCCAGTTTCACGCATTAGCATAAGAATCCTCCCTCCCAGTTGAGGTTTCTGTGTGGGGTGTAAGGGCGGGCCTTCTGTCAGCCCTGTGTTTGATTTGTTTACCTCCGGAGCTGATAAGTGCATATTTGCTTGAGATGGGAAAAGTGTGGATCGTGCTTCAGATTTCATCCTGACACTTTTGAAATCACCAGTATGTTGGTAATTATTTCCCATTTCCATGGCTTTTTGCATCGTAATGGTGACCAGGTTGGTCTCTGCATCCTGAAGCCCATGATGCTTTTCGCAGAGAAAACTCTACTGAGGCCCAGCTAACTTGGTATTTCCCATACCTGGCACCAGAGCCTTTGGAGATACGATTGTTTTCAGTATTATTTCACCGTCCTTTCGCCACTGTTTGAAGAACGGGAGCACTTTTCAACCTTTAGCCTAGGAATCCTTCTTTGGAGATGAGATATTTTTCTGGGGTGGCAAGGGCAGGGCCTCTGTCAGTCCTGGGTTTGTTGCACTAGCGCCAGACATGAGAAGTACGCCTTTGCGTGACAGGTGAATAGTGTGGATCCTGTTTCAGTCTAAAGACTGAAACAGGATCCGCACTTTTCACCGTTCCTTTCAGAATCATTTGCTTCATCAGCTAGGAATGGCGGTTCCTTCTCCAGACCAATGGAAGGCTAGGCCAAAGTAACTGGATCTTCCCAAGAGGTGTGTGGCACCGCTTTTGAAATAAGCGCTAGGTTGAGAACTATTTGGTATTTTTCCGTAGCACTTTTCACCATAATTGTCATAAGGTTGGTCTCTGCATCCTGAAGCATAGGATAGTTTTCACAGAGAGAAGCATGCTGAGGCCCAGGAAACGTGGCATTTCCAACAGCTGGTACTAGAGACTATCAAGAAAGTGTACTTTTAAGTATTATTCCACTGCGGTTTCACCATTATTTTCAGAACCAGAGCCAGTTTCACGCATTAGCATAAGAATCCTCCCTCCCAGTTGAGGTTTCTGTGTGGGGTGTAAGGGCGGGCCTTCTGTCAGCCCTGTGTTTGATTTGTTTACCTCCGGAGCTGGTAAGTGCATATTTGCTTGAGATGGGAAAAGTGTGGATCGTGCTTCAGATTTCATCCTGACACTTTTGAAATCACCAGTATGTTGGTAATTATTTCCCATTTCCATGGCTTTTTGCATCGTAATGGTGACCAGGTTGGTCTCTGCATCCTGAAGCCCATGATGCTTTTCGCAGAGAAAACTCTACTGAGGCCCAGCTAACTTGGTGTTTCCCATACCTGGCACCAGAGCCTTTGGAGATAGGATTGTTTTCAGTATTATTTCACCATCCTTTTGCCACTGTTTGAAGAACGGGAGCACTTTTCAACCTTTAGCCTAGGAATCCTTCTTTGGAGATGAGATATTTTTCTGGGGTGGCAAGGGCAGGGCCTCTGTCAGTCCTGGGTTTGATTTGACTACTGCCAGACAAGGGAAGTGTGCATTTGTGTGAGAGGTGAAAAATGCGGATCCTGTTTCAGTCTAGACTGAAACAGTATCTGCACTTTTCACTGTTATTTTCAGAATCACTTGATTCATCGGCTGGGAATGACGATTCGATCTCTAGAAGAATTGAAGTCTAGGCCCAGGTATCTCGATTTTTCCAATAGGTGTGCGGCAGAACTGTTGCAATAACCACTATGTTGAGAATTATTTGCCATTTTTTATAGCACTTTTCAGCATAATTTTAGTGAGGTTGGTCTCTGCATCCTTAAGCCTGAGAAAGATTTCGCAGACGAAAGTATGCTGAGGCCCAGTAAACTTCGAATTTGCAATACTTGGTAGTAGATCCTTTCAGGAAACCATTGCTTTCAGTATTATTTCACCATCTTTTTACCATTATTTAAAGAATCGGAGAGTTTTCCACCCATTAGCATGACAATCTTCCTTGGAGGTTAGATTTCTGTCTGGGGTGGCAAGTGTAGGGCCTCTGTCAGTCCTGGGTTTGATTTGACTACTGCCAGACAAGAGAAGTGCGGATTTGTGTGACAGGTCAAAAGTGCAGATCCTGTTTCAGTCTAGACTGAAACAGGATCTGCACTTTTCACCGTTATTTTCAGAATCACTTTATTCATCAGCTGGGAATCGAGATTGGATGTCTATAGCAGTCGAAGGCTCAGACCAGGTGTCTCGATTTTTCCAAGAGGTGTGCGGCGGAACTGTTGAAATAACTACTATGTTGAGAATATTTTGCCATTTTTTATAGCACTTTTCACCATAATTTTGATAAGGTTGGTCTCTGCATTCTTAGGCCTGGGATAGTTTTTGTAGACAAAACTAGGCTGAAGCCCAGTAAACCTGGCATTTCCAATACTCGGTATTAGAGCCTTGCAAGAAATCACTGTTTTAAGTATTATTCCACTATCCTTCCACCATTATTTTAAGAACCAGAGCAATTTTCACCCATTAGCGTAGGAATCCTTCGTTGTAGTTGAGATTTCTGTGTGGGGTGTAAGTGCAGAGCCTCTGTCAGTCCTGTGTTTGATCTGATTATCTCCAGAGATGAGAAGTGCACATTTGTGTGAGATGTGAAAAGTCTGGATCGGATATCAGATTTTAGCCTGACGCTTTTGAAATAACCAGTATGTTGATAATTATTTGCCATTTTTATTGTCTTTTTCACCGTAATAGTGATAAGGTTGGTCTCTGCATCCTTAAGCCTATGATGGTTTTCGCAGAGAAAACTCTACTGAGGCCCAGCTAACTTGGTATTTCCCACACTTGGTACCAGAGCAACTATGAAGTTCAATTAAAGTTTTTTGAAATTATACATATAACACCCTTATAAGAATATCAATGCTATCATCAAAACTGTCTTAAAAATAAAAGTATAGTATTTACCTTCTTGCTCTTCTTTTTGCATTTCTTCCCTTTGAATCTCTCTATTCCTCAAACCCTGTGAGATCTAGAGTATAGAAGACCTGCTAATGTTTGAGTTGATATCAGACCTCAGTAGGTACTTTGGAAGTGAAGAAATGAATTATTTACAAGACGAGAAGCTGTTCTTCACAGTAATTAAATGGGCTGTAGAAATGATTCAGTGACGAAGAATGCTGAGCACTAGCTGCCCCGTTTTTGTGATTGAAATAAATGCCCTAGGCGCACATTTCTTTTTCTATCCCATCATAACAAATAAAGACCCTGTCACCCCAGCAACTCATTATTGTTTTTTTTCTATTTGGTGAAATCCAAAGAGATCTTCTGTGGTTATAGTTGGGAATTTTTAAAGCCCGAAAATCCCTGTTGCTCCGTAAAGCTGAAAATAAACCGTATGCTAGCCCATTCTACACTGTCCAGGGTGTTTTTTGGAATTACATCTAAGAGCTGAGAAAATGTAACACAGAGGTTTTTACCAAAGCTTACATAATCTTCAGTTCTTTACACTTGGGCTTTTTTTTTTTTTTTTTTGAGCATTTCTCCAATGTATCTTTCCCATATATTTAGACAGAGTTGAGAATGATTTTCCATAGAGAGTGGAAAAAATGCTTCTAATTGAACCTTTTCAAACATTTGCCTTTGAAATGTAAAAGCTTGTTTTATACTAATGATATGGAGTATTTTAATATTTACAATAATTCCTTTTCTGTTTTAGTCAACTACTCTGGAATTCTTTACTAACTGCAATTTTATCCATTGTTGAGGTTACTCCAAATGATAAGTTAAGCACTTAAGTCAGACAATTAATCTAGAAAGATGGAAGAAGATGGTGGGGATGGGGGTAGGCTGAGGTGGTGTGACAACCTTTGAAATAGCTGTAGCACATTCAACAAAACAGTACCTTTCCTATCAGAAACCAGGGATGATTTCAACCCTGAGAAAAAGCACCTGATTGTGCTTGATCACCTGATTATGATTTTTCATACCTAACGTTGCTAAAATCGTAACTGGCACATATATGTATATATATATGTGTGTGTGTGTGTGTATATATATATATATATATATATATGTATGTGATGTGTATATATATTACTTACTATCCTAAGTTTCTGTCCTATGGTCAAGATACATTAAATAATCTCAGTAATTCCTTTCAAGAGGAAATTAAGGATTATTAAATCAATCGTTTTGAAAAGTTATTATACATTTATTAGGAATTCATATTCCTATTGGACTATATCTGTCATCAATGTGGAAAGACATTACTTTGTAATAAAGGTGATCAAGTAGAAGAACTGAAGGTTTGTACACTGTTAGTGTGTTGGTAGATTGTTAGTAAGAAAACTCAGGGTTTGATATGACATTAACAGTAGGTGGCTAAAAACAAAAAAAGTAGCATTGCTAGCACTTGTTGATTTACCTTTCTTTGCACCGTGATGTTCACTATTACTTGGTCATTTTTGAAAGGTATAAATTATTTTACCCATTGTTTTTACATATATCCATTAATTTTTTACAACATATTAAAATACCTTTCACCTGAAATGGCTGAGGCTTTTGTAAAATCTCTTTCTCAAAATTGATATCCTTAAAAACATAGGCTATATTTAATCATAGGTATTCCTTCTGCAAATAACTATAGAATATTTGTGCATTTTGGACAGTTTTCAGGGCAACCATTGCCCAACAGAGGAATCTCATACAAAACTAACCAATCTCAACCAATTTTGTCAGTTTCTGGGAATGGGTACTTCCGTAAACTTTAACTTGTTCCCCAGTACTCTTACAATTCCAACACACACTTGAGAGAGCTGACCTATGCGATTGTGCTGGTCTTGGCCATCTGGTTCCAAGGACCATCAGAAAGCTACCTTGGTTCTTGTGCTTGGAGTCCAGTGTCTCTTGGTTTTGAGAAGATACTTCCAGATTTGAGATCTTTTGATTTTTGGCTTTTTTGTCGTTGTGATAAAAGATTTTCTTTTAGAGTAGGATTTTTTTTTTATGATAACCTACTCATCTTCTGATACAAATAGATAGAAAAAGACTTGGCTCTATCAAGTATTCTGATGGTAGACACATGTTGTATTCCAGCACCTGTCCTCAGTGCTCCTGTCCCCACCTGCATAGCCTTTTAGGTGTGTGGCTTTTCTTAATATGCTGGTGCCCTGCAGTTAGTACTTTCTCTTGAATACGTGGGAAAAGAATTATTTTGTGTTCTGGAAATCGTTTTTTAAAACACAAAGATAAAGATATTTCATCAGCAGATAATCTCTTAATGATGGGATTCCTAGTTATCCCATCTGAAGTCAATCCTAATATTTTTTCTGACAGATTTCTGTGGCCTGGGGCTAGATTTCAATGGGAGCAGTTCAGAAATGTCCACATGCTGTTGAACCCAAAACTTGTTATGTTATGCTCTCTAACAAACGCAACTAATGAGACAACAGTTTATAGTAGAAAACTTTCAAATATCATTCCAAGATGTGGAATTGGTTTACCTGAAATTTTATAAATAGCACTCCATACTAACTTTAAGATGGGTTACCATGTGATTTTTTTTTTGGGGGGGAGTTTGTTGGGTTTGTTTGTTTTGTAGATGCTACAATTCTGTTTTAAGAATGCTTTACTGATAAAATTTTAATGTTGAAAGCTATTGCATTTGACAAATATACCAAGTATTAGATGTTTATTTTGTGCTTACAATATTAGAAATGGTTTATTTCTGTTTTATACAGAGTACAATAACAACTTTATTAAATATTTCTACTCAGTTTTTGTCTTTATGGGCTGACTTCTTGTAGACAGACATATATGCCTTGGGATTCCTCTCTAACATTGTCCTTTGGGACTGGTGAAGGCAGTTTTAGGTAGATGCAGTTTCATACAGAACTGGTTTCTGTGACTAGTGTTTCCTCTTGGGTGCTATAAAAATAACTTGCCCTTATAGTCTGAGCCTAAAAGAAAACAGGGAGATATTCTCTAATAAATCCTATTTCCTTCTTTGCTTATTGATTTTTGGGAACATGTGTTGACTGGAGGCAGAAGTTTGCAGTCTCTTAAAGTAATGACTTAGGGAGAAACTGAAATATAGAAAAAAGGGAAGAGGGTAAAGAATCATTGGTAAAGGAATAATGCAGAATAGTGTGAGAAGTGTATATGGGTCTCAATGGAGCGCTTCTCCCTTCCAGGGGGCTGGGGGCTGGGCTCCCTTGGACAGAGGGTCCCGCCTCCTCCCGCTCCACTCCAAGTGGCACACTGCAGTCTGGCTCTATCTCCCGTCCATCCCCTCAACAACCCTCGACTTTCCACCCCTGGACTCCCAGGCAATGAGCTGATGAATGAATGCCCCCCCCAACACCTGCCTCCCACTCCTCAGTCACTGCCCCCACCCCACCCTTTGGTGCTACCCTTCCCCAGAGGTAAGCACTGGATGTCCGCTGACCCCAGGCTGGGACCCCTTCACTCCTTGCTACTTCCAGGTGGGTTCACGGTGAAGGGACTAATGTCAGATGACAGAGGGAAGTGGGACTTCCCTTGACTGAGCTGTGTGTTCGTTCTGCTGCCTCGGCCCAGCTCTGCGTACTTCCCACCCCCACCCCCCATTGCTCCAAGCTCACCTTACCATGCCAGGTGGTTTGGGGACCAAGACGCTGGGGGTGTATCAGGATCCTAATGGTGCTGCCTGCCCTATTTATACTTGGGTCTGTCTTAAAAGGGAAAAATCCCCTCTATTGTATATTTAATCTGCTTCTTCCTTAGGGAAGGCTGGGATAGGATGAGGGAGATTCCAGCAAAACCCTTCCCCCCCCCCACACCCCTCCCCCTGGCCATAGGGCAAAATTGGCATCTCAAGTCTGAGAATAAACCAATGAACTGTGAAAAAAAAAAAAATGTCTATTTGCAAGGCAGTAGTGTATGGCCGGTTCTGCGTTCTGTGCTACCAACACCAGAGAACAATGTCTGGAACCGATGAATGTCACTTGCTCAGCTTTTCCTTCTCTGCCTTTTTTTTTCCACCTTAGCATTTCCTATGTGTTCATTCTTCCATTCATCCATTACATTCTTTTTTTTCTTGTTCCCTCCCATTTCATCAGGAATATCAAACCAACAGGCATCTCGCTTTTTATTGAGATTTCCAGTCTTGTTTCCTCCCCTGATTATTTTCTTGACTCATAAACATGCTCATGTGTTTCTTATATAGTTCTCTCCATTCTATCCCATCACACAGTTGCTATGTTACTTCTATTTCCTTCTTGCCAGTTTCCTAGAAGAATGTCACAATTCTTGTAGATTCAAAAATATTGCACCTGCTAATGTCCTTTTGGAGAAATGAACCCAGGTTATAAACAAAGTTGTTTTTCTGGTTTTGGCATAGTTAAAATTTTCCTTGTTTCATTTTACAATTAGCTATAATTTTGTTGCTATAAAATGACATTGTACATTAACTCACCTATTATTACATCATTTAGCAGAGAATCAAAGTCGACAATGATCAGACAACTGAGTGATCCTTTGCTAGCTGTCAGAGGTTGGGTTCCCCAGAAGCAGACGCTGAGATGAGGATTTGCTTGCAAATAATTTATTAAGAAAATGAGAAACCAATTAAATAGTGATAGAATAGGAAAAGAAGGAGAAGAAGAGATGTGATTTAAGGCAAAGTCTCTTTAATGATAGCTTTAATCTAAACCTTCATGGGAGGTCTGGAACATGAATTATATGTCTATTCCAACCCACATTAAATGAGCTGGATATTCATACTTCATTCCTATCAGCCATTGACTGAGACCCACAGGACTGGAGGAGAGTTGGTAGGGGAGATGCTCATCACAGTTGGACAAAGGGGCTCTAATAGGCTGAAGGTAGAAGAACACTTAGCAGGTGCTATCTTTTGGAAGCAAAATTACACTGAAACATGAGAGGCACAGTATGTTTTGTCATGTGCACAGGTCTTAAGGAACCATGTAATGGGATTGAATAATGTACTTTGTACTCCACTCTATTCTTATTTTTTTTTTATTCCTCCTCCTCCTGTTCCTCCTCCTCATTCTCCTTCCTTTCTTCCTCCCTCCCTCCCTGCTTCCTCCTCCTCCTCCTCCTCCTTCACATTTCACTACTTTGATTGGAAAAAGGAAGGAGGGGCTTTTGGATGGATAATTGTGCAGATTCTTCTTTGATATTATACCAGAACTCAACAAGTGGTACTTTCTTAGAGATTTGTTACAATGTGGAATCTGAAGCTACATCGGTGTATTTTTTTGCTTCAGAATCCACTGGTCTCTCTTACATTTGAATAGTTTATCCATGCATAATATTGTAACACATGTATTGATCATTTGGAAAATGTCAATTTCCTGATTTATGTAAATCTTCCAAATGTTGGTGCATTTCATTATACGGCATTGACAAATCCCATTTGTTAATATCACCACTGATTTAATGAGAAAAGTCATTGTACTGGGAAGCTGTTACAATGGAAGATATAAGTTTTTCTCATAACTGTCATAGTAGCAGATATAATTTTTCAAACCTCTTATTTTTACTTGAAAGCTTTAATGAGTACTGTCAATTGTTTCTCTTGAAGTGACAGATTCACTTTATTCATTTTTGTGAAAATGTCTGCCAAAAGCCCAACTCTAAATAACCATGGTTTATTTGTCAGTTGTTTTTTCAGGTAAAAGTAGTGTTTCATGACAAAAAAGTGGCTAGTTCAGCTTGCAACTAAGACAACCACATGGGTGCTATTCCTTGAAATCACCATCATACTTTGGTATGCAGCAAATGCTTTTTATATATTTGCCTTTCCACCCTACAGAATAACAGAACAAATTAAACTTGAGATATAATGGAAATAAGATTTTTTTACTACTTTATCAAGGACAGTCTTGAATAAAACTGGCTTTTTTGTTTCTTTGCTTTAATGACAGTGCATGGCAGTGAAGAGTACAATGCCTCTTAGTACAGTTTTGTGTCAGGGTCTTGATTTGTGCTAAATCACTAGAAATTCTCTCATCAGTGATTTTGTACCATCTGTGCAAATATTAACACAGCAAAAGAGGAAAATAACATCTTAATATTTTTATGAAAATAATTTTGCCCTCATGGATTTTTGAAAGGTTCTCAGGGATGCCAGGAGTCCATTGAGCACAGTTTAAGAATTACGACTTTAAGGAAAGCAACAACGCTCAGTATTCTGCATCTTGCTTAGCGTCTTTCAATTTTTGCACACAAATTGCAATCACCATTTAATTTAGTCCTTGAGTAATTTTGGAAGATGGCACTATAGACCTCTTTTTTCAACTTCCGTGGGTACTCCTAATTTTAACAGAGATCCTTCCTAGTATGTCATTAGCAGTTATTTTTTTTCATGGAAATTTTCCTATGACTGATTCATTCATGTGAAAACCATAGTTTGCTAAGGCCACCACATTAATTTTCCTTAATCTATTTGTTTCGAATAATTTTTGTGTATTCATTTTATTAGTATATACTTCAGTTTTGAAAGGATCAGAATCATGACATTCCCACTTTGTGGTTTTCAAATGCACTTTAGTTCCCAAAGCACTTCCAAACACATCAACTCTATCAGGCCTGGCACCAATCCTGTGTGGTTGACGGGGCAGGTTGTCTCCACCTGAGTAAGCCCAGGTTGAGAGAGGGGAAGTGAGTTGAGGCCAACAAGGAGTGAGCGGCAGAACAGAACTAAGATGTTCTGTTTCTGTCTCCAGTTCCCTCCAGGGTACAGGGCTCCTTTACTTTTAATAATTTAAAAGACGTTTCATATTTTTCTCCCTACTGTGTGTAGCAGGTTTCTGTTGTCATTTCATATTGTAAGATGCCTGCATAGGCTGTTGACTTAGATAAAAATACTGTGCAACTGAAGAAATGGCAACTACCCATAGGAGTCGTGGTCTCGGCAAAGGCCCGATACTGCTCAGAATTCTGTTGTAACCGTGAAGGTTAATACCTTTTTAACCTTATTAAATATCAGCAAACCCAGGTATGAAATTTTCAGCTGCAGAGAGAACTGCAGGAAACAACCTAAATAAACCCTACAGCCAATTTAAGGCAAAACAATATGGAGATTGGAGATTTGCTGGGTAATTACACATGTTACAAAGTAAAGTTGACTGACTAATCTGTAATCATATGCTGGGATTAATAATACAAAAGGCTGAAGTACATGGTGTGAATTAATGAAAAAGGGTTTTGAACAGTTTACAATAGCAAACAGTGTTTGCATATTATAAAAATTAATTAAACATTAGTTTATTATATTTCTTTGTTGTATTCCCTTTTGGCCAAGAGAGTTGAATTGAGCTTCCTAGAATTCATTTTCTTTAATTACACTTAAACATTTTTTCGTTAATTTATTAGAAAATATTTTTAAAACACTGAAAATGAAAGAGAATAACAAAAGCTATGTACCCATCATCTAATTTATATTTTAATATTTTATGATATTAGCTTTTCTTAAAGAAATGAAACATTACAAAGATAATTAAAGCTTCCTTATCACTACTGAGTTAATTATTATTCTGAATTTACTGCTCATTTTTGCACAATGCATGCTTTTATATTTTGATACATATTTTTATTGATATATTTATAGTACTTTTCAAAATTTGGTATCCTCTGTATCATTTGGCAACAATTTTTTCTTCAACATTGTTTTTGAGATTATCCATATTTACATGTGCAGCTCTTATCTAAGAATACAATATGCAGCATTCCTTAATGAGTATGCTAATTCATGTAAACTCTTCTATTGATGGCTATCTAGGTTCCTTCCAATTCTTGCTATAAGGAGCGATGTCATGCTGTGTAATTTCTTGTGCACATGGACAGCAATTTCTTTAGGGTATATACCTAGAAGTAGAATTGCTAAGTTGGTGGTATTGTTAGGCAGGGACCAAATCTGCAGGTGGCAGATACCAGGCAGTTCCTAGGGCTGGCGGAGGGAGTGGGGAAGGGGCTGCAGCTAAACGCAGCTGCAGCTAACACGTGCAAAGAGGAGGATACACACCTGTGGAGCTGCAACTTTGTTATAAGAACACCTGTCAATCATTTATCTCAATCATCTGGTAACATCCTACACCTCCCATAATCCTACCCACCCCCGCCCCCCAGCCAATAAAAGGAAACCACCTGCCTGTTTTCAACTTCTTTCTCCTCTCCACTCATGGAGACTGACTAGTTCCTCTCTGGAAGGTACTCTCGCTTTGTATAGCTCCTTTTTTTCTGCAATAAGAGCTGTTTGTGTGGAATTGCTTCCTGCCTGTGGTCACCTTGTCACACCAGCCCTGCTTGTGAGTTTTCCAAGCAAGGAGCCGAAGAACTGGCGGGACAACAGTCCTCCACGCGTCTGGACCCAATGGTATGTGCTTCTTCAACTTTACTAAGCAGTATCAAATTGTTTTCAAAACAATTATCTTGAATGAATATTTAATTTAACAAAATGCTTTTCTTACATTTACTAATATAATAAATTTTCTGATGTTGAACCATATTGCAATCCTGGAATTAAATCTATCTTCTATGTCCCCTAATCTTCTAACAAATTTCTTTGAAATATTCAGAAACATCAACAAATTTGTTTTAAAACCCTAACTTTGGATTTTCTCTTCTCCAACAATATTTTGAGATCTTCTTTTCATCTTTTATTAATATATTTTATAGTGTATATATACTATATTTTACTTTATAATGCATATAAAGTAAATTATAAGTAGCAGCTCAGCTCTAACTTTGAAATTCATTTCTTTTTTTTTTATTTTATTTTGTGGGCCTATCCTATTTTAGTATGATAGGGATAGGGTGTGGTGTTTTGTTTTTTAACATTAACTGGAGAAATGTAATAGAAAAATGACATAATTCCTTAGAACTTGGAGAAATGCTGTGAGCATGAATTCATAGTCTAAAAATTAGGCTCCAGATTTATTCGGTGGAATTTCTTTTTCCAGTAGGCATTTACTGGCTTCTGGGGGAAGAAGTTAAAATGGTATTCCTATTGCTTGAATCATTCTAGAACTTGTTTAAGATTTATACCTCATTTACTTCCATTAAGGATCTGAGAAAGCTTTTCAAATTAAACACGGTAAAAACAGACAAAAAAGTTAAAAAGCGTGATTAAGTTCCCGTTATATAGAGCAGAAAAATTAGTGGTACTAGTGGTACTGTTTAATTATTGCAGTTGTATTTGATTCGACTGAACATTGATTTCAGATCATAGAATATTGATAGCTAAACAAAAAGACAACCATATTAAATTAGATATGATTTTATTGTTTCAAAAGCGAAAAGATGTTATGAAAGCTTAATAAAAATATATAAGCAAGAATAGAGACCCTCATTTAATTTGAATAATATGTAACTTAAATTTGTGACATAAATAGGGATAATTTTTGTGTTGAGCTAGCCCTATTTAAAATTTATGCAGTGGCAAATACAGCAGCTCAAACCATTGTGAAGATATTATACCTATACCACTTGTTTAAAATTTAGGGACTTGAGCCTCACTTCCAGGGATTAGGTCTTGCAAAGGGCCTGAAAATCAGGATATTGAACGTTGATAGTGGTCCTGGATCACACTTTGAGAAACAGTGCCTCAAACAAAGGAAAAAAAAAAGCTATGATTTTACTGTGACTGGGTCATTATTCCAGACTGTATAAAGAGGCTTTTAAAAATTTTTAGTAGTCTGGCATTTCAAAGTAGAGTAACTTAGAAATTTCCATATCAAAATAATTTGATAGTTAACAGCTGAATAGCTAAACCCAACAACCACTGTAACGTGTATCAGTAGATGACCTAGTAAGTTAGCAGTGTTGTAGTCTTTTCCTCTCTAACCTAATACTCTTATTTCCTTAAGTATTTTCATGACCTCCTTCACCCCTTTACTAATTTTAGTAGTCCAACTTAGGTGAGTTTTTAACTTGTACAGATATTCTAAGTTTTAAAAATATTGCAGTTTTTAAGAAGAACATTGGGATTTTTGTTAATATTCATTATTTTGTATTAGAAGAGACAGGCCCTTGATTTCCAAGATTTATTACACTTTTGCAATAACTGGCTTTAGCAAGGGGCCGGGATTCCAGAGCTCTTCATAGGAAAGTAATTTCTATCGGTGTCATTGCTAACCAAGTGAATGACTTTGACATACATAGCTTCGCCCTACAACTGGTCAGCTGGAAATAATTACTCAGAAACATAAACTATTTTAGTAACTGAATTCAAACCTTACATGTTATAAACTAGGTTAATTGGAGATCTTTCCACAATAGACTTTCACAACTCTTATTGGGTTAATGAAAAATATTCTAGATCTCGCTGAGTGTTACAGCCTTGGACATTTCTGTGATTTCTTTTAAGACCATATGGGGAGTATTTTATTTATGTTGCTTGAGTTTTATTGAAGCAGTTTGCTTTAACACTGTCATGGAAACAACTGATAAAACTTTTGTAAACATATTGAAAGTTTACACTTTCATTATTAAAAGTAGAAAATATAGCATATAATAGCACAGTTACATGTGTTCTTGATTTGCAGCTCTTTCAGGAGGTGGACCTTTATTTTCATAAGAAATGTGACATTTATAAGGATTGAAAAGCTTAACAGGGTATGCCCAGAAATTGGTAAGGCTTGCAGAACTTTGGTTTACTAGGCCTAGTGATGCCTTGCACAAAATACTTTAGGAACAGAGACTCAGTTTCCAGCTTGAAACATTTTTTTTATATTTTGGTATTTTTTTAAATTAAGACCATAAATGCTAGGCTACACCTGTCACATATAGGGAGAAAAGATGAGTAAGGAGGGAAGATTCTTATTATTGTGCTTACGATTCAGACTTTTTGTCCACAGTAGAGTCCTTTGAATTTTAGTGCTTATTAAAGCACAAAAAGGTGATAACATTTTCTATAGCTCATGATTTTGAAAAATGAAGAATATGAAAAATACTGCTGCTTCTGAGCATTCTAACGCCCACCCCTAGAGAGATAATGAAGAACTTCAATTCATAGTAGAGAACTACACTTATAAAAATTGTTACTTATTTTTATATTATTATAGAAATAAGATTTCTAGAATGTATAGGGAAGATTGATAGTTAATTTATTTCTAATAGCTTTTCTTCCTTGTACTAGAATTTCATTCATAGTGATTATTCTTCAGTTTCGTAATTTTGAAGTGAGGATTTCCTGAAATGACTGAAATTTCATCTAATTAGAATATAAAATACACCAGTTTTGTTATTTATAAAGGAGAAAGTAAAAGAGGCAGGATAATTTTGTCACAGCTCTCATTCTGGCCCAGTGGGCATTGTTAGTTGTACGCAACATTGATGTCCCTTTGTTCCTTTCCTTACAGCGTGTCCTAGTTTCTTCATGCAGCTTCTCTGCTCTCCTGTAGGCCAAATGCTTCAGGAGATGCTGAGCCCAAAGTTCTATGACTGGGCTTAATGTGTCTAAAGCAAGGACTACCTTTCTTTCCCCCTAATTGTTTCATGTTACAGGGGTCAGGTGACCTACTTAAGCAGGCTCATACTAGCAATAGTGTTGCTGGTGCCTCCCTGAACAGGTCTTCCTTTATTCTCACTCAGAGAGCTTCTAGAATTCTCTTTCTGTCTTGCTGGGCTCCTGGCTGCCATCCTAACACCAAAAGGAGAACTAGCTTTCGGATAAAGATTTACTGTAGATTGGGGGGGTGGGGAGGGAGGAGAGAGAGAAAAAAAGAGAGAGATATCAGTAGATGGGTAACATCCTGGATGAGAATGTACATCCGCGTTTATCATTTTTTTCAGAAATTTACAAAGGGAAAATTAAAATGTGCCATTGGGCTTTCACTTCAAATATTTGTATGGACCAAATCATCTGCATGTGATAAAATGTCTTGTCTTCTCTTCCCCTTCCCATGAAAGATGTTTGTGTTTCCCAGTGAAAGACTTCAAAATGATTACATGGTTGACTGGATAATGTCATAAAACTAAACTTCCTTAAGTTGAAGAAATCCCAGTTTAACAGTACGAAATCTTGGACAGGAGGAATATGCTTTTTTTTTCCTATTGTACAATGTGAATATAGTTAATAATATAAGTGTAATACATGTCAAAATTACTAAAAGTAAATTTTAGATGTTATCACCAGAAAAAGTGGTATTTAAGGTGATGATGTATTAACTAGATTTATTCCATGTTGTATTCATAAATCATATTATAGTCTACCCCATAAATTTATGCAATTTTAAGCCATCAATTTACAGTAAAAAACTATTCTGAAAATTAAACTTCAGAGCAGGTTTAAAATATGGAGTGCACTTTAAGCCATTTCTTTTTCTAGGGAAGAAAGAAAATACAGATGTAGTTACTCCTTTACAAATTTTCCTGCTATTTCATCTTGATAGGCAACATTTTAAAACTATGCTCTTGAAAAGAGAAATCTCAAGGAATATTTGCTTGAGACCTCATTGAAGGAAAGTGAGATGACAAAATTGATGATGTGTGACTCCTATGGAGTCATTCTACTGACAGAGAAGATAATTACAGTGAGGTAATTGGAGTGATTTGGAGGTGAATGATTTGGAGGTGAATTGCAATTTTCCAAGAGAGAACAAAGATGCATTTGTGAGAGAGAGACAATTGGAGGGAAATGTTATTTTAGCTACATATTCTGGCCATACATGACTTAATAAGTATGAATTTCAAGAGGACAATAAAAAAGAAATTATAGTAATCAAGATAGGAAATGATTAAAGATGGCAGAAAATTTCAGCTGAGAGGGAATGTGAAGATTAAGTACAAATTCTAACAGTCTGGTTGACAAGTTGATGAGTACATCTACAGAAGATAAATGTAGAAGGAACAAAAGAATGACTGCAATGTTTTGTGTAAGAGCTAACCTTAGGTTTGTATTAGAAAAAATGAAAGTAGAATTTGAGCAAAAGTTTCTGAAAGAAGGAGAAAATTAATGTTTTGCCAAAGTTTCCTTCTGAGGCTTCCCTGAAGATTGACATACTTTTCTTTTTTAGGTGCCTATTTGTGGGTGGTCTGAAGTTTTTTGTATCCAACCTTTCTTTTACTGTTGAAGAAAATAAGACGAGAATTCAGAGAGGAGAGAGTGTATATCATTTTTAAGTTAGGTTAAATGAATGCCTTCCATATTTTGTCTATGTGTAGTAAATTTGATCTTGTGATGTTAAAGTGGCTGTAATCACATGAACCGCAGTATCTTCAAAATTCCTGTTTGGGAGAAATAATTGTTGCTTATTTGGTAGCCATATTCATTGTGCCAAAGCTGGGAAAGCACTGGATTTTCCGTCTGAAGATTCACATTCAAGTCTAATTCTGTTATTGGCAGCTTTTTGATTCTGAGCAAGACACTTAACTTCTTCAGACAGAAGGGTATGGTCATAAGTATGCATGGGAAGCTTACCAAGGAATAAAATGGCTCATGGAGATGATCTGGAAAGTACTTACAATGCTAAGGAAATAGTTCTTCTGTTTTTTTGGTTTGTTTGTTTTGTTTTTTTGGTACACATACAGTATCTCTGTGGAGGCAACTATTGGCTCGTTTTTATCTGTTAACCAGTGTTGTCTGAATGCCAAGATTAAAGAGCATATATTCTATTCAGCTCAAAGTGCTTGTTGACATATGGGGATGGAGGCCTAGTTTTGCTGGTATTTCCAGTCTTTGTTTCAGTTCATAAGGAGAAGACTGAAATTTGGATTTTTTTTCAGTGAAGTTTATCATTTATATACATGAAAGCAATTCATCAAAAAATGATGTTGCTATACTGGTGTGTGCCAAACAAGTCTCTGAGCCAGATCTGGCCTATGGCTATAGTTTGGGTGTTCTACTGTAATCTCTTTTTCTTACATGTTTAATGAGCTTTAGATAATCTACACAGCATTGTACTAGACTCTTTTTAAATATTGAACAGTATTTTAGAAATTTCTGATATATTTTATTTAGGTGAGATTTAAACCTTTACCTAAATTTGAAAAAAATATAATTTATCGTGTTAAAAAAACAAAGTTCCTAACAGTATACATGTTATTAAAGCAAAGTAAGGACTATAAAGGAAATAATTGATTTCATTTTTTAAATTTTAGTGAGTTACAACTGTAAAGTTTGTCTTGGGTGTTTCCTATGGAATTTTCTAAACAAGAAAAGACACCTTTGGAAGAGATTGTGGATACTCAAGTGTGAAAGATAATGAATTTTTACAAAAAAATTTTTCTTCAAAATAAAATCATTACTTGCCCATTTAATTGGCTTATTGTGAATTTTAAAAAAGTCTCTACCCTCATGGATACCAAAGTTAAATATGATATATTTTGCATTAGAAAAATATGAATACTTACAACTCTTCAGTATTTGTGTGATTCAAGTCTTTTGCTGCTGCCTTCTATTTTTGCCCATATCCTTTGGGTATAGAATTTCAAATTAACAAAAATAATTGTGGCCATTTGGTAACTTTTTGAAGCAGCTATGGTTTGAATTGAATTACCCTTACCTTATAGTTGACTGGTTTGAGATGGGCTCATGATCCAAAGAGCATCAAGATACATAGCTCACTGGTCCTGTGATATGACCTGACTCATAAATAGGAGTGGGTTTGTCAGATCAAGACAAAGAGTTAATTAGTTAGCAGTTGCAGTGAAGCTAAAATAGTACGACAAATTAGCAGATGACCATAAGAGGTCTTGACAAGCCAAAATTATAATGTGTATTAAGGTAATAAAGAAGCACTGTCATTTAATATTGAGTAGTTTTCTATGGGATTTTAAGAGTTTTGGCTGGGTGAAGCGGCTCATGCTTGTAATCCTAGCACTCTGGGAGGCTGAGGTGGGAGGATCTCTTGAGGTCAGGAGTTCGAGACCCTGAACAAGAGTGAGAACCCATCTCTACCAAAAATAGAACAAATTAGCCGGGCATGGTGGTACGTGCCTGTGGACCCAGCTACTCAAGAGACTGAGGCAGGAAAATCACTTGAGCCCAGGAGTTTGAGGTTGCAGTGAGATATGAACATGCTGTAGAGAAATTTCAATGTAAGAATGGCTACTTTTTCCTAGTACTGAATTTTTAAGCTCCTTAGCGTTAAGGTAAGATCTGTGCTTATATTTTCCTATTCCGTTCAAGCTTTTCTCTCTTATGTCAGCTCCATTAGTAAGAATGCTTCCAAATCGTGGTTTAGCGTGTCTACTTAATTATATTTTTCAGGAATAATGGGCTGTTTTGTAATAATTGCCTGAATGACTAGATTCAAAAACAAAGATGAGAACAAATTTAAGAATTCACTGTATTTTTAAAATATGACTTTCAGTTAACCCTTGATAAATATTGCATGTAGAATGTGTTTGCCTACACAAAAGCAGTGGTCAGTCTTCATTTGTGTAAAGTGTTAAAGGCATGCCTATGTTATGGTAATACAGATAGTATCTAATTATATCCAATTTTCTGAGGAATTTGGAGCGATGAGAGCATCCTGAAGCAGAGACTATGGATATCATCGCAGACACCAGATTTCTTTTTTCTTCCCTGATGAAGCTGGTGTCAGGTTTTCCCCTTCCTCCTTCCTGCACCTCTGAGGAGTTCAGCGGCTGAGATGACATTCAGGCTGCACAGCTGCACGGACCACTTTGTTCTGGGCTGGACATCATAACATACTTGTATATTATGAGTTTTTGGATAGCAAACAACAGAAATCCAAACCAGACTAGGTTACATAAACATTTCAAGGGATACATTATGGGATTTGGAGGATGGTTTATTGATTCATGAAACTGAGAAGTCTGGGATAAAACTGATGTCAGAAACTCGAGGTGCTCCAGTGGTGTCACATTGCCCTCTTTTCCCTCTTTGTCCTATCTTTGCTTCTCAGCTGTGCTTCTGTGTGTATTTGTTTTATTTTCTTCTACTTGGGGTAGAATGCAAAGGGGCACATGGTGGCAGGTATCTTTCCAGACATACTTTATCCTAGCTCATATCCTCAGAATAAAGGCACTCTCTTTCTATCAGTGAACATTTATAAAATCCCAGGGAACGACTCTAATTGACTTTGTTTTGGTCCTCTGGCCAGCCTTTATTTGGATCAGCCACTGTGGACAGAGGTTCAGGGATCTGCAATTGGCTAGGCTGTTGGCAGAATTTGAGCAGAGGGATTGAGGACCCCAGAACACAAGGAAAGAGCAGAAGATGGGGAGGGCACTGGTCAGACATAACAGCAGATGTCCCATAGGACCCACAAATGTAGCTTGGGGTTGTCCTTTACATTTAGCATTGCTCTTTTTCAGCCCAGTCCCCACTGTGTGTAATGATTATATTTCTTTATAGTTGGGTTTCTAACATTTTATTTATCCATTGTGTGTATTAAAACATTTGTATTTTTGTGATGGGAAAAATAATACAAAATTATTGAACAAAAGTTACTTGCTTTTAAAGGAAAATCTATGATATATTATTTTATAAAGTGGAATTAACCATCTACCTCAAGGTTCCCAGACCTGATTCATCATTGTAATTTCCCAGAAAGTTGAAAGAAAGAGAGAGAGATCTGATTCAGTAGACGGAGATGAAGATTAGGCATATGAATGATTAGGAAGATTCAATGAGGAGCCCAGTTTCATTTATGCTATAGAAAGACAAGAGCAAAATTAAGCAGGATTTCAGTTTTCTAATCTGGATTTTTGAACATTCCAACTTCTTTGCACAATCTTCTTCCCTGTTTTATGTCTCTTCCTTAGGTGAACAGGGCGTTCTTACTGTAAAACCAACTACATGTTTGTACTGCAGAATTTTCCTTGCCTGCTTCAAAACTTGCCTGGTATTTTTGTCCTCTCACCAACTTGTTTGAGGAAAATTCTGTGAAAACATTGCTGAGGATAAAACAAAAACAAAAACAAACAAAAAAAACCTTAAAAAGTGTGAGTCTTTTTCTCCAGCTTTCTTGAGTTACAGTTGACAATTGACAGCCATGTGAGTTGTAGCTAACTCAGGTTAGTTTTGAGTCCAGGGCCTCCTGAAGCAAAACCTTGAAGTCGGTTTGTGAAAATCTTCCTTGTTGATGTTCTTACTGTTACAATTACTATTGACAATTTAATTCTAAAAATGTGGATTGCATTGCATATAACTCATGCACAGAAAACAATAAAAAATAACAAATTAGAAAGGATCATTTCATTTTAATAAAACATTGTGGCCCGAGGAAAATTTTTTTTCCAATGTAAGTCAATGTGTTAAAAATTGTATATATTTACAGTGTATAACATTATGTTTCAATGTCTGTATATACTGTGAAATGACTACCACAGCTAAGCTAATTAACATACCTATCAAATCACAGTTTTTGTGGGGGGTAAGAACATTTAAGATATACTCTATTAACAAATTTTAAGTATACAATATAATATTATTGACTATAGTCACCATGCTATACACTAGATCTCTAGAACTTAATCATCTTGCTAAACTGATACTTTGTACCCTTTGACCTAACATTTCTTCATTTTCTCTACCTCCCAGCCCTTGACAAGCCATTCTACACTCTGTTTCTATGAATTTGACTTTTTGTTAGATTTTACATATAAGTGAGATAATGCGATATTTGTCTTTCTGTGTCTGGCTTATTTTACTCAGTATGATGTCTTCCAGGTTCATTATGTTGTTACAAATGACAGGATTTCTTTCTCTTTTTTAAGGATAAATTGTATTCCATTATATATCTATATCTATACACACATTTTCTTCATTCATGTGTTGATGAATACTTAAGTTGATTTTCTATCTTGGCTATTGTGAATAAAGCTGGACTACATGAGTTTCTAAGTATAGAAGGTTGAGTTCCATAGCAGCCTACTTTTTTAACTCACTATATTTGTTAATAACTACTTCTTTATGACAAGTGTGGCCTATACAGAGAAAAATCAAACTGGAGAAAAACTGGGCCAGGGATATTGTGCTGTACCTAGCTAATTCTTGTTATTTAGAATGTATCCTCTTGACAAATGATTCTGAGTATCTCACAAAGGCTACTTCTAATTCTTTCCACTTTCTTCAAGCTCTTAACAGACCGTCTTGCCTCTTTGTCCCAAAACAGCCAAACTATTTGACATAACATCCGTCACCATTCTTTTTCTGCCTCAAAAATTTCCCTGGATGTTTTAGCCTGTTCCTTTCACCTGTTCTTATGATCTTGCTTAAGAAGTGATTTCCCCCTCTCTCCTGTGTCTTCCGTTGCTTCCTGTTCCAACTAAACCAACATGCCAAATACCTCCCATTTATCATATTGCCTCTTCAGGCTCCCATATCTCAACTTTTATATTCATGGTCAGATTTTTTTCAAGGGGAGGGAGGTGGCTGTAGGAGTTGCTTACGCTTGAACACAACCCCTTACTTCTTCCTCCCATCTCATCTGACTTCTACCCTTGCCACTCCACTCAGATGGCTGGTTTTGAAGGTCATGGATTATCAGCTTCAGTGGCTTTTTCCTACTGCCTTTTTTCCGTGAATTTTTTTCTGTAATATTTATATTATTTACCAGCATTTTCTTCTTAAACTCTTTTTGGCTTCAGCTTCCCTAAGTCCACCTCCTTCCTCTCCTTCACTGCCCTGTTTGCTCATCTTTCTGCTTGGACTCTGTTTTGGACTCCCTGTATATTGTATTTCCTAAGTTCTCTTCCAAGCCTTTTTCTCTATTTTGTTCCTTTTAATCTCATCACTTTTTTATGGATTCTATTGCTAACAGTCTGCTGAACATTCCTAAATCTGTATTTCCATCCTTAATCTTTCTGTTGAGCTCTTATGGCCTATTTTTAGCTGTGTATATGTAATATATTTTCCTTATTTTTAGCTGTTAGCTCCTTAAACTTCACTTATTCCATTTCCTTGATGCCTCATCAAACCTCTTCTATTTTATTTCAACTAATGTACTATGACCTCCTAGACACAGGGACAATACTTCAGGGTCCTCATCCCTCCCTCTTTCCCTTTTACTTACTTATTTTCCCATTTATGTCAATTTATGTTAATATTCCTAGTTAATTTAAATTAAATTTAAAATATCACTATATACAATATTTTAAACACACAGAATAATATAGGCAACATAATATAAATTGTATCTGTTGTGTGTGTGTGTGTGTGTGTGTGTGAAGAATAGTAACAAAATGATAATCCATGAACCCACTGTCCAGTCCAAGAACCAAACCATGTGTGTTCCAAATGTTTGTATTCCTTTCTATTCTAATTTCTGTAGCTCCAGTTTAGGATTTGTGTTTCAATAACTGCTGCCCCCCCCCAATTTTTCTCCTTGTTTCATATTATGCTTTAGAACTATACTACATTTCTCTGTCAAGCTTCTGATCATGTACCCTTGGCCAAAATCCTTTTCAGGTTTCCCAATATCTACAGAATTAAATAAACTGGGCCTAATATTCAAAACCTTTTTGATCTGGCCCAACCTGTGAGTCCAGCTCCATTTCCTACTATTACCATTGAATTGTTTCAGGCTTCAAACTCAAGGTGTTTTCCTTCTGTCTTTCTTCAATTTTTAACTTTTTCTGAACAAACCATTGCTTGCTTCTTTCCGCACTTCTGCTTTGCACATTGAGTCATTTCCTGGGATGTCCTCTACCTTACCTCCTTGGTTATAAACCACTCCATGCTTTAGGGTCTATCTGAAATGCATTCAAACCTACGCAGACTAATTGTATGTGAGTTCTTTCCTCTGAACTACTTAGCACTCTCTCTGGTATTTCCTTGAAGTACTTAGTTTTCTTGTATGTTTTTTTCATGTACTTTATGGGATTGCACAAAGTCTTATACACAGATTCAAGAAATGTTTGTTAAATGAATTGGTGGGTAGAGCAGCTGAACTGAATATATTCTTTTTTAGGAAAAAGCAGATAATTTCTGCTTAATTTAAATGGATTATTCTACTTCCCTTTCCCTTTTAATCCAAAGTAGGTCCAGGGAAGTCCAGAGGCCCTATCCTTACCCACACTATTGAGGGACATACCCCAAGAGTCTCATATTCTAATTTCTTTCTTTTTTTTTTTTTTTTTTTTTGAGACAGAGTCTCACTTTGTTGCCCGGGCTAGAGTGAGTGCCGTGGCGTCAGCCTAGCTCACACAGCAACCTCAAACTCCTGGGCTTAAGCGATCCTACTGCCTCAGCCTCCCCAGTAGCTGGGACTACAGGCATGCGCCACCATGCCCGGCTAATTTTTTCTATATATATATTTTAGTTGGCCAGATAATTTCTTTCTATTTTTTAGTAGACACGGGGTCGCGCTTTTGCTCAGGCTGGTCTCGAACTCCTGACCTCGAGCGATCCACCCGCCTCGGCCTCCCAGAGTGCTAGGATTACAGGCGTGAGCCACTGCGCCCGGCCCCTTATTTCTCATTTTGATTAAAGTTCTGTTCTCTCAGAAAAGGATTGCTCTTTGTATATTTTAATATTTCTTAATTGGGGTTTTTATTTCAATAGTCATACTACTATCATGGTACAAGGGAAATTTTCATTTTCTTTAAGACCTTCCCTTAGAGGGCAGTCCTATGATTAAAAATGTAAATATATGTGGATGCAGAATTTCTTACATTTTAGCAAGTTGGTGAATCTAGGAAAGGAAATACTTAAAAATGTATAATTCATAAAAGTATATCAGGCATACAAAAAGGGAAATATTTCCTTCCTATGGCAATGACAAGATACCTTAATGGGGTTATAAAATAAGGTTGCACATCATCTTTAGAGTTTTCCGTGAGAATATTGAGGTACCTGTCTGCTTGTTGAAGAGACTGCTACCTAGAAATATGAGAGTAGATTAGAGGAATTTTGTAAGTTTTTTCTGCTTTCAGTTTACATGTGAAACAAACCCAGCTTGAAAATTTCAAACTGATGAATAAAGTAGATACAGCTACATAATTATGTTGGCAGTGTGCTCCATCTTTTAAAAAGAGCTTTCTGATTTTTAAGACAAATATGCCAACTAAACTCGACTAATCTTCACATCAGGGGTCTCTTTCTAGGAAAATGCTGAGGCTGGGGTAATTGAGGCAAGGAATCAGGAAAGCAAAAAAGAAAGTCTCAACTAAAAGGAGTTCCTTGGAAAGGAATCACTCAACTAAAAGTAGTTACGAGGAGCTACTTTGAAACAAAGTCACAATCAAAAGGACAGGAAAAGGAGAAGAGATTGATTTTCCACTTTTGGGAAAAAACACCTTGCTTGAAATCTGAAAGGACAGGGAGAACACTAAACTGTACTTCCCTCCCACGGATCGGAACAGGGCTGATAGGCATGTGGGATGGAGCCTAGAAATCAAGGACACCTGAGTCGATTTGTCTTCCTGACCCAAACTCTCATGTCCGCCTAAAAGTGTCCTACCCACCTAATTACTGATGTTATACTTGTGCATACAATAAAGAGTAATGAAGTTACTTGCTATTTAATAGTTTAAATACTGTTCTATGTTGCTAGAATAATCAGGGAGATACTCTTTAGAGATTCATGTAGCACAATTATGTCTTTGCAAAAGTCGTTTACTCTGAAGGGCTAGTTGAACCATACTATTATTGGAGGGCATCTTATCTTGATAAAGGTGGTGATTATTTATCTAGGTAAGCATCGTATTTCTTGAATATAGCTAAATGTTTGGCATGTTGGCTAAGAAATACTTCAGGCTTTATTAGTATGTGAATAAACTGAATAGGAATATGAGTTTTACTACTTCTATTAGCTGAAACTACATATTCATCTTTGAGTTTAAATGTAATTAGTGAGTTCTTATTTTCTGAAAATTACTACCAAATTTCTGAAGAAATAAATAAGTTGTGTTCTTTAAGTTCTCATCATTGTATTCTCATAAATGCTATTAGTTTTAAACTATAAACATGGAGTCAGTACCCATGGAAGTAAGGTAGGGAATGTTTAAAACCTTTGTACATAACCTGCCTCAAAGGATAATTAGATGATTATAATGGTGCTTTCTTTGAGATAGCTAATTAAAAAAATCTATTGCTCCCATGTCTAATTATTTGAGTAATGATAACATGATAACATATTAGCAACCATGGAACTCCGGTCACAGCCAATCCCATGGAAGGAAAAAAAAGTAAATACATTAATGATATTTTCTACAAAGACCCTAAGGATGACACAAGACCAATCTTTTCATTTTCTGCTCTGTATTCTACACCCAGCCTCCCACTGGAATGTACTCTTCAGCACTTACACTTGGATCATTCATCTGATGTCTCTTTATTTGTTTTCATTTGTTTCATAACTCTTCCTTTGGCACCGGGGAGATAATTTTCTACCTGTTCTCCACCCTTTGTTAGCCTCTGAAAGAAGTCTTTTGTAATTAGACTTCACAGCTTTAGCAAACATTTCATAACCTGCCAATAAAAATGTCAGTTCTCTGGGCCAAGGCATAATTAAATGAATAAGTATCACTGTGGTAATTAAGCCACAAAATAAAATAATTTAAAGGGATTATTAATTAAGGGTTTTCTTTGATTTTGGAATTCTAATTAATAATGAGCTATGTGTGTTATGGATGAACATACATAAGGTTTTTGGTTTCACCATTCTCATTACTTGTTCTATTAAAAATATTAAATAAAACCATAACAATGAAAATTTTACTTCATTGTTCTTTTCCTGAATGATTAGTTACCTGAGAGAACCTTGTTAAAATATCAACAAATTGGATATGGTCAAAATAAATTGTTTGCTGTGAGCCTTTAAAACCAAACCTGAGTGATACAAGCAATATATAAAACTTTATGATGGACTCTATTTGAGGCCATTACTTCCTGATTGAAGACTGAAAAAACAGCAAGATTTCAGTCTTGGAAGCTAATCATAGTTTGCTTCGTAGGGGGTCCCTAGAGCTGAGAGCAGTAGGAGGATGACAAATGTGTAATGTGGTGGGTACTATAATGATAGGGTACAGTGAGGGTGGATTAACTTGTGCTAGCTCTTAGAACACCGAAGAATGAAAAGTTAATGTTGAGGACAAATCAGAAAGCTGGTAGAGTATAATTAATCTTTTTGAATAGACAGGTCCTATCTTTTTCTAGGAATTAATTGGTTGTTTTTACATCTTTTAAGGTATATTTGGTGAGGGTGACCAATGACTTAGTAGTCAATGTAATAATGACTAGCAGTAATTGAGCTCTTACTTTCTTCCAGAAACTGCAGTGCTTTATGTCTACCATTTCAATTTGTCTTATGTCCCCCTGAAATAGATCCATGAGGAAACTGAGGCACAAAGATTACCTTACTGGTGGCTGAGCTGAGATAATTAACCTAGGCAGCCCAATTCCAAAGCCCAGTGCTTGGCTACCATTCTGTATCACCTTGAAGGTATATTTTATTAATGATGCTTTAAGTACATTTCTAGTCAGGACTGTATGTTAATGACAGTTTTCAAATGGCTGCTATTAAGTGAGGGGCAGGGGACTCTGTAGAAAGTATCACAGTGTACAATATATCCCAAAGCTGGGGGAGAGACGTTCCTGAGGTTATATCATAGAATCAATTTCCTTGAAAATCTTAAAAATATTTTTAGTAAAAATTATTTTTTATTCAAAAAGAATTGAAGAGTAGTAAATGACAGTTGCTCATCTTTTTTCTTTCTTTTTAATTTCAATAAATTTAAGGGGTACAAGTGGGTTTTTTTAATACACTGGTGAATAGTTAGTGGTGCAGTCAGGGCTTTTAGTATACCTGTCACCTGAATAGTATGTATTGTACCTGACAGGTAATTTTTGATTCTTCACCTGCCTTCCCCCTCCCTGCTCCTGAGTCTCCTTATGCCACTGTATGTGATCATGTATACCCATTGCTTGGCATCCATTTATAAAGTGAGTACATGCAGTATTTGTTTTCTCATTCCTGACATACTTCACTTAGGATAATGGCCTCCAGTTCCATCCAAGTTGTTGCAAAAGACATTATTTCTCTTTTTTATGGTGAGTAGTATTACATATTATGTGTGTGTGTGTGTGTGTGTGTGTGTGACATTTTCTTTATCCATTCATCAGTAGAAGTGCACTTAGGTTAATTATACATCTTTGCAACTGTGAATTGTGCTGCAATAAACACAAGTATCCACATGTCTTTTTGGTGTAATGACTTCTTTTCCGTAGATACCCAGTAGTCAGATTGCTGGATTGAATAGTAGGGCTACTTTGAGTTCTTTGAGGAATTGCCAAACTGTTTCCCATAGAGTTGTACTAATTCACATTCCCACCAACAGTGTATAAGTGCTCCCTTGTCACCCCATCTGCCCCATCATCTATTGTTTTTTTGACTTTTTAGTAATGGCTATTCTGACAGGGGTAAAGTGGTATCTCATTGGAACAGTTTCGGTAGGGTAGGTCCCTGTTCTTCTGTGTCAGTCTGGTAGAATTTGGCTGTGACTCCATCTGCTCTGGTCCTGGGCTTTTTTTGTTGTTGTTGGGAGATTATTATTACTGATTCAGTCTTACTACTCACTATTGGTCTTTTCAGGATTTCCATTTCTTCCAGATTCAAGCTTGGGAGGTTGTGTGTTACCCCAAATTTATCCATTTCCTCTAGATATTCTAGTTTGTGTTCATAGAGATATTGATAATGGTCTTGTTGGATTGTTTGTATTTCTGTGGTATCAGTTGTAATATGTCTTTTTTCATTCCTGTTTGAACTTATTTGAATCCTTTCTCTTCTTGGTTAATCTAGGTAGTGGTCTGTCGATTTTGTTTATCTTTTCAAATAATCAACTTTTCATTTCATTGATTCTTTTTTTTGTTTGTTTCAATTTCATTCAGTTCTGCTCTGATGTTTATTTCTTGTCTTCTGCTAGCTTTGGGTTTGGTTTGTTCTTATTTTTCTAATTCCCTCAGGTGTGACATTAGGCTGTTGATTTGTGATCTTTCTGTCTTTTTTATGTAGGCATTTAGTGCTATGAGTTTCCTTCTTAGCGCTGCTTTTCCTGTATCCTAGATATTTTGGTAGGTTGTGTCACCATTGTCATTCAGTTCAAGAATTTTTTTCATTTCCATCTTGATTTTGTCTTTGATCCAAAGGGTTCAGCTGCAGATTATTTAATTTCTGTGTATTTGAGAATTCCTCTTGGAATTTATTTCTAGTTTTATTCCACTTTGATCTGAGAAGATACATGGTATTATTTTAGTTTTTTAAAATTTGCTAAGACTTATGTTGTGGCCTAATGTATGGTCTATCTTGAAAGTATTTTATATGCTGATGAGTAGAATGTATATTCTGCAACTTTTGGGTAGAATATTCCATAAATGTCTGTTAGGTCCATTTTTTTCTAGAGTCCTGTTTAAGTCCAGTGTTTCTTTGTTGATTTTTTTGTCTTGATGTTGTCCAGTACTATCAGTGGAGTGTTAAAGTCCCCCACCACTATTATGTTGCTGTTTATTCGATTTCTTAGGTGTAGTAGCATTTGTTGTATCAATCTGGGAGCTCTGGTATTACGTGCCTCCATATTTAGGATTGTTATATCTTTTTGTTAAATTGATCCCTTTAGCATTGTGTAATGATCATCTTTGTCTTTTTTTACTGTTATTAATTAAAAGTCTGTTTTATCTGGAATTTCTTTCCCAGTTCTTTACCTTGAGTCTATGCTACTCTTTACAAGTTCACTGGGTTTATTTGAGACAGCAGATACTTGAGTTGTGTGTTTTTTAATCCATTCCATCATCCTATATCTTTTTTTTTTTTTTTTTTTTTGAGAGTCGCACTGTGTTGCCCAGGCTAGAGTGCTGTGACGTCAGCCTAGCTCACAGCAACCTCAAACTTCT
This sequence comes from Lemur catta, assembly GCF_020740605.2. Classification (NCBI taxonomy): domain Eukaryota; kingdom Metazoa; phylum Chordata; class Mammalia; order Primates; family Lemuridae; genus Lemur; species Lemur catta. The sequence goes on from NC_059138.1 coordinate 33,925,174, forward strand.
GGGCTCAACCAATCCTCCTGCCTCAGCCTCCCGAGTAGCTTGGACTACAGGCATGCGCCACCATGCCCGGCTAATTTTTTCTCTATATATATTTTTTTAGTTGCCCATATAATTTCTTTGTATTTTTTTAGTAGAGACGGGGTCTCGCTTTTGCTCAGGCTGGTCTTGAACTCCTGAGCTTGAAAGATGCGCCCGCCTCGGCCTTGCAGAGAGCTAGCTAGGATTACAGGCATGAGCCACTGCGCCTGGCCCATCCTATATCTTTTAAGTGGGGCATTTAGACCATTTACATTCAGTGCTAATATTGATAAGTGAGAAACTGTTCCAGTCATCATGTTGATTGTTACCGTTACCTAGTTGCTTTGTATTCTCCCTTTTGTGTTACCGTTTTACAAGTGAGTTTTACAGTGAGTTTTGACTTTTGAGTATTTTGACTTTGAGTATTCTTTTCGGCGTTCAGAACATTTTTGAGCATATCTTTTAGGGCAGGTCTAGTGATGACAAATTAATGTTTGCTTGTCTGGGAAAGATTTTATTTCTCCATTTATGAAACTTAGTTTTGACCCATACAAAATTCTTGGCTAACAGTTACTCTCCTTAAGAAAACTAGAGATGGGACCCCAATCCTCTCTTGCTTGTAAGGTTTCTGCTGAGAATATGCTGTTAGTCTGATGCATTTTCCTTTGTAATTTACTTGATACTTTCATCTCCCATTATGTAGGATTTTCTCCTTCACTTTGACTTTGGCCAGACTGATGACCATGTGACTTTGTGATGTCCTATTTGCAATAAATCTTCCGGTAGTTCCTTGATCTTCTGTATTTGGATGTCTACATCTCTAGTGATACTGCGGATGTTTTCCTCCATTACTCACTCACATAGGTTTTCCATGACTTTTGATTTTTCTACTTCTTCCTCAGGGATATCTATACTTGTTTGGGTGTTTTACATAATGGCCATATTTCTTGGAGTCTTTGTTCATTTCTCTGGATTCTTTTTTTTTTTTTTTTTTTAATTTTTTACTGACTGGGTTAATTCAAAAGGCTTGTCTTCAAGCTCTGAAATTCTTTGTTCAGCTTGGTTTAGTCTGTTGTTAAGACTTTCCACTGTATTTTGAAATTCCCCAAATGACTCTTTTATTTCTAGAGGTTCTGTTTTTTTAAAAAATATCCAACTTTTTAGTGAATTTTTCATTCACGTCCTGAATGATACTGTTGGTTTGTCTGCTTAAGTGAAATACATATTTGGTGTGCTTATCTGGAGCCTAAGAAAAAATATTCTGCCCTAATGAGGCTCATTGTTATTTATTTTGTTCTATTTTTTAATTCTCTTGCTTGGGAGATGAGAATGAGCTGCTCAATCTCTACTCTCACTTTAAATATCTGAAGAGCCCCGTCACTCATTTGGTCACCATACACCAACAAGAGCATAAGCACAAACCCTACCTTTATTGCAGTTTGAGATGCTGATTTTGGGGAGCTAATCAAAAGGCTGGAAAATTGCCTAGTAAGTCTGGACTTATGTAGCTTAGAGCTGGAAAGCTAAAGGGGACTTACTTGCATAAAGGGATATTAAAAGAAACATGTTTTTGTTTGGTTCCTCTGTGTAGATAGGGAATAGTCTTAAGTTAAAGCAAGTAGAATCTAGTGCTCTAAGATAGATAAAATGAAAAATCTCAAGTCTTTACTAATGGTGATATCTGAAGGAATTTATAGCTTTTTAAAAATCACTAGTGTGTAAGAATAAGATAGCATTTGAGGTGTTTTCAAGCAGTCTTGTGTGGCATTAAGAAAATAGATTTGATGTCATTGGGCTGTCTTTGGAGTTTTTACACTGTGTGTGCTGTATGTTTTAATTGTGTGAACTTGAGTTTGGAGCTGTGCAGCCAATCCTCTACTTAGAGTGATTGTACTTATAAATGATGGAGAAATGCTTGCAGCCAGTTTCACTCATGTTATTATGTAATGGTACTTAATGCAGGCAGGGCATAAATGAACTCGCCCTAGCTAGTTTCATTCCTGATGTAAATCAAATAAGGTCCCCCTCATCAACAGCCTCAGCTTGTTCCCCTGGGCTCCTCAGCTCCAAAGTGGCAGCTAAGAGAGAGCAGAGCTGGAGCAAAATAGCATGGCCCACAGTTCCTGATTTAATCTTTTTTAAAATGTGTAAAACTCTTCTATTTTTTATTTATTGTCATTTAATGTTAATTATTTTTTATAGTGATATGGTTAGTTTGTAAATTTCATTCTTTAAATCAATTCAAAGAGGTAAAGATGGAAGGAGGGAAAAATATATATATATTTAGGTAGCAGAAGAAACCTTAGTCCTATGTAATGTCTTATGACATTTGATGGAACCGATTTTCTTGATTAGCTGGTAAATTGGCTCTGTGACAGTCCCCATAGAGAAGTTCTGTGATTGTAGCAATGACAATGCCCTTGAAATAAATATATAACCAATCAAGTGAAAACACTTTAAAGAACTGGACTCATTTGGTGAATGCTGTCATCTGAATGTGTCCCTAAAATTTATTTGTTGCAATTTAACCACCAATAGGGTAGTATTAAGAGGTGGGGCCTTTAGAAAGTGATTAATTCCTAAGGCCAGAGATCTTATGAATGGGATTAGTGACCTTATATAAGAGGTTAAAGGGTGTGTCCTCTGGCTTTTTTTGCCCTCTGTGTCTGCCCTGTGAGGACACAGTGTTGTCCCTTTTGCGTGTTTCTCCCCTCCCAGCATGTGAGGATGTAGCAAGAAGACCCTCACCAGACACCCAATACTTGATCTTGGACTTCCCTGCCTCCAGAATTGTAAGAAATAAATTTCTGTTCTTTATAAATTACTCAGTCTGTTATTTTTTTGTAGCAGCAAGAATGGACTAAGCCAAAGTATGAGGTCTGATACATTTCTGAAAAAGAATTCAGTCTCATTACTGGATAGCCACACCTTACACCCAAATCCACCCTGCAACAATGTTTAAGTAATGAGTACACATTATTTCCCAAATAAAAGGCATTTGAATCCTATCTTCTTACTCTGTGATCTTTAGTAGGCCAGTTAACTTCCCTAAGGCATAGTTTATCTATTAAAATGGAGATAGCAAAACATACTCACAGGCTATTGTAAAGATTAATGATTTATTTATTATGTGACAGTACTAAGCATGATATTTAAGTATGAAAGTACCTCAAAAATGTAGGTTGTGAACAAGAAGTTTTTTTTTTTTTTAATGTGTTATTTGTAATCTAGCAAAGTATAGTGTAGAATTTTCATGGGAAAAGAGAATTTATAGATCAGGTAGTACCATCATATATATCTACTTTATGTTTATGTGTTAATATACATAATATAGATCAATCAGTCGGCATTATTTAATACTTAGTATGCATGGAGAATTGTACATAATATTATATTTTAATCAGAGATATTTTTCATGTGTATTGGAATACAGAGGTGATTATATGCTCTGGGTTTTATTATAAACTAAAACGAGTTTTTTTGTTTTATGCCTTGTCGTTAACATTGTAATTTATTTTTAAAAGAAGGGTATTGCAAGTTGTGTTTTAAAAGTAGAACCCTCTCATGAGACATTTGCATCATTGAGAAATGTGGGTTTTGAAAGTAATTTCACAACTACTCACAGCAGGATTTGTTTTCAGTCATTGAAAATTCTTGGACAGGACATAGTAATTTCTCATCCACTAGATAAATTATATTATTTTAGAATAATATTTTAAAATGTAGAATCCTATAAAAGGTGATTAATGATTTTTCTAAAGTGAGAATTATTTCCTTTCTGAGTGAAGATTGGGCTGGTTAGACTTTAAGAGAATGAGTGATCTGAGTCTGTTCAGCAGTTCCATAGTGAGAGATCTCTTGTATTAAAGTAACCATTTTAAACTATTCCTGAAAAAGTTCTGACAGTAGTAACCAATGTAATGGTCCCAAGACATGGAAATTATTTCCAAGAGAAGTTTTCGATTTCAGTGATTTTTTTTCTCAAATATTTGGGAGCTATCTTTTTGGAATTACACTGCTCTGCTACTGATTGCTCTACATGATATCCTGAGGATCTTTTTCGTTTTAATGGTTCTTTGTATCAAACCTATGTTCCTTCTTCCAGAAAATAGAAAAGAGGAACTTAAGATAAATTATTTTACCTAATTTGGTGGTGACAGAGTAGCAGAACAGGTAGCATTATGAATCTAATCCACTGGATGTCTTTGGTCCTCAAGTTTTAATTAAAAAAAAAAAAAGAAAAAAAAAGACCACTGATTTCTTTTAATGTAATATAAATCCTAGCCTAATCTTCCAAAAGATTACCTTTTCTTTTCCTTTAAAAACCTTGTCTTACATTCCCTGACCGCCTTATTTAAAATAACACCTTCCCCAGTACTCTCTCTCTTGCCTTCTTCATTTCTTCAAAGCACTTATTGCAATCTGATATCCTTCATTAGAATAAAAACTCCACAAGGGCAGGAACTAGTATCTGTTTTGTTTATTGCTGTATCCCAGTGCCAAGAACAGTGACTGGCACATAGAATACTCTCAATAAATATTTATTGAATGAATGTGGTAAAACAAACAAAACAAAATGCCTTGCCTATTAAGATGATTGAGTTCTTTTTATCGTAGCATTTAAGAACCAATTTATCTCAAAGGAAATATCATCTCTTTGAATATTAGCCCTTTTCCTTTTCCTCATATTTGTATGTGAATAGATACTACTGGTTGGGGAAGTTTTAGTATTCACTTCTGATTTTCTAAATAGCAAATGGCCTGTTTGCAGAGGGCTAGGTTACTTACCCTATTAATGTTTATAGTTTGGGGCAAGATACCATTGTTCTTGTCATCTTTACTAAGCATGGTCTCCCAGTATGGTGGACACCTGTGGATTTCTTTGTTTGCTTGCTTGCTTATTTCTATCCACCATTTTCCAAAATGGATTTCAAGAATCCAGCTGTCTACAAATTCACAATATACCATGCACACTCAACTCATTTCTACTCTACTAATCCATCAGTATAAGGTCAACTAGAGTTTATGGAGTAAAATCGCTTATTATCTCTTTATCCCTTTCCTAAAGAGAAGTAGCCCATTTCCCCAAACTCCCTTCTTGCTCGGATAATGTTTTCCTTTGATGTTATATTTTAGCACTGTTTCAGCCAGTCTCTGTGAAGAAGAGTCAATTCTACATATCCTCTTTACTGTCGATCATTAGAGTGCAGCAACCTAGAACAAAGTAGAGGCACTTGAATTGCTGGCTGGGTTCATGAGTGAAACTAACTGTGAGGACACTCATCTTTGCCCCGTTGGGTTTATTTGGAGTAGATAATTTTAAATGATAGGCCTCCATGGGAGAAAGGAAGACACTTCCATAACAATGAATTCTATATGACAGGAAGCTGTGAGTGCAGGACAAGTACAGTTAAATTTATTTTCGAGACTTGTCATCAGGGGATTGTTAGCAAGCTTGACTTAGGGGCCAGCACTCCAGTTAACAGCTCCCTTTTCCAGACAAATTTAAGTTCCGTTCATGAATTTTAACTGCACTGACTTTTTCTGCCAAGAGTGGGGATCATGGAAGTTAATAACATGATATCAAAGGAAATAAATTCTTCATTTGGCTTCTGATCGTTTCTCAATGACAATTTTTCTTTATCCTAGGACCAATGTGTTTATTATAAAACTAGAAGCATGTTTAGTCAAATAAAGAAGGTACTTCTTAAAAAATGTGCTTTGAGACTAGTGTCTAGTTTTTCATGTGAATTGGTCATTATCTTAGTCTCTTGGGATGCTTTAACAAAATGCCTTAGACTGGGTAGCTTATAAACAACAGAAATTTATTTCTTGCAGTTCTGGAGGATGGGAAGTCCAAGATCAAGATGCCAGGGGATTTAGGGTCTTGTTCCATATAGACAGTACTTTCTTGCTATGCCCTGGCATGGTAGAAGAGGCAAACAAGCTCCCTTGGCCTCTTTTATAAGGGCATATTTTATAGACAACACCTTCTCATTGTGTCCTCCCATGGTGGAAGGGACAAACAAATTCTCTTATAAGGACACTAATTTCATTCATGACAACAGAGTCCTCATGACCTAATCACCTCCTAAAGGCCCCACCTCTTAACGTTACTGCAATGTTGATTATGTTTCAACATAGAAATTTTGGGGGGATACAAACAGACCATAGTGGGTATATTACAGTTCTCCAAAAATTGTATAAAGATTGCATTACTGAAATTGAAGCAGTTGCCTGTGGGTTTGATAAGATCAATGTTGATTGGGGAGCAACACATGGATTTTCATTATATATTTGTAGGATATAGGCATGCTCTGCATATCTGCTTTGGATTGTTGGTGTTGAAATGATGGTTTTGGAACCTCCCAAGCGTATGTGTGTGATACTAGATTTTTCATATGTGTTTCTTAGAAGAATATAAAAATTGTTCCTAAAAATCCAAACAAACCAAGATGAGAATCAGGATTATATGAATAGGATCTGATTTTGTCTTTGTATAAGACTTAATCTAAAAGAACTTTCCACAGGGAAAAGTTCTTTTGTTTTTCACTACAGCTCTATAATTTTGTTGAGATTGTTGTTGAATAAAGTAAATGGCAATGAAAATAGTAATTATTGCAAAGTACTAAATTTTTATTAGCAATTAGGTATATGATTTCTTCCTAGTGTTTGGAATTAATGCTTTCTCATCTTTTATCTATTTGGTGAGTTCCTTGTTATTCCCCAAGTTCCAGATGAAACGTTATCTCCATGAAGTATGCCTTTCTCTGCTAGACAGAGTTAGTTGCTGCCATTACTGTTGCCCCCGTGGCCCCCTTAGTGTTTTATCAGTATAGGCATTTATTATATCTATTATTTATTATAGCCATCTCACAATGTATTATAATTATTTATGTGTCTGTCTCTCTTCTCCAGCAGATAGTGAGTTCTTCACAGGCAGAGATAGTGCCTTAGTCACTCTTAGATATCAGCTCCTTAAATAGGACACAGTTTATAATAGGTTCTTTAGTTCAGAAAGTAAACACAGGAAATGTCCTGTAGCTAATTTTAGTTCATTTGTAATAATCCCTGCTGTCGGGCTTGAATTAGACTTTGATGGTGTAAACAAAGCCAGTCTGTCTGAAAATTTTATATGGTTGCACTAGATGTAATAAAGAGACTGATTAAAGATTCACCAAGTTAAATTAAGCAGTATAACACTCTCCATTGTGCCAGTAAGACATTTTAAAAAGATTTTATTATACTTTATTCTGGAAAAGGCATATCGTGAATCTTGCCTTATTAATACCTAAATATGTTATATACCTTGATATAACCATTTATTAGTTTTGTATGATGGAAAGGATATAGAAATCAGAATAGAAAGAGACTTTAATATTTTGTATTTTTCCCTGCAACTTTATAAACCTGTATCCCATACACACCAGTAAAAATAACTCTATACCTTTATTAAAACTTCAATATCTTCATTTATATTTAGAGTGGTAGCAACATAAAATTGAAACCTGAGAGATGTGAAGGATATAAAGTCATGTTTTAATAGAGAAACTAAATTGCTCCTTCAAAGAGCCTATAAAACTGAAAAGCATTCATTATAAATGTAATAAAAACTTATGAGTCCCATTTTATTAAAACTACACCCAGTTTCCTGAAGGGACTGGATCATTTAGAGGTAAACCAGTGACACTTTATGTCTAGCACCATACTTTATGTGAGATAAGATATCTACTGAAATGAGGTTGGTGGTTTTAACATGATCCCTAATGGACATCCATTCATGTTATAAGATTAGAATTTTTACTTTAGCAGAGTTTGCAGCTTTTGGTGATAACATATCCAGATCAGGTTAATGACAATAGTAAATCATTTACTACTCGAAGCTCCTTCAAAAAACAGAATAATAGTGAAAGATAAAGCTTATGCTTCTTCTAATTGGTCTGTTATATCATACTATCATTTTGTAAACTTCTTACAATTATATAGATTAACATTGTTACGGGATAACAACTTTCTAGTGACTACCATTGGCCTTTTTTCTTTCAGATATAGCACTATTAATGTGTTAAAGAAGAATTATTTTCTTTTAGTTTGGCTTTTCAGTGTTTTGATCTTTTCCGTATTCTATAATTGATACTATTTACATATTCCATATACATATTTTAATATTTTAGCTTACTGTGCTTGTAGTGCTCATGTGTTTGAAGGTACAAAAGGAAATTACAGTGAAGTGACAGGTTACCCAGTTACTCTTACTTTTAGAATCGAGTAGCTTTAAATAGAAATACTTGCATGTTTAAATGAGAGAATTGAAGTATTTGAGTTAATATGCATTATACATAGGTTGTATTGATTTATCTCCAAAATAAGGCAGAGTTTCTGGTAGATAATGACAGAATAAAAATGTTTTTATTCCAATCCCTTTCTTGATACCCCCACAAATAAATGCAAAAGAACAAGAAAATAATGGGTACAAATTATATCAACAGCCAAACTGGGAAATAATAACAAAACACAATGACTAACATCAAAACACAATGACTAACATATCTGTCAAATTCAGTGGAATATGGATCACGCTGAGGGAGGATACTGAGAGTCGAAACATACTTTGCCAGGTCTCTACTCATCTGTATGTACCTTTGAAAATGCACGTATTCTCTGCTCAAACATTCAATAGGTAGTTTTGTGTTCACTATGGTAAATATTGAAGAGGTTACGAAGACAAATAAGAGTGTTCTTTTTAGGAACTTACAATCTAAAGAGAAAGATATGACAAGAATGAATATACAACTCCAAGGCCAGATTATGGGAACATGACGTCCCATAGTGCAGGGGTTCTGACAACAGATGAGGATTAGGGGAAAAAAGGCTTCATAAAGGAAGTAGCGTTTGCAAAACTGTTTAAAGAAGGATAAGATTTCAGTAGCTACTGATGGAGGAAGAAGACATCAATTATGGAGGAAATAGCATGAATCGAGGCAGAAAATAATCAGGGGACGTTCACAGAACAGTTATGGATTCCAGTTTGATGGTAGCATGAGATACACCTGGAACGTATGAATCACTGTTTCATAATGAGCTTTGGTTAACCAGAGTGACCTAACACTGATAGTGTTAGGCACTTTGAGTTCATTATCTCAATTAATCCACCCAGCAGCCCATGAGATAAAAATAACTCTCTGTATAGGTTGGGAAAACAAAACTCAGAACTTTGCTAAAATCATGCTACTATTGAATGGTTGAGCCAGGGATGTGAGCCCAGGCCTGCTGCCCTGTGTTCTTACTCACTGTATTATATGATTCTAAGGGCAGGTCTGGAGCCATATTTAGAGGAATCATCACATCAGGTTGAACCTTCAGCCAGTTTATGCCTACTAGAGAGAACATTGTCTTCCTATTTTCAAAATGAGTAGAAGAAAGGCCTTCTCATTTTCCCATTAGTAATTGCATTCTTACATCCTGGCAAACAGGAAAAGAACATTTGGCTTCAAAATACCATCCTTGGAATCCTTGAAGAAAAATCATAATTAAAACCTAAACATCTTTAAATTTGGCTTGTCTATGTAATCTCCATTCCTCTGTACAGTATCATCTCTCTACTAATTCCTAAATTATATTTAATCAGTGTTTTTTCCTTCTTGTTGGTTACTATAAGGCAGGTCTTTGCCTCTAAATCCCTAAGAAAGTTGTAAATATGAAGAACCTTTTGATTTGAAAGTAATTGCTTGGCATCAAGTGTGATGGTTAGAGAAGCAAAATTATTTTAAACATTTGAAACTGCAGTTGTAGTCCTTAGAATTAGACAAATTTATCATTTGAAAGAATGTAATAGTATTGAGTTAGCACATTGAAGGCTACCACATGGTATACTAGTTCTGGATTTTTAAATATGATTATTATATTCCTCATTCTTCCCACCTATACTACCTTTAAGGTTTCTTGGAATTGGCATTCATATTTAAGAAGTTTCTTTTTTTATTTTTAACTGATGATGTTCTTCTTCAGTTTTTTGAAGCCTAATTCTATGATTATTTTGTCTACAGCCTACTACTATGATTATTTTGCATGGAAAACAATTGCTTTTCTGTTGTGTAAATACTTGGTTCATATTCAAAGTAATTGGGTTGGCTTTGTGAGAGTTGCTATATTTCTTCAACATACTCACAATTTCCTGGGCCTCGTGTCACGTAAAATAATATATCATCATTTCAAGATGTCTTTGTGAATTCAAGACAATTCAAAGGAATTCATGGAAGTTTAGGGCAACTTCTTTTTTCTTTCTTCTTCTTCCTTTTTTTTTTTTTTTTGAAACATGGTCTCACTGTCACCAAGGCTAGAGTGCATTGGCGTCATCATAGCTTACTATAACCTTAAACTTCTGGGTTGAAGGTATCCTCCTATCTCAGCCTCCCAAAATGCTAGGATTGCAGGCGTGAGCCATCACACCCAGCTCAGGGCAACTTCTTAATAGGGAAATCTGGAAGTACATCAAGTCAACCTCAATAAGGGTAAAATAAATTTGATATACCCATTCATTAAAATACTACACAGCTATGAAAACCAGCAAACAAATTTTTAATGTACTGATAGAAATGCCTAAGATATATTTTTAAGTCAAAAAAGTAACATATAAAACCTCAAATAGTATGAGAGTGTTTATGTAAAGATAAAACTATACAGATACATAAATAATAAACATGTACAAATAAAAATTTTAGAAGATTTCTAAGGAACCATTAACAATGGTTACTTCTGGGGAAAGAAACAGGAAAATAAGGATTTGCATTCATTTTACTGACCTTTAATTTTTTCTTTTCTCTCTCTCATTGAGTATGTATTGCTTTTATTAACTAAAATGCTTTTTATAAAAATTTCTGTTTACTTAGAAAACAAAGTATAAAAGACTCTTGATGTCCTTCATAACCTTTATTGAATGGAACTGGATAATGTTCTAATTTACAATAATGGTAAGGAACTTTATGGAAATTACCACATTGTTCTAGTTTAAAACTTCTAGTGCTGAATGGGTTAATTCATCACACTACTTTTTTTTTTCCTACTTTGATTTTATGATTCGAGTCTGAAAATGATGAGTAGGGCTGAGCCTTGGCTGGGGTGTGGTGTGGAGGGCTAGCACCATAAAGTAAAGGCAGTCCCCGGGGTTATTCATGAGATAGTCTCAGTTCCTGAGAATGTCTTTAGGTCAGATTCGTATGTAACTTGGATTCCTGATGAACAGCACATATATGGTAATACTACTACTAATAATAACCACACTATAATGGCTTATATGTGGTAATAATACAGCGTAACACTGTAATAATAAAAATAATAATATGCCTGTACTGTAATAAGTTACAAAAACTGTTGTGCTCTTTCTTTTAATTCAAACAAGCAGAAAATGAAAACAAACTCATGCAAAAAGTTTGGACAGGAGATAAGAGAAATTTCAGAAAAGAATATTAAAACTTACTCATCTAAAGTAGTATCACTGATAGAATGTTATACTTATTTTGATCTTCTAACGAAATTAGTTAATAACCTTTTCATTTCAATAATTAATCCTCTGCGCTACTTTGTAATAATTGATGCTTTCGTTGCAGCACTGCCTGTTACATGTTGCATTCTTCTCACTTTATCCCTTATAATTGTTCTGATAGTTGCGTGACTGATACTTTCCCAATGAATGATTATTTCTAATTTCATTTCCATTGTAATCACCTTTCTTTTCACTGCAGACTCTCCTGGTTTTGCAGTGGACTTTCACTTTGGAGGCATGGTAATAGGGTAAACGTGGCCTCACAAAATCAAATAAAAAGTGAAAATGAATGTGATACTGTGCCTAAGCGACCATGTAAATAATGAACTACCTACTAGGGTAAAGATGCTGTGCGAACCAGCTGCTTATGCCATGCGGGTTTGTTTACATGCACAGAGGAAACTAGTTCCCAAATTATTAATTTAATTACTTCATTATAGATTATGGGGAGCCTTCAGTTTGTAAGTACTGAACTCCATAAGTTGGGTTGTCCGTAACCTGGGACTGCCTACATTTTGTTTCTTTGGGAGGACAATATAATCTTTCACTTCATTCTAAAAGATTAATTATTTTGATTACTTAGCTTTTGTAAGGCCAAAAATAAACTTGGTTTAAAAAATTAAATTTCATTATACATTCCAGCATTTTATTCATATTGCTGAAGTAAATTTATAGGCTTGGAGACACCCCAGATAAACTTTCGTATATGTTGGTTTTAATGAATTTTATGTTTTCTGATAATTTATACAAATTAAAGCCATAGTGTTCTGGAAAGAACATGGAGTTTGGAATCATTTAGACTTGGAAAAATGTACACATAGCACAGTTAAAATGAAAATAAATGAGATCACATATCTAAAGCACCCTGAGGAAGGACTTGGTCCATAATAGAACTTCAGTAAATATATCTATATGTGTTTGTTTTTAAAAATAAAAACTCCAGCCAAGCGTGGTGGGTCATGCCTGTAATGCTAGCACTTTGGGAGGCCCAAATGGAGGATCACTTAAGGCTAGGAGATTGGGACCAGCCTGAGCAAGAGCGAGACCTTGTCTCTACAAAAAATAGAAAAATTAGCCAGGCCTACTGGTGCACACCTGTAGTCCCAGCTACTCGGGAGGCTGAGGCAGGAGGCTCACTTGAGCTCAGGAGTTCCAGGTGGCAGTGAGCTATGATGACATTACTGTACTCCAGCCTGGGCAGCAGAGTGAGGCCCTGTCTCAAACAAATAAACAAACAAAATAAATACATATATACATTTTTCATAACAGAGCTTCTACGCAATAAAAAGGTAATGTGGCAATTGAGAGAAGAGAAGCATTTGAAAATTTTCACTCATTTTTGACCCTTTGTTTTGAATGTATTGACTTCTCCATGTAGTGTTACCTCTTATATTCATGTGGCCTGTCTCATTTTTATTCCTTGAAACTTTATGCTTTTATTAAATTAGTCTTCAGAAGCAACTGATAATGTCAGTGCAGTTTGTACTGAGATCATATAAACTGGCATCAGTTGAAACAGAACTGATAAGTGTACAAAAAAATATTGTTTCTAGCTTCTCATCTGTCTTCCAAAAATAGTGATGGGATTTAGGTTTCTATTGTCATTATTATTTTAAGTTTAAATTTAAGTTATAAAGATTTAATGAAATCTTTATAATTCCATGTAAGTATAAATGGAAGACAAAAATTTATTATTTCGTTCTTTTATACACTTTACAATGTAAGTTTCCTGTAGTGCGTGTTATATCTTTAAGAACTAACATATGAAGTAATATACCAAATGTTGGCAGTTTTAATTGTGTTAGATTAAAATAATTTAGCTTTTTTCAACAATTTTCTGAAATACATTATTCAAAGCTTATACCTACAAAAATAACATATTTCTCCTTATGGAAAATCATCTATGAAAATGATGAATAAAAATTGTTTTACTGCAATCTTTTTGCATATTTTAAGTATATACATAGCAAAATAAACTGGAAATTCAGTGTCTGCATGCTAAATGTGTTTATAGAAGTTGATACTGGCTGGAGCTAGGCAGATTTGTTTTTGGTAAATGATTTTGTGATTTGTAATATAAGGTTGGAAATCCTGCCTCACAGAGTTAGTGAGAATAATTTATAAAAGAAATTTTATAAAAGAAATACTATGTTTTGGATGTTACTCTTTTATTTAGAAACAAATACTAATTAATATTTTTATGAGCTACATATGTTTATGGGATTGTGAAGAGATAAATAACTATTCATTCACAAACATCCATTGAGTACTTCCTAGATACTAGGCATCGTGCCAGGGAGTGGCTGTAGTGATAAATAAGGTGAGGTTCTTCTTACATTGATGAAGCTCATAGTTATTGAAGGAGAGGAGGAATTAAAAGCAAATAATATGGTACATAGTAACACATGCTGTAAACAGGTGTCGTGGTACAGAGAGAGGATTGATTTGGCTGGGGTTCTCAGGAATCATTCACAGAGGCTGCACTTGAAGCAGGATAAATGAGGGTATAGACATGGCCAAATAGAAATGGTTGTCATAGGTAGACTGACAATTAGGTAAACATTTACTCTAACATTAAAAAAAGTACTGAATACAGAAGGAGAACAATTCTCAGTTCATCAAATGTTTATTGAAGAGCCATAGTAGACAAGTCCCTGTTCTAGCTACTGAAGAACTAGAAAGCTGAAAAGGTCTGGTCCTTGCTCACAGTCCTGCAGGAGCCAGGTGTGTATGCACAAAGAACCAAGCCCCAAGGCAGAAGTTGAGTAAAGGTGGTATGGAAACTTCATGCCATCTCACCAGGCCATGGTATAACTGCTAAATCCCAAAGAGACAGCTGTGACTTTATAAGCTATTCGGCCTCTGGAGTACTGAGTTAAAAATGGACTGGCATAGAAGAGAAGAGAAATTGTAAAAAATCACTAATATTTTAAAAACACACATGACATAGTCTTGAGACATAATGTCAATTACTGGGTAGGATACAGTTTAAATTATGGGAAGTTTACCCACAGCATGACCAAAATAAGTGTTGCAAATAATAGGTACAAACAAGCACTATCAAAAGGGATCTAAATTATGCTTTCTAAAAATACCATGGCTAACCTTGCTAGAATTTCTTAACCAGGCATATCAAGAGACGATCCCTTATTGCTTTCTAAGTTTTTCACACTCAAATGAGGAGGCATTTTCCAATTTGGCCCCAATACTCTCTGGTCAGAATTTCTGGATATTGAGGATTTCCCATTCAGAGGACTGTATTTAGCACCCCTCCCTCCTTAATCCCAAATAATCACTTTAAGGACTGTTTCTAGGTCTTCATTCCAAACGCTTACTGTACTTTCTCACCATTGGACATAAATTCCTTCACTTTTATTTTTACTACATCTTTAAGCATGTTTGGCCATTCATCCATTCTTACCTTACTCATTCTCAGAGGGGGGGAAGCAGCATCTGAACTCACTTCCAAGAGCAAAGCTTCCACCTGTGCTCTTATCCTGTCACCCCCTGCTTCCTGTAAGAGCTAACATAGTAATCACTGATCAATTTTCTCTTGTTTTTTAATTTCTTTCCCTTAGCTCTCAAACAGGCTAAATCTTCACATCCTTCAAAAAAGAAAAGAAAAGAAATGAACAAACAGAAGAGGAAATCTCTCACATTAATATCCCCTCAAACTTTTCCTTTCTCTCTCTTCAATCTTTAAACAGTTGCTTTTACTCAGTTTCACCATTTCTGCATTTCCTATTAATTCTGTATTTACTGAAGTCTGGTGTCTGCCCGAATCATCCATTCTGCTGAAGCAGAGCTCACTGAGGTTGCCCAGGGCTTCCCAGTTGTCAAACTCAGACTCCTCCGGTGCTTCCTCACTGCACACTCTACAGGGTTGTCTGTTCCCTCTCTCAATCCTCCCTCAGCTACCATTCCATCCTCTTGCACTGTGACTTGTTTTCAGTCTTCCTGGTTTCATCTGCCCTTATCCTTGTGACTGTGACTGTTTGCTTTAGTTCTGTATTTGATCTTCTCTTTGTACACTTTGCACTCTTTTGGGCTATCACCCACTTTCCTTGATTAAAATTGCCCATGTGACCCCCAAATCTGGAGCTTCTGTCCAGGTTTCTCCTGAGCTCCAGCCTCATGGCTTCGTCTGGATGGATCAGGCCCTCCAAACTTGGTATGTTCTAAACCTCGTATTGATTTATATCTGTTGTCAACTAGAATTGAGACTTATCTCATTCCTAATAAACGTCACTTACATTTATTAAAGATTAAGTATTTTATTAAGTTTTATTGGAAGAAGTGAAACAAAAAAGGAATCATGGTTGGTGGCACTACTGGCTTGCTCACTTTGCAGACTAAACACAAATTTAGGGTACCAGTATTGCAAAAAATACAAATCAAACTTCTCTGAAAGAAATTTACATATGATATTTTTAAAAGTCACAGTAGGAAACAAAGGATTGTATTTGAGTTCCTTATGCTTATGTCATGGTGTAGTTTTAAAATATTTGGACTTGATGTTAAATAGTATTAATATGTGGAGTTATGGGACCTCATAATTATTTTCAGGACATAAGGTAATCTGGTAGTAGTTGATGAGCATTATACAAATTCATTGTTGTAGTCTCCTGTTGTTGGCTTCTGGGTAAGTCTGAGAGAAAATTTCTTCTTCCACTTGCAGACATAGTTGATCAGCCAAACTCTAAGTGATGCCTGATGAGTAACAGTGGCAACCTACAGGTTGCTCTGTACAAGTGCAACTTCTGTTTGGTCCCCTTATCTTTTGCCATATCCTGATAACCAGATTTCCACATGGCTCCTCTCACTTAGCTTCTGCTTCTGTCAATGATCCTCTTTCCCTGTTTTTGCTACACAGTTCCTGCTATAGAAGTAGAACCAAATAGCCTTCTTTTGAAGAATAAATAGATTTATCCTTAAGCAGCAGTGGACAATTAGAATAGGATGGTAAGGTGAAGGGATGTGTATAAAAAGAGTGTGAAAAGTGAAATGCCCTTTTAAAAAAGTGTTTTCTTGCTTAGCTCAGAGATCAACTCTTTGGCCTGACTTCATTTCTAAAGATACTAACTGGACTTAAGATAGGCTTAAGAGTAAAAGATGCTAGCATCTTCTTACCTTAGAAGATGGATTGTGATACTGACCTAAAATACTTCCCAAGTCTGGAGGAAGGAATATACAGGTATTTGCCTTTAGGATGTTTGCTTATAAGAGTGTATTAAAAGTCAGTCCCAGTCAAGGTGGTTTGTTAGAAATAAAGGCATGTCAGTGGAGTGTATGCGTGTGTGTGTGTCTGTGTGTGTGTGTGTGTGTGTGTTTGAATAGCAGCATTTTACCTTGCTGGAGATTTAAACTATCTTTCTGTAAGTATTCTGTTAGCAAATGTGACTGGGATGTAAATTGCTCTGTGAAGCAAAGTAAAATAGTCTACCTACAGTTTTCTTACCTACAGTTTTAGGGATGGATATTGCAAAGAATATTGTTTTAAAAAGAATATCATTCAAAATACAGAGTAATGAACTATAACTTGTATTAAGTCATGTAACTATTAATGCATTAGATTGAAGACTTGGAAGCCAGGCTGGCCCTGGAAAGAGTTGTGAGCAAAGCAGGACGCCTTTGCTGCTGGCTCACCTTGACTGTCTCTGAGATGCCTTCTTACCTGCCAGTTCAGGTACTCGGTGGTGAGTGCATTTCTACTGATTGAACCCTGCACAAAGGAAAAAGGAAGTAGCATTATTTATGTGTGCTATGTGTTAGACTTTGTATTAGCTGTTTTACATATACTCTCATTTAGATGACTGTCAAGCTTGTGACACCAGTTCTCCTTCTGCAGCTTCAGACTCCATTTAGTCAACTGCCCAGTCACAATGGCTATAGCATTTACATCACATGGTGTTACACGTAAATGCCTACTTACCTACGTACATACATATTAATAATCCTGTTTTATATAGAGAGGCAATACACCTGCAGTAGTGAAGAGTGTGGCTTTTTATGACAGACTACTTGAGGAAACTAAATCTCCAGAGATTGTCACCTGCCCAAGGTCACATATTGCTACTGACATAAATATAGTAAAAGGATTTTAACCTCAGTATGGTGGACTCCAACTCCCATTCTTTCAAGTACTTTCAACCACTTTTCTCTACCCTGCTTTTCTATTTGTTCTATTTGTACATAAAGGAGGGAAATATTTCCTTCAAACTTGAATTTTTCTATTTTATATATATACATAGCATATATTTTATGCAAAACAAAAATAATTTTCACTTTTGGCAAGTCTAAAAGTATATTTGATGATGGATGAAGAAGCTCTACAATCTCTACAATCCATATTTGGCATTTTTGTAATGCTACATTTAATTTTACACTTAAGCCTGAAGGACTAGTAGAATCAGAGAAAACCTTGTTTTTGCTTAAGTGTCATTGTTTACCTTCAGCATGAAAAATAGAGCAAGTAGTTAGAAAGCTTAGAGGAATAAAAAATAATAACCATCATGCTGCCAGGGAAATAAAAGGAAATGATAAAGCATATATCTGCAATCTCAGTGATCAGTGATTTTAGCTATTGGCCAGACACTTAATTTAGTGTAAAAAATGGTGTGAGATGATGCTTGAAAACATATGTCGGCAGACACTTTTTGCCTTATTATTTATTTTGATATACTGACACCTGGCCATGTTAATTTCCACTGGTAATACAACTGAAATGATCGCATCAACATACATATCAACACCCCCCACCCAAACATACTTAAAATTGTCCTGTAAACAATACCTTATTATAATCACATAGAGTTTGATATGTTAAGGCTAATTTATGGTAGCAGTTTCTCTAAACAAGCATTTAGAGTGGCAAAGGCATCCTTTTCTCTTAAAAGATATAGTAAGCTTTCTTTTTCCACCCCTGACCGCCCAGTTCTTTTATTCCCCATGCCGGGGGTGGTTTGGAGGTGGAGAATGCACCTTAAGCTAAATCAGTTAAAGATCCTAAGAGCTATGAAGAATTACAATTCTCTGAAACTTTTCAGTATTAAAAATATCATTCACTTCATCTTCCCCTAGTTCTTTGCTGAAGGATGCCATAGTTTCTTCCGTATTTATAGGAGATAACATGTACCATTATTTTTTCATTTATTTAAAAAAATTGTTTTTATTTCAAGAAATTAAGGAGGTACAATTATGTGTGTGTGTATGTGTGTATATACACATATATATGTAGACATATATATATATATATATATATATACACATACACACTACATTTTCTTTATCCACTCATGAATTGATGGACATTTAGGTTGATTCCACATCTTTGCAGTTGTGAATTACACTGTGGTAAACATTTGAGCGAAGCTGTCTTTTTTATTAATATAAAATGACTTCAATTCCTTTGCATAAATACTCAGCAGTGGGATTGTTGGATCAAATGGTGAGTCTACATTTATTTTTATGAGGAATTTCCATACTGTTTTCCATAGAGGTTGTACTAATTTACAGTCCTATCAACAGTGTACAAGCATTCCTTTCTCTCTACATGCATGCCAGTGTTTATTGGTTTTTTTTTTTTTTTTGACTTTTTAATAATGAGCATTCTGGTAGGAGTAAGGTGGCATGTCATTGTAGTTTTAATTTGCATTTCCCTGATGATTAGTGATGTTGAGCATTTTATTCATATTGATATATTTGTTGGTCATTTATCTATCTTCGTTTGAAAAACTGTTCATATCTTCTGCCCACTTTTTAATGAGGCTGTGTTATTATAGTATTGAAGTCACTTGCAATTAAGATGCTACTGTTTATTTCTTTGCTTAGATCTAGAATAATTTGTTTTATGAAACTGGGAGCCCCTGTGTTAGGTGCTTATATATTTAGGATTGTTATGTCTTGTTAAATTGCTCCTATTACCATTCAATAATGACCATCTTTCTCTTTTTTTGTTTTTGAAAGACGTTGATTTAAATTCTATTTTATCAGATATGAGAATGGCTACACCTGCTCACTTTTGGTTTCCATTTGCATGGAATTTTTTTCCCATCCCTTAACCTCGAGTCTGTGTGAGTCCTTGTGGTTTAGATGTTTTTTTGAATATGGCAAATAATTGGATTCTATTTTTTCATCCATTCAGCCAGTTTAAGTTTTTAAGGGGGCATTCAGACTGTTCATGTTGTATTGATATGTGGGCTGCTGTTCTGTTCATTGTGTTGGATGATCCTTATTGTTTTGTTTTCCTTCTTCTGCTATTGTTTTATAAGAGCTGTGAGCTATAACTTCTGGATGTTTTTACACTGGTAGGTATCCAATGTGCTGTTGCGTGTATAACACACTGGTAAGCATTTCCTACAGGGCAGGTCTAGTAGTAACAAATTTCTTTAGTGTTTGCTTGTCTGAAAAAGACTTTTTTTCTCCATCATTTATGAAACTTAGTTTTGCAGGATACAGAATTCTTGGCAGGTGGTTATTCTGTTTAAGAAGATTAAAAATTGTGTCCCAATCCCTTCTTGCTTGTAAGGTCTCTGCTAAGAAGTCTGCTGTTAGCCTGATGGGATTTCCTTTGTAGGTTAGTGTTGCTTTCGTCTTACATCTTGTAGAATTGTCTCCTTCATTTTGACTTCGACTATGTGTTGTTGACTATGTGTTGATGGAGATGTCCTCTTTGCTATGATTCTTCCCAGTGTTCCATGCCCATCTTGTATCTGGATATCGAAATCTCTGGTGATACCAGGAAAATTTTCCTTAATAATTGCCTCAAATAGGTTTCCCATTCTTTTTTCCTTTTCTTCTTTTCTCTGTGGATACCCATAATTTATATATTGGTTCATTTCAGAAAGTACCCTATTTCTTTGAGTGATTATTCATTGTTTTTTGGGCATCTTTGACTGGATTAGTTCGAAAGTCGTATCTTCAAACTCTGAGACTCTTCTGCAATGTCTAGCCTGCTTTTGAAGATTACTGCTGAATTTTGTAATTTCCTAAGTGCCTCTTTGATTTCTTCAAGTTCTGTTATACCATTTATTATCTGTCTGTTTAGCTAGTTTTTCATTTTTTTTGTTCATGTCCTGAAATACTATTGGGTATGTCAGTTTTCAACTTTCTCCTCAATCCCATTCATCTTGTTTGCCATCCATATTCTGAATTCCAGTTAGTTCCAACATTTCAATAATTTCCTCTTGATTGGGATCTATTGCTGTGGATCTATTGTGATCCTTTGGGCTTGTCATACCAGCTTTATTTTTCATGTTGCCAGGATTTTTTTTTGCTGGTTTCTTCTCATCTGAAACCTTTTCTTTCAGCTCAGGGCTGACAGGTTTACAGTGCATCTGTTCTCCTTTGCTGGGAACTCCCCTCCTTAATCAGAAGGAGGAGAGATCCCTAGATAACCCTTTTGTTTCTTACTCCAGAGGATTGACCTGGTAGGAGATGAGTGGATGCCACCAGAACCTGTAACTCTGCTGTTCCCCTGCGTTGTCTCAATCCCCTATTGTCATAGTCCAAGCCTATGCTCAAGAATACTCATTCAGATTGGTTTGGTCCCCAGGCCACTGTTGGAAGCTTGGGCAGTGAGCTGGAAAGTCCCTCTGCACGGAGGAAGGTGGTGTGACCTTGGCCAGCTCCTGTGAGGGTTGTGGGACCTTGGTGGGTACCTGGATATGCCATGGGACTGCAGCCAGTGGCAGGGCAGATGGCAGGATTTTGTGGGGCTCCTGGGACCATCACAGGAGTGCAGTTGGTGGTGGACGGGTTGCTGAACTGTGTGGCTGCATTGCAGGACCATGGCCAGTGCCTGTGCCTGGGCAAATCACGGGACCTGGGCCATTGCTGGGTGATCTTTGTGTGGAGTGGCTAGGAGGGGGGTGGGGTTGTGAGTGTCCCTCTTTACTGAGGCGGGTATTGCTGGAGATTGCTCTTCCTGGGTCTCCCCGCAGTGGCGGCAGTGGCTGTTTGACAAGGCTATCTAGAAATTGGCCATAGGTGTCAGGGCTGCGGATGTTCACTGTCCCCAGGTATAGGTATAATAATGGTACATGGTTGGGTGGGGGGAGGGGGGCAGCTTGTGGCCAGCGAGTCTGTGGTAGAGCGCCGGACCACAGGCGTGGTGGCACAAAGTGCCTTGGTAATGTGGCCTACTGGCTGGCATGCAACACTGGGCGGCTTGTTCTGCACGTCGGTGCTTGGGGCTGCAGTGATGTGGCCTGTAGGCTGGCACACAGAACCAAGGGCTGTGTGGGTTTGCAGGGCCCTGACCACCCACATGGTGCACGGGGCAGGGGGCATGGCCTGCAGGGTTGGCACAGCGGTCTGCAGGGCCGTGGATCTCCGCTTGGTGCCGGGTCCGAGTGGGCGTGGGGGTGCGGGGGCTTGTTCCACTCGTTGGCCGGCAGGGCCGTGGCACTCGGCTGCTGGATGGCTGAGGCGCCCTCCCCACGCGGGTTCTGCCGAGGCTGCTAGTGTGAGACCTCTCGGTTCGAGTTCCCCAGTGGTGGGGTGGGGGCTTCCAGTCACCGCCATGCGAGTGTCTGCTCTTTTTGCTCCCTCCCCGGCCTGGCAGGGGGCCATGTTGGGGCAGCTGCAGTGAAGCCGATCCCTGCGTGGGCAGGGGGCTGGAGACCTGAGAGCTCGGAGTGGCATCAGCTGCAGACAACCCAGGAACTGAGACCGGGTCGCTGCGGAGCCCACCCTGGGGTGCAACTTGACAGTCTCCAAGCAGTTCCTGATGAGCACAGAGGCCCCCGGCAGTGGCGACAGTGGGCCCCTCACAGGTCCAGTTCCAGCGTTCACAGCGGGAGTGCGGGGCACTGGGGCTCTCTGCTCTATCACTTGCCCATGTGTAGGGGTCTCCCCCAGGCACCTTCCGATCTTGGCGAGTGGAACTCGCTGTTCCCGTCTCTTTCACTGTGAGTTTCCCCCGTCCGCTCTCTGTTGAGCTACAATGCTGTCTCCAAGAGGGTCCGTCTGTAGGTGAGCACCCACCTGCAGTTGTCCATCCTCCCCCACAGAGTGGCTGTGCAGGCAGCTTGGACTCCGCCATCTCGGCCTCTCTGTTTCTTTCTTCTTTTGATGACTTTCTATCCTTGGGTTACCAGTGACAGGAAAGTTAAAGTGTAAGCCATGAGTAGAGTGCAAGAACATGAAAGCTCTTGAGAAAAGAACTCTGCCATATTTATTAAGTATTAATGAAGTTTTTCTAGTCACTAATGTTGAACTAATTTCCTTTCTGGCAAGTCTTTATAGTATTTCATTTTTTTCCCTTTAAAAAAGGTGGGGACATGAGACCATTGATATCTCCCAGTTGTAATTGATACAGAGGCCTCTCAGGCCTCTGGGATCATAGAGGCAAAAGTCTCTGCTTTGGAAATGTCTCTCTGCCCCTTTGCTTTCCCCCAGTTGGTTTTGTTACTATAATAGAAAGCTCTGGTTTCAAAGACTGTAATACTATAGAACCTTGATTAAAGAGTGGTCACAATAAAAGCACACATGGATTTTCTTTCTTCTGAGTAGCACACTTTAGCTTGTGGTGCATGTAGGCCACTTTCTACATCTTGCTCTGGTTTGCTGTTTGAGAGCAGTTTTCTCTCAGCAATACTCCTAGTGGGTGTGATAGTGGAGCTGGCTGATGGTGTTGGAATGGTGCTTGAACTTGAGGAACTTTATTATAGCCGTTTTTATAGGTCTGGTCTTCCATGAAGTTAGCTAAGTTGGAATAAGGTCCTTGGCTCAAAAATATCTTAGTTGGTAGGAAATCTTCCTACTGAGTAAGGAGATGTTTATTCTACAGGAATAATAGCTAAATAACAAGCTAATGTGATTGAGCACCTAAGTCTCCCTCTTTTGGGGAATATAACACCAAGTTTTTCAAATGGCCACTCTCTGGGTACCTTTCCATTGTGCACAGGTGCCCGGCTATCACTTGGACTGGGAGATTCACTGCTGGATCCTCCCAGGACAAAATAGTTCTTTCCTTAAATAACAGGGTGCAACTTCTACAGGGAGAGCCATCTAAAGCTGTTATGGACTGAATGTTTGTTCATGTGTTTAAATCCAAATCCCCAGTATGATTATATTAGGAAGTGGGGCCTTTGGGAGATATTTAGGTCATGAGGGTGGAGCCCTAATTACCTAAGTATCCTTATAAAAGGGACTCAGGCGTGGTCTGTTTCCCTCTTTCTGCCGTGTAAGGATACAACGAGAAGAGGGCAGTCTACAAATTGGAAGAGGTCTCTCACCAGACCTTGGCCGTGCTGGCACCCTGATCTCAGACTTGCAGCCTCCAAAATTGTGAGAAATAAATTTTTGTTGTTTATAAGCCACTCAGTTTGTGATACTTTGCTAACATGAGCCTGAACTAAGGTACATCATGCACTGACCTGACACATATGGGATGCAACCTTTATTTAAGCTTTTATTAAAAGAGCAACAGAGAATGGAAGCCACACCGTGGCAGAGGCTGACAGGAACAGTAGAGGGAGCAAGAGAGGCAGGAGCTGGCAAGGGAGTATCAGCATTGACCTCTGCTGCTGTTCTCCAGAGGGACCCTGCCAGGCAGGTCCAACTCTTCCAACTAATGCTTCTCCTCCTCCGACATGTCCTAAGTCAACCTGGCTTCCTCCATCCCCTGGCCCACTTCTTAAAAATACTTTCATTTTCCCTTTAGAGACAATGTCATCAATACAGATGTAAACCTTACCGTGACTTAGCAGTATGATGAAGTGTTTAAGGCCTCAGACTCTGGAGCCAGAGTGTCTGGATTTGATTCCCAGATCTACAATTACTGCCTAAGTGATTTGGGGCAGATGATTCAAGGTGTCTGAGCTTCAGTTGCTGCTTCTGTAAATAATCCATGTGGGCCTTGTAGAGGATTAATTGAATTAGTATTTGTAATGCACTTAAAACATTATCTGCTATATGATGAGCTTTTAAGTGGTTGCTATGATAATGATTGTTACTCAAAATATAATTTTGTTGACAGTATTCATTCATTCAAAAAATATTTATTAAGAAGCTACTACGTGCTAGGCACAGTATTCGATCTGTTTCATTTCCAACAGGCTCTATACTATAAGGCCAGAACCTATCTGGAATATAGCAGTTTAAATTCCTGCTGCAGTACTGTGTTTGAAATACAAGAATGTGATTGGCTTCTAGCTGTTTATTTTAGAAGGTTAGGTGTGTGACTTGGGCTTTGGTAATACCGTCCCCGAAGGTCTGGTTTCTCTTCCAGAGTACCAGGATTACAGTTAGCTGGTCCTGATGGGGAGAGCCTGGGAGCCCTGTCCCGAGGCAGCAGAACTTACCCCTCATCTGTGCAGTTACTCTGCTTCCCCAGATCCACTGTTAGAAGGGTTGAGACCCCCTTGACCAGAAGAAGAAGGTGCTAAATTCCTAAAAGCTACCTTACCTGCTTCTCTTACTCCACTTTGTACCATGCACTGCATGTGTGCAGTGGTCCTAGATGACATTAATGCTTACTTCGATTTTACTCATACTTTTGGAGTCTTTTTTCTCTGTAGAAAGGTATATTCATTTAGCAGAAAAAAAAAAAAAGCATACTACTAATTCTCTTCCCAGAACTACCTAGTAGGTAGGCTAGTTTATACTGTGTCGGGGAGATGAGAAGATGTTAAAACTGAAAAACGAGGGAAAGGCTACAGAAAATTGTAGGGGGAAAGTTTTCAAAAAACAAATGTGGCCTCTTCTCAGTGTTGCCTTGATCTGACCTTGTTCTTGATTCACAAGCCCCAGAGCTTCTTGAAGAACTGGGTAGTAAGAACCATTCTCAGGTTGTATATTGAAATTGATTTCCTCATCAACCTGCCTGAGGAAAGTTGAGATATGGCCCTTGATGCTTAAAACAATTGAGTGGAATGATAGTCACATATATATTAGGCAGAAAAGAGGAATAAAGAAGACCGGAGTAGACAGGAGGATGTAAGCAGTCCCACGGCTATAACTGCAGATGTGACAATCATGGGCCAGAAGCACATACTTTGACATCACAGTCTGTGTGTCTGTGTGGTATTTCCTTTAGAAAAGGTAACTGTAACTCTTCTTTGCAGCATGGACTCCTTTGGTGGGAATCTACTGTAGCCTGTAGACATCTTCTCAGAATACATTTTTAAATGCATAAAATAGAAATATATAGAATTAAAAAACAAACCGGTTTTATTGAATACATTTAGCAAAATATTTCAAAGTTTGTGATGTACTATAAATGTGTTTCTTCACAGTGGTATTAATCTATGTGCTCTGTCACTGGGTCTAAAAACAATCATAATTTCAAAGAAGTGTTTAAAGTAAAAAATATTTCAAGATATATAAAACAACGGGAATATGATATGAAAAAACGTAAGATTTCTATTGGGGACCAAGTCATGGGATTTAGAATAAAGTATATTTCCCTATGTGTCCAAAAGCTAAGCAAGCTAATCACTCATTTCTGTTTATACTTCTCTTTATTTCTTCTAAAATGCTTAGCTCCATTGAAATAAAGAATTGAATGACAAAGTGGTTGGACTTTCAAAAAGGATGTGGCAAATAGCTCTAATCTCCTTGCTGTTCTTTTCATTAGGTTATAGAAATTTTAATCTATTATTAATACTGTTCTAATCTATATGAATATACTCAAAGTGAGTTTTCAGTTTTGGTAATTGTTTACTTACATATATTGAACTTAATAAATTTTTGCGTTTAAGTGCTTGTTTCCTTTAGAAATAAATCCTTGGAGGAAACATGCCTAGAACCTATATATTTTCTTACTTTGCTGTTGCTTTCAGATCTTCAGTCATCATGCCTCCTGACAATCCAGACTGATTTCTCTTGGTAGATTTTATTTCCAGTTGCCAAATGCAGTGAATACAGTCAGACATAGTCAGAAGGAAAAAGCCTGTGAGCTATGGGTGATTGCTTTTATGTTATCATTGGTGCCTATGGCGGGTCTCATTAACACGCACAGCATGGAGAATTTTTGCAACTATCACACAGAGCTCAAAAAATCCAACTGCAAAGCAGGCTTGATTGTTTATGTCTCAGTATTTTTATTTGGAGCTTTAAAAGACATTAATAAAACTTCTTGGGACAGGTGGAATGCCATATGGCACAGGGACTGGACCACTGCCATAGCTTTAGAGATTTACTGAAGCTTCCTCTTCTAGCGGGAGTGATGGGAGTCTCACGGACTGCTTCCATTCAGTGATGGCATTCATGTACAGATCCACAATAAAGCTACTTAAAAACAAAACAGTAATCATCTCGACAGAGACTTCTTACTTTAATATATACTTATTGATAGGGCCTAAAGGAGAACATCTTTGTATACAAAATTCATAAAAATACCATTGTGGGATAATTTTGGGGGGGAGGTATGGCCATAGTGGTTTCTGTCCATTGAATACTTCGGAATTCAGGTTTTATGTCTTCCTAACATACACACACATCCCCACACACTCACATTTTTTACACGTCTGTGAGTAGTTTTGAATGTTGGCATAGCCTTTGAATGGCAGTGTCTGGGGTTTGCTGGATGGAACACCAGAAGTCCGGCTGCTATCATGGTTCTAACATTACTTAGCACAACAACTTTCCTCTTCACAGTGTTTTTGCACCAACTTTGAGGCAGGTTGGTAAGAACTGCTTGCTACAACTGCTCCTGATGGTCTCTGTAGCAGTCGTGAGACCAAGAGCTCTAGAGAAACAAAAGGTAAGGGAAGTCCTTTTCAATGCTTGAGAGAGAAAATAGATTTCATCCTTGTTTAATAGAATATGTAGAAATTGAATATTTATAATTCCGTCAGTGTCTTCAAATTATTGATATATATGTACTTTGTAGTATATAGATAATTCTGTACAAGATAACTTTTGTAAAGAATGGTACCTTTGAGGGTGTCATTTTATATGGAAATTGGCACCTCAAGTAATTTAAGGTAAAGATTAAAGAATATAGAAGAACATTTACTTATTGATTTATTTCCATTGTTTTCTTCTCTATTTCTCTTAGATTCCTAAGGCAGAATTATAATTTGTCATAGGAAGACCCCAGAGTACTCTTGGATTCTTCATAACTGCTCATACACCTGTAATAAGTGGTGAATCATAATATTAAAAAAATGTATTTCGTTGAATATAAAGTATACTAACTACCAATTATGGGCACCTTTTATTTCCATAAATGAGCTAGTCACCTTATATTTTTCTCTATTATTGTGACAACAGTGAAAATAGGTGTTATTTCCATTTTATAAATCCAGAAAATGAGACCAAGAGAAATTAAGTAACTTCCCAAGTTCTCACAGACATAACTGTTAAGTGGCAGAAATGGCTTTTAAAAAAACATTATCAGTTGAATTATGGAGTCTATGTTCTTCCTTTTGTGCCTGAAATTGTAGTCTTTCGTTCCGTGGCAAATATTTCACAGAGATTTGCAGTTACTTGATTGAGGCATTTTGCCTCTTTGAGTTATAAGGGCCTCAGTGATCTACAAATAGGTCTTGTGGAAGACTCTCCCAACGAAAAAAAAAATTTGTAAATGAGAGAAGTCATGTTAATGACAAACAGTGTACAACATAGCTGTCTAGGAAAGTGCCAACCCAACTTGTGGCTGTAAGTATGAGAATATAGCTCTGCTTGTCCCAGTTAAGCTCTGAATGCATATGTAGTCATTTCCCTTTATAACTCTCTATGGACAGAGTTTGCAATATCAGATCCGAAATGATACAAGTGACTCCCAGTAATAAGAAGCTGAGGAAACCATGGCCTAAAATATAAACTCTTTTAAAAAGCTTGTTTCCTTACTGAGCTTGCCAATTTCCATAATTAGTCAGAGGCAATTAAGTACCTTAATTAGTTTGATCTTTATGGACTTTGCAGCATATTTTTGTTTTGTAATCAGAACTAAATATGAGTATATGACTAATATCCCTTATAAAGGCTTACATTAGCATACATCAAAATGGTTTACTTCGCTTCTAGGATGGAGATATTTTATTGACATAATTTTAACATGCATTTTGTGAAAACACAGTATTTATACATGATTACTTATTTGAAACATCACTTGAGTGTGCAGGCAGCATGGGGTTAAGCAGAACATAATGGCTTTTCTTTATCTTTTTGGTTTAGACCCAGCCACAAAATGAACATTTAAAATGCATGTATTAATACTGAATACATCTTAAATGCTTTATATAAATGATAATTTAAATTTTGGTATAAAATAATTGTTAATATAAAAGTTTATGTAATCTAGCAAGGCACCAGTTTGAGAGAAAACTGTCAGTCCATATCTGTGAGATGTAGCATTTGAGCTATAGTACAAATAAGGCTGATTTGATCAGTGATTGCCGACTTCCAAATTTCAGTTTATATAAGCACTTGAAAGAATCCAAACTATTTAAAAACTAGCCTGAGTTCTCTTGTTTTCTTTTGAATACCTCTGCTTCTATGTCCATTGGATACATCTGTAGGATCTTTTTTTTTTTTTTTTGTCTTATTTGCAACTAAATTCATTATGGAAATCATGACTGTCCTAGATTTCATACTGTGCTCTTACTTCCACCTTCCACTCCAGGGCTATTTTCTCAGAGGAACACAGTTGATTTTCCTTAGTGTCTTAATGCTGAAACTTTTTTTTCTTCTTTTAAATCTCTAGGGGTACTTTGTGTGCTATTTCGTAGTTCTTGTTTTTCAAACTTACTGTCTTCCTTTTTTTTTTCTCTTCAGTTGATAAATAAACTGACAAACTCTATCTGGACTCCAAGTTGACTGCTTTCTTGAGTTTTCGGAGGTCTGAGGGTTTCTTTGAATGGAATGCATCATGGAGTTTGGGGAGGTCTAGGCTCATAGACAGCCTGGCTCCTTTGAAATTGAATCCTGTCGAGGTCTTAGGACAGCTTCTGACTTCCTTAGTTCTAATGGGACCAAAAAAGTCATGGTGGTAGTAGAACACCTGGTGATAGCAGAAACTATTATAAAAAACAAACTACAGATTGAATTTCATTAGTGCTATTACTAGCCTGGTCAGTGGCAGTCCTGTCCCAGAATTCTGTTGCGCATACTGAGCAGCTGAGTCCTGCAAGTGTGAAAGTGATGCACACTTAACAGAATTGACTAGACTGAGAATAGGACCAGGGAGAAGAAAAGGTTTTTCATTTTGTATATCAATTCCACACTGATTCCTTCTTCTGATACTTAGGGGAGAGAATTTAAAAATCTATTTTTTATGTGTTTTATTTATTTTTATGCTTATTTCTTTTTGTTGAAGTAAGAAATGGCCGTATGTATTGAAATGTTTGTTTTTAAAGCCAAAGAATTTTATTCAATATTTGTTATATATGTAAGCAAATTTTGAGCATATCTGCAGTGACAGATGAATTAGCTACAAAATTTATAGCTATTGGTTTTAGCTCTAAGAAGTAATCGGTAGTGTGGAAGCAATGATAAGAAGCCCTGGGTGTGCTTTATTCTTGCATTAGCTTTTATCATGCCACTGAAAAGAGTTACGGGCAATATTTCATTATTGTTTGTGTCTTACAACTAGATTAGATAATGCTGGTCATTTGTTTAGGATTATCAAAAAGCCTGTACATTTATGTCAGTATCCACTGTCAAAATTGGAAAGTTCAATTTTGTGTGTTTTAGGGCAACAGAGCCTTCCTTTATACATCTTACTGATCACCTGGGTTTGGACTCACTGCTGTGCGTCCAGTTAGTAGCTGAGTATGTGGGCCCAGGGCCTATGCATCAAGGCAAAGGCTTCCATACGGGATTTACTCATTTATTAAATATATTTATTGAGCAGTTATATATCAGGCATTATTTAGAGCACTGAGTTATGTAATGATGAAAAAGACACATAAGATCTCTATTCATGGATCTTATGTTCTATTAAACACATATAAATAAGAAAATATCTGGATAGTGGTTAAATACGACACAAGTAAGGACTATTCCTTAGAAGCATCTTCATGGTATGTGTGGTTAGGGAAAATATTACTCATTCCTAATTGGGAAAGCCACATGAAGATACTGCTTTATTTATTTTCCAGCCGACTACAGCATGGGGAAATTGGGCTCAGTGATCTTAAAGCATTCCTATTATGTGGATCTTAAACACATATGCAGATTGCTATTGGCAACAAAAATAGTATGATAATAAGGACACCAGGTAATGTAGACTCCTAATTATATTTAAATAGGCCTACATATCTCGATAATAATGGTAAGATAACATAGCAATAATGGTATAATGCTAAGATAGCATAGAAATAATGGTAAAATATTTGGTGCTTATAAAAGTTAATATTCCAGTAACATCAACTAAACATAATATATGTTATTTTAATTTGCTAGATTTACTTTAAGGAATAACATTTTTCCATCCAGGAAATAGCATAGCAACCTAACACATAGCATGTAAAAATTATCTTCAATTTATAAAATGAAGCACATATCCCATATAAAGCCAAAATGAAAAAAATAAAAGCATTGTTAATGTGTGCATAATTAAATCAAAATAATTAGTATGTTCATTTCAGCACAATTTTATTACAGGGATGGCTTGTTTTGTTTGCGCTTCATTTTATTTTTGTTCTGTACAAATTTATGGGGTAGCTGAGAAATTTTGTCACATCTGTATAATGTGTAGTGATCAAGTCAGGCTATTTAGAGTGTCCATCACCCAAGTACAACACATTTTTGCTAAGTATAGTCATCTTACTCTGTTATCAAACATTGAATTTATTTGTTCTATTTCACCATATGTCTGTACACTTTAACCCACTTCTCTTCCTCCTGCTCTTCTTTCACCTACCCTTGACTCACGCTACCCAGTCTCTGGTACCTACTTTTCCACTCTCTACCTTCATGTGTTCACATTTTTTTAGCTCACATATGTAAGGGAGAACAAGGGATATTTGTCTTTTTGTGCCTGGTTTATTCCACTTATGTTAACAACCTCCAGTTCCCTTCATGTTGCTGCAAATGACATAATTTCATTCCTTTTTATGTCTGAATAGTATTCTATTGTGTATATATACCACATTTTCATTACCCATTTATCCATTGATGGAAACTTAGTTTGATTTCATATGTTTGTTGTTTTGAATAGTGCTTCAATAACTTTATTACACCGTACAGATACTGTATTTTTCACATATTGAATGTCTGTGCTAACCCTGCATCAAGTAAGTCTGTTGGCACCATTTTTCCAACAGCATGTGCTCACTTCATGTCTCTGTGTCACAGTTTGGTAATTCTCACAATGTTTCAAACTGTTTCATCATTATTACATCAATTATGGTGATCTGTGTTCAGTGGTTTTTGATGTTACTATTGTAATTGTTTTGGGGTTCCATGAACCATGCCCATATAAGATGGCAAACTTAATAAATATATGTGCTCTGACTTCTTCACCAACTGGCCATTCCACCATGTCTCCCCCTCTCCTTGGGACCTCTCTGTTGTCTGAGAAACAACAATATTGAAATTAGGCTGGTTAATAACCCTACAGTGGCCTCTGAGTTTTCAAGTGAAAGGAGGAGTCATACCTCTCTCACTTTAAATCAAAAGCTAGAAATGATTAAGCTTAGATTAATTAAGAAGAAATCCAAGATGGGCCGAAAGCTAAGCCTCTTACGCCAAACAGCCACATTTTGAATGCAAAGGAAAATTTCTTGAAGGAGATTAAAAACACTACTTCAGTGAATACGTGAATGATAGGAGAGTGAAACAGCCTTATTGCTGATGTGGAGAAAGTTTTAATGGTCTGGATAGAAAAATCAAGCCATCCAGAACATTCCCTCAAGCCAAAGCCCAATTTAGAATGAGGTCATAACTCTCTTCAATTTTATGAAGGTGGAGAAAGGTGAGGAAGCTGCAGGAAAAAAGTTGGAGGTTGGTTCATGGAATTTAAGGAAAGAAGCTGGCTTCGTAACATAAAAGGGCCAGGGGAAGCAGCAAGTGCTGGTGCAGAAGCTGCAACAAGTTATCCAGAAGACCTAGCTAAGCTCATTGATGAAGGTGGCTAATTAAACAACAGATATTCAATGTAGGGGAAACAGCTTTCTATTGGAAAAAGATGCCATGTGGGACTTCGCTAGCTGGAGAGAAGTCAATGCCTGGTCAAAGCTTCAACGGACGGGCCGATTCTCTTGTTAGGAGCTAATGGAGCTGATGACCTTATGATGAAGCCAGTGCTCACTGACCATTTTGAAAATCCTAGGGCCCTTAAGGATTATGCTAATTCTATTCTGCCTATGTTCTAGAAATGTAACAACAAAGCCTGGATTTTCACAGTATGATTTACTGAATATTTTAAGCCCAATGTTGACATTTACTGCTTAGAAAAAAAATAAATCCTTTCAAAATTACTGTTCATTGACGATGCACCTGGTCACCTAAGAGTTCTGATGGACACATGCAAGGGAGATTAATGTTGCTTTCATGGCTGCTAACACAATAGCCATTCTGTAGCCCATGGATCAAGGAGTAATTTTGACTTTCAAGTCTTTTTATTTAACACATAAATTTTGTAAAGTTACAGCTGCCACAGACACTGATTCCTGTGATGGATATGGGCAAAGTCAATTGAAAAATTTCTGGAAAGGATTTACCCTTCTAGATGTCACTAAGAACATTCTTAATTCATAGGAAGAGGTCAAAATATCGCCACGAACAGGAGTTTTGAAGAAGTTGATTCCAGCCCTCATGGATGACTTAGAGGGGTTCAAGACTTCAGTGGGAGAAGTAACTGCACGTGTGGTGGAAACAGCAAGAGAACTAGAATTAGAAGTGGGAACTGAAGATGTGACTGAATTGCTGTGATCTTTATGATAGAACTTGAATGGATGAAGAGTTGCTTCTTATGTATGAGTGAAGAAATGGTTTCTTAACATAGAATCTACTCATGGTGAAAATGCTGTGAACATTGTTGAAATGACAACAAACTATTTAGAATGTTCCATCATCTTAGTTGATAAAGCAGTGGGAGGATTTGAGAGGACTGACTCCAATTTTGAAAGAAGTTCTACAGCAGGTCAAATGCTATCAAACATTAGCACATGAGACAGAGAATTCTTTCTTCGAAGAAAGAGTCAGTCAATGGGGAAAACCTTCATTGCTGTCTTATGTTAAGATGTTAAGGGCAACAAAAAGAACAAATTTTCAGAAAGTAGGACTTTTTGATAAAAGCCATTCTCACTGGAATTTGGTAATATCTCATTGTGGTTTGGATTTGCATTTCCCTGATGATTAGAGAGGCTCTGGCTTGGACGAGGCAAAGGAATTATATGTAACCAAAATGTTTGCTCTCCCATAATATTCTGAAATTTAAACAAAAAAAAAAGGGCAGACTTAAGCTCAATAATTAAGTTTTTGTTGTGCTGATGATAAGCTTTCCTTGACTATTTTGTTAAGAATTTTTTATGAAGTACTTTTCAAGATTCCACATTTTCCCTATATTTTTTAATCCATATTCACCAGTGAATTTTAGGATTGGTCTTCATCCAATGAAGTGCATATTCAGAAAGAAAAGTATTGCATGAGTGAAGGACAGCTATTAAGAGATGCAGAGTCTTCCTTGTTTCTAATTTTGACTGTGTAGAAAATAAACTAGAATAAGTAAACAATGTTTCATAACTGGAAGATCATTGAAAAGCCATAAATAATAAGGAAATCAACACTAGGGATCATTCAGTTTTGTTAATGGTTTGAAAAGGTTTAAATGATTTTTATAATATTTTTAAGTAGCATATTTTAATTTTCATGAGTGAAAAAAGGAAAGTTTGATGACTTTTTGTTGGTCTATATTTATGAGTAGATTTATGCTATGCTATAAATTTAACAAATGACATCAGTTTGCCAAAACTAAATTTTTCAAACCTTTGATTTCAAATATAGCACATACATGATACTTGAGAAATAAGATACTTTTAAATGATGAAGATAATACATTTCTCCTTCTGACCCATTTAGAAATATATTTCCTTATAGAAAATCAAACATTCTGCTTTTCAAAAAAGAAAATATATATTTCTTAAACTTAAAAAAAATTCTTCCTTATTTACTGTATGTACTTTTCTTTTTAAAGCTCCACATGTCAGATACATTTTCCATTTCTCCAAACAATTTCTAATGTTATGAACCCTGTTATTTCTAATGTATTAGGAATTTTTGCATAAACAGATTATAGATTCCTCTTGACAACAAACCTAGAATAGTCCGTATTTCTCTTCTCTCTATGTTATATTACCACTTATGTTATGCATATTGTATAACTTAGGAATTGAAATAAAAGAATGGACACTCTAGTCCAACTTCAGTGAGTTTACAATCTATGCAGTAGGAAAAGAAACCCCATGAAAGGATTTTGAAATAAGTTAGTATAGTTAGTAAGTTAATATAGCATATATTCTCGGAATAATGCAGTGATGATCATTATGTGAGGAAAGGGTTACTCAGAGTGCTTTATTTTGCCATTTATGTTCACTTTATGTTAATCAACAGCTTTATTGAGATACAGTACATGTATACAATTTACCCCTTTAATATGTACAGTTCAGTGTTTTTAGTATATTCACAGATATGTGCAGCCATCACTACAGTCCATTTTAGAACCCTTTCATTGCCTCAAAAAGAATCTTATCTGTTAGCTTTCACCCTTCTATCGGCCTGTCCCCCTCCCTCAGCCCTAGGCAACCATTATTCTTTTTGTCTGTATTAATTCTCTTGTTCTCAACATTTTATATAAATGGAATCATATAGTATGTGGTCTTTTGTGACTGACTTTTTCACTTAGTGTAATGTATTCAAGGCTCATTCATGTTGTAGCATGCATTAGTATTTTATATGGCAGAATAATATTCTATTATATAGATATTTCACAATTTGCTTATCATTCATCTGTTGATGGACATTTGGCTTGTTTCCACCTTGTGGCCATTATGATTAATACTGCTGTGAACATTGGTGTATAGGTTTTTTGTGGATATGTATATTCAGTTCTCCTGGGGACATATCTATGAGTAGAATTTCTGGTTCATACCATAACTCTGTTTAATTGTTTGAGAAACTGTTTTCCAAAACGGAAGCACCATTTTACATTCCCACAAGTAATAGAGGAATCTTTCAGTTTCTCCATGTTATGAACTGAATGTTTGTATTTCCCTAAATTCATACATTGAAGACTTAACCCCCAATGTGATGGCATTGGAGATGGGGCCTTTGGGAAGTATTTAGGAGTTAGATACAGTCATGGGGGTGGGGCCGTCATGATGGGATTAGTGCCAGTATAAGAAAAGGCACCAAAGAGCTTGCTTCCCCTCTGCCCCCACTTTCATGCACTGGTGAAAGGTCATGTGAACACAGTGGCTGTCCACTAGCCAGGAAGAGAGCCCTTACCATCACCCACATTGGCTGGCACTTTGATCTTGAACTCTTCCTAGCTTTTAGAACTATAAGAAATAAATTTTTGTTGTGTAAGCCACACAGTCTATGCTATTTTGTTACTGTAGCTCTAGCTGACTAATAATACACTTTTTATTATCTGTCTCTTTGATTATGGAAATCCTAGTGGGTGTTAAAGTGTTATTTTATTATGGTTTTTATTTGCATTTCCCTGATGACTAATGGAGTTGAACATTTTTTCATGTGCTTATTGGCTATTTGTCATCTTTGGAGAAATGTTTATTCCTTGATGCATTTTTAAATTGGGTTATTTGTCTGTATTAGATAAAGAATTGTAAGAGTTAATTATGTATCTGGACCAACTTTGTTCTTTTGCAGGTGGCTATCCATTTGTCCTAGGACCATTTGTTGAAAGGACGATTGTTTCCCCAGAACCATCCTCATGGGGAAAGAATTCTGTTGAAAATCAGTTAACCATAGATACATGGGTTTATTTCTGGACTCTTAATTCTATTGCCATTGAGCTATGTCTATCCTTGTGACAGCACCATGTTGTCTTCATTACTGTTGCTTTGTAATAGGTTTAAAATCAAGAAGTGTGAGCCCTCCTACTTTGTTTTTGGTTTTTAATATTGTTTTGGCTAGTCTGAGTCCCTTAGAATTCCATATGAATTTGGCAATCAGCTTCTCAATTTCTACACAGAAGTTAGTTTGGTTTCTGATGGGAATTTTGTAGACTCCGTAGATCAGTTTGGAGAATATTTCCATCTTAACAGTGTAAGGTGTTTCAAACAATGAACGGAGAGGTTTCCATTCATTTAGATTTTCAGATTCTTTCAACATGTTTTATAGTTTTCAGAAATGTAAATTTTACATTTCTTTTGCAAAATTTATTTTTAAGTATTTTTTAAGCTACTGTAAATGGAATTGTTTCACTAATTTGTTTTTCAGATTGTTAATTGCAAGTGTATAGAAATATAATGATTTTGTATCCTGCAACCTAACTAAACATTTAAATTAATCCTAATAGTTTTGAGGTGGATTCCTTAGGATTTTCTCGTATAAAAGACGATATCATTTGCAAATAGAGTTAGTTTCACTGCTTCCTTTTCAATCTAGATGATTTTTCTTTTTCTTACCTAATTATTCTGGCTGGAACCGCCAATACAAGCTCTATCTCCTCAGGTGAAAATTGGATTTTTAAGTTTAATTTTTTCAATTCAAAATTAGGAAAGCTATTTATTCCTTTTCCTTGTTAAAGCAACATTTTTAGTGTTTTAAAGATGAGTGATGGTTTTTCTGCTAGAAGCCAGATATATCAGTGTTAGTTCACCCTGAGCCTACATACAGCTCTTACAGAAGCTAATTTGCCTTCTCTTTATGCAGGTGAGGAAAGTTTGTAGTTAGGAATGGAGAGAGTGAATAGGTACTGCAGGGTTTTTTTTTGGTTTCTTTAATATAGCTAAGGTAGGATGGAGAATATGTTGGCTGCTATAGTAAAACCTTTTCCTTGACCATCTGCTGGCCCACATTCTGAATGAGTCAGAAATGGAAGCAAGGCAGTAACTAGGGTGCTGTGTAGTTAATCCTAATCCTCTCGCATAAAGCCAGAATAAATAATGCAATGAGGACTCTGAAATGAAGGCAGTACTTTCTTTTGATTTTTCACTTAATTTCTGATACACTTCAAAAGAAATCATTTTCAATTTAATAGAGTTCAGTATATGCTTTTATAAAATATAAAGGTTCTTTATGGCAGTAAGAAATTATTAAGTGCCTGCTGTATGCACAGTATTCTATCTGGGGACTTACTTTTCTTTGATTTATTGGCTTTTTATTCTTTATTGGAAAGTCTAGCTCACATAAAGGAATTGTTTTAATGCTGAGCTTTATATATGTATACTTCCACTGCCTTTCATATTTCTTTTTGACCATTCACTGCACAAGTATTGATTTCAAAATGTCGTTCAGATTCTTTCTCGGCGATTTGAGTTTGTGTATCTGTGCCAGGAAGGGATTATATTCGTTTCCATGCACATGCTTTATGGGGCTATGTTCTTTTTTCAATAATTGTTTTACTAGAGTCAATAGGAGGCTGGTTAATAGTTTTTCATACTGTAATAGAATTTTTTGAAGCAGAGAGAATGTAATCGTGAAATTTAAAAATAAGCAAACAAGGGCCAAAAGATTTAGGCTGTATATTTCCTGTAAGTACTCTGAACTTTGAAATTCAGCAATATGGTTTTACATTGAGTGAGGTAGTAGCTGCAAAAAATAAAACATATAATGTAGATTGTGGCTCTAGGCAGAAGGCATGTAAATATGCCTGTGTGTATGTGTGATAATGTGCATTGAATTAGGAGTCAAAAGACTATGTTTTGCCATTCACCATCTGTAGGAACTCATTAAACCTCTATCTGCCTCAGTTTTCTGATTTGTAATATCTGCCTTGTCTGTCTCATTTGTAAGTAAGCAATAAGATCAACTATGTTAAAGGACCTAGAATTTTAGAGTTTAATTGAAATATGGTATTATGATAAGTCTGTGTGTTTATAGCCAGTTCACTGTTGATTGTAGTATTATTCTAATGGTACTGAGGCCAGGGCCCCAGGGTTTTAAAAAAATATATTCTTACATGAGTATGTGTATGTGCATAATTTTCCTTTATGATATAGGGAGGTAATGAAAATTGAAGGATGTTGTTCCATACAAATGGAGGCCCGTGGGAGGTTCATATGTATGAGAGAAGTTGATATTTATAATTCATTTTAAGAGATGTTTAAAGTGCTAAGTAAGCACTGTTACATTAATGTATTTAACCTAACTATAAGGAAGACATTTTTAGAACAATAGTTTGAAATTTTAGATTTGTTTCCTTTTTTTAAGAAATGAGAAGAACAAGAAATGATAGAACACAGAATGACAGACTATTACTGGTAGGTCTCTTAAATGTTATAATAGTCTTATAAACATGTTACTTTCCTCATATTTGACCTACATTTTCTAGATATCTCCTGTAATGGATTCATCTCCAACTCATCTTATTCCTATTTAACACAGGGATTCCTTTTCAGTCCTAGCTTGTTCTTCTGATAATATGATAAATATCTCAGAAGGCAGATTATATCTGCCATCCCACTCGGGATTGGAAAAGTTACACTGTTACTTCAGAAATGCATTCACTGTTCTCTGAGACTGAATATACAAATTATAGTTAACTATTCACTAAACATGGGAAAAAGAATGAGTGTATAGGTCCCCGACCCATTGTGGTTGTCACAAGTGATACAGGCAATATATAAAAATCATACATGCTCCCAACAGTGTTTCTCTTCTGCTGTGGAGACACTGACTCAACATTCTCGGCCTCTTTAGGAAGTTTACTAAGTATCTCACAAGCAGTGTGTAACACAATAGATGTGAAGAGGACAAATGTGGGCAAGTAGTTGAATGTTTTAGGTTATTAATTTTGTGCGTTGTTTAATACTTACATTTTTATTCATATAGAAATTTATTTTAGAAATCCATTTTTAAAAACCACTAAGACATTAATTTATCAGAAAAATGCAACACCTGATGAGCTGTATGTTGTTTACAGATAAACTGAGTTTTAGATGCCATCACTTAATTATGTTAAATTATGAAAACAGAAAAGTCAAGTTATTAAAATTCTTTTTATGAGTACAGCACTTTTGTAGTGATGTTAATGCTTTGAGAGAAAGCCCTACTTCTAGGAAATTATAATCTCCTGGAGCTTTTATGACCTAAACTCTCAGTTATTCTTAGCTGGAATTCTTATTGACTTCATGTATGGTTCATTTGTCTATAGCATGTGGTGCAGTAACAGTCCCTCAGCAGGTTACATTTCTCTGTCTGCCATATAAAAAAACAGTAGTCCCATTGCTTACATAGATTATCAGCACAGTGGTTTTCTGAACATTTTACCGTGCGTTCTCTGCCATTTTGTCAATTTCAAGTTGATTTTAATTAATTTAATGGTATGTTGCTTTTTAAAAATGCTTTTATAATATGACGTATACAAGTCCCCATGGGCTTGGAGCACATTATGTTAAGTGAAATAAGCCAGGCACAGAAAGATAAATACTGCATGTTCTTCTCGTACATGGAAGTTAAAAAAGTTGATCTCACAAAAGTAGAGAGTTGAATAGAGGCAGAGAAGGGTTGGGAAAAGGAGAGGCTTGCCAAAGGTTGGTTAACAGATGCAAAAGTACAGGAGGAATACGTTCTTGGGTTCTATAGCATTATAGAGTGACTATAATTAGCAACAATTTATTCTATATTTTCAAATAGCTAGAAAAGCAGATTTTGAATGTTTGAAACACAAAGAAATGATAAATGTTTGAGGTGATGGATATGCTAACTATCCTGAATGTGTATCAAAATATCACACTGTACCCCACAAATATGTACAATTATGTGTCAGTTAAAAATAATAATGAAAGCAAAAAAAGAAATCTCATCATAGAATCTTCTACTTTGTAAATTAAATTTAATATTGAATATAATATCAGTGATAAATAAAGCTTCTAAGTTTCCTTTCTCATGTCTCTAAACAACTTAAAGTTGAGTGGAATCTGCTTAAGAACCAGCACCATGATGCATATTTGTATTATGAGTGTCCCTTCCATTTCATAGCATTTAGCAAACAGGTTTACCAAGTGACATATATGATTTCCTTACCTTCAAAATATAGCCTCAACCATACATATGTCTGTAGTATTGAAGAAATTCTTCTGGGCATATATTACTTTTTTGATTGAGATTATCACTGTTCTGTTAAATCACAGAAGAAATTATGAAATGCCTATGCCCTATTTTTCACCAAGCCCCTATTTTTCACCAAGCCCACAATATTTTACTCAATTTTTTCTTCTAGGTACTACTTCCTTGTTCCTTTTCTGACCCATAGCCTTACCTTGTTACTTGGGTTTCTATATGTTTTTAGTGTAAGCTGCCTCATTTTCTTTTAGAGGCAGCAGAATTATAATTTAAAAGAAAAATTCTTCATGTTGTTTTTTTTTTTTTTTTTTTTTTTTGTATAAGGAGCATCCTAAAACATGTTCAAAGCAAATCCCAGTCTGATCAGGATGTCGGCAAATTTCCTTCAGGATTTTAGGTCTCTTCCCTCCAGATTCTCTTACTCTAAACATGATGTCTTTAAATATCTAACTCTGTGTGATAGATTTTTTTCAT
Organism: Lemur catta; assembly: GCF_020740605.2. Classification (NCBI taxonomy): domain Eukaryota; kingdom Metazoa; phylum Chordata; class Mammalia; order Primates; family Lemuridae; genus Lemur; species Lemur catta. The sequence goes on from NC_059138.1 coordinate 33,966,356, forward strand.
AAATGTTTGATTGACCATGCTTTCTTTGGAGGCAGAAGAATCTTGAATCTTTGGCATGGAGGTGAGAAAGCTTTAAATGATTTATGTTCTACAGGTTGTTCTCTCTGGGTGTCTCTCTGGGCTTTTAAGGCAAATATTTAAATGGTTGTTGTGATATTTATAAAACCAAGAGTCTCAAATATTATTTTCCTTGAGGTCAGTGTTTCAAAAGATTGGTTTTATACTCCCCTAGTGAATTTTTAATAATTTCAAGGTAGCACAATATTGAGAAGGCCTCATGGGAAAATTTAATTCATGATAATTTTAAATATAAGTGTATGCCATATGGCATGCACCATGTACTGTGTGTGTGTGTGTGTGTGTGTGTGTCTTCCATGCATGCTTTTCTTTTTAGGAAAAGGGCTGTAGAAGTGCTCATGAAGAAAAGCTGGTTGCATTCATGGCTTTTTTTTTTTTTTTTTTTTTTGAGACAGAGTCTCACTTTGTTGCCTGGGCTAGGCGTCAGCCTAGCTCACAGCAACCTCAAACTCCTGGGCTTAAGTGATCCTACTGCCTCAGCCTCCCGAGTAGCTGGGACTACAGGCATGCGCCACCATGCCCGGCTAATTTTTTTCTATATATATTTTTAGTTGGCCAGATAATTTCTTTCTATTTTTAGTAGAGATGGGGTCTCACTCAGGCTGGTCTCGAACTCCTGACCTCGAGCGATCCACCCGCCTTGGCCTCCCAGAGTGCTAGGATTACAGGCGTGAGCCACGTGCCCGGCCTGCATTCATTGCTTTATACTTAAGAAACTTTTAGATTTTTATACTGATTTCTCAGAGATAAAAATGAACCAATGAAATACAAACACACAATCAGAATTTTCTCTTTTTGAGTGATTAGAACTATTTAGTATAACTTAATTATAAGGTAAAAATCACTATTTTCTTATACTATGATCATGTATCTCAAGCTTCATGTTTCTGTTTTAAGAATCTTTCCAAGCACAGGGAAAAAAAAAATGTAGGTGACATGGTATCTTTGCTGAACTAGGAGCTAGGCAGATGATGATAGGAAACCTTAAACCTTGTTATTTTGACATGCTACTAAATGCGTAGATTTGTAGGATTTTTTTTTTTTTTGAGGTACCTTGTCCTTTAGATCACATTGTCTACCTGTGTAGATCTACTTCCATTGCTATCAGTTTCTTCTGGAAATGATGGCCATGGACTTTAGTTCTCAAGAGTATTAGCCTAGGCTGGTCCAAAGGTAGTGAGTTATCTCACTTGATTGTTCACAGTCAGTTATAGATTGAACTCCTTATTCTACTACTTTCCCCCCTTCTCACTACTGCACTTGACTAGTCTTAAAAAGAGTATTAGCCTAAACTGTTGTATTATGGGACCCTCTTCTGGCCTCAGTCTTCTTTTAAATAACTGTGTTTCTGGACTTTATGTTCCTGCCAGTTTTGGACTTTTGCCCCTGACATGATCATCTGGCATTACTGCAGAAGAAATTAATTTGGTTCTTAAACTGGCCTTTATCTTCTTGCCAAACCATCTGTTAGCTGTACATCCTGGTTCCTTGGTTTGAAGGCTGCCTTGATTTCTCAACTTAGTTGTTGGGGCTCTTGACGGTATAAAAACTAACACAAACTGACAAAGAAAAAAACCTTATTTTCTTTTTTAGGAAAGGATTCTAGGAATTGTTATTTTTTTTTTCTTCTTACAAATGCTGATCCACAGTATGTGCCAAAATACATTGACTCAGTTTCAGCAGTTTCACCTGTTAAAGCCTGTGTTACTTTTTGAAATAAATTCTGAATGTGTGCATATATATAGAACAAAATGGCTTATGAATATATTTCATTAGCAGTATATATGTTATCATATATCACTTTTTATATCTATATATCTCTTTTATGAACCTTAGTTAACTTAGGTGCTTCTAAAATCTAATATAGAAAGTTAAAATAACAAAATACTGTCATGAACAACAAAAGGAGATGACAAAAAAATAGCACCACCGGATCTGATGGAAATGTGGAAATACTAATGTGACAGTGTAATTTGCGGTACTTCTTCATGAATGAATTTTGTTATGGATTGGATTATGTTCCCCTGAAAGACGTTGAAGTCCTAACGTTTAGTACCTGTGAATGTGACCTTATTTGGAAGGATCTTTGCAGATAATCAAGTTAAGATGAAGTCATTAAGGTGAGCCCTTGTCCAGTACGACTATTTTCTCATATAATGGGGAAATTTGGACGTAGAGACCCAGAGAGAATGCCATGTGAAGACTGGAATTGTGCTACCATAAGCCAAGGAACACCAAAGAGTGTCACTGCTAGCAAACCACCAAGAGGAGAGAGGCATGGGACAGATTTTCCCTTACAACCTTCAGAAGAAGCAACCTTGAAGATACCTTGATGTTGGACTTCTAATCTGCAGACTGTGAGACAAAAATTTTTGTTGTTAAACCACCCAGTTTGTAACACTTTGTTCCAGTAGTCCTAGCAAACTGGTACCAATTAAATTTGGTAACAGATGATCTAATATCCATTTAAAAAGCCATAGCAACTTTACTTTTAGGGTCAGTTTTAAAGGCTGGATTATTTACTCATCACAAATTATTTCCCATAGAAAGAATGTAGGGAAAGGCTAGAATGTTATATAACCTTACTTGAAAGGGATACAAGTAGGTCTTTAAGATTAGATCTGTTTTTCAAATTAAGGAACTCCTTGTTAAGTAAAATCTATATAGCAATATGGAAGGTGCTTCAAAGGCAGGGGTAAAAAAGCAAAATAAATTTAGCATAGGTCAATAAATGTATATATTGGCCCAAAAAGAAATATAAACTGCCTTAGAAGCAAGACACCTTTCTTTTTTAATGATGTGCTGGTTTAAAATGCACTGACCTACTGTCAACTTACCAGACTGGCTCACATCCAAACCTCCAGTTTATAGATGCTGCTAGATGGTTTGCTTAGCAACATACTTAATGGGACCACAGGGAATTTGGTTTTCCAGCTAAATGAGTTTAGAATGTTCAAATAAAAGCAAAGACTCAGGTTTAAAAAAAAATCATTAAAAAGCCCACAAGTAAAAACTAATCAGAAAGAATTAGATCATTTTGAAAAATCATTTTTTCAATTTTTTTGGTAGCTCGATATTCATAAATGATTTTAACACTGAAAATTAAATATATTTTTACAGAAAATATATCCAACAGAACACCAGGTTTCAAATTTCACCACAAAGGTATATACATCCAGTGTTTTTTAAATATACCTAAATTATTAAGATTGAAAACTATTTCTATTAATAAGCAAAACTTTTACTGCTTTAATGAAATAAGTAGAAATGTCTTCTTTCTACTGTAAAGATAAAAGCATTGACAACAGAACAATACCTAGGGTGGCAGGCAGAAGATCTGCAAAATAATAAAAAATAATAATCAGTAAGCAGAGGTTGGGTAGTTGATAGAAAAGGTATTGTTCCAATTTATGAAAGAATTCCTAGTGCATATACCCAGTAGCCCAGAAACCAAGTCTTGAATGTTAATCACCACAGCCAGCAGACTTTTCTCTTTCTCAACATTATTTTACTGGTCATTTTGAGTGGGGTAATACAGAACCCATAGGCTCTTGTTAATTTCTCAGGGCCAGCTCTTTTGTAGGTACATGATGTTAAATGCTTAGAAGGCTATTAGAGTAACCCTAATACTTGATTCTCTCTTTATCTTACTTAGTCATTGGGAAATGTGCTCCTCAATACACTAAAGATAAGAAACTGCAACAACTCATTTTTTTTGGTGAGGGGCAGTTTGGAGTAATATGATTCCAGTTGTTGACCTTCTGATACTATTTGGGTTGAAGATGAGGTACACCAGAGTTAGGGTGTCCATATAATTTTGAGCCTAAAGTGGGCTGAAAAATCAGGTGAACTGGCAAGGTTCTAGGCGGAGCAGACCAGTTTTTCATAGTGAAAAAAAAATGTTTTGGATTTGTGATTCATGAGTGAAGTCAACAGGGTAGCTAATGAAGAAAGTCAGAAACAGAGCATGGTGATAATCAGTTAGATGAGAGCCAGTCAAAAGTAGCTGAAATTCCACATTGTTGGACATAATCAGAGGAAACACCGGAAGGCAGGCTGTGAAGAGGGCAGATGTGGTTTGTGAAATGGTCAGATCAAGCCCTTCAGATGGGAAAATAGTTCAGTAATAAATACGTTAGAGATCAGAGTAAATGGTAAATGTTATCAGATGATATTCAATATTATAGCTTCACATGTGCCTGTGATAGTGTTTGGTTTTTCCATGGTGCAGTGGGTTGACTGGTGGCCCCCAAAAAAGTATCTATGTCTTAGAACCTGTGAATGTCATCTTATTTGGACAAGGAGTCTTTATAGACATAATGTAAAGACTGTCAAGATGAGATCATCCTGGAGTATCCAGGTGGGCCCTAAATCAAGTGACAAGTGTCTTTGTAAAAGAGACAAGAGATACACAGAGAAGAGGTTGAAGGCCTTGTGAAGATAAAGGCAGAGATTGGAGTGATGCGGCCACAAGCCAAGGAATGCCTGGAGCCAGGAGAAGTTAGACAAGAAAAATTCTTCCCTAGAGCCTTTGGAGGAAATGTGGCCCTGAGGACACCTTGAATTCAGACTTCTGGCCTCCAGAACTGTGAGAGAATAAATTTCTGTTGTAAGGCACCCAGTTTGTGGTACTTTGTTGCAGCAGTCCTAGGAAGCTAATACTGTACCTGTGGGGCATGAATGAACCAACTCAAATGTCCTGCAATTTGCGCTGCCTAGAGGTAGCAGATGCCTTTTGGTGAGGGACCTCTGAAATCCTAGGAACTCCTTGATTCTTAAAGGATACCTGTCTCTGTTTTTATGTAGTTTAACAGGATATCATTTAATAGGATATAAGATAGTATAATAAATTATATTTTCAAGCAGAGCTGGGTGGGAAGAATCCTAGTTTCTTGGTAAAATGATTGTACCTCTGGATAAGAACTTTATAGATAGTTTAAGGACTAGATTTTGATTAGCTAGAATATAAATCTGTAGAGATTACTTTTTTCCATGTATTGAATTTCCTCGGTTAGCCAGGCAAGTTACCTATCTAAGATAAATACTAATTGCTACTTTTTTCTTAGCATTTAAAATTATAATTAAGAGATTGAATATTTCTAGAAATGATAAAATAATATAATGTTTGTTGGGTTCTTGACATTTTGGGGGGAATGAATATATCACTGTCTTAAGACAAATTTCAGTCTGAATCTTTGCTGATTGGCTGAGAGTAATCGTTTTTGTTATTACTGCAACCTCTATTTATTGAGAATGTGCTAAAATCCTGACAACTTTTCAAGTGTTTTGAATTAGAGTGGTAAGAGGTAGAGCTGCAATTTGGCCTGGGGATACTCTCAAGCTTCTAAAGCAACTGCTGTATGAAGGTGGTTCAGGGGTCTATCTGCTTATCATCAGGTTTTAGGCTGGAACAAACAGTGAATTCTCCTAGTAGCATTGAACTCTTTTCATAAAAGCACTGTAAGGGGGGAGGGACATCCTAGGAGTGTGGCTTTGAAATAGTGTTTGTTCAAGTCTCTTAGTATTTACATTGGAATGGAGTTCTAGAAGAAATCATTTGTGCTTAGGCTTTTCAGTTTTTATAGGACAAATTTGAGGCTTAGTCAAGAAGAGGGCTCAGAGGAGACTGACTATAGTTTGGTCAAGAGAAAGTCTTTGGCAAGAACATACCTTCCTAGCTGGGACTTTTATCTAGCATTGGAGCGGAGGGATCACCCATCTTGGGTAAGAAAAAGAACTGATAGATAAAGATCTGGAATTTTCCTTCATTTACAAACATGACTATCATAAAGGTAAAAATCAATTTTAAAATGGATAATAGATGGATCTCTATGGCAGATGTGCCCTCCCTAAGCTGAGTAGATGACTACATTTGGTGACTTTAATATATATTTTTATAAACATTAGTATATTTGCATTATACTTAAATTTTAACACGTCACCTTTTCCCTTTTTAATCAGCTTTCTTTTTTTGCCTTATATGACTTTAAGAGTGCGTGTTTACTTGAGGTCATTGCACCTTGAGATGACTTGAGGAACAAATTCCAATGCAGTTATAATCAAATTTCAGTCCTTACTCAATTTCTTCAAGTTTCTCTTAAATTTCTTGGTCATGGATATTTGTAAAATTCCCCAGAAACATGTACATGTATGCATTTAGGGAGATTTAGAAAACATAATATTTAACAAAATTTTAGTAAGCAACAATTTTTTTGATAAATGTAAAACTACTGGTATGACCTTACTCTTGGCTGGCGATCATTGATTTTAAGATTTTAATATAATCAATTTAACTAACTAGAGCAGCAGACCATCCTTGGGATTAATGTTGGATGTATAAAAGTTATTGAATGCAGGTGGTAACTCACACATCCTCAAATATTGTGGAGATTCAGGCCCAGAGTTGTGTTTAAAGCAGTATTCTAACTTAAAAATTTAAAAATATTGGGTCTTTTACTTGAAGTAGAGATATTTTATTTTGTCAAGGTATATGGGAAGTAATTTTTATAGGGTGTTGGGCAGGTGTGAGGGGGGAGGAGAGTATGGGTAAATTCACAGCTAACCCATGTGGTACAAGCTCTCTGGGGTGGGGCACACTTGTAGCTTTGACTTGAGTGGTGCAAAGGCGACTTATGTAACCAAAGCCTTTGTACCCCTGTAGTACTCTGACATAATAATAAAAAAAAAAAACAAGAAAACCTTGTTGATAAAAATATTTACAACTAAAATGAATGAGTTGCTTCTTTGCTATCAAAAGATAGCAAATATTTTATTCATTATGATAAAAACAAACTTTGTAGATAATGGATGTCCTGAAATCTTTCTACCACTCTTTAAAGCAAATTGGTTGTTTATCCATACTATGCTCTTGTTTAGAATACTAATTACTCAGATCCTTGAATTCTTGAGGAGTATATTCTTAAGTATTTGTGAAATCTGAATATACCATGATAGGGTATCTAACAATTTACCATTAACAGCTTTCCTGAAAGTTTTTTGTAGGTACCTTTTTCTTTTCTTAGTTTACTAATAGTTTTTATCATAACTGGGTATTGAGATAATTATAATTTTTCCTTTTAGCATGTTCATGTGGTGAATGACATTTATAGATTTTTTCATTATAATCTCCCTTGTAGTCATAAAAATTGAACTTAGTCGAACAGTAGAGATGTTTTTATGTATCACTGGATTTGATATTTTAAACATTTTGTTCAGGACATCTATATATACTTCATGAGAGAGAGCACATATTATTTTCTGTTCTCATTTTCTTGTTTTATTGTCAAGGTTATATCAACTTCATAGAGTTGGGGAATAATTCACTCCACCCTTCCACCACCTTTTTTTCACATACTGTGGAGAAGTATTAGATCGAAATGCTTTGTTTACTGAAAGTCTGATAAAACTTGCATCTAAAAATCTCTTAGACTATTGTACTCCTGGAAAGATCTTAAGCTAATTATTCCATTTCTTTAAAAGTTGTAGATTTCTTTGTATTTTTATTCTTTATTGAGATTGGCTGTATTTTCATAAAGATATTTCTATATAATGAAAATCTAAAAATTTTTTAGCCTAAAATCATTCAATTCTCTTAATATATATTTATTCTGTTATATCTGTGATACATTGTCTTTTTCATTTCTAATATTTATTTGTGTCTCCTTTTCTCTCTTTTCTATTTTAAATTTTTCAAACTCACCAGATGTTTATCTGAATTCTTAGTTTTTTCAAAAAATTATAACTTTGGGCTTTATTATTCCTTGTTTAATCTTCATTTTCTGTTTCCTTAATTTTATCTTTATTATCACCTTCAGTTATCTTTATTTTTACTTTATTTTTCATTGTCTAATGTCCTCAGTAGCATACTTAGCTCATAAATTTATAGCCTTCTATAAGCAAAGTGACTTACTCACCATACCAGACTTAAAACATATAGTTTAAATTTGAGTATCACTACAAACTTCTTGTAACCACAACTTGGAAATGTAGAAATTATAGTAGACTACTCTAATATGTATAAATCCAATGAAAAACACTGCTCAGAAGTTTTAGTGGGATTGATCATTTGTCCTATGTATGGCAATTCTATTCACCATTTTATTATAATTTTTTAAAATTTTCAAATAACTTTATAATGTAAACATAATTATATAATTTCATGAATGTAAGTCAAATTTGCCTTTAATTTTTTTCATTGTATGTGGAGATATTTAATACTGATTTATTCTGTTTTCTCATATTTATGCAATGAAGAAGAATTTAGCATCATATTATCATTGATTAGTTTTAGCCAGAATTAGAATTTTACAAACCAAACACTAAAATACTCTCTACAAATTCTATCATTCAGTGAGTGAAGAACCGAAAGTCTAAAGCTGGACTGTGCACTTTGGCACCACTAGCTATCGAGCGCTTGACATGCAGCTAGTCCTAATTGAGATGTACCTTATGTGTAAAATACACATTAGATTTTGATGACTTAGTGATATAAAAAATATAACACCTTATTAATAATTTCTATATTGATTACATGTTGAATTGCTAACATTTTGGATGTACTGGATGAAAAAATATGCTATCAAAATTTCAGCTTTTTTTTTTTTTTTTACTCCTTTAATGTGGCAATTAGAAAACTTAAAATTGCATATATGGCTCATCTTACATTTCTACAGGGCAATGCTGGTGTAAGAGTTTATTTCTTCCTGTAAGCCTTCATAACAAAGCCTTTCTGAAAACTTTAGAAACTAACCACAATATACTGATTCTCTGTCTAAGGCACTTGGCTTATTTCAAAATCAATTTATTTTCTTTTGTTCCCGTTTGTTTAGTGTAGTGAGTTTCTTTTTGCTGGCTGAGTGTTCTCTTAATTTGAAGTTACAAAATATCACAGGAAAGGGTGTTGTTTCTTAAGCAAAGCGTATGATCCAGATAAAAGTTTTAAATTATAAACATTGTGAGCACCAAGCTGAATGGACAGTACCCTTTACTAGTGGAATACTGTCAGAAACATTTTAAATTTCAAAACATTTATAATTTTCTGTGACCTAGGTTAGAATTTTTAAAGGTATGTTATGACATTTGGTGGAATAAGCATCTAGATATTAAGCACATGCTTGTAAAAGAAGAGAATACTGTCCATTTCATTTTAAGTCATGCCATTTCGTTGATAGTCTAATTTAGGCGGAAGTATAAGGCATCTTTTGGAGAAAGGTTAGACCAGTCCCTGATTTCCAGTCAGATTTTGTGTTATCTGTGGGCTGAATAGTTTGGAATGGAAGCTTAGAATTTATTCTACAGAAGAAATTCTTATTTCTTCAGTTGGATAATTCTATAAAACTGGAATAAATAACTATTATCTACATTATTTTAAAAAATACATATTTGTGGATCTTTGAGAAATGTGTATACAGTGTAACTTCTTACCTGTTTAGAAACAATATCATGGCACCTGTGAATATGGCAGTGTCCTAAAATAACTGAAAACTGTGTGATTTGAAAAACTAGCATTTTGGATGGAAGTTAAATTTGCATTTCATAACAGTTTTTCATTCTGAAATTATTCTTAGCAATTGTAAAAGCACATAATTACCTCAAAGCTTCATTGCCACTACTTTCTGTATGAAGTGAACAGTGTTTAGTTGCAAGTGCTATAATGGATTATATTATACAATTTAAGAATCTCACCCTTATGAATTATGTGTTGACTGTTATTGGTGTTGGGTTTATTTTGTATGCAGTATTGTTTAGAGATTGTTTATCTCTCTGTGCTTCTATATCTAACTACCTATATTTATCTATAATGAGAGTACTTTGAAGAGTTAAATACTGGAATAAATTTTCTTTAACATGTAAAAAATGCAGAAATCTCATTTTATAATTTTCTCATTCTATGCCAAAACGTTTTGCTTCTTGACTAGTAAAAAGATACAAGAAAATATTCTTTATGTAAATAGAGTATGTTATCAGAGAACACTCACATGCTAGAAAACTGTAGTAAAGATTCTGGCAAGTAGTGCTGACAGTAGTGCCTTTTAATGATGTCATCATTGTGGCCAGATTTGCCCTGTTTGTGCTTCTGTGTAGCAGAATAAGTTAATATAATTGTGTAATAATCAACAGTATCCAGCAAATGTGTTTACAGTTTAATTATGTTTTTCTTCTTTTATTGGAGCTTATAATTCTATAACATAATGCAGTTTTAAAACTGGAAGGTAGACATCTGTCACTTTCTATACTTTTATCTTATCTTTCTTTGTGGAGTGTGTTCTGCCACACAGGAAAAGTCAATTTTCATTAGTAGGTGCTTAAGGTTATTAGTAATAAAATTTAAAACAGTTTTCTCTAGGAGATACCTATAGAAAATCACAAAATCATTGGTCAGAATTCAGTAACACGGTTGCTTTTGACTAATTTGTTTAGAACCATAGCCTTCTAGAACCATAGCCCACTCTTCCCCCCAGAGCAGAGAATTCAAATAGGGAAAATTGTGTTCTGCCCACTCGGAATTATTTCTAGGAATTGCAATTGTATAGCTCTTATAAATAATAAATTTTAGTATTCAAAACCCTGTAGACATCCCGGTATATTTCAGAATCATTTTGAATATGAAAGGGTAGATCTGGCAGAAGATAAATTCTTGTCATTGAATGTTATTTAGTGATGTATGAAGGCAAGGAAATACTTGTTTTATTACTTACAATGACAAAGAAATGGTTTTACATCCTTCTATGATACATTGCTGTATAATTATAAAACATTAAATTATTTGCACATATTAGTCTTTTTATATTTTTAGTGCTGTGGGGCTGAATTAGTATAGCACAAAAAGTTTGATAATTTCTTCTATCATATATCTGGGATCCATGAAATCAACCCTTCAGGTGAATGAAAACATTTTTGTGATTACAATATCCTAAATATGCAAAATATTACCATAATTTCATCTTCTGAACTTTATAATGCTTGATTTCAAGACGACTTCTTTTTAACATTCTTCAGCTAGAGAGAATAAATTGGTGCAATTGTTCTAGAAAGGAGTTTAGCAATATGCATGAAGAGTACTATTGACTGCTAGAAATTTATTTTATACAAATAAAGATATTTACAAAGATTACTCTGTAAGAATGTTTATATTGCATTTATTTCTAATAACAAAATGTTGGATACAATAAAACCCACAGAAAAATGTGGTGATTGATTTTTTTAATTACAGCATATTTGATGTAATATAATTGCTATGTAGCTGTTTAATGCTGTCCTTTTGAACAATGAATATTTTTTAAAAAAATGGTATAATGCTAAGTTTATAAAATAAAATCTTACCATAACTTTGTCCTATATGCTGTCAATTTTACATGAGAAAAAATTGTACCAAAAGTATCTTAATTATCCAGTCTTAACATTGAATATGTTATCTTTAAGGGGTAGGAGTATGCCTAATATTTTTCTTGTTTGGACTTTTAAGTATTTTTCAAATTTTGTTTAGAATGAATATGAATTATATCTCTAATCAGAATAAATTACTGCAAATATTAATGTCAAAAACCAAAAGTCCTACTAAGGTGTGTTGCCTTTGCATTTCAGTGTTAGTCAACAGGCACCTGAGTGGCCTTAGCCTTTCATGATGAAAAGAAGATTCCTGTCCATATTATTTTGAATTTCTTTTCTCCTTTTAAATTTCAGAATATTACAGGGGTACTAAAGTTTTGGTTACATGAATTACTTTTGTATGGTTTGAGTCAAAGTTATAAATGTGTCCATTACTCAGATAGTGTGCATCGTACCCGTTAGCTGTGAATCAACCCACCTCCTCCTCCCCTCCCCACCTGCTTGATTTCTGTTGAATTTTACTACCATATGTACACATGAGTGTTGATCATTTAGTTCCAATTTAACGGGGGGTATATGTGGTGTGTGTTTTTCCATTCTTGGGATATTTCACTTAGGATGGTCTCCAGTTCCATCCAGGTTGTTACAAAAGGTGTTACTTCACCATTTTTCATGGCTGAGTAATACTTCATGGTATACATGTACTACATTTTATTAATCCACTCATGGTTTGACGGGCCTGGCTTGTAGGCCTGTCTCTGGGTTTCCAAAGATCAATCCCTGAGCATGCCATGGTGAGAAGTGCTGGTCCTGAGTTGTCTTATGGGGTGTTCTAGTAGGTCTGGTGTACCTCTCGGGTTACCTCTGTCCTGCTGTCTACACCTTTCCCCAACAGTGTGTAGTGAGTTACGTCACCCAGCTTACTCTGGGTGATGGTGGGTGGTACTTGTGAATGTGAATCAGCCACACTGGTTTGCTTGAGTTGGAAGATGCTATGATGAACTACATTGTTCATCTCCCTGTCATTGGTTGGTATTTGTGTGATAGAGCCAGATGCCAAGTTGTTCTTTTGTGTCTGTGGTAGACTGTGGTCCCCTGGTTGGAGTAGTTGAATGCTCCAAGCTATAGCAGGGACCCTGTAGCTCCCAGGGGTTTTTTGATCTGTTCCACCACCAAGGTGGGGGGAGGAGTAAGTGGTTAGGTTTCGGGAATCTGAAAGGCTTTGCAAAGCCTCAGCAAGGCTCAGAAGTTGCTTTTCTGGCCACTAGGGGGAGCCACTCGTAGGAGGGTCAGGATAAGCTTTCCAAATGAGGAGGGCTGTTCATGGGGGAGGGCCTAAATGCTTGTATGCTAAGGCCCTGGGCTGGGTTCTTTCTGCCCTTATCCAGTAGCACAGTGTTTCTGTGGGGAGGGCTAGGCACTCCTCCGAAAGGCCATTCCTCAGACCCCACACACCCCATAAAATTGAGTCAGTAAATGCTGTAAAGGGCATGCAAGTTGATCTCCCTGCTAGTAGGTGCCGCTTTCTGGAAGGAACAAGCTGCAATGTTGTTTTGGGGTCCTGTGACCAGTTCTAGTCCCGTAGGAGAAGCACTTGAATGCCCCAGGTGGTGAGTAGGCCCCTGGAACTTCCAGGTGAATCCTCATTCTCTGCCACAGCAGACGTGGGTGGAGTGTGTGGCGGGGTTGGGTGAGCTTGCCTTCAGGCTCCACAAAAGCTGGCAAGGTAGCCATTTTGTCAGGGTTCAAAAGTCTCCTCCCAGCTTTTGGGCAGAGTTGCCAGGAAGAGGCTGAATCCAACCAGAAAATCTGCTTGTAGAGGCAGGTCTCTCTGAGATTCACACTGGCAGTCTGCAGTGGGCCTTGTTCCTCTCTCCCCTTTTATGCTCCACAGTTTTCTCCTGGCATCGGCCAGCAGGCAGGAGCCCAGGCCAACTAAGCTCCCTCACGATTGTGGTGTGGGCCAGAAGGTTGCCTGTCCAGGATCCTGGCCTGATCTGACAATGTGGCCCTCATGTGGGGGAAGGCTTTTCCCATGAGCCTGCCACAGCTAGGATCCACACTGCACTCTCCCCCCAGATCTGCCCACGTGGGCTCCCTTACCTCCTGATACCAAGAAGATCAAGCCCTGACCATGCTAGGGAGAAGCACATGGGTCCTGAGTCACCCACAGTGCCCAAGCGAGATCTATGTCGCTGTGCCTAGGAGCATGCCCCCATCTGATGGAGCCACCAGGCAAGCAGCACCAAGGAGGGCTGGTGAGCAGGGAGCTGACAGTCTGAGCACCCTTCAGTTTGCTGCAGGACCCCAGGAGGAAGGGCCTGAGCCCCACTCTCTATGGCAGCCTCAGTGTGGTGGCTCAATTGTCTCACAGCAGCTACAAGTGGGAGTGGGGGAGGGGAAGTGGAGGAAAAGAGTCTGTATGGGGGATTGCTGGAACTCTGATCGTCTCCAACCCTCTTTGCTGGATGCAGTCTGCCCAGAATGTCTAGGCTCTGGAATCACGCAGATCACCTGGGACCCACTGGACCTCAATGACTCCTGCAGTTTGGGCCAGAATTGGGAAATGTCTGTGTGGGAATGAGCAGGATGCAACCACTCGGGAGGCACCTGCTATCTGAGCTCGGGTCTGTGGGGCCGGGAAGTACCCTTGGCGGGCTGGGAACCTGGTTCCCTGTCCACAACGAGTTCCCAGCTCACTGGCGGCAGTCTCTGGGCTCATGTGGCCAGAAAGTCTGTCTAGCAGCTCAGGAACCCACCGACTATCAAAGATGTGAGGGAAGGAGAAACAAACTGCTCCACCTACCCTTCTTGCTAGACTCCAAGCCTCTTGGGGGTTGATCTTTGCCAATACCCTGCTTCTTCTTGTTCGGCACTGCAGCTTCTTCCTGTGGAGTCTCCTGAGGGCTCTGGCACCCTTCGTTCAGACCCACATCTGATCTCTGTCTGTCTGGTCATTTTTTCTGTTTCATCTAAAATTTCTCCTTACTGATATGCTCTGGCAGCTGGTGTCTCCAGTCAACCATCTTGCTGCTCCTTGAATTTCTTAAAGGTTAAGGATCTTAAATTGCAAGTCTCTGCTTCCTCTTTATTTTTCGTAAAACACATTTACATCCTCTTTTTTTTTTTTTTTTTAGGAATTATTATTTCCCTATAGTATGTCATGCCTGAGGAAGATACAAAGATAATTAAGATAGAACCCTAAGGCCACAGGCTTTTCTTTTTTTTCATGAAAGCAAAAGAAAAATTATAGCCAGTCTATGTGTGTTTTTCCAGATATTTATTATAGCGATACCACAGATAATTGTTCCCATCTCACATTATCTTCTCTTTATAGGTAATATAGAAGTAAATAGTGACAAATATATTAATAGACAAAAGTTTTTACATGAAATGACTATCTATTTCTAAGGTTAATTGTAAATGATGGATCATAAAGGGACAAGATCCCGGCAAGTCACTTTCTTACTGAATTTGGTGAAATATGTCAATAAATATGAGAATTCTCTATTTTGCACATGCTTAAATTCTGCTCTAGAGGTTCTTGCCTAAAATCACACAGTAAATAGTGGCTACATTGGGCTTTGAGGAAAGAATCATCTGACTTTCTCATATACTTACACCAATTAGTGCTCATACAGACTTAAAATTTTAATAGTCTATTTGATTTATATTTCCTTGTCATTAAATACATTTGGAGGGAACTTCCATTATCAGCTATGATGAAGGAGCTGGTAGTAGTCTATCCTTCTTGCCTTGAAGAGCCAAAAATTACAGGATAAATAAGAAAAAGAAGCTGTGTGAAGGCAATGGAAGGAAACCAAGATATCCAACATTGTGGAGAAAGTACTAGGGTATTAGTATGAACACTGCCCTCTCAGCTGCTTTTTTTCCAGGACATTTAGGAATTCTCATCATAGACCAGGGTGGCTGAATAGAAGCAGTGCCTACTTGGGCAGCAAAAAAATTGAGGTATAGGGTTCCCAGACAGCCAGAACCCAAAGATCTTAGAGAAAAAGCTACAGGGGAAGAGAAAAAACACAGAGGAAGTGAGCCCAGTGTATTGCTTCTCAGTGCATATATGGGGGGAGGAGGGGTTAGACTTCCAGAAACCAAGCAGAGCTCATGCTGTTTCTGAGGACATAAAAATTAGATTTCAGGATCAAGAAGGAGGAGGGGGTCCTAACTAACACCCTGGGCTTTTCAGGGAGTCCAAGGGCTTTGCCTTGGGAATAAAGGCAAATCAGAAATGCATTGGCCTCAGATGGATCCCGGATCATCTTTTATCTATCTTTGTATCTTCTCTCTGCCACAAAAATATATATTCTCTGTAGGAAGATAATATCACACAAAGTCTCTGCAGTTTTTTGTAGTAATTATCTAATAGTCATTGAAAAATTACCACTAATGTACATTTAATATGAACAAATAACGGTAAAATGGAAGCAAAAGATGAACCAGATATTAGGAATACCAAACCCAGACTTTAAAATAACCATGGTTAAAATGATCAAGAAAATAGATGAAAATATTGATTATGTCACCAAAAAGCTAGAATCCGTAAAAATCCTCCAATGGAAATTCTAGAACCAAAAAAGAAAGAAGGAAAGAAGCCACAAATTAAATGCAAAGAAATTAGATGGAAGAGTTAGAAACAATGAAACAGAAACAAATGTACATTATACAAATAATAAGAAAGCAAAAACAGTTCTTTGAAAAGATAAATGAAATTTATCACCCTTTAGTAAGACAGATAAAGAGGATAAGAGAAAAGGTACAAATTACCAATATGAGTCATTTTAAAAGACAACAGTAAAGATTTTAAAAATATTAAAAGATAATAAAAGGATTTAAACATTTGAGTGAAATAGAAAAACGTCTTGAAAACCTCCACTTCTGACAACTCACACAGGAAGGAATAGAAAATATGAACACTCAGGTCTGTTAAATAAAGTCCATATATAAAAACCTCCTCACAGAAAAAAATGTTAGGCCAAGAAGAGTTCACAAATGAATTTTTCCAAATATGTAAGAAAAATACTAAATACAAGGTCAGCACACAAGATCGATTGTATTTCTGTGTGCTAGCTGGAAACAATTAGAAAGTGAAATTTTAAAAAGATGAAATTAACAATACCATCAAAATCATAATATACCTAGGGAGAAAAAAAATCTAACAAAAGATTTGCAAAACCTGCATGCACAGCATTTCAAAACTAAATGAAACTTAAGTAAATGGAGTGATATGCCATGTGTTTATGGATTGTGTCAAGATCAACTCCGCAAACTGATTATAGAGTCAGTGTAATACCAATTAAAAACCCAGTAGGATTTTGTGGGGGAAATTGACAGGCTGATTCTGAAATGTATATGGAAATGCAAAGGCCCAAGAATAACCAAGTCAATATTGATGAATAAAGTTCAAGGACTAACACTACCTGATAACAAAATTTATTATAATGTTACGGTAATAGAGTGTAGTAGTGGTTTAAGTATGAAAAAGAGGTCAGTGGGGCAAAACAAAGAGTCCAAATACAGACTCACTTGTTTATGACCACTTGATTTATTGACAGAGTGTTGCTGTGGTGAAGTGTGGCATAAATAATGGAAATACATGTCACAGTGATACATGTCTGAAAAGAACTCATCCAGAATAAATAAAGAACTCCTATGAATCCATGAGAAAAAGATAATATTATTAAAGCGGGAATAATACTTGGCATTTTACAAAGAATCTATCCAAATGGTCAATTACTATGTGAAGAGATAATCAGTTTTATTCCTCAGGGAATTGTAAATTAAAACCACAAGAGATGCTACACTACCACCAGTATGGCTAACGTTTTAAAAATAATATAAAATACCAAGTGTTGGGAGGGAAGATAAAGAGCAACTAGAACTTCTAAGGTACTGGTGGCAAAGTGAGTTGGTGTAATAACTTTAGAAAACTCTCGGTAGTCTGTTCTAAAGCTGAACATAAATATCCCCTGTGATTCAGCTATCCCAGTCCTAGATAAATGCCCAACAGAAAAATGTAGGTAGGGACACCAAAAAAGTCTGTACAAAAATGATCATAACAGCATTATTTTAACCCCACGCTGGAAACAAATAACTGTCAATAGAAACAGCAAATAACTTGGGGATATAAAATTAAATTCTGTAAAGCAACAAAAAGAAATGGTTACAAGACAAACAACATGGAAAATCTCACAGGTATAATTTGAAAGAAAGAAGTGAAACACAAAAGATGCATATTATATATTTCGATCAACATGATTTCAAAGACAGGCGAAGTTGATCTGAGGTGGTAGCAGAGTTTAAATTTTTATTACCTTAAAAGAGGGGCAGTGACTGGGGTGGGGCATGAGGGAGACTTCCTGGGATGGTGGATGACATAAACGTGTTCCCTTCGTAAAACTATTAGGATGTCCAGCTGTGCTTAAAATTTGTGCATTTTGCAATATATATGTTATACAACAATGAAAAGTTTTAAAGAGTAGATATTATTTTAGTTCAATAGAAAACATGCATGCATTGTAATGGAAAATTATATGCAACTGTATACATACAAAGAGAGGCAGGTAGGAAAGGATTCTCATTCACCACTTTGGCATTTCAGGTGGGTGAGAGATTGGTTGGAAGAGAGCGTAGTTTTAACCATCATGATGTCTTAATTTATTTAACCAAAGTTCAAACTTCACAGAAGGAAAATGCCTATCCAGAGCAGATCTAAATAATTTCTTTCAGAGTATTTCTTAGCCTTTTCTTGATTTCCTAGAGGAAAAGCAGTTGCCAGTGACATTCTGTCCATAAGCAGAGCCATCCAGAGTTGAATGTTATGACTCAGCTTTGCCACTGCCCTGTTATCCTCAGGGCTTGCGTCACCATCTTCAGAGTCAACATACACCCTACTCTCATGATGTCTGCACTCTGCTTAAGGAAGCATGACAAACTTTGTACTCTTCTGTTTCTTAAGACAAATTCAGAGACAGCCATATTCATCTTGATCCTGGGGAAAAAGGCAGAATTATCACTCACACATCTCTGAATCTCTCCCCCACCAGCAGAGTTTTAATAATAACCACTGTACAATGATTTTATATTGCAGCAATCTTCCGTGTGAAATGGAAACTCAAACTGCTACTTAGGAGTTTATTGATTATTACGAGTTCACAGCAATTAAGATTCAGAGTAATGAGGCTCTACATTCCAATTAAAATCCCTTCTTTCAAATATTGTTACCAGTATCGGTTCACCATTACCATTTTTCTCCTTTTTGAAATTAATTTGAAATTCATATAAAACAATTTTAGTGATAAAAAGGATTTTTTTTGCATGTGGATGTTTGAGTTTTATTGGTGTTATTTTTCTTATTGTACTTAAAAAAGCAAAATTTATTTGCTAATGTGGTACTCCTAATTCTCACTGGGAAAATCCTAAAAAAATACATACATGGTGAATAATAATGATAATGCCTACCTACCTACTATTATTTGTTCCTAGCAGAACTTTGAAAATCTAAGAAATAAGCAGTCAGCCAGTCAGTACAGGATAAATCAGAAAACATAAGACAGTAGGGTTTTAGAAATGTCCATGAAAGGTATTTTAGAGTAGTTTTAATTTTATTTT
Organism: Lemur catta; assembly: GCF_020740605.2. NCBI lineage: Eukaryota > Metazoa > Chordata > Mammalia > Primates > Lemuridae > Lemur > Lemur catta. Next base: position 33,985,391 of record NC_059138.1, read on the forward strand.
TAACATATTTTTAGCCAACTATTGAATATAATAGCATGGCACAATAGGGCATATGCATCTTTAATTTTAATAGACTAAGAAACAAGATTGAGTATGAATGAATCATTGTACTGTGAAATTAGTGAGGATCCCTTTCTTTTTCACAAAAAGAAAAAAGCATTGATACATGAGAGCCTTGTTAGTATGAACCTGACTGTGAGAATAATTTGATGAAATGTGAAGACTCTCTGCAGTGCAGTTTCTAGTCCAAAGACTTTGAATAAGTGTTAGGAAATATGAATTTGTTTCTGCTTCATCTAACTAGATTTGGTACAATGGGGTGTGCAGTTAGGGAGAAAAGTCTCTGATATTTAATAAGGCAATAATTTATGCAGAATGGATATGAGCATTCACTCAATGAAAACTTGATTTTATAGTGTCCTAGACTAGGTAACTTTTGGAGATTTGTGTGCTTATTGTGCAAGTTCCATAAGGAAAATATATAGTTCTCATTAAAAGGTGAGTTTTTTTTCTTTTCTTGATATATATGTGTTAAGAGTTTAATCATTTTTCATTTGCAATTTTAGCCACTCTTACTATGTTTTTAAGAAGAATGTAAGTAAAGAAAAATAACATGGCTCCAGAGTATTCTGATTTCTGTTAGTCATGACTAGGTTTATGCATAAACTGGCCAATTTTTATCCTTAGCAAGAGAGGCTAGGCATGGTTTAGTTTATGTTGTAAATCAAAATATCCTTTAGCAGTTCAAAAGGTTCCAAGTCAAGATTACTCATCTTGACTAACAGAAAGTTACACTATTTATTGAGTATGTTGTAGATCAAACTAAAACACTATAGTAATTCTATATGGGGGCACATATTTATTGTTAGAGTATGTCTCAATCTGTAAAATAAAAAACTTGGTATAATGTCTTGCATTGATATTTTAATGACAGGGAACTTTGAGTACATGTAAATCTACTTTAAAACTTCCAAAGTCATGATGATTTTTAAATATTACTTTGATAAGAGCTTTAAAAAAAAAAAGAATACCTAGCTATTTGCCATAAGGCAGTACTCCCAAAACAGACAAAATGCTATTTTAAAGAGATACACTTCCTTTCCACTCATGCTGTAATATATTCTCTTTTGGCATACCTAAAGGCCTTTAGAATTCTTTACACTAAAACTGCAGGTTTTTGCATTTATATTTAACTTAGAAAAATAAAAAAATATTACTTCAGAGCTGCATATTTATCCATCCATACCTCCCAATTTTTTTAAACTATCCACTATTTACCTTGCACTGTGCTAAATTCTGGATTACTAAGAAGAGTATTAGTATCGGTTCCTAATTTGTCAGCTCACAATCCACTACAGAGAGATAATAATTTAAAAAGAAATTGAGGAGATGGGGTTAGACAAAACAGGAATAGATGATTTTTGTAGTAAGTTCTTGGAAAAGATGAAATAATGGCTTTTTTCTCTTAATGAGGAAGAGCTGAGTTGTGGATGAAGTTAACAACATGTTGCTAGCATCTGTTCTGTTCTGCTAGAGTTTTATGGGCCAAGTTGAAGCTTAAGCAAGTAATCTCATTTATTAGGGAAGGTGACAAAAGAATAACTTTGGGTATATGTAGCTTGTTTTTTATTATACTGGGCCAAGTAAATTAAGATTTACTTCTGCAAAATATTTTCTACTGAAGAAATTTCCAATGTGAGAAACAAACAAACACAGTGCTAAAATGTGATGTGTGCAATAATAGACGTGTGTACAGGATACAGTGAGAAGAATGAGCACCACAGTTTTGCTGACTTGAGTCTAAGGAAAAGTTGTATCATAGATATTAATAAAAGGCAAGGTGGTATCAATAAATGCAATGTTGTAGTAGCATGAAATATTCAAAAAGAGGAAAATGTATAGCCTTGAAGCATTTAAAAACTTTTAATTATAATAAATTGTATAGCAACAACTGTTACATATTAAAATTTCATACATACACTAAATTGTAGTGAAGAGTCCAGTAAAACACGATGTACATATCCCCAAGCTTCAATAACCCCACCTACTTTCTTTATTCCAAGATTATTTTAAAGCAAATCCTAGACATGATAGTATTTTATCTGTAAATATTTCCATCGATGTCTAGAAAAAATAAGGTCTTGACAACATTGTTGTCACACCATTGTCACAGCTAAAACTTTGACAGTAATCTTGTGGATTTTTATTTTTTTGTGAAATAGTCTCACTCTGTTGCCCAGGCTGGAGTGCAGTGGTGTGATCACAGGTATTTTGCCCAGGCTGGTCTCGAACTCCTGGCTTTAAACAGTTCTCCTGCCTCATTCTCTCAAAGTGCTTGAGATTACAGGTGTGAGTCACCAGCACCTGCCGAATAATTCCTTAATATCAGATATTGTGTTCAAATTTTCATGATTGCCTCATAAATGTTGATTTTTTTTTTTTTTTTTTACATTTGGTTAGTTCAAATCAGGTCCACATTTTGTATTTTGGTTATGTCTTTTAAATATGTTTTAAAGTCCATAAATCAGTCAGTCTCTCACTCTCTCTCTCTGTTTTTCCCTTCCCTCTCCCCGCTCTTATTACAATTATTTCTTAAATAAACCAGGTTTGTTGTGCAGTAGAGAGTGTTTCCCGCATGTTGGGTTTTGCTGATTAAATTTCTACAATGTGATTGAGTCTATCTCTCTGTGCCCTATATTTCATGTAAGCTGGTCATTAGATCTTTTCTATGCATTTTAAAGACCTGGAAAGAAGAATGAAAAATTAACTGGATATCCAAATGGGTATCAGTAGAACTGAGGCTCTCTTTCTCAATTACTATTTAAGTTCAGTAAATGCTGATTGAACCTTCTGTATGTTCAGATTCTCTGGTAGGTGGCTAGTGTTATACAGATCAGTAGAATCGAATGTCTATATTCAAGAGCTTATAATAGTTTCCTGTTATGCAGGAGACACACCTGCCACCTTGCTCCAGAATCCCTGGGACGGTTTTTTCTCTGTAACATCTTGACCCTAACACAGTCAGGCAGCACCTCTCTGGTGGGAAACAGCTTTTCCTAAGGAGTAAAACCCTTCAGTGCTTATAATCTCTTCAGGCACCAGGAATGCACTGTAGCTAATGAAATGGCACAGTTGGTCATATGGAAGCCGTGCACATGAGCAGGTAACCTGAAGTAATCAGCTAGGAGACCAAAGAGAAAATCAAGCTCGAAAAAGATTAGTGGAGTGATTTAAAGGAATATGATTATTTCTCTGAGAAAAGAATAGCAATAAAATGGGTATACACATATGTATATCTGTAGACACACATACATATGTATATGGGTATTGTTTTTATTTGAAGAGTGCAAAATTACTTACAAATGAATATTGTGAGTGCTCAGTGGAAAAACAAAGCACAGAAAATATCCCAACCTTGCTTTTCCTTAGTTGGCTTTGTTTCATGTTTGAAATGCAAAACCGGCTCAGTGGCACAGCCAATTAAAGCAAAGGTCTGTCAGACTCAGTCCTGGGGACTCAGTTTGGTCCAAGTTTGTACTGTCAAGATGAGTGGTTATTAAATGATCTCAAAGGTAATAGCAGGTAATGTGCTCTTTAATACCGGGAAGTTCATTTGTGGCGGAGAGGGGTCGTCTTGGTCAGGGAGGCAGAACAGGGTCCCCTGTGACTGACAGCCTGGGGATGGGGTGAATCTTGGAGATAGTTGGGGAAATAAGGAATTATTTGAACATATGATGAGAGGATTTATTTGAAAATTCTAAAGCGAAAGCATGTATCTTTGGTGGGTTTTTATCAACCCCTATACCAAAATACAATACACTATTAAACCTGCGAAGAGATCATTGTATTCTTTTCGTTTTTCATGTCATGGTTGAGGTCTTAAGTTTTCTTACAGGTCACTGCATGGTAAATACAGGTACGATAAAGTCAACGAGAAAAAAGTAGTACAAAAATAAAAAGTAAAATGGAATTCTGCAAAGGTTTGACTTTCTGGCATAATTCAGATTTACTGGTGAACTGCAAATGTATTAATTCATGAGGTATAAGAATAGCTAAGAGTTATTTTTTAGATACTTTTAATAGAAAATTGAGTAGTTGTATTTGTCATATATTCCCCAAAGAAAGGTAATTTTGAACAAAAGGTGATCCCCTGTTTTTTCATAGACATAATTGTTGATAACTCTAGTATCTATTTAACATTTCATTTTATTAATTTTGTTATAATCATTTAAAATCACATATATTTATTAAATATACGTTTGACCCTTGAACAATACAGGTTTGAACTGCATGAATTTTTTTTTTCAATGAATGTATTAGAAAATTTGGGGGAGATTTGCAGCGATTTAAAACAATTTGCAGATGAACCACATAGCCTAGAAATATCACAAAAAAAATAAGAAAAAGATACGTCATGAATGCATAAATATTATAGATACTGGTCTGTTTATGTGTTTGTGTTAATCAACTGTTTGTTTTTGGCAAGGCTTCCAGTCAACAGCAGGCTGTTGGTAGCAAAGTTTTGGGGAAGTTAAAAGTTACATCTAAATTTTTGACACCACTGGGGTAGGTTCCCCTAAGCCCCGTGTTGTTCAAGGTTCACTGCATTGATTTTTCTGCTCTTGCCCTTCAATGAAGCATCTTTTGGTTTTACACATGCATCTTCAATGTCAGTGTATTTCATTATTACAACCACTTTTTGAGTCATTTAATAGCACTTGAGAGCACACCTTCGTTTTCCTAAGCTGACTTCCAACATGATGATATAACCAGAATTACATCCCATGCTGTAAGAACTTATTTTCAGAATATTAGGAAATTGTTTTGTTTCTGTTTTGTTTTTTTTCCTCTCCTCCTTGTGGTAACTACTTGTGATGTCTTCAAGATAGATACTTACTGTGTTACTTTTAAGGTGCTCTTTAAAAATTTTTGTTATCACAGCAGCATAGCATGTGGTTAAAAGCACAGGCTCCGGAGCCAGTCTGTCTAGATTCAAATTTAACTTGCTACATCTGTGACCTTGGCCTCCTTATCTCTGTTTTAGTTTTTTTCTCTGAGGTTAATAATAGTACCAACCTCATAGAGTAGTTTTGAGAATTCAATGAGTTTTGCAATGTGGAGCACTTAGAACAACTATTTAAGTGTTTCTTAGATAAGTTTAAGCATGTGATAATAAGTATTTTTTTAATAAATAGCACTCTATATACTCTCTCACACACACACAAATACATATGTACACACGTGCCATCCACTTCTAGCAGCTGTGAGGTCATACTCCCGGAAGTAATTTTAGAATAATAAAGATGGGAACAAATAAATCTGGTAAGTCACCACTGTAAAGGCAAATATACAGAAATGTTTGCAGTTGTTTCATGTTAATATGGCTTCTTTAAGTATTTTTTGCCCCAGGTGAAAACTGTCATCTACTGAAACATTGTTTAAAACAACTTTGTTGAGATATAATTCATATACTGTAAAGTTCACTCTTAATATATATAATTCAGTAGGTTTTAGTATATTCACAGAATTCTACAGTTATCACCACTATGGGATTTCAGAATATTTTTCATCCCCCCAGAAAGAAACCGCGTACCCCCTAGCAATCATTCCTTCCTCTACCCCAGCCCTAGTGAGCACTTAACCTGTTTTTACTTTGTTTCTATGGATTAGCCTATTTTTGCTATTTCATATAAATGGAGTCATACAATATTTAGCCTATTATGACTGGCTTCTTTCACTCAGCATAATATTTTCTGGGTTCCTCAATGTTACAGCATGTGTCAGAACTTAATTTCTTTTTGTTGCCAAATAAAATGTCACTGTATAGAGTTCTCCGTTTATTTATCCATTCACCAGCTGATGGAAGCCTGTTACGAAAAATGCTGCCATGAACTCTGGTGTAGAGGTTTTTGCACAGACATGTGCTTTCATTTCTCTTAGGCATATAGCTAGGAATGGGACTGCTGGGTCATATGGTAACTGTATTTTTAATATTTTCTTTCGTAGTATCCCATCCAATCGTGTCTTTGTTGTCTGCTGTATCTTTATAAGGTCAGTCCCCCAGAGTGTCCATCCCGTGTGGGTCCATCCTGCTGTGGGTAATATATTTTACCTCAGCAACACTCAAATAAGTAACAGTATGTTTTGGATAGTAAGAAAGGGGAAAAAGAAGTAAAAACTATGGGAGCATAAGGGAAAGGGTGATGCTGGAGCTCTAAGCTCTGAGGGATGGGCAAGTTGTATTAGAGCTACTCTGCCAATCAGTGTTATTGATCAACTTCTCTACGGAAGGTCTGAGTTCTTCCTTAACAAACTCTCCAAGGATATCTGACTCCCAACTTATATGGCTTATCAACTGTAAATGCACAAGATCTGTCTTGCTGGCTGCTGTGTCCCCAGAACTTACTACTATGGGCGGCAAATAGGCACCAAATAGATAATGGCTGACTTGAAATTTTAACTGAATATGGCTTTGTTGTGTACTGACTTAGAAGTATTGTATTAATAGGAAAACGAATAAGTGGTTATTCTGAAGGATTTTGTACATTATGTCACTTATGTCAAGTAATGAGGAAGCATAGAGAAATATTTGTGCTCACTGTTTTGACTGCTTTTCTCTAGTAAATATTGATTTCATTAGTGACATGGTGGGATTACCTTGCAAGTAAAATCATCTTATAATATGGATATTTTATTAGTCCAGAAACTAAATCTTGTCATTTGACAAGGTTGTAGTGTATTAGCTATGACACTAAAATGGAAATAATATGTTTTTTTAAAGTTTTTCAAAACAGGGCAGAATGAGAAATGATTAAAAAAAAATAACGACTCTTTTAAAGCCTTGGTTAGATCACTGATTTGTGTATATGGGTAACTTTGATTGAACATACAGTGTCTGGGTTGATTTTGCTCTAAGGCACAAAGAGATGACTATTGTTATCATTTAAAATGAGAATGCATTTTCCCACAGTGGACAGTACAGTAGATGTCCTGAGTCTCATATGGCCCTGATGAAAGGATCAGTCACTGGCTCTGGTTTAAATTTACTTTTTGTGACCTTCCACAGTAAGAGCCCTCTTCATTATAATTATCATTATTGTTGCATCTGTTGGCATCAGTAAGTAGTGTCTGTAAAGAATGCTTTCATTTCAAATCAGTGAAACAGCAAATTTGTAAGAAAAAGCAAATAATTTGCTAATAAATAAATATTTATAAAATGATCCATGGTGTTTTTTAAAAGAAAAATGTATGTGGATAGAGCATTTTTATTCTCTTAAAAAAATCCAAAAATTGCCTTCCACAGGGAACATCTCAGTACTTTTAAAATAACTCATGTTGTCATGGAAATCCATCCAAAAATTCCTGGAATTTTTGTCCCAGTAGTGAATGCTGCAAGGCCTGGTGCCAGGAGTGTTTACCCCACTTGTTTAGCCTAGTGCAGGGTTGAGTAGTTATATGGTATCATAATTATATAATATGTCACATCTTTTTGAAATAAATGCTTTTGTTTCCTTTTTATTTGCATAATAACATAGCAGTTTCCCATGATGGGTATCTTTGGCTTTTTAATGACATGCTGATTTTTTCCCTTATGTTTGTAAACATTTTTGTGTTTTTTTGATCTCAGAACAAACATACAAATATAAAACATTGATTGGAGCTCACACAAAAGTTAGAAAATAATGCCGTTTTGGCTATTGTGTAAAAGTGAATACATGTGTCTCTTAAAGCTAGGAAAAAAGTACACAACTCTCCAGCGCACGCAGTAATACAGGACGGGCTATGTTCACAAGCTTTCTGTCCATAACATAAAAGATACCACAATCTAAAAATAAAATCAGAATGATGAATTTCAATGGCAACAATAGAAGTTTTGGGGCCAGGAGAGTTGTTCGTATAATTGAGGGCACTGCCTTCTCCTGTCCTCAGGTATAGGATATTGCTCCATTTTAAGACATTGAGGGAGAAGTGCTTTATATTTAAATTGCAAGCTAATAAATGCTCTTTTTCTCATTAACATACATGACCTCTATGATTTATGCTCTCATGCTTACTGGCCCACTTTCTCAGTCTCAGTTAATGATGTTGGAAACCTCTGTGTAACATGAATTATTTTCTAACTAAATTGCTGTAAATTCACAATAGATGTTAATTGTAGTGATCTGCTTGTCCTATTCAGGAAAGAAAAATATCAAAATGAACCCTGCTTATTGCTCCTTTTCTGATTTCTTCAACATGTGTATGTATGAAATGATCCCATTCATGGGGAATTATGCAGGCAGCTTTGTCATGCTTACGATAGTACAGATAATACATGAGTTTATTATTTCAAGTAATGAACTATTTGTTCAAATAATCAGTAGAGCTGGAATGAGAAAGGCAGGTGAAGGGTAACTGATGATTAGGTTTAGAGGGATCTGTCCTATTTTATGTCCTTAATTTACGGTGGATTAAATATTCTCATATTGTTTTGCCTTCCTTGACATAGATGAGTATGGAATCTAAATTTAATTCCAAATTCCTAATTTCTGCAGGAAAGTCCTAGAAAGTGATAAATACATTCTAAAAACCTGCATAATTAACAGATTGATTTAATATTTGTTTTTTTAAATTTCAGCATATTACAGGGCTACAAACGCTTTAGTTACATATATTGCCTTTGCATCAGCAATCATGGCAACAACAAAAATAAATAAACGGGACCTGATCAAATTCAAAAGCTTCTGCACAGCCAAGGAAACTATTACCAGAGTGAAATAGACAACCAACAGAATGGGAGAAAATATTCACATGCTATATATCTAATAAAGGGCTAATAATTAGAATCTATATAGAACTCAGGAAAATCAACAAGAAAAAAACAACCCAATTAATAAGTGGGCAAAGGATATGAACAGAAACTTTTCAAAAGAAGACTAGGCTAATGGCCAAAAAAATATGAAAAAATGTTCAGCATCTCTAATCATCAGTGAAATGCAAATCAGAATCACAATGAGATATCACATAACTCCAGTGAAAATTGCTTTTATCAAAAAGTCCCAAAATATTTAGCTTTTAAAATCAGTGAAAAAGAGAATTTAGGGAAAAGAGTTTAGCAAAATATGCACCTCAGGACAAGCTGATATTATAACCATTATTCAAAAGAAATCATTTGACAGTTGTTGGATTATCACATTCCTGCAATTACCACAAGGATGTTTGTTATAGTCCTCATTTTTACCAATCAAGAGGTGATAATTTTTTCAACTGACAAAATCACTCTATAATTGAGCAAACGATTAATGTAGATTTTTCTGAACTCGTAGAATTATAGGATGTTAGAGCCAGAAGGTACCAATGAGATCATCCAATCCAATCTCTTACTAATACAAGAGAGTAAACTAAACCCCAGCAAGATACAGTAATTTGTCACATACATTTTTCCAATTTTCTTAAGAACCAGACAAGTTTTAAGTTTTACTTCTTGTCTTTGGTGACCTCTATCTCTCTGAATGTATTCTTAGTAAGGATTTTTTTTTTCCTGTTAAAGTATAAGAAAAATCAGTGAAATTCACCAAATAGAATAGATGGAAACTGCTATGTAATAAACATTTCGTCTCATCTTTTTCCTGGGTTCCTGGCAGTGTCTTTATTACTCATGAACCTATTGATTGACATCTGAGATTATGTTAACAAGGTGACTCATGGTGGCTCCTTGATAGCATCAGGATAAGGGCTGGTCATGTTGGAAAGAACAACCTTGTGATTAGAGGTTTGGGGCTTTGAGCCACATGGTATCTATCAGCCAATCTCTTGATGGCTAAAAGAGAATAGTGGGCTAGACATTGAGTTCTATCGTGTAACCAAAACTCCAATGAAGACTCTGAACACTGAAGCTCAGTGGAGCGTCCTGGTTGGGGAACACATTGATGTGGTGGGAGGAGGGCATACCTTTATTTATGAAGAGAGGGCACACAAGCTCTGTATTTGGGACCCTCCAAAATCTCATCCTATGTGTCTTTTTATTTGGTTGATCTAGTTGGTATTCTTTATAATAAAATTATAATCTTAATTATAGCACTTTTCCGAGTTCTATGAATCATTCTATTGAGTTATCAAACTCAAGTGTGGTCTTGGAAGCCCCCAAATTTGTAAACATGTGATCAGAAATTCTGGTGGCTTGAGGACCTTATTTGAGGCTGGCTTCTGGAGTAAAAGACTCAGTCCTTAACTTGTGTAGTCTGCGCTAACTCTGTGTAGTTGGCATCAGAATTGAAATATATTGCAGAATACCAGGTGGAATTAGTGTCACAATAGAAGCATTGGAATAATATAGCTGCATTGCAGCTCCCCAGTAATGTGACTTTTTTGTTGACAGCTAATTTGGTATAGTGAAGCTGGTCAATTTTGAGTCACGTAGTCCATGAATTGTTTGTAGAGCATTGACTTGCGATGCCTCTGTCTCTCCTTTTGGGTGGTATTTTGCTTTCTCTAGTGAAGAACTTGTGTTCAAATCGTGGACTGTAAAACTTAAGATATATTCTAAGGTTATTTGCCAAGTTTGAGTAGGTCTCCCCCAGTTTGCACACTTTTTATAGCAAGGCAATTATACTTAAAAGCCTTGCTACTCAAACTGTAGTTCTTAGACCCAAATCATTGGTATCACCTAAATGCTTGTTAGAAATGACTTAATCATTATCTGTAGTTGAACAAGCTCCTCAACCAAGTTGTATGTATATTAAAATTATAGACTTTGGAGGTAATGAGAGAGACTTCTAGTAAATCCAAACTGTTTACTTGAAAAAGTGAATATGAAAATGATGGCTTATTTTTTGATCTGTTATTTTCCTCAGCAATCAAAACTCACTTGTAATTGATAAATTCTTCCACATCTACTCACTGTGATGATGCTCTGTTTCATGACATTTAGCATTTAAGATCTGTTAATGTTTCTATCTTGGATATAGGTAGTAAAAATTGTTCTCTAGCTCCTATTCCAGTATGGTGGATTGAAGACATATGTTTATCTGTTCTCCTTGAAATGTCACTAAAATGCCACTAAGGAATAAAAAAATCCCCGCAAACCCATAATAATAAAGACAATGAGAAGGATACTATAATGGAGAAGAGATATGTGCAGATTTATAGTTCTGTGAAGAATTTGGGAATGAATTGTTGTAGGTTCATAGATAATTAAGCAAGTGAAAAAAAGATAGATACAAGGCAGTGGTTATCTGTAGAGAATACAAAATTGTACAAAAAAAAAAGAATGTAATGATAGTATACTATGTGGCTCAGCTCTAGTATTCATAATAATGTATATATAAATGTTGATTTACTAAAAATTTTTGAACTTAACATTTTAAGGAAATATTGGGGAGAGAAAATGTGAAGGGGTATAAGGGAAGTAAATTCTAATTCTTTATAGTATTATTTCTAAGCAAGTAAATTATATCTAAGACTTTAAAATTAAGTATTAGTAGTACAGGTATGGAATGTGGTGGTAATACTAGGAAAAAAAAATAACTGAGGTAATGTTACTTATCTCTATTTCACTTTTCTTCATTTCTCAACCACACCAGAATATACAGACACTAATGCACAGGGTAGAGACCATTGCAATTAGAAGATCTCAGTGCTAGTCCTGGCTCTGTCACTGAGTAGCCATATATTTTTCAATTTTAAAAAGGCATATTATTCCATGATTCTCATGTTATTTTATCACCCAAGTTCTGTACTATGTCTCACGGATATTTTCCTCTATGATAAGCAGAGTAGTTAAGAAGAGACTATTTCCAGCAACTCTCTCAGAGGTATTAATTTTTTATTTGCTTTGTCACTCAGCCATTTATCTAAGTGGCTTTAGAATTACCCTTTCAGGGGAAGAATAGACAATTTTTCTTCTCAAGCGGCCAGTCTTAATAACTGGAAGAACAGCATGGGATTATCATTTGCATGAATGAGGAACAGTAGTTCTTTTAGTTTGGGCAGATGGAAATGTTTTCAATTCTCACACCCTGTGACATTTGTGAGAAGTTCAGATTTTTCCAAAATTGCAAAACGCCATCTGGCCAAAATGGCTTAGACCTGTTAGTTTATTTGTCCCTGCCCAATTATATTTCTTAGCTTTCTCATAACTTTTGTTCCAAATTGTTATTGTTTGTTCAATAACAAATATAATATTAAATGAAGTATAGTGTGTTGAAAGGCACCCAGCTACTTTGAAATTTATTTAGGTTTCATAACCCTGGAGGTTGGATATACAAGCAGAAAATATCTAGTTTTGACACACCTGGGCTCAGGAATTCATGATCTTGTCCAAAAGGTTTGTATTAGCCAGGTCACTGCCACTTCAGGTCATATCTGCCCTTGCCAACCAATTTTTTACAGGGCAGTAGAGAATACGTGATCATAGACACAAGCCAACATTGAATGAGGGCAAATAAGCTAACACTTCAAGGGGAAAGGCGGCTTTGTCCTCTCTAATCTCTCTGAATCTCAATCTCTCTTTCCAACTCTTTTTGCTGTCCCTCTTTTCTTACCTTAACTTTTAGTCTCACTTCACTTTTTTTTTTTTTTTTTTTTTGAGACAGAGTCTCACTTTGTTACCCGGGCTAGAGTGAGTGCCGTGGCATCAGCGTAGCTCACAGCAACCTCAAACTCCTGGGCTTAAGCAATCCTACTGCCTCAGCCTCCCGAGTAGCTGGGACTACAGGCATGAGCCACCATGCCCGGCTAATTTTTTTGTATATATATTTTTAGTTGGCCAGATAATTTCTTTCTATTTTTAGTAGAGACGAGGTCTCACTCTTGCTCAGGCTGGTCTCGAATTCCTGACCTCGAGTGATCCACCCGCCTCGGCCTCCCAGAGCTAGGATTACAGGCGTGAGCCACCGCGCCCGGCCTCACTTCACTTTTTTTGATTGGTTGGTTGGTTTCCTCTGTATCTCTCTCTTTTTTTTTCTTGTCTGCTATTTTTTTCACTCCTATTCATTGAGCTCCAACAAAGTAATGTAAGTAGGAAATTGAATTGTAACTGTGGTTTAGAAGATGAGACAATAGAAGCCTAGGAAGTAACTGTAGAAATAAAATTAGAGTTTCAGTTTTTGAAGTAGCTTTGCCACCAGCATAGGCAATCTTGTCAGAGAAAGAATTACCCTAGTTTTTCCCTTTTGCTAGCAAATTGTGAGGTGAACCAAATTTCCAGCAGGCAAAATACATTTTAATGGGTGTTCTCTTTTCTTAGCTCAAAATAGGATTTTTAATTCAGAGAAAAATGTATTTTATTTCTACTTGAGGAAATGGCGATCTATTGCTATTTTAATAAAGTGAATATGCACTATTTTATATGTCTTCTGTTACAGAAAGAACAACTTTCTAGATGGAGGAGATTGTTAACCTGCATATCAGGATTAGCCTAATTATTACTGTCTGAAATTCACCCAAAATATATTTGGAAGCTACTTAATTGCTATAGCATTTTTTTTATCTCTTTCTTCCTTCATAGGTTTCCCCACCATAGATAATTCTCTAAATTCTTGCAGGAAAGGTGCATATCTTTGTATCCTCTGAAGCTTCTAACAGTTTAGTTTCTTAGTAAATACTTACTGAACAAAGAAGTATCAACCTCGTCCAATCTCTGGCATTGTTATAGTTCATTACCTGTTCATAGTCTCATTTAGGATTTTTGCCTCTGGGTAATAATGCCAATGAGATTTCCAGAATACTAAAATTGTGTCTTAATTTAATCCTTCATATTAGCTCAGTTCCAAAATTTTTCCTCATTGTACAGTGTAAATAGGGCAAAGATAAAAATTCCATGCTTATCCATTCTATTGGTGAAATAGTAGATATCAAATGAACATCATATTCACTTGTTAGTTTATTCTCACAATAGCCAAATAGAATTTTTAAATAAAGAGATAAATGGAGATGATTTTAAAAATCATGTAAACTAAAAAACATTCAGTAGTATGGTATTTTCCTTTGTATATGTGGTCTTTGAATGCCTCTGATTTTCAGTATTTTCCTTTCTAGTTGGAGGCAATTCTCTGTTGCCATAAAGGTTTTTATAAGTAAGTTACATTACTGGAAGATGCACAAATGCCTGGCAAATCCCAGCAAATGACCAAATAATTTCTGGGATTCTTTTTGGCAAAACAACTAACTATACAGTTTTGTTCATAAGAATCAAATATGACTTCAGCTGAATTTTTTTTTTAAAGAAGAGAATATGTTGGCAGAACCTTATATCTAATCTTTTTCTAGCTATGTCTTCACTTTTCTTACAGGACTATTCTGATTTATTGTGAGTCATTTTGCAGGGTTTTGTCTATAAGTTACACCTAACTTGGGACAAGTGGTGCCATTTGTTTGTTTGTGGATCACTATTAAAATTTAAAATGGGTTAAACAGTTATATAAGAAACAGTGAATTATATTGCTTGTGTGATAAAAAGTAGCTACCACAACTAAACAGAATGGCACACTATTTCCTTCCAACTTTGATGCTGTGGCCCCAGGAGTTAATGCAGGGCATGAAATATCAGTACTGGAGGGACGCCAAATCACTGGACAAAGTGAGTGCCTTTGATTATTTTCTTTATGAGACTGTCACCCTAGTTGTGCAAGTGCTGAAGAGACAAAAGCAGAAAACATTTAGCTAAAGGGACCTTGTTTCTTCCAGTAGAACAAAAGCATCAAGATTACTCTAGACAATATAACATCCATATTCAGTAAATATATTGAATAAATTGATGGAATACCTTTTTGTATTTTAAAGTATGTTTATAGAAAGATGTAGTGAATATCTGTATTCTAACTGAATGAGATTTTAAAAATGTATTTTCTTTATTTTATTTTATTTTTTTTAAATTTCTTTTTAATTTCAGGAAATTATGGGGATACAAACAGTTTGGTTACATGTTATGACTTTGCTACATCCCAACCATGATTTGAGACGTGCCCCCCCCAACACTCACCAAGTCCATTAGTTGTGAGTTTACCCACCCCCAAACCTCTACCCCCAAAGAATATTACTACTGTGTGAGCACCTTAGTGTTGGTCAGTCAGTGCCAGTTAGATAGTGAGTACACGTGGTGCCTATTCTTCCATTCTTGTGATACCTCACTTCGGAGGATGGGCTCAAACTCTATCCAGGAAAATATGAGAGGTGCTAGATCACCACTGTTTTTTTAATAATTGAGTAGCCTTCCATTGTATACATATACCATATTTTATTAATCCACTCATGGATTGATGGGCACTTGAGTTGTTTCCACATCCTTGCTATAGTGAATTGTGCTGCCATAAACATTCCAGTGCAGATGTCTTTTTTATAGAATGACTTTTGTTCCTTTGGGTAGATGCCTAATAGTGCTATTGCTAGATCAAATGGTAGTTCTCCTTGTAGCTCTTTGAGGTGTCTCCAAATTCTTTTCCACAGAACTTGTACTAGTTTGCAGTCCCATCAGCAGTGTAAGAGTGTTCCTATCACTCCACATCCTCACCAGCGTTTGTTGCTTTGGGATTTTTTGATACAGGCCAGTCTTACTGGAGTTACATGATATATCATTGTGGTTTTGATTTGCATTTCCCTAATGATTAGAGATGTTGAACATTTTTTTTTTACATGTTTGCTGGCCATTATTCTGTCTTCTTTTGAAAAGTTTCTGTTCATGTCCTTTGCCCATTTATTGATGGAGTTCTTTGATTTTTTCTTGTTGATTTTTTTTTTTTTGAGTCCTAGATGGATTCTTGTTATCAGCCCTTTATCAGATGTGTAGAGAGCAAATATTTTTTCCTATTCTGTAGGTTGTCTGTTTGCTCTAATGATAGTTTCCTTGGCTGTAAAACAAACGAACACTAATTTCTGTTCTTCTTTCATAAAGCTGTTGAAATACAACTTGGTTTTAAGAAACCAAACTGTTTTTGACTCTGCTTTTATCATTCATAGCTTTGAGGTGATAATTTAATATCTTTACCCTTCAAATCAAATTATTTTTTTCCTTTCATTTACTCTGCTTCTTGGCTTATCAAGCTTGATTACATTTGCCTTTTCTTACTTTGAGTATTGTGGTCTGAAAGTGTGAAATAGAAAAAAAATTGATCTTCCTAAGTATATAAACCAATATGCCAGTGTTTTGTATAAATTTTGTTTTACATGATAGAAAATTGTGATTCTATCTTAACATCTTCTTTTTTCTCTATGATTAGGAAATAGTAAAATGAATCATCAGCAACAAAATACCCACTGATTAAAAAATTCTTTATTTCAAACCATTTTTATAAGGCATCTAAATGGCTCTTCCAGCAGGCTAATTAGTGTAAATTGGGTATAGAATGAGTCCTCTTGAAAATTAATTTTATTTTTTGTCACATCACTGTCAATGCTACCAAAGAACTGAGGTGAAGGGAGTTGATCAGAGTTCCAACAAACCCTGTTGCCACTAGAAATCAAACTGACCCACCATACCTCTGCAACATTCCAGCTTGACAAAGACTATATATAGTTGACATCCAGATTTAAGCATTTCTATGTCTGTAATGGGTTGATTTGTGCTCCTTCAAAAGAAATAGGGTCTTTGCAGATACAATTAAGTTCAGATGAGGTCATACTGGAATTAGTACAATGTCTGATGCTTTTCTAAAAGGAGAGAGGGAGATTTGGACACAGAGACCCAGAGACAAAGGAAGAAGACCGTGTGATGATGGATGCAGAGATTGGAATGATGCCAAAGATTGTTGGTAACCACCACAAGCTAGGAAGATGCAAGGAAAGATTCTTCCCTAGAATCTTGAGAGAGAGCATGGCCTTGCTGACTCCTTGATTTTAAAGTTTTAGCCTTCAGAACTGTGAGAGAATGAATTTCTCTCTTAAGTCACCCAGTTTGTGATACTTTCTTATGGCAGTCCTGGGAAACT
The DNA here is from genome assembly GCF_020740605.2 of Lemur catta. Taxonomy (NCBI): domain Eukaryota; kingdom Metazoa; phylum Chordata; class Mammalia; order Primates; family Lemuridae; genus Lemur; species Lemur catta. The sequence continues at coordinate 34,002,292 of NC_059138.1, forward strand.
AATACTCTGCTCCATTCTTTAAATGGAGCTCAAGAACATTCCCAGATGAAAACCATGGAATCTACCAATGGAGATACTTGCTTAGAAATAAGTAAGGAGTTTATCTGAAAATCTCCTGATTTAATAATTTTAAGATTTTTCTACCTTTTGAGAGTCCTATAATATTGTAATTAGGACTGATGGACTTTAGAGATTATCAGTTAGATTTCTGTAGGCCATTCTTTAAGCCATGGAAAAATTATGAATCTCGGAGTTATACATACTTGATTGTATTAATCCCAACACAGCTTCCTCTTGGCCAAGTTATTCAACTTCTCTAAACCTCAGTATGCATATAACATGTTCACCTTCCTCTCCCACTTAACATCACACCTCTTTACAACTGCTGCTGCCATCTTTTCCTCTCTTCTATTTTCCGTTATGTATCCGGGAGTTAATAAACACAATATTAAAGTTTGGATTAATCACTACAGAAAAGAGGAGCTCAATGGCAATCCCACAGTCATTCCTTGACTTTTGATTTCTGAGCATGATTATACCAGTAGATAATCCTCAGTGTTTTCAAGATGCAGATCATGACTCATCTGTATTTAATGAAATCAATTACTAGATCATGGGAGCATAAAAAATAAGCAAAAACTAGAACATAAAACAGCATACATTGTGCAAGGTAAGAATATTTTATTTTCGTGAAATGTGTGTGTATATTGTAATGTGCTATATTTATTTTAATATGGGACATAGTTTAAAAAAAAGGTTTAGAAGCTAAGTGTCTAAACAAATACAAATTTTGGTTATTCTAATCTGTATTTTACTTCCTATAAACTCATGGTGGTGTTTGACTACTGTTAATAAGTTGAAAAATAAAATAAGCAGGATGTGTCGTCATTGAGAATACCTTTCACTAGTTTTCCAGTGGCTGATACTTCTTTCTGGTTGTGACTGAAAGCTTTGTAACTTTATTGGTTTCTCTATGACCATGGTGTTGTTGAGGTGGAATTGTTCTGCTTCTCTGTTCCAGTTCTTAGTTTATATCAGACTTCACTTCAGAAAGTATGTGATCAATGAAAGATGATTTCTACCTATAGACACTCCTAATTCTCTTGCTTTTATGATAATCACTGATGCTAAGAAGTTATCATAAGAGTCACTCCTGCTACCTGCTGAATGACATTTGTCTAAGAGCTCATAATAGTACATATGAGAAATTCTAAGATTTATAGTAGGTGTTAGCAAGCTAACAATCTGTCAATTTGTTTTACTTGGAGACCAAATCCCTCTCACTACTGCCCCTAAAAACTTGGTACCGATGGTCTTGGCAAGTTCCTTAAACTTTCTTAACCTAATATTTTTAACCTATAATATAAAATATGGTTACTGATAGAATCTTCCTCATAGAAGTTAAATGAATTTATATGTCTGCTAATACTTAGCATTTACTAAGTGCTGGTGATAATGATATTGATGACATAATTTGGCATCAGGTGTAATTACCTTTGTCTGCCTAGAATTGGCTTTGATTCCAATTGAAAATAGTCTAGGAATTTGGTTAACACTACTTTCCAACCAAATAAAGAGATTAGAGATTAGTACACCTGGAGGATTGTATTCAGTTTCTTGTACTGTATTTTAAGAGAGATTTAATGACTTGGGTTAACTCCAAAGAAGAGTGACCTGAATTACTATAAGGACGTGGGTTTCTTCAGTGTGAAGCAAAGATAACTTAGGGCAAACCTTGTGTAATCAACAGCTTGCTGGACTGCCCTATGGGACATAGATTAAACTTATTCTTTTTTGCTTCCTAAAATAAAACTAGTAGTAAAGATTAGAAATAAACAGCTATCTCGGGTTTAACATGAGAGGGAAAAATCTATTTACTTCTAGAGCTTGTCAAAAATGTAATAGGCTGACACATAAGGGACTGACCTACTTACTAGAGAATGGTCACATCTGTTGGTCATGTCACTGGGAGACTTGGGGGCTGTGTTGGGCGATGACAGAATGATCACTGAAGATGTCTTTCATTCTGAGATTGGTGGTTGTTGATGCCACTTTTATTGTGTGGGCAGCTCTAGTATGGATTAAGAGTGAAAATAGTGGAGTCAGAGATGATATTACAAAGTTTGTTGAAGACAGAATGGCAGGCTTTTGTAAGAGTGTATTTGGAGGACAGGGAGAATGTGAGACAACTTTTCTGTATGTTCTTAATTTTATTTTTTTTTTAATTTCAGAATATTATGGGGGCACAGATATTTTGGTTAAATGTATTGGTTTTGTACAATTTGAGTCAAACTTACAAGTGTGAGCATTGCTCAGATAGTGTTTGTACCCGTTAGGTGTGATTTCACTCATCCCTTCTTCCCTCTTCCCCCCTTCCACCTGCTTGATTCCATTGAGTTTTACTTCCATATATGCCCAGGAGTGCTGGTCAATTAGTTGCAATTTAATAGTGAGTACATGTTGTATTTGTTTTTCCATTTTTGCAATATTTCACTTAGGAGAATGGTCTCCTGTTCCATCCAGGTTGTCATAAAAGGTATTGATTCATCATTTTTTATGGCTGAGTAGTACTCCATGGTATACATATACCACATTTTATTAATCTACTTATGAATGGGTGGGCACTTGGGTTGATTCCACATCTTTGTGATTGTGAATTATGCTCCAATAAACATTTGAATGTAGGTGTCTTTTTGATAAAATGTCTTTTTTTCCTTTGGGTAAATACCTAGTAGTGGGATTGCTGGATCTTCATTTAATATATACACATATTACTTTTGCAACAAAGTATATGAAGATAAAATATCAAAATTATTTCCTATTTTAAAATAACATATTTTAAAAGAGTAATGTGAGGTTATGATAAGGTTGGAATTTCAAGTCAAAGAGTATTTTGGAAGAGGTTTAATATAAAGACTCCTTTCTGAAGCCAGAGTATTTGAAGACCACAGGGTTGGCTTTCCCCAATACAGCAAAAATCTTTATTGATAGACCTATCACTGCTGAAAAGGCACCCACAGCTGCTTTACAGTGCTCATTTTGGAGCAGTGGAGAGATTCAATGGGTTTGAAAATTTGTCTGATAATTTTATTTAGGTCCTTCCTCATGATCAATAATTCATCAAGGTCAGTTAGCATAATTTTTCTGATACCACAAACTAGATATGAAAATATAATCAAATGCCAGATATAATATATATGAGAAGGTCTTATATCTTAAAAAAACCTTAAAGATGTATAATCAGTAGTGTTCTATGATGTCCTTATAATTCAAGGATTTTAATTTTAGTTTCAAAATCAGGGGCTGTTGTTCTCATAGATATTATGGTGTTTTATATCTTCTGCCTTCAGTAAAGCTAAAATGTGATTACTTTTCCAGAATGAGATGACAGTTTGTGCCGAGTTACATGCACATTCTACCTGGTGTTTGAGTATTCACACTGAGTAGTAGTTGATTTGAGTATGACATCCTAGAGCTGGGGCAGAATTCCCTTATCAATAAAATAAAATCACTCTGTTGTTACATTTATTTATAATAGTAAACATTTTGTCTAAAAGGCTACATGATTCTTTTCTATTATGTATATCATAGAGAAATGGAACAGATACATCTGCCATGGTGAGGTGGAATCTTCTCCACGAAATGAGGAGCTAGCATCAGGACATTAGAAAAGTCTATCTGGGTATACTCAGATTACCACTATCCTGAATGGCATAGGAAGATGGATGCCCTCTTACCCAATTTATCTTTTGTTTAGAATTTTCTCCTTGATTTCAGGTGAAAATCCTCAAAAGTTTTTAAACAAAATAATCAAGAATTGAAAAATATTAACAATTATTAATATTTTAATAAAATCTTTGTATCACACTTCCCCAAAACAGTCTTGGGAAAATTTAATAGCAATACTATCTCCAAATTTTTGTTTTCTATCATAGAAGAGATAAGCTAATGCTTTAAAAATGCATCTTCAAAATTAAGCCTTAAAATCTTCTGGCGTAATACACTTATTACTCTAATCATCTATACTAGACTCCCTTACATTAGACAATCTTAATAAAACTTTTCTTTTTAAGGAGGTATAATGGTGAGAGACTATAGAAAATACAGAATGGATATCTTATTTATGTGGGTTAGTACTTCTATAAATACTCTTTTCTATATTTAGTTGTCTTGAGTTCAAGGTCCCAACTGGAAACATAATAGAGACAATTTTTTTTATATTATCTGAAGAAAATGATATTTATAAAATCCAGGTAGCTAGAAGTATGTCTGGTATTACACAAAATATAGTCCAAAAGAAATGAAACACAATACTTTTTCCTGGTTTTCCCATATCTATTTTTATACTTATATATTTATTAAACTCTATGTAATATATTTGTGAAATTTCTGAAAGAGAAATACAATTGACAGTGGAAATAGAACTAGGTCAGTCTTAAATTCAAAGACATAGGCCACAATTTTACATTACATTTGGGTTTCTATATACAAAACTACTCAGAATACCTAGGATCTCTTTCATTTATTTGACCTTTGGGGAGGAAGTGGAGAACTGGAGTGACATTTTGACCCTCTTCTAATTTCATGTATTTTCAAAATACCTTAAATTAGGGTATCTAACAAATATTTGATTTTAATAACCCTGAAGATAAAGGGTGTATATCTGAGTGTATGCCTGTGAGGGTGTTGAGCATATGTGTGTGTGTGTGTGTGTGTGTGTGTGTGTGTGTGTGTGTGTGTGTATGTGTGTGTAGTTTCAGATTAGGGAAGGTCCAAGAGGGTAGAGTATAGGGTGTGCCTATGTCTATTTCCTTTTCTCTTTTATGTCGCACTTCTCACATTCCTAGCTATGGAGGACTAGGGATTAGATACGAGATGGGGCTGGACTACAGAGGATTGAAATATAGGAAACCAACTTTTGTATTCTTATAAGTTAGTTTTGGTGTTTTAAATTTGGCATAGCATTTTTTCCTGGGATACTAGTTTCTACCATGTTGAGTAAGAAGTCAAGTTTGGTTTTTACCCACCCTCCTATTTTTCTTTCTGAAGCCAGCTCCTCCTTATCCCTTCTTCAGAACTTTCTTCCAGTTACTCAGCACTGTCCTAATAAAATTCTTCAGCCTATTGTCATCTTCATGCCATCTCTAGTCTACACCCAACATTTCTCTGCCTTCTAATTGGCAGTGAGATTGTGTAAATACTGTCTTAGTTGTGCATTAGAAGACTTTTGGCGCTGCTTTAAAATAACACTGTACCCCTCAAATATGTATAAGCTATTCGTATGCCTGTCATACTTTTATTACCCTATATTGTAATTGCCTGATTTATTTGTTGGTATCTACCTTTTCACTGTAAGTTGTATGATATTGGAGGATTTGTCTATCACTGTCAATGTTGAATCTCTAGGAGCTAACATTTTGTCTGGCACATAGTAGATCCTCAGTACATAGTACACGAATAAAGCATGGTTCACTCACTCCTTGCTTCCCTGCTTAGAAACTTTGCTGTTATTTGCCTTGGAAGAAGCTCTCCATGCAAATTATTCATTGAGAAAAAAAAGTGAGGGCGTATCATTTGGAATGAGAACATGGGCCAGTATAGTGAGTTTTAAATATTTTGAAGCAAAAATTACTACTCATTGAATATTGAAGAACTTCTTTACACATAGTTATTTTTGCATGTCAGTTTAATTCCATAGAACCTCCTTAATCTATGAAAGTATTTTTTTTAAAGAACCACCTTGTCTCTTCTACTGGGAAGTATAGCTAACCAACTTCCTATATGGGCACCTATAGTTTTTAGTCACATGGAAAAGTTTGATGATGTCAAGTTTTTATTAAATTTTTTTTTGCTACCTCATTTATCCGTACACAATCCATGTCATCTCTATCAAATAATTTTGTTCTCTAGAACTACAGTATAGAATTCATAAATTAGAACTCCTGAGAACCCAAAGTTTACAATAGATTATATGTCAGCTAACAAAGATAAACTTATCAGAGCATAATAACCTCTGACTCTCCAAGCTGTTGGTGTTAAGGTAGTATTCTGAGTTTCCAATACCTGCTGTGTCAGTACTCACAAGGGTGGGATTGTTGACAGAGCTTGAAGGGGGAGATGGGTTTGTTTTCCCAATCTTAGTCTTTATAAGGTTGGGTTATTATGCATGATAAATGTAATATGAGAGGTAGAAAGCAGGTTAAACAGGTAATTGACCATCTTCTGCTTTTCTTTAATGGGCTAGAGAAGGAGAAAGAGCTTTATACATTGGGGCAGTGAAATGGATGCATGGAAGTAATTACAGAAAAAGTCTTCTAAAAGTCCCTAGTCTTGCATCTGTTGGGTACTTAGTGAATATACATAGCTTTTCCTTTTTTGACAAACCAGTGCTCTTTGTCTTTTGGAAAGAAGTAGTAATTGAAAGCTGACAAATGGTAACCGTTTATCCCCAATTCCTGATGCAACATTGAGATAGGAATATTATTCAAGAACATATTGATGGAGATAGTTAGAAGATAATAGGCACTATTAATGAATCTAGTGTCCTAGTGATGGATTGTCCCCTCCCCAAAAATCACCTATTAGTTATTTTTGTGGGTTATGGCATGCTTATAAAGTACATAGGTTTTATTATTTCTCCTGGTGTTGTATCATTTGATTTTTCTGCTTCTATGTTATCATTATTGCTATCTTTGGGGAAAAAATACTTCTCTGACTCATAGATAAAATGGTAATGTTAATACTAAACTAATGGGGATTTCACTAGCATTGAATAAATTGACTTATATAATAAATACTTCTATATAGTACATATTCTATATTTAGAGATATATACTGTTCTATCAATATGCCTGGCACATAGTAAGATGGTAGATGTTTGTTTTTCCCATGTTCTTTCTCTTATAGATTTGGAATAAATTTCCTAAGACCATAGCAAATTGTTAGTATGGCACATATTCACAGTTTAGTAAATGTTTTCTCCTTTTCTTACTTCCTTTTTTCCTTCCTTCCTAGTTTTTAATCTTGGTACTCAAGTAAATATCAATGCATATTTATTCAAATATAATAGGTTAATATATTTATTGATTGCTATGCATTTTATTTGTCAGGAAAATATCTCAAGCATTGCATTGTCACTTTAGGGCTAATCCTGTACTGATGCACACATAATCCACTGGAGGGAAAATCTAATTTCCCTTAGCTTCACAGGGTTATTTTTGATGTAATTCATTTTTTCCAATGCAGTCACTTAATTCCTACTGATTTGTATGGATAAGGACATTAGTAGAAAGAAATACATTGTTTCCCACTATTTTTATAACATTTCTATATCATATCCATAGTAAGAAGGAATTTTTTTTTACATTCATGAGTTTGAATTGGCTTGTTAGTATCACATAATTATATAAATTCATGCATTTTACATGTACATATGTTTTTTATAATCCTGATAACATAAATGATTTAACATGAAAACTGGGCCGGGCGCAGTGGATCACACCTATAATCCTAGCACTCTGGGAGGCCCACGTGGAAGGATACCTTGACCTTAGGAGTTCAAAACCAGCTTGAACAAGAGCGAGACCCTATCTCTACTAACAATAGAAAGAAGTAGCTGGGTATGGTGGTTCGCACCTGTAGCCCCAGCTACTAAGGAGGCTGAGGTAGGAGGATCGCATGAGCCCAGGAGTTTGAGGTTGCTGTGAGCTAGGCTGACGCCACTGCATTTGCTGAGGCAACAGAGTGAGACTGTCTCAAAAAAAAAAAAAAAAATATATATATATATATATATATATACACACACATATTGCAATGTTGATTTATTGATTAAGTGACTAGCAAACAGGGATGGTAAGCTTTGAAACTTAAAGTTATTTTGGAGACATGATTTCTTGTTATTTATTGAATAAGTGACTCTTCCCTGCAACCATTATTAAAGGAATGTTTTGTAGCAGTATCTCACCTTAATCCCAGTTCTGATAATGAATTTCAATTTTTATATAGTACTCTTTTGAGGAACTGTTTTGGTGTGTTTAGCTATATTGTTTTAATAATGGCACCTCTGATGGTTTAAGAACCATTTCTGTCTTTACCAGCCTTGAGTTGGGAACCACAAATGACAAGGAGGTTATTTTATTACACTCTGATTCTCTCAATGCGAGGATTAGGAGGGTCAATTTATGTCCTGAGCTTACTCCATTATTTGTTCCAGAGGCTGGTAAACATTATAAAGGGGTATCGCAATTGGATTTTGAATCAATAACTTCAGACACTGAACCATATGTTTTAATGAGAAGCTGGATTTTTCTTACAGTGCAGTGGTGGCATAATGCTATTAGTTTCTTAAAGATATATAAGAGTTAGAAAAGATAAATATAAACACACAAAGTACTGTGAGGTCCCCAAATGTCATTATAGTTCATTCTTATAAAAAGCATACTAAGGTCAACCATAATTCTTTTTGCTATGCTTGGTTACTCTGGGCCACTTGCCAATAATTTTGAAATTGTATATGATACTTGCTCTGAATGTATTACTTATTAAAAGACCTCAGTTTGCTTTTAAAAGAAAGTCCTATTGATGTATCTGTGAGGTATTTAATCTCTTGGTATACACTACGTGGTTTATTTCAACAATGAGCCAAGAGCCTTCTGAGGTATATGTCAAGTGAACTAGAATAGGTAAATTCATATCTCTTTAGGCTTGTCTATTTTCAGAACAAATGAAAAGGAATCACATTGTTTCCTATGGTATTGTCTCACCTTAGAATACTGAGTGCTTATTACTCAATTCATGATCACTTATATGTATATACATATAATTAATGAAATCTTTAGGCCAGATTTTAGAAATAATCTCTCTTTTGCTGGGATATTATTCTTTATAATTTCTCTCTTAATATTTTTTCTTAGGAGTGGATATGCAGTTTATGACTATAAGTATTAAATCTGAATTTGCCCTTTGTTCCTTTGTAAAAATATTATTTTTATTTTCTCCTTGTTTCATAAGAGTAAGATAAAGCTAGACTGTGGTCACTCTTAACAGTAAAGTCCTCACTTTTCAAATGAACACATAAAAGCAGCCACTACTGTGTTGAAACTGGAGTCAATTTCTTTCTTTTTCCAGAACTTCATGATACTGATTGTAGCATTTTGATTCTAGGCATGGCTGTTCCATTCCAGTACAATGCTACAGTTCTCCCCAGCAACGACCTAGTTAGCAAAGCATTAGTCAGGGCAAAATGATATTATAGAAATAGGAGCTGTAGAACCAGGGGTGAAAAAAATACCACCTGAAAGAAAAGATCATTGTAGTCTTTTCTGTGTAATTTATCACAAAATGGCAATTCGGAATTCTCGATATAGTGAATATACGAGTGATAACCATATCCTTCACAAAAACTTTTACTTACTTGTTATAATTTGTCTTGGGAAATTTGAAAAAAAAATTATATTAAAGAAAAGGTAACCACAACTTAATTGCTATTCATTATTTTCCATCTAATGGTGACATATACGATTAGAATTATTTCATGGTATTTGTGATAGCTGTGGGGACATTTTTGGAATTTTTCCTTTCTTTAGCAAATTTTTAAATTTTTAGTTGTTTTTGTTGTTTGCTTTATCAGTTTCTGACATAACTTCTGATTTTTAATCTAAAAATCCAATCTATGTAATTTTCAGGTTTTTATTCACAGTTATTAGAAGATCTTGTGAGAGTTAGTATGGTTATAGTAGTGTGCTGCTTCTGGTATAATATATAAATGTTTTATCACTACTAGATTACCTTTGTGAATTTCACTTCTGATTTTCTGATTTTCTTGGGTGGACAATTTTCTCTGAGTTTAAAAAAGAGGAAATATAACAGTTATTCACATCTTTATGCCTAGAAATAATTTATGGTAAATATGCCTTCAATTTAATTAGTCTGAGGATAATATTAGGCTAGCTTCTGTAGATATACATAATAAGATCAATAATAAACTTGAATCAAGTTCTTATGTCAACATATTGTGATAAGTAAAACATTTTAGACAAGGAAAAAAATCTTGTGATTTTTTGAGTAATTTCTGTGATATTCTGTGAAAATGTCAATGAAAGCTGGAACTTTACTAAGTAACATAGTTAACATATTTGTGAAAACAGTGATAAAGAAAACAAAGCAGAATATAACCCCATAGAATATTCATCTCTAGATGGTGGGTAATTTGTTCACTTCTGTTTCCAGTGACTGATAGTCTTGCAATACAAATTTCTTGAATATAAACAAGAAATGAATAAGGAATTATCATTTTAAACTTATGATTGTTCATATGTAGTTTTGCTTAAAAACTTTTTGTCTAGTTATAATAAAAACTTAAGCACTGAAATAAGTATCAAAAGACTGATGCATATACCATAAATCTATTTCATTTCTTTTGAGGCAAAATATTGAGCATATGACTGACAACATATTGCTGCTTGGCTTTACTGACAATTAGAAGTTTTGTTCCATACTGTTTTTATATATTTTTTATTCAGTTGGGTAAGCTTATTTTCCTAAAATCTGATATTTATTTTGTAGTATAAATTATAAAATATGTAATCCTCTAAAATCATTTTTGTGAAAATATGGTTTCCTCCATACAAGGTGAGCAGATTAGTTGGCCTTCATAGAGGTGTAAACTTTAGGGTTTTATGTGTTATAGGTAAAAGTCTTTTATTGCAACATATGCATCCATAAGGTATCACAAAAATTGTAAGCTATACAGTTTGAGTACTGTGACCAGTGCATAGTTAATTTTATGTGAGGTTTAGGAGGTAACACAGGGAATATGAAATACTCTTCCCATTATTGAAGCAAATGTCTTTTCTCTTTCACTAGCAATTTGAATTAAAATTTAATCAAATAAATAGGATCTTGATTTGCTTTGAGCATCTATATTTATTTAGCTGTAGCAAAAATACTTCATTTCATTGCCCACTACTAGATGTCTATCCAGAGTACTTATTTCATAAAAAAAATAAAAGAAATATGTAGCTTGAAATAGATTCTCAGTTTTATAGTATGTTTATGATAGTTTTTCATGCAGATAGGTTTAATAGAAACATGCAAGATACTTGCTCTAGTTCTTGCTGACCTACAGCATGCCTGCATCCTAATAGGTCGTATTTCAGCTCCTATATTTTTGACAAATAGCTGAGCTCTAAAAAGCTCTGTCCGTGGTGCTGAAACCTCTCATGATGTATGAGCATGTCTGGCTGATAGATTCTAATGTCAGCCTCTGTGTGATAGTGATTCATCAGGTTGTAAAATTTGTGTTTGGGAAACACATTGAATTAGCAAGTTATATATTTTGGTTGTGTTAAAATTAACACAGTTTGTACTTTCATTTTAAGAGTTCATAACGATTACCTTTCACATTGTCAAAAACAGTTAGAATTTAATTAGAAATTGTCAATGCTAACATGAAAGAAATGTGTAATATTAAATAAATTCATGTGACTACAGTGCTGGAAATATTTGCAGGCCAGTGATATGCTGATAATATGCAGCAAGCTACTATAAGAAAAGTTAACGCTTGCTTATGAACAGGCACAGTGACAATTAACATGGAAGCCTGTAGCTTTGTAGAGATAAGTGATTGCCTAGCAAAACTATGGCTTATTATCCTAGGTTTTTTTTTTATTGTTTCAGGATGTTTCTTTTGTGCAAAAATACATTTAATTTTGCAATATTGTTGGGTTTTGTATGCAAAAATGACTAAAACTCTCAAAAATCTTAGTTTTTTCCAAGTGAAATCCTTATATTTTCTATATAAGACTTTTAAATAGCTAATAATGTTTTTGTCACTTCAATTCAATGATTTACTATCTTTTAAGCTGTGATACTCAGGTGCCTTAAATGTAATCATGGAGGACTGCACTTAATTTTTTTCTTTTACTTTAAATTAGTTTCAGGAGCTCTTTAGTTAATAAAACTTTCCTCTTTAATTTTTATCGATCTCTGAAATTATCTGAATGATGTCATTTTTATACTGAGGTGAACTAAATAAAAGGGAGAATTTCAGAAACTTGAACCTGATAAACTTCTATTAACGCTATATATTTTATAGTGAAATTCTAAAATCCTAGTCTTGGAATGGGTCATATTTCCTTGCCATGTTTGCAGGAGAGTAAATGATTAAGTTGTTTGTTTGTTATTTTAGTGTGAAGCTCATAAGTATTTATCACAGAGAGATTTGACATTACACCTAGATCGTAAGTCCTACTGAAATATGGCAATATTTTTCTGCAAAGCAAATAGCCTAAAGCTTAGGTACCACTAATTATTGAAATAAGACTTTCAGTTGCTAAGATACTGGATTTATGTTATTTGAACCTAATAAAGCTGCTTGTTGAGAAAAGAAAATCTTTAAGTGAATACATAATTTTCTAGAGGATTTGTTTCTGTCAGTAGTTAAAGGGTTAAAGACAGTATTATTATTATTATTATTATTATTATTATTACTATTATTATTATTGCCTTTTCATACTGATAAAATGCATTCTAAAATCCATTTTTGTGCATTATAAACTTGTAGTTACACACCTAATAAAATTGTCTTACTCTTAGCATTCCAAATGCCATTATAGAAAAACAGTTATTAAAACTTTGTCATTTAAATGATACCTGGTCAGATGATATTTCCCAGAAATTATTCTTTATTTAGAAACAAAAACAAGACAAAAGCAATTGATTTTAATCCAAAATGTATTTTTCCTTATAAAAGAGGTCCACATACTCACTGTGTCTACTCTACAGAATTTGACCATTTTATTACACCACGTGTCAATTCAAGTTTATCTGGTCACTGCAAAAACTCGTGGCTAATATGTGTAATACAACACAGGAGGAGGTATTGCTCAGTTCAACTACTCTTATAGACTTAAAAAAAATACAGAAATGTTTTTGTCCACGTTAACTGTAGTCCAGACATAAAAGTTACATGAAGGTTCTAGAAAATGGAGTTATTTTATTTGGTTGCCACAGTACCCCTTGAAGCCAGTTAATTAAAATGCTGAACTTGTACATATTTCCATTTGTCAGGAGCAGCATTGGTGAAGCTGAAACTTCTTTTTTTAGGAAGTAAAGTAATGTTTCTCCGCCTTTTTTTTTTTTTTTTTTTTTAAGCACAACTGCAGTCTTGAGCTTTTCTTTGAAGTAGATTTCGTTGGTTGTTTTTAGGACATGTTTGTTGGAACACCTATGACAGTTGCTTTCACTTCCAGCGATGTACCTTTTTCTTTGCCTGCTTCCCAGAGGTTTATCAGAGGAGGATAAAGCTCGCTGATTGCAAAGCTTGGTTTCTGTAAGTAATTCCTCACGTAGCTATGCCCACCATCACAGTTCATTTCTTGAGAGAGGCAGCTGACAAGACATATCACACCAATAATCCCCAGAAGGCCTCCGAGGCAGGCCATAAGCGTTGTGCTGTTACTCTTTTCATACTCCTTTTGATCAGGATCCAAAGCTTTTGTGGTGACATTTACACATTGTTTTCTGTTTCTCTGATAGATGGTAGGGAGATCAATACAAATCTTATACTCAGTTGATGGGTTCAGATGAGTAAAGTTATATACCTTGACATCAGATGGTATTCGAGCACTTTGGGCAGCATGAGAGTTTTCAGACTTGACAAATGCTGTCCACTTAACACTGGATTTGAGAATTTTAGAGCTTGCTTTCCAAGACACCAGAACTGAATTGGCCTGAATATCTCTTATTTTAATATTCAAAGATCCATTGTTATCCTGGGGAAAAGAACCATCCACTTTGATCATAACAGACTTCAAGTCAGCACCAACTAGGTTAGTTGCTATACAAGTGTACAAACCCCCTTCTTTTGGGGTTATGCCACTTATATCTAGTGTGCCTTCAGAATGAACATAGAACTTTTCTGTCAGAGTATTAGGCAAGAGTTTTTGACCAGAAGGTGTTATCCAGTAGATTTCGGGCTGTGGTTCTGCAGTAGCTCTACAGTGTAAGGAAACATAACTCCCAGCTTCTACATTTAGATTAGAAGGAAAGCTCTCAGGGGCTATAAGAGGGAGGCAAATTTCCATCATGTCCCTGAAATGTACTTGCCGAACATTCTGGCCTTGGAATTCAGGTGGGTCCATGCAAAACAGTGAATCTGGCTCCATAAATCGAATGTTGGTTTTGTTCATATTAATCCAACGGATGACACAATCACACCTGATGGGGTTACTGTGTATGCTGATTTCCTTGAGGTTTGGTAGAGACTCAATGGTACCATGGTACAGGGCACTGAGGGCATTGCTGTTCAGCATGAGTGATTCTAGTTTGGGGAGTCGGAAAAATGCATTGGGGTGAATGTAAGACAATCTAGGGTTGTTAGTAGCTTCTATTTTCCTTAAATCTGGCAAGTTATCCACAGCAAGACTGTCGATGGAAATAAGCTCAGGCATATTATTTATCCCCAATTCTTTTAAATGTAGCATATTGCTAAAATCACCCCTTCGTATTCTATTAATAGGGTTTTTATTTAGATCCAAAAATTTGAGATTTATAACTTTTTGAAGAGCGACATGGGGCACTTTAATAAGCCTATTGTCATAAAAAGAGATACTTTCTAAGTTTTCAAGTCCAACCAAGGCATTATCTGGTATTTCTGTGAGGTTTATACCAGCTATAACCAGGCTGCGAAGATTGATAAGAGGCTTAAAGTTCATATCTTTGATTTTGATGATTGGATTTTCCCCAATCATCAGAATCTCTAGATTTGGAAGAGCATCAAACCACTTACTGTTGATCATCTCCAATCTATTTGAATTGAGATGAAGTCGAAGAAGATTGTGTAGGCCAATAAAGGCTCCAGGTGAAATTGTAGAAAGCAAGTTGTGATTAATATAGAGTTCTTGTAAGTTGCTCAGTTCAGACAGACATTTTTCAGGCAGCTCAGTAAGTTTGTTTTCCTCTAGGTACACAGAAAGGAGCTGAGGCATCTTTTTTACATTAATATTGGTGACTGAAGATAAATTGTTTTGAGATAAATCCAGGCCAGTGAGGTTTACTGGAAAGTCTATGTAGTATTCAATTTTTGCAATATTGTTAGTCTGTAGGAGCAGAATTTGTGTGTCAGCAGGCAATCTGGCTGGAAAATTTAAAAGACCTAAGTCATTACAATCCACTGTAGATGCTTCCATATAAGTGGATCTGGGTGTAAACCAAGGCCTGATTTCACATGTACATAATTGTGGGCAATCCACTTTTTTATCTACAGCTTGTACTAGTGTAGTGATAGCTAGGCCAAGTAGCACATGAATTCGGAGTGGCATGTCCTTCATCTTAGCTTTCTTTTTCAGAAATTCAATGGCCCTTTAAGGATTCCACCGTCACTGCTAGTAAGTTCAGTAATAGCTGATTGATAAGGAAAATACTTGCATTTGTCAAATGATGAATGCCATAGAACCACAAAGTTTTTCTTCATGGAAATAAGTGCCAATGCCACAATTGCACTGTCCAAAAATGTCGTGCATATTGGAAAAGAGAAGGTCACTATCTCCTTAATGATATAATACTGATGTATTTTTTGAAGATGAAGTATGCATAGATGGTCATAGGAGATTGAGCAATTCATTTATTTAGGAGTATAATATTCAAATCTCATGCTTGTTCAGTACTTGCAGGAGTAGCAGCATGTTGCTAAATATAATAAATTAAATATGAAAGAGAAAAGAGAAAAATAATTAGCATAAAGGAAAAATACCATAATTAATATCCATTAAGTATAATAGTTTTATGCATAAATAGTATTTCTAAGGTTTATAGTTACTTCAGTATGTTTTCATGACTTTATCCTTGTCATGATTGTCCTTGATTATTCTTGGCCTAGAAATTGGACAGGCTGAGAAATTTCATCTTTAAAAGGCCAAAGTTTCATTAAATATAATGAACATATTTCCACAGTTTTTCTGTTATTTTAAATCTGTACTTGTTTACTCCTTGTAATTTTGTTCATTATATTTTTCACTCTCTTTGACAGTTATCGGAGAAAAAAGGAAATCGATTTTTCAATGATGATTTTTTTCCCTCTCATGGAGGCAAAATTAAAAAGGTTATAAATAAATAATACTGTCCTGTTACAACCAAATGAGTTAGACTGTGCTTCTCAGGCCCCCGGGAGACATCATTTGGAGACAAAATTATAAAGTGATTGTTAAATAAACTAGAAGTAGTGATATTTAGCTTTGTTTCCCACTTATTTCCATAGTCTCCTTTGCATAAAGTGACTTGAATTTTGGAGTGTTTGGAAGAGATTAAATCTAACTTGCTGTAGATATGTCTGTACATTATCATTCTTAAGTTCAGATTTATTTTTTCTTGATAATAATTTATATTCCATTGCTAACTGAAAAAAAACTTCATTATATCAGTAAACCAGACACTTAGATATTTTTCTTTTAAGTGAATGCTGATGTCTTTATCACAGAAAAAGAAGCAATTCCAAAACAAAGTTGCAATTTTGATATATGCTGTTTTAAAATATCATGCTCCTTTTAGGGATATATATCATTCAGTTGCACTGCTGGTGAGCTTTTCCCTTCAAGTGTACGGGAGAACGGGAGAACAGCTAGACCCTTCATTCTGGGGGCCTTTTGCCTACCAGCAATAATGTTTTAGTGAATAATCTGTCAGTGAATATTGTCCTCTTTGCGCTGCTGCCTAATACTGACATTCATAATGACACTGTTGACTGAGTCTAAGATAAGGTAGACTTTTCACTAACAGAGATATGGTAAATATATTTGGTGATGTAGTCTCCAGAGAGAGACAGAAATATTCATTTTTTTAAGTAAAAAAAAATTATTTTTCAAAATTGTAAATCATTTACAGTTCAAAGTCAAACCTATTATGCCTCTTACCCTTTGTTTTCAGAGATGTTATTTTATCTGAAAACTGAATCATGAGGTTCAGATAAATTATCTTGAATTAAAGTATCTTTGCTATTTTTTCATTACTTTATCTGTATGCTGAACTAAAGTTTTGGGTTTTTCATTCAACATTTCAGCTTTTACTTCAAATCTGTTTTAAGTAGATTCTAAATCCCTGGAGGAAAGAATCTCACACAGTGATTTTTTTCAATGAAGATGCCTGATAAATCCTTCTTAGCCCACAGACCCCTCCATAATCTGGTGCCCTTTTTTCCCTATGTTTATCCTCATTTTCTGCTATTTTCCTGCATGCAACTTTCCCTCTGTTGGTAGAGCTACAGTTGCCTCACCCTGTTCACTGCCTGGAATGCCTCTTTGTTTTTGTTTATTTTTTAATAACTTTTTTTATTTCAGCATATTATGGAGGTGCAAAAGTTTAGGTTACATATATTGCCCTTGCCCCCACTCCCTCCCCCCAAATCAGAGCTTCAAGTGTGTCCATCCCCTAGACGGTGCACATCCCACTCATTATGTATGTATATACCCATCCCCTCCCCACCCCCACATCTGCCCGACACCCGATTAATGTTATTCCTAAATGTGCTCTTAGATGATGATCAGTGAAACCTGCTTTTTCAAACCTTAGTTCAAGCATCTCCCTCCTGGGAAGTCTTTCATACAACTCCTCCCTCCAGATCTACTTACCTGCCTCTCCACACTCCACAGTGGTCCCATGGCCCTAGTACACACCACTATCAGAGCATTTACTCTATTTGTTCCTTAACCAAGCACTGACCTCCTTGAAAGCATGAAGCTTTTCCGATTTCTCATTCCCAAATCTTGAGCATTGTAATCAGAATGTAGTAGATGCTCAAGAAATGTTTTGAATGAACCAATAAATGAATTGTATTGATTAATAAAATTATATATGCATCTTTTTACATATAATTTAAGCAATTCAATCTGTTTAATTCCCTACCTTCAGTAAGTTTAGCCTCTTCAACTTTCATAGGTCTATTTACTTACACAGAATTTGTGTTACTTGTGTTACTAAAATCCAAAGATTAGATTTGAGGATAATACGAAAGGAACATTAGACTTTAAAAGAAAAGTCTAGCTACTGTTATACCTGTGGCTTATTCTTTAATTTATTCAGTCAACATTTGTTGAACAACTTCTATGTGCCAGTTATTGGATTAATAGCTAGAGGAAACAAAGATGACTTAGATATGGTTACTTCCTTTGATAAACTTTCAGTCTGGAGGGACAAACAGAAGTAAACAGATGGTTATAATTCCATTTGGGAGCTCATATGGGAGCATATAAGAGGGCCCCCTGAATAAAAATAAAATAAGAATCCATTGGTTCTTTATGTCTCAAATGAAGAAAACGCCTGGGTGCAAAGTGTAAAATACATTTCTATATGTTTCCATAAATCACTCAGCTGAGAACAGAGAAAACCATAACTTCTGCCAATTAATCACTTAGGTCTACTTTCTCTAGCAGAGCAAAGAGGTGTCTATATCCTCCTTTAAATTAACTATAGGATGAGAAATATTAACAATGAAACATTCTGGAAGCTTTTTAAAATGAGAATTCTTATAGTAGTGAACAATTAAAATTTTGTTTTTCCTGGTCTGGAGGAAGAAATTGTCAGTATGGGAAACACAATAGAGAATATAGAAATTTAACCTTTCTTTGTTATAATATTGACTTCTTCTTATGTCTGTGGAAATGATTATGATGCTTTCACTAATAGACTATTTGGCATGGTTTCTTTGCAAGCTAGTAAGTCAGTCATAATAATACCTCCTTAGTGCTTTTTAGTTTTCAGAGTCCATCCTTATTCATTATTTATTCCATGTTAACAATGACCTTGTGAGAAATAGGTTTATGAGGTGCTTTAATCCCCATTTTTTAATGTAAGGTATTGAGACCTATCTACCTGAGATCACATGGCTAATAAATGATGATTGGGATTTGAACCCAGTTTAGGCCATTAAAAGAAAACAATTTTAAGTATTACCATATTTTATTACATTTTTAATACTTGTGGACATTCATAATCAGATTTCTTTAATCTAAAAATCCCATTTTTTTCTAGATATAGTAGTGTGTGAAATCTTTTATGGAAAAAGCTGCTTTTAGTAAAGAGATCTTCATTCTTTAGCCTCATCTGCTTTTCATCATTTATGAAACAGTGATTGAACACCTACTTTTTGGCAGGCATTCTTCTCGACAATGTCAACTGGAAAGTTGACAATAAGATACAATATCTACTCCCCAACTACTCAGTTATCAAAGTAGGAAATAGTTAAGGAGAATGCTGCACAGTAGATTTGATTTATAATAAAACTGAGCAGTGCTCTGTGAATGCACAAAGGAGGGAATGCTTAGTTCTGTCCTCTAAAAGGAGCAACATGAATGTTCTATGGTCTTTTTGTAGTGCTTATAAAAAATCAACTTGAGTATAGTGGGGAAACACGTGGATAAAAATATATAAAATCCACTATTTTTTAGATGAGTTTTCACAATGCTAAAGCTTAAGAACAAAGTGTGCCTTCTTCTATGTACCTCATTATGTGTATTACAAAGACTACAGAGTCTGCGGAAGAGAAACATTTTGATACTTAAAAATTGGTGACATTAGAAAATTGCCATGACTACGTAAAAACCTAGTTTTTCCTTTTCTTCGATAGCAAATTGCTAGCTAAGTTCATTTGTATAAAGAACTTAAATTCCATTCTCCCATTGTCTGGCTTTATATTCCCTTGTAAGACTCAGTCTTTCTTCAATTTAATTGAAGGTTCCATATCCCAAAGGTATTGTTGAGTTATACTGAATTACCTTCCCATAAAAGACTGTTTTCTTTTTCCTTGGGAAGTACTTATTTTCCAGTTTTTCAAGTCTAGTTATTTGTATGTCAACTTTCAGGCAGTAGATAATGGTAATTGGTAAAATTGGTAATTATTTAGAATAGTTTAATGAATGCTATCCTTAAAATATGGATCTTGTGATGAGACTGATATAGGGAAAGAAATTTTACTTTGCATTAAGAAATGTGGACCAGGTTTTACTAGATGATTTTTAATTGTGGACAAGATACTTCACTTTCCTGTGCCTCTGGTTATCAATCTTTAAAATTTAGAATTGGGTTGCATGATCTAAATGTAAGATTCTTTCATTTTCTAAACTTACACTATTCTGTGAACATGAAAGATTTTTTTAAAAGATGTCTAACAACTGGATGTGGGCAAACTCATCTAATCTTAATCTTTTGTGTTCTTTAATTGATCACAAGTTTATATTCAATACTCTAATCCTGTGCCATTAACAAATCAGGACCAGTGGATTTTAGTCATTATGGGACTTTTTATTAAAGGCTATCAAATTAATTACCTGCCATTATTTCTATGTATGTTTATGTTTACACAGTAGTAAATGAAGTAGAGAGTTACTTTTGTCATCAAATTAAGGTAAACTAACCACTAGAAAGATAAATTGTCTGGCTTAGGTCACTTGATCTAAATTCAGATATGGATTCAAATCCCATTATTTTGCCTCCAAAGCCCAGTCTGAAGCACTAAGTTGTACTTCTTCTCAAATATTTATTAAAAAGCACCATTCATCTTGGTATTTTTTTTAGAAAGGTGTTTCCTCCAACTGTATGGGTGCACTGACTTTTTTGTCATTATTTTTGAGTGTTTTTCTTCCTCTGATAGTGAAATTTTACTGAGATGAAATTTATAAGGCAGTTGAGTGTTGTGGGAGGAATAAAATAAGAAAAATTGTTTTCTAGGCCTACTTTTGCTATGGTGATTCAGCCAAATCACTTTGCTCTCTGAGTCTTAGTTTCCCACAAAATGTGGGGTTTGGGCTAAATTTTCATTGTTTTCAAATTGATTATTAATGTTCTATCAAATCCCAAAGATTTGTTACAGAGTTGCCATTGTAAAGATTTCTGTTTATCATAAATTTTTTTCACTATTGTACAGAATTTGTGTAGTAGAATGGGTGTGTTTTATACCCTTTGTTTTAATGGATACAATCTTTTAGAGTGACTTTAGACTGAATTCTGATGGTTTGAGATTCTCAAGCTGTCAAAGATCCTCTCATTATTATTATAGGAATAGCTATAGATTTTTAAAAGGGAGGCTTGATATTTTGTTTCCTTGTCGTAATCGAAACATTATGTTTTAACACAGAGAACATTAATGTGGATCATAAACAAATCATGTATTTCCATTCCTCATGAAACTAGGCTCAGATGACTCCTTTAGATTAAAATGTAGGCCTTATAGTAAAGTTCTCTTAGAGAAACCAGTAGTAACTTAGCACAACTCTTTCCTCTCCCAAGTCACAAAATATGCTTTGGCCAGATTTTGAGGGAATCTTGAACTTTTAATCTTTATTCTTCTACTGTTTTCAGAATTTGAGGCTTGTTCTATATGGGGATAATTTTCTTTAAAGAATGATTGCAAATAATTACAATTGATTCCAATACGTCAGATTTTTGGAAGCTATTAATAGTTACAGCATAGCTCCAATTCAGAAAGGATAGTTCGCAGTATAGAAATTCCCTTTTAGAATTTTCTTTTAAAGAGTGGGGAGTGAAATCTGAATCCCAAGAGTGTTCCATGTTGATGTAGTGATTTCTGTGTAGTCATAAATTACCTGCTTGTCATGATACCATCATTTCTCATTATAAAAAGAGTTCTGATTTGTATTAATTTTTAATTATAGTTATTGCTCAGCTGAGTACTTCATTAATAGCATTATATGTGAAGTTGATTTTTGCACATGATTAGCAAAACAAATGATATTATTAAGCCATAACTTAGCTCTTTATGCCTATTTTCTTCTATGAACATCATTCCATGTGTTGGAGAGCTCTAATTTACAGTATGGCATAACAGTACTTTACTGAATATTCTCTGAAAGCCAATGGATTTTGATTGCCTTGTTTGCTGTTTCAACTTCCCTTTTATCATTACCTTGTCATTTATCATTTGTGTAATCCCAAGTGTAGGCCTCTCTGGAGGAAAAACACTTATTTATGCATTATCCTTAACATTCACTCATCTTACATTGAAGTATAATCATCTTGTTTTCCAAATTGGGAAACAGTGATGGCAAACTTGCTCCATGTTATAATTAAAATATAGATCTCCATTTAGGTGATGCCCCTCTCTTAAATTACTAGCACATTAGCAGTAAGGTTACTGTGAAAGTATGCAATCTGAGGAGTTAGGAGGAGCCTTCATCACCTTTAGTGACTTTATTTCTAAAATGAAAGTTACCTTCAGGCTCTATGATTGCATACTTTTTGTAATAACCTTAGATACTGTCAAAACTGTTTCAATACATTTCTTTGTGCAGACATAATATAAAGTGCTTGATAAATATTGACAGAATTTACACATAGATTTCATTATATTATCAGGTTTTCATCGCATTCATTCACATGTTTTACATGTGTCAGACTAGGGCATAGAGATAGGTAGGGTGCTAATTTCACTAGGATACGAGTAGTCTATGAAATGATTCCTAGGACCTATATACATTCATAGAAAATTTGGAGATTGTCTTTTTACTTGTATGTAGGAATAATTTATATACATTTGTGAGAGAAATGATTGTTCTTTTGGCAAAATGTATGTATTTGTACACATGTATGCATATGGATGCTGAGATACTTTATTTCTGTTCAAGGAAATCCTGGATGCAATTGACTAAATTTATGCATTAAATTTTCCCATTTTATTCCAGTTTTTATTCCTATCAATAGTTGCTTTGGGTGATTCATTTAATTAGGAATTAATTTTTGTTTTAACAATTTCACATGTATTAAGAGGGAAAGTCTCCCCAAATATGCTTCATTTATTCCCTTGACATTTTTGACCTCTAAAAGCTCATTGTTACCATCCAATTCCAGGTTATTTCAGAAGCTAGTGCAGTGAGATGGTTTATAAATGATCCATCCTTTTATCTTTGAAGAAATTTCCAGCTATATTTGGAGATAGTTTCTCTGGCAAATTCCCGTAATTGAATGACAGGAGAAAAGTCTCATATTAGCCTTGTAATACAATGGTTTGGAAATGCATGTCTCATGTAGAACCACTTTCAATTATCCTACATTTCAGATGAAAAGAGTTTGGAGTAATTATCCAGATAATTCAAACAATTGTAAATCATTTTCTTCTTCATTGGAAGACAACCAGATATCCTAAGTCTTTGAAGTCTCCATTCTTTAAGTCACCTGAAGACTGTCCATCTCCCTGGTATAGTTAGAAGAAAAGAAATAAACACAGTGATCCCAGCTTGAATTGGTCCAATGGACAGGCATGTCTACGTTGCCCTATGCTTTATGATCTCCCTAGGGTCCTATGCATGGAAGGACATGAAAGGCATATGCCACCCCAAAAAGTTTGTTGTTTATTGATTGCCACAAGTAAAGGCTTTAATACCAATCTCAGGAAAGATGGTTTTCGACACAGATCTGCTGTAAAAGGATGACAGCCAAAAGATTTTCATCTCATTTGTACTCCTTGATTAACTCAGTTTGGCAGAACAGAAAGTCATTGGTTTGTAAAAAAGATAAGGCAGCCCCTGGACCAGAGTCCAATGATGTACTATGAATATAAACTGAAGAATATTTTAGTTACAATACTATTACAGAAATCTCAATTATATTTCAGGTAAGAACATTCCTCTGGCAGGAACTCAGAGTAGATGGTCTCCAGGTAGTTTAGTTTCTGTTCTGCATATAATAAAATATTGGTTCTCATTGCTGTTAAACAGCAGGCATATCAGTGTTTTATATTTTTACCAAGAATTGGGAAGATAAAACATGTTTTGAAAGGAAGTAAAATAAAATGAGCTCCTATGGTCAAAGAACTTCTTCAAAGGCAATAAACAAGAGAATAAATTATAGCACCACATTTTCAGTTGTGCCACGGGTGAGCCTATGCCTGCCATGAGGTCAGTGATGGATGATGCTTTCCTATTAACTGTACCTAGGGGAGCTGATAATACAGATGTGGTCTTGTTAGTTCCTTATAATCATGGAATTGTTCACCTATTTTCATTTCAGAAGTATGCTAGATGTCCCTCATGCTCTTTGGTTTCCCCCTTATACTCTCCTTTGACAATCAGCTTAGAACAACATTGCTACATTTGTGTCCAGAGACTATGAGAAAGATTTTAAAATAGAATAACTAACAACAAAAATTCCATTGAAAGTTTGCAAAAGGCTTCCTGAATTACGGCTTTGAGTATCAAAAGTCATCTTTTAAACAAGACATTTAGGCAGTTTTCATGTCAATGTGTGTGTTTGTGCATTTCTCTGTGAGTAGACATTCATTACTGTACATACATTGGGTTCTTTCCCTAACACTTGTGTTAAATGGTTAATGTGTAATGACTTGGTGGCACTCTGAAGTCTAAAGGGGCAAAGTTAGTTCTTGTTGCATGGCAGGTCAGTGGAGCTTTATTATTTATTTCATGTGTGGAAATAAAAGACACTATATGCAAGTTGAGTTTCCTTTTTTCCTGTCAGCTAACTTATAGCCACTTAATAGGACCTTCACAAGAGACCTTTACTTGGAGTTAATTACGTAGGACTGCCTTATGTAGATGATCTTGCAAGATTTGCTTGCGGAAAACCCTCTTGAATTTCTTTTAAATTACTATCAACACATGGGGACATGGGTTGATTCACATTATACCTGCTCCTAATGGGCTTTACGGTGAATTCTACTTTACTATGTTTCCAATGATACTTGACCACTGTACCATTTAAGGAATAGACTACATCTGGGTTATGAACATTTGGGGAATATGAGATCCCTAAAAGCAGTTGCATAAAAAAAAAAGAAATATGTTTTGCCTTATTAGTGTTGAATAGAGTTAAGAGGGGAAGTAAAAATACTAAAGGATCATTTTTTTGGAATGAAAAGCAGCATAATTGTGACACCTACCAAATTCTAATTTTGTGTTAGTGGGCAATATGGGCCCTTGCTAGCATCACTTCTTTTACAACAGGTACATCATGAGGAGCACGGGCAACATACCTACTTAAACATCTTTTTTCAAGATTACACAAGCCTGGAGGATCAAAGGGAGTTCTAAATCTTAGTGGAGAAAAAGGATTCTTTCAAAACAACATTGTAAATTTGCATTTACTTTACACATAGAAGCCTGGTATTCATCTCCTATGTGGATTAAGGGAAAATTAAGTGACAAATCATCTGTTTGGAAGAATTTTTTCATAGATAAACTTTCTCTAGATAATTTAGGATTATGTTTCAGAGTATCAGTTTAGGCTAAGGAAAGCAAATGGTTTTACATTATGTTACATCAGCTTCATGGGTAGGATTTTAATACATTTTTATGGATAAAATGAACAGTGATTATTGATCTGAGTTATGAGAAGAATTTTTCCCTTCACGGTTGCATGATTCAAGATCCGGAATCCTTTAAATTTGATATGGGACATTCTCTTAACTTTGTTCCAACGTGCTGAAACAAAATTACTTTATGAATTAAAGTTATTTAGTTGATCATTAATGTCTATTGTAGGAATATTTCACATTGCTCAGTCAAGAAGTATTCAACATTAATTTTATATTATTGAGAAACTTTCTTTGATGCTTAAAAGTTTGTATTCTATACTTAGTCAAGAATTATTCAATATTAATTTTATATTGAGAAACATTCTTTGAAGCTCAAAAATTTGTATTCTATACTTATATAATATTTTCATATTATATTTATATTTGTTTCATAGATTTTATTTAAGATAGCCATGTAGTAATGTTTACATTAAACCACTATAGATTTCAAACTCAAGATCCAAACTAAAAATAGAATACAACTTTTTTCATGATTTCTGTTTGTTATAATTCATGATGCTAGTTAATAAGATAGAATCTGTCTTTGCAATTATTCCTATTGTTTAGGTTTTCTCGGAAGGTAAAGTATTGTTTCAGTGAAAAAAAATTATCCTAAGTATATGAGAAAAATAATTAAAATGTATCAGGATAATGAAAAATATGGAGTTGAAAAATACTAGTTTTGAGGTGTTCTCTAATGGCTGATTCTCATCCATTTGATGACAAAACATAGATTAAAAAAAGAATATCGTTCTCTCTGATGCAGACTTAATTTCAATATCCATAGACAGATAGGGTCCTGTTTGGTTTACTTATCCTTGCATATTTTACTATAGTTCAGATCCTAAAGAATCCTTAAGGTCCTTGTCATTTCCATTAATTTCAGTTTTCAGTCATATAACAACAGCAACAAACAATAGTCACAGTCATAATGAGCTACATTGCAAAAATTCAGTTTAGTTTTCATAGGTGGTCTTATTTGATTCCCACAATAGTCCTGTCAACATGTACAGTTCTGCCCACTGTACAGGTGATAATGTGAGGCTCAGAGAGATTTAATGAGTTGGTGAAAATTGAAAGGGGTCCTAAGTGAGGGCTCCATTATCAGTCATCTTTCTGTTAGCCTGTGCTGCATAAAGCTTTGTGTTACAGATGCGTATGTACTTGATTGTCCCCTTGCTAGTTGTCAATGAAATGCCTTCAAGTCTAGCCCTGTGTCTTACTCACTTCCTCAGTATACACAATGCTGAGTTTTCTTCTTTGCGCAATGAAATTAAACGATATTTTAGGTCTTAATTAAGACTCTTTTGTAGTTCATAGGCAGGATGATTGGGTTTTCACACTCGAGTGTGAGGTGTGCCTCTCTCAAACCTTGTCATGATGGTGGCACATTACCTGTCTGACATGAAAAAAAAACTTAAGGAAGAAAACTTAATGGTGTATCACATAGCTGATAATGAACTTGTTAAATTGTACTGAAATTAGTTTAGATATTTTTAATGTTTGTTCTTTAATTTGTTTGTTAAGTCTTGTACCTGGTAATACCTTATTTAGGGACCACTTTACCTAATGGTGCCCCCCTTGAGTCACTCCCACCATGTCGTTTTCCTTATGTAGCATTTAAGACCACCACAAATTTCCTTTTTATTTATTGCCTGCTTCCCATCACTTCTACTAGAATGTTAGCTTTATCACAGTAGTTTCCTGTTTTGTTCATAACTGTATCTCCAATGCTTAGCTAGAATAGTGCCTGGCATTGTAGCTCAATAAATATCTACTGAGTGAATGGATGAATATCAGTTGTTTTTAACATAAATTCCCATAATATCATCACAAATTTTTTTTAAAAATTTGCTCTACAAGATGCTCATTTGTGACCCTGGTTTTGCTGATGAATGCTGAGTTTACTCATACAGTTTATGCAAGTGAACTATGAATGAGGATATAAGGCTGGCAAACTGAGAAATAAATGTGTCTATTTATTTTTTTTTTTAATTTGGGAGACCAAAAAACTGTAACAAAACTCACTTGAAAACACTAGCATGTTTAAAAAGGTATAATTAAATATAGATTGTTTAAAAAGAATTATAAAACTACTTCCAGTCTAATTTATACCCTCACGGTATCTTGAATAAATCTGTTGTGAGGAAACTAATGGAGATAGTATATTTTGTTTGTTTATATTTTTTCACTTAAGATGTGGTTTTCAATTGAGTTTTATAAATTATATCTTTAGTAATAGCATAGTGTGGTGAGGGTGTAAGGTATACAGTTTTTTTTTTTTTTTCCCCATTTCTGGCATTTCTACTTGGAGAACAGAGGAAGTATTGTAAATTAGGTTATAATGTGTTCTTAATGTCTGGAAGTGCCACAGACATTTAAAGTTAATGTAAAATGCAATAGCAGCAACAAAAAGAGTAATAATAAACTTTAAGATAACTGAGTGTTAAGTGTAGAGAAAAGTCCTCTAACTGTGGTCCCCAAGCCCCAGTACCAATGGGGTGGGGGTGGGGGGCTGCACAGCAGGAGATGAGTGTGGGTGAGCCAGCAAAGCTTCATCTGTGCTTACAGCCACTGCCCATCACTCACATCACGCCTAGCTCTACCTCTCCCACTCCCTCCATCAGTGCAAAAACTGTCTTCCATGAAACCGGCCCTGGTGCTAAAAAGGTCGGGGACCACTGCTAGAAAATTGGTTTGGTGTGGCTGGAGCCCAAACTGCGCTTGTTCTCAGCTGATAGTGGAAAGTAATTATTACCTCAACAATATGAAATTGCATCCTTAGTAAAGTCTAGATTCGAGTTAAGAATATGTACTGGAAAGTGATACTTTCAGAAGACAGTATACTTTAGGGTAGGAAAACACCCATGTTGTAAAGAAATTCATACAGAAAAAAGTTGATGCAAATCAAAGCAATATCTGCTCTGTGTTAAGATTGGGAAAATATTTTTGGTTCCAAATTTCATCAGAAGGAACTCATTTCATGCAACACATATGAAACTAGTCAAATTTACTCAAAAATTTAACCTTTGCTGCTAAATTCTATAATATTATCTGCAGAATTGGAAATATTTTATGACTCAGAGCTTTGAAATGGACTGCTGAGTGTTTCAAATAAATCTTTGGGAGTTCATTATTATCCAACAAAGTTATTGCTCACTAGATCTGAAATAACAAATCTGTGGCCTTGACATTTAATCAGAGCATGAAGCACATTTATTGAATCTCATATTTGAGATTATTATTCAATAGCTCCCCAATTAAAGCACGCAAATTTTAAAATTCAATTCAGATGAAGTAAAATACAAAATGCTTGTTATATATGCACAGAATTTTTTTATTCATTGCTTCATAATCCACTGCCTTTTCTTCAGAATGTTTATTTTGAGTTTTTAATGAACAAACTAGCTTTAATGTAAGTATACAAAGAACCACCCAGAATTTGTTTATTTATTTTTGAGACAAAGGAGCTAGGAGGTTGAAGCTGCCCATATTTCCCTGTGACTGATCAGTTGAATGTAAATTATTTGTAATGCAATGTTGAAAGGAAGTTTCTACCTGCTCTAGGGCTGGTATTGTACATGGCGCAATTTTACTCATCGACATCCTTTAAATTATTAGACTTTTAAATCTCTTCTTCAAAGTGTGTCTAAAAAGAAAGGAAGAAAAGGGAGAGGAAGGATAGAAGGAAGAAAGGAAGAGAAGCCAGAGAGAGAGAGAGGAGAAGGAAGGGAATTTCTGAATGTCTACCATGATTCTTTTTCACATTCTAGTGAGAGATATTCTAAGTATTGTCTATTCATGAGCATCTGCAAATCACATTGCAGCTTAACTGTCTCCTCTCTGATTTAATAGAAACTTTGATTGTTTTCTAGGACTTACATCCAGAGTAATTGTTTTTGCATTTTAATATAGAAAGAAGTAGATTGAATAAATGCATAACATATTAGAAATGCTATTAAGCAAATGATTCTATGTGGTACTGTTGAGTGAATGTTTTTCTTTAGTCTTCTAACAAAACACAAATTTCTCCAATTATTTTTAAACTGATTGTTCTCTATTGTTGCCCAAGGAACAGTGAAAAACAGTTTGTATGTTGATTCCATTTCTTTGATATGATTAAACAGTGTAGCACAAGACTAACACAGTGTGCAGTCAGGCATTTTCCCTCCAAGATCAGTAAGGGCAGTTTTTATCTGCATCCTTGATACTTTGTATTTTCACACACTGAGACTTTAATTCCTGTTACCTTATTGTTATTTATGTTATAAATCCCTGGTATCTTTTAGTAGCCATACTTTACCAAACCTTGCCCTATTTGATTCTCTCCTTCACTCAAGCCCTTCACTCAAGCTTACAGTGGTGGGAAGGTTCCCCATGGCAGTAGTGGTAATGGTGGAAGACATATCTGTTTTTCCAAATGTTTTTTAAGTGAACCGTTTTTCTTAGATTTCTCAAAATTAGTGAGGTTTCAGAGAGAAGAAACTTACATTATTTTAAGGACTGATAAATTGAGTTCTTTTAGAAGAGTTGACCTTCCCACATCAGACCACTACCTGGAGAGTTTGAAAAGTTGTCAGAGTTGCCATTGAATAAGGAGAACAATGACTTGAGTTTTTATTGGTCCATATTCAGGGCCTTAAATGTTCCAAATACTTTGCTGCTTTTCTTTTAGATTCTAATAGAGAAGTAAGTAAAGGATTGAGTATTCTTCCCATTTTATTTGGCATAGAGGTGTTAATTTGCCTGCTCCAGTGTACACCGGTATTGATATTATGTGTCCTAAGGTCCTGTGCAGCAATTTTGTGAACAGATTATGTTATGTGTTACTGTGAGATTAAGAATATGTTTCCAAGAAAATTAACTCATTTGTACTTTCTCTTGTTTCTGGTCCAGGAAAATAAGCTTGCCCTTACTGGTACATTAAGCATTGAGTTGTAGTGTATTCCTCGATTTGATACATACATCATTGGAGTTAAATTGGCTAAAAGAGCCATCAATGATAAAAGTGGGGATGCTATAAAAGACTATGGCCTATCACATTCATGTGACTTAGGCAATCTGTATCTGTCTCCTTCATATATATATGGATTTTTCCCCTTTCTCCATTTGCATAAATTGGTAGTGTATGTAATATAAATGCAAACGACAGAAAGCAAACCCATTCTTAAAGCTATGAGAAAATAGACCTACTGTAAGGAGCTTTGTTCTTTTGAGGCAGGAGGAACAATAAAAATACATGCTGCATTTGTATAGTAGAAGGTACTCTAAGGGTGTTTTTCCCCCAGTAAGCTAAATAAATAAATAGCCTGTGGCAGTTGCTACAGCAACCCATTTTTGTGATTTGCAGAATAAGGGAGCAAACCAGATGTAAATTGTCAATCAGTAAGTTTGTTGTCATGGAAGATGGTACCATATGCAGTCTCATTTGGTCAATTTATATACTTCTATGGTGTTTTGTTCTCTATGCAACATGCTGTCATGAATTAGTATTCCATTCTTTGGCTGCATACTCTGAGTTCCTGAGTTTTATACATGATGTTAACTGGAATAACTAGATGTCAGCTTCATAGAAGATTGTTATTGCAAAATGAAGATTATTTGACATCTGTTTTGTAATTTTCCAGCCTATTGACAGGCAAATTCTTTAGTTTATTTCATGGAGAAGAATCTAATTTTTAAAGGGCACTTTAAAAGGTTTTTTGATTATTTTGTTCGGAAATACATATTTGCAATCTACAGAGATAAGAATACATTTTTTGTATCAGACTTTTCCTGTGGAAATAGAAACAGCTCTGGACTGGAAGCTTCTGAAAGTCTACGGTCATGACTCTCTCTGTTCTCTGTGTTGTGGCAAGTGGACCTACATTTTAGATCCAACTCACTCTAATAGCTATTATATCTTCAACTCCCCATCCTTTGCTTTTATTTTTCCTGCTCTCTTCTGTCTGAGACTATTCCCTTCTCTCTGTCTTCCCCACTGTTCGAGAAGCCAGGACCCTCAGAATAGATTTTGTCCCTGCTTGTAATGGAATGAGAGCCTGGATATTTGTGTGCATTTTTTCTGTTTTTTAAGAAACAGGGTCTTACTCTGTCTCCCAGGCTGGAATGCAATGGCATGATCATATCTCACTGCAAACTCAAACTCCTTTGCTTAAGTGATCCTCTCACCTCAGCCTCCCCAGTAGCTGGGGCTACAGGTGTACGCTACCATGCCTGGCTAATTTAAATTTTTTTTATTCTTGTTCAGGCAAGGCCTTACTATGTTGTCCAGGCTGGTCTCAAACTCCTGGCCTCAAGCATTTCTCCTTCCTGGGCCTCCCAAAGTGTTGGGATTACAGGCAGGAGCCACCGTGCTTGGTCTGTATGCATATTTTTAATTTGATAAGAAGTACAGTTTACAGTTTACTGGAAATAGATTAATATCTCCTCTCCTCATGGCCCCTTAGTAAGTCCTCACATTTTCCTTCCCTACTAGCAACCTTCCTTTCCCTACATTTAAAAATCTTTCTTTAGCATTTATTCCAAAATGTCAACGATGGAAAAGACTAGGTAGGAGGATTAGTGATAGGACTTTTCTATTATTTAGCACTATATAACACTATTGCTGGCAACCATACTAAGTAGTTTCACATATAATATCCCCCTGATTCTTTAAGATTGATACCAGCATCAATAGAAGTAACAGTGTTAGTTACTAAAGTGACAGCATAAGAATATTCTAAATATACATGCATGGAACACTAGCAACAGGAGTGAAAACATTTTTAGAACAGAAGGTAGAGTTTGGTCATTCTAAAACAGATGAGAAAAGAAATTGTTTCATTCTCTAACATAACTGGATTACAGAACTAAACATTTATGGAAAAATGGGACAAAGAAGAAGTGGGAGAAAGAAAATTGTATGGCTTTTGTCTCTTCCCAACCTGGGGTTTTATCATTTCCAACTCTGCAAAATTGGCTCAAGATGTGAAAAGTAGAGGCATGTATGTGCATGCATGAATAAAGGAAGGAAGGAAGGAGTCCTTCAACAATAGAGGTCATTTCTATAGCAACTTTGGCTTTTGAAAAAGTTGCCTGAAAATAGGCCCACACCCAGAGATAAGAGGGGTATAACACCTGCTGGGGAAGTGAATATGAAAATGTAGCTTTTCTCCCAAAACACTTATTACAGGAGAATCATTTTTCAGGGTTTCCACTTTGTTCTACACTTAACACTAATGTTTCTTATATAGCAAATGCAAATGCTTGCTTTCTCTGTTGCTCTCTGGCACTGTCAGAATGGTGTTCAGTAGAAGCAGCCTAGTGATTAAGGGATTGAACCTGGACTCTAGTTCTTCCCCTACATCTACCACGTCATTGTTTACTCATCTACCTAAAGGTGAGTGATGATAGTATCTATCACACAGGGATGTTGTGAAAATTAAATAAAATAATGCTTTAAAAATTCTTAATACAAAAGAAGTTCTTTGTTCTGCACCACAACAATGTAAAGTAATTGCTAAATATTAATCACCACCAAATTAAGAGTAGTCATCATTGTGATAATAGCTGATGAGAATTTGTTGTAACTTAAGCCTAGTTTAGAGGTAGAGATGTGGGAGCAGAAGGAGTGGTAGAGCAAGACACAGCTACTTGAATGGGATTTGACTCTGATTATCATAAAAGGTTGTAGAATTTTGCTTGCCCAGTAGATTTTTTCAGTTATTTCTATGAAAATTACTCTTAAAATGTGCCACAATATTTGTCATCTCAATTATATGACATGTCTTAGAAGAAGAAAAATGTCATTGGAAACTGGGTGCAAGTAAGTGTGGCTAAACTTAATTTAATATCCTTAAACTGGTTAAGATGTATTAACAGTTGGCAAATGTTAAAAACAATCTAGTGTTTGTGTGCAAGTGTGCATGTGTGTGGGCATACTTGTTGGCATTGCAATAGATAGGAATGTAGAAGTCAAGTTTTTAACTATAAATCTATAAAAATGTTAATATAGCATGTTTTTTTTGAGTTGATAGAATTGGGCAGTTGTCATTTTCTTGAGATGTGGTTATATTTGGGCGAAACAAAGTCTTATAGAGATTGTTAAAATTTAATTTAAAAATTGTTCATTAGTACACACAAGAACTGCTAAGGAAAGTACAAAGGAGAGAAATGAAAACTCTCTGTGTGAAGTCACTATGATAAATGGACACTCTGTAGTCATAAAGAAGCCCATGTTATTGTTAGCAAGTTTAGTATTTTAGCAACTCAGGGGCTTGAGTGCTCATTGTTCTACACCATGCATTCTTTAGGGAGGCAAGTTTTAATAAAAGTTTAGAAAAAACTTGTCATGAGATTTATAATTTCAAATAACATAATTATTTTGTATGTGTTATAAAGATTTTTATGACCCCAGCCAAGTGGATTAGGGCAGAATGTCCTTGTAAATTTGGGGTCACTGTCTAAGAGTATTAGAAGTTTCAAATAGAATACCACAAAGAAGATGGATCATTCTATTTATATTTTGGATAAATATGAAACTCACTATTTTTATGGTTGGCATTTTCTTGCTTATGGGTTTTCATTTAATAATTTCTCTTTCCCTCTCTTATTATATATTTGCCTGATTTAAAAAACAAAACTACTCTTCAGTTAAAATCACTTTAGGGCAAAAATTCAAAACTCCAGACCCAAGTAATTAACATGCTTGATGCAGAGCAGCAGCAGCACATTACTGTCAATAAAATGCCAATCTAAAGGGACATCTTGAAAAGTGACTGGATGATAGTGAGCTGGGCTTCTGCCAAACTCCAGCAGCTAAGAGGTTGTACAAATCAGGACCTTTCACAGGGAAGGCACTGCTGAGTTACTCTACAGAGTTGAGTTTGGGAACTGTTGGTCATCATGGTGCATACAAAACCAGGATTTGATAGGAGCATTTAGTCCAATCTTCTTGAAACTCTATTATCACAGTTAGTGTGCTGTGAAATACCCACTGTTCAAGGATTAAATCACCTGGTTTTGGTTCCAATTGTCTTTAAATAGTGGGGTCTCATTGACCAAGTGACTTAATAGCTGTGAATTCTGTCTCAGTTTAGAGATTCTGTTATGCCAATTCTGACTC
Organism: Lemur catta; assembly: GCF_020740605.2. Taxonomy (NCBI): domain Eukaryota; kingdom Metazoa; phylum Chordata; class Mammalia; order Primates; family Lemuridae; genus Lemur; species Lemur catta. The sequence goes on from NC_059138.1 coordinate 34,036,707, forward strand.
TTGTATTATTCAGTGGCATTTGAATGCAAATCCACAGGCAATGTAGAATTCAGTAATTGTGTGTTTGTGACAGATTCTGAGTGACCCTTGGTTGAATTCCATATGGAATGTGGTATTGTATATGAATGTTGGAGCTCATGAACATGTGGGCAAACGGTTTGTCCATTTCTGGTAGATGTTCCTCCCAAGGATACATAATCTAACACCCAACAGACATCATCCGAGAGCCAAGAAATGACTATGGATGATGTACCTTTTTAGACTAGGGGAAGTACAGATAGCAGTTATGTTTGCCACAGTCTTATATTATTACATATTAAAAGGTCATCCTCTTGAATGTTGTAGATCCCTTACATATAAACCTATTCCGGTCTTGGCAAAAATGCAACATAATGTACCCATTACTGTATGAATATTCTCTATAAATGCAAGGAATTGTTTATCTCAAATAAAAATGTTTAACTAAACCTAAAACAAAATGGTAGACAATACACAAAAAGGATTTGAATCTTTACCTGCCAATTATGAAACCTTGTGCAGAAAATCACTAGGGATTTTTAGGTTTCACTCTCAGAGACTCTGAGAGTCTGCATTAAAAGTAGGCACCCAAGTAAGTTTGCTGTAGATCATCACAGTTACAGATATTTGATTTTATTTGAGATGTCATACATACACCATTCTATATCAGTATGCCAAAATTCTGTTTACTGACTATGGATGTATCCATGGTCATTGATTAAATGACCATAATATAACACATCTAAATGAATAAGTGGCAAAATATCTCTCTTCAAAGACTCATGGAAGTCTCTATCAAGTAAAATACAGAGCAGCACACTGCTTTATAATTAAACATGATGATGTAAAAAGAAAGCCCCATGATTATGTGGGGTTAAGAATTTAACACATTAACTGCCATGTGAGTTGTTTAACTCAGGCTAGTTTTGAACCTGTGGCCTCGTGGAGCATATGTAACTCACAGGTCTCTTCACCTTGGGAGCTGCAAGAACTATTTTTCAAGTTATAACTCACATGCACAAAACAATAAAATATAGTTTAATTAAATTACAAAGGATCATTTTGTTTTAAAAGTTTTTATTCTATTGTCATAATAAAACACTGTGGCCCCAGGGAATTTTCTTTTTTTTTTTTTTTTTGCTAGTGTGGCAGTCAATGTGTTAATAATATGCCATTACCTTCACCATGGTGTGGGGAAGGAGTGGAACCCGAATGTGGTGATCAAGGAGGAGGAGTTGCCATTCTAGATAGGAAAAATTATCTTTGCAAATATTTCTCAGTCTGGTAAGCAACATTCAGGGCTGAAAGGATAGGGTAGAAATACTGTTCTATTGGTTCAATTTGCAAGATATTTATGGTCAAGAAAATTTTCCGTATTTCATAACTGATTTCCATTCCCTAAGAAATGATAAAGATCTTAGATGTTCACAAGTCCTTATGGAATTCAACCATGATCATTTTTAATACATATTACACTTCTGAAATTGCACAGATTAATGAGAATGTTTAAGGAGAAAATCTACAAGTAATACTTTTATTTTAGATTAATTGAATTATATTAAGTGTTCATTATATTATTCATGAAATAAGATTATACTAATCAGGTTGTACCATGTGCTAAAACTGGAAAGTTTGATAAATTATTATATAAGCTTCCTTATCTTTGCTGAGCAGCGTAAAGCTATAGAAAGAGCCTGTTATTGGATGCTTCTGCATAAAAAGTCAAATGCTTCCCAAAGGAGAAATATATTATGCTTATTCTAAGAAATATGTGATGTGGAATAACATTGTTTTTAACAGAATGAGCTCTGGAGTTAGACTTTCAGGGTTCAAATCAAGACCCTGACACTAAATGCAGTTGGGCAAGTACTTCCTCTTTCTAAGCCTCATTTCCTTCATGGAACAGAGAAGAGAAATGAGATGAAGTGTATAAAGAGCTTCACCAGGGTCCAGGCTGTCGTGTGTATTTAACAAATGTTGGCCAGCATCCCCCCTTCTTCTTTATCCTCCTTTTTCTCCTCATTGTATTATATGAATATAAGAAATAGCAGGAAGAAGAAACGAACAAAAGTTTGAAATTATACACGTAATTCTTTATCTCTTACATAGAGGTAGGTTATTCATAATGCATAGGTATTTTAAGCCTTTAGCACCTCAAAATTGAATTTAATTTTTCAGTTGTCTAATTGCTTACAATTTTGAAAAAAATCTTCATTTTGAGAAGATGTATGTCGACATGAGCTCTCTAAACCCCATTTCTAATCATTGCAGGAATCCTCAGTAACATTTTTGCCTTAATTTTACATTCAGCTTTTTCTATGTAGGACAGTCAAATTGAAGGACTCCCCTGATAGCCCTTTGAGGAGGTCACTTAGCAAGAAATGCTGAAGTTTTACAAACAGCTGGTATAGAACACTTCTGCTGAAGTTTTAGGTTTGGCTCAGCATTCTCAGTTTGAAAACCAAATTACAGCCTCCATGAATTAACTTTGCAGGGCGGGAAGCTTATTAATACTGAGGTAGATTGATGAATGGCATTGAAAATTGATGATCATACTAGCAGTGAAATAGTATTCAGGCTGTTTTCATCTTCATTGTTTAAAAGAGAATGTAGGAGGAAAAATAGTGTCCACAAATTAAAATTGGATCCATGGAAAGATTGTTATAAATAATGAAATTGGAGACCATGAGCTAAGCTTTGCATTTTTTCTTTGTGCCGCTTATTGCACTGCATAACCTCAGGTAAAGAAGCATGTGGAATCCTCCTTGATGGCACAGTGGTGAAAGAGGACCATAAGCCAGCCGCCAGCCAGTTCACAGGTCCAGCTGTGAACCGAACTGCAAAAATCATTTTAGTTAATGGATAGCAAGATTCAAATATAAATAAGTAACTCATAACTCCTTTCTCAGAAACGAAAAAAAAAGTATGAATGAATCCGGCAAAGAGACAATATTCTAGTATAAGCAGAACGTATAGTATGAAATTATCAGTGGAGTTACTGTATTTTCCTATAGAATCTGACTTCGGAAAGGCAGTGTAGACTAGCTATATCTAGGCGGCACCAACGGGAGGCAGTGTTGCCTCGTGCACAAAGGCGTGTTCTTCAGAGCCAAACTGACCTAGGTTCTTTTTTCCTGTTCTGCCTTTAAATAGTTGTGGCAAGCTACTCTTCTCCTCTAAGCCTTATTTTCCACGTTTGTAATGTGGGGCTAATAATAGTACTTACTTCATGTGGTTGTTATGAGGATTAAATAAGAAAATGCATGTTATGTATGGCACAGAAAATGCTTCTATATAATAAATGAGAATGGCTGATATTTATCACTCCCTTAGTAAAAGACTGTCTAAGAGAGATGATAAGGTCTCAGCTTCCATTGATTTATGTCATAGCATTTATTTTAATCTTTCATTTCTCTGACCATTTTGTCTAACAGCAGCATATCATGCAATTTATTGTGTAAATGTAAAAACGAGACTGATAGCTACATGGCTTTTGCTTCTTTGTTAAAAATAAAGTAACTGATTAAGGAAATGGTAGTTTGGCAGATGCCTCACTGATTTGAAAAAGTTAGCTGCACATAACCTTATGGCACTCTGAGCAGCTATATTTTGTGTAAAAAAATGTGTGGGTGATAAACTAAATTAGGGGAACAAATATGAATTACGTTTTTGGTAAGTGAATGAGTTCAGCTATTCGCATAACGAATTGACATGGTTGAATATAGTTTAGGCTCACATCTTGTAATGGCATTGTATGTGTTTTTCATTCAAGAATTACTATGAATAGAGCTTCCAAGGTTTATATGTTGTTAGAACATATGTATGTTCCATATATGGTGGTCTTTCCCTTCTGTACTACTGCACTTCCTCTTCAATGATGCAGCATTGTGACCTAGACTCAGTTCGCTCTTTGCCCACTCTTTTTTTTGTTCTCAGCGCTTTGGGCACCTGTGGTGTAAGGCTGTTAACCCCATGGCCTTTGTAGAAAATCAAGATATATGAACTGATGGTCACACAAGTGCACGGAGGGAAGTAAAAGTCATAGGAAATCAAGCAAGGGGCCGGGGGGAGGAGGGAAGGAACAAAAACTCACCTAACGTGTACAGTGAACACTATTTGGGTGATGGGCACATTTACAGCCCTGACTCAAGCCATGTATCAAAAACATTTGTACCCCCTTTAAATTAAATTAAAAATAAACTGTAATCTGTGTGGATTATATTGAAATTATTCCTTGCAAATATTGAAATTTTAATAAAGGTTATTGTGGTTCCATGTGTTCTACAGATGTTGAATACTTTTTGTAGAACGTGTTCAGTATTTGGTGTTTCTGAGTGACTGAGTTTTGATAAGAATAAAATTAAACTTAGAGCCCATAAATCACTAACTAACAATGATAAGACCAATATTTCTGAGGCACATGAATATAGTGATGAAGAAAATAGTCTAATGACATGAAGGCCAACGTGAATTTTATCTTTGAAAATATACACGTTTTTAACATTTTTTTCTTAACGAAGGTAAACTGCAAATTAGGTGACAATGTAATTTTTCAGTGCCTTAACCTCTTAGCCTCATGAGACTGTAAGTTTATGGAACAAATATTACTCCAGGAAATGAATCTTCAAAAATATTGGCCTTTATTTCTTTATAGTCATTATATTAATTTAGTAATTTTAGGAAAAAAAATTATAATAAGCCCAAATCAATCCTCTCTACCATAGTGAAAAGCAGTCCTCTCAAATATTTTCTGTAGTCAAATATCCACTTTTATTCATGTCATTCATAAGTGTGAGTCCTAAGCCTTCCTGAAAGCGATTGCTTAGCTCACAGCAGGTTAGGGTGCTTGGTCCCAGAGGAATACATTCTCCCATTCCTGGAGTCCCTGTTGTGTACAATTCAGTAAACACTTCCTCCTCTTTTATTTCTCAGGGAATTGGATCTCAGGGGTTTCAGGCTTCCTGAAATAGAAAATATCACCTGTTGATGCTAAGCCTTTAATTGATTCAGTGGAATTTTGGTGCAGGCATGCCAAAAATTGTGATGGTGCCTTTCCTGAATAGAGTAGCTGGTTGTGGGATGGTTCTCCTTCTGGAAGTAAAGCTCAACATGACAAACTTCAGAACATGTCTTTTATAGGTATTTTTATTCATTTCAAGGATTATATTACTTTTGAAATTCAAAATCTTCCTTAGAAAGAGCTCTCAGAATAATGTAAATGTTTATTGGCATTCTGACTTTACTAGTTTACGAATATAGTAGTGTACTTTTAAATTAACTCGTATTTTTGACTTGTTTAGTGTGTCATTGTCTCCCCAAAACAGACTAGTCAGAAAGGAGATGCCAGAGAAGTTCCTTTTAAGTTGACATTTAATCGAGTGGTGATTCTTCAAGTGACTTTGGGGACTTTGTTCATAATTTTCAGCAACCTGGAAAATCCCTGAATAATTTACTCATTTCATTTTATCCAATTTTTGAGACCTTTGCCAAGTATCTCTTTATCAGCGTGCTAATGCTGTCAGACAAACATATGGATGAGTAGGTAGAACAACATACACTCTTTTTTCCCAAGAATAGATGTTAGTTGTGTTTTACTTATTTAACTCAGGCATAGCAATAGCTGTGATTTAAATTAAGAAATACACATTTTAATTTGCAGAAATCCATCCAGATACAGTGTGGTATGGTACAGAGAACAAAGAATTTGGAAGAGTAAAGTCTGGAGTGGGAGTTCAAGAAAAAAGAGACAGATATTTATTAATGACTTCCAAAATGCCAGGGATCAGTGCTGCATCCATGCTAACTCCTACTCTGTGGGGTCAGAAGACCCTTGCTCCTCTACATGTTAGCAAGTCTCAACCCTCACAGAACATTACCTCCCAATCTTAGAAGAACAATGATGATGATCATCATACACACCCTACTTCACCAGCTTGTTGTGAAGAGCCAAGTCTTTGTTGAAAAATTGCTCTGTAAACAGTTGAGCTCTAAAAAAATATTCAGTTATTATGTTATTTTTTCTATCTCTCTTCTCAAAAGTTTTTGAGTCAGTTAATTACTATTATGTTAAGCAAAATTTGGAGAGCACATTTAGAAACAGAAATTTGCTAAAAAGAGAAAAAAATGGAGTTGTGAAATTAAGGAGGTATAATTGCCTCCACCTACAAAGCTCTCACTCTAAATCTGGAAATGATAAAGTGGGCAGGTTGGAGTAGATGAAGGGAAAAAGAAAGAGAGTGAGAGATAGAAAGAGTGAGTGTGAGAGACAGAGGGATTGCTATCCTGAGACTACATTCATTGCTTCTCAGTGAGATGTATAAGTGAATACGGATCCTGAAAAGGGACAAGGTATATAAAAAGGGCACATCTTAATTGCCTTGAAATATTTATAATGAAACCAAGTAAAAAAGAATGTGGATACTGTCCTCAGAATTCTTAGAAAAAACTTAAAACTTATTGTGGATGATCGTTAGCTGAATCTCTGTTAGGTGAAGGACAGTAGTATTACTATTAAGATGTTTCAAAAACAGGGCAAAGCTCTAATTTTTATAACTCACTACACAATATAGTGGACTGTATCCAAAAGATGAATTATTTAAAATATGTGGGTATTATAATAATTGCTGCTTCTATTACTGAATGTTGGCTTTTGCTTTTAGAGTACTTGATTATCTGGATAAACATTTCCTTACCTTTTGGGGGGCATATATCTGTGAGTTTTGGGGCATTTTTTTGCACATATTTATGAGTTTTTTAAAAATGCTATCTTTGAAAGACTGAGGAGGCAAACTTCTAGTGAAATGCTGGAGGGAACACTCTTACAGGATTCTGTCCTAGGCCTCTCCAATAAATAGCTCTGTGAATTTAAAATGTCTATTACATTACATTATAAAGATGTTAAACACTTCAGGCCTCAGTTTCTCCACCTATTAAATGAGCACATTAGCTACTAAGTCTTTTGCAATTCAAAAATTCTATGAAAACATTTTTCCTTCTTTATTCTCATATGCTGAAGCTGTGTAATATATTTTTATTAATGGCACCATGGAAAAAAAGCCCTCACTTATCATGACCTAAAGATGATTTAACATAATAACAAGCAGATAAATACAAACTTCACAAATATAGTAGAAGGCCTGGTAGGCACTGCACTAGTAGACATTTAGTCTTCTCTGCTAATCTTGTACTTGATGACCTCTGTTTAGCATCTATTGAGATCTTCCATTGCTTCCATAAAGTTAAGAAAAACATTTTGATTTCTCTGTTACTTTTTCCCATGCTCTGATACCACCTACTTTCTTTATATTCAAAGCTGATTTCCTTTGACATTGTGTCTAAAGGAGCAATTGTTACCATGTTCTAGTGACTTCCCAGGAGTCTAACTAGACATCACTTTATCAGAAGGGGAGCGGAGGAATTCACTGAGCTCTATGCAGGACCTGTCTTCAGTTGTTGCACAGTGAAGCTTTCCTAGGTACTGGTTGCATGGCCAATATCAGAGAGCTTTATCTTTGACAGCGCTGATAAGATGTACTGATGTTTTGCCTAGTGTCTACCTGCGTTATTTAGTTTCAGGTACCAAAGAATGATACATAAGTAGCTAAACCCTGAGAACCAGATCTACATGGAACATTTTAATGGGATGCAGATATGTCCACTGTTTTTCTAGATGGGTTGGAACCACATTATTTTAAATTATTCTTTGAGGGCATCCTAACTGAGGCTAAAAGTAGGGACTCATTTTTTAGCTTCCTTTTAGTGATCTTTTCCAGATTCATCAACAGATACCTCATATGTGCCTATGTTTAGAGGCTGCTAATTAAGTAATAACATTTAATTTACGTATTTTTTTTAAAACTCGGGTTACAAACCTTTCTGATCAAATTAATTAGTTTGCTATGAATATCATAATGCCATGTTACATAGGAATGTTACACATGAAAAAATTCAGAGTGGGGAGGGAGTGAAACATCAAACCCATTTTGTGGCAAAAGCAGTAGGTGTAGAAAAAGAACAAAGAAACACTGAAATACAGTTAGTGTATCATAAGTTCATCACCTTTTCCATAGGTCCCTAAATTGCTGGCCTACAAAGCTGGTAACACTGTTTATTAAGCCATTAACAACACAACCACCACCTCCAAATAAAAAACCCCACCTATCCATCGACACTCTAACTCAGCATGTTGCCTGAGACAAGCGACACCCTGAAAAGATGGTCCTATGAAGCTTGTCTCGCCAGGACACTATTATTTCTGGTGTAGTTACATGACTAGGGGAGACTATAGTTAAGTCTTCCAGGCATGCACATATGTCCATTATCTGGCATTGGTAGACACTGATCAAATCACCAAACTCACTGGCACACACTAAGAGACAACACCGGCAGCCTGAAGTGACTGTATTTCTCAGACTCAAGTGGGCACATCACTGATCTCTGTAATCCACAAAATATGTATGTGAGCTTTACTAAGGTTAAAGAGTGAATCCACTGTTCTTAGATGTCATCGATTGCAATTTTAAAATACGCTGGGTAAGATTTAAGAGTGTGTGTGTTTGGTATGAGAAGTTTCCCCAGAAAAGGTCTAAGAGAAACTGAAATCAATACTGCAATGCTACATTATATAGGAGTTTGAAATCGGGAGGTTGAATATCTACTTCAAGCTTTTCCTTTTGTTTAGGAACTTAGGAGGTACCTCAAAATATCAGATCTGGTCTATTTCAAAAGCAGCACTTCTAATGAATAGCAGAAAGGCAAATAAAACACCTTTTCGTCTTTGTAATAAATCATTTTTTTCATATAGATTGCATGTGCTGTTTGAGGCAGAGCGAGCAAGGCTGCCAATATTGCAAGCTGATGCTTCAGCACCTTTCATTTTTCACTCTGAGCAGGAACCCTCTTCTTAAACTTGTTCATTTTACACAGGGAAAATCGAAGCCACTGGCATACTGTCAGAGCAGCTTTATTGTCATCATTTACAAAGGTCATTGGAATTAATTGACTTCTTACATTACATATTGTAAACTGATTCATTTTTTGACACGTTTATGGGAAAGTGGCAGGATCTAAGTGGCTGGTTATTGTCTTTTGGCTTTGGCTTACATTATAAACTAGGAAACCAATAATAACACTAAAATCACAGTTGTGGGGGAAAAAAAAGCCACTATTTCAAAGAAGCAGACTCCATTAATTATTTGGTTAGTTGAACCAAAGGCAAGGGAGAAGCGAGCTCCAGAAAATGAAATATAAATACTAGATTTGTTTTAATGTCTGTCCAGGATCCATTAAACGGTGCAGTGAACATTTCTTTGAACATCATCAATTGGTGTTGTCTATTTGAAAGCATATTCTAAGTAGCTGGCTTCTTTTTACAACATTGGAAGTAAAAATTAACCCACACTGTGTTACATGAATCATCGCTACATGGATGCCCATAGAGTTTACTGAAAGTAATTCTGTCTCAAAGGCATTGAAAGTAAAGATGAGAAATATAGGATATGAGTAATTATAGTACCAGGGTGCTTTATTTTCTAGGTAGATCATTTTGAATCTTTACTTCTTTTTATTTTTCACATTATCCCCTTTTTAGTAAATTAGGAAGATTCCACTCATATTCATAGCCTGCTTTCACTGAAATTAGAGGCACGGAAACAAGGACATATTGTTAAAAATGAATAAATTAGAGCTGAATTAAGCCATCTAGCTCAATAACAGCAAGGGGAATGTAGCAGTTGGTTTGAACAAACAATCTTCTTAAATAGGAAATGTACTTTAAAGCTATCCTGCTGTGATCCTGTTAATTACCAAAGAAGATTAGAACTCTTCTGGTTCATGGGATCCTTTTACCTAGTGTGTGGCAGTTCCAGCTGCATTAGCAATCAGACATTCGCACTGTCCCTTCAGACCAGGGAGGGGATGTTATTAAAGGGAAGTCATTTACCCCAATCCGTAAGATACAGCCTGGCAGAAATTCAATAACTGTTTGTGATATGCTCATTCCGCTACTCTGCCTAGTGGTTTTAGCTCTTGATACAAAACAGCATTTGCCTTAATTCCCATCCACTGGGTGAGAAGAAACAAAAATTCCCCCTTTGGGGTGTTGGTTTCAAAACACAGAATAATGTGTGATCATCTTTTCATTACAAATTAAGTGAAGAAAAAGGAAAATTGCCCCCCAACCCATGTCTCTCTCTCCTGTCTCTTATCT